>NC_073233.2:26342500-26945000 GCF_029281585.2 Gorilla gorilla gorilla | reverse complement strand
GACTCCTGGATGGTGACAGAACACATGGAGAGAAGCCAAACCATCCCAGCAGAACCCAGACCTGTCATACCAGCTACCAGCTGACTGCAAATGAATGAACTCATTTAATACCAACAGTAGACCCACCTACCTGAGCCTAGCCCAAATGACTCACTCACACCATTATGAGCAAGTAAAACGATTTTTATTTTAAGCCATTAGGCTTTGGGGTGGTTGGTTATGCAGCAAGTGATAACCAATACAGAGGTATATTGGTTGCATTTGCCTCCTTTGCATTTACAAATCACAGAGATCAAGGCTATGCTGTTTTAATCTATGTGTCTTTGTTGACTTAGACTTATTTTTTTTTTCTTATTTTTTTATTTTTTTCTTATTTTACTTTAAGTTCTGGGATACATGTGCAGAACATGCAGGTTTGTTACATAGGTATACATGTGCCATGGTGGTTTCCTGCACCTATCAACCCGTCTAGACTTGTTTTTTAAATCTCTTTATCATTTTGGTGTGGTTTTGGGAAGGAGTAAAAGTAAATATACATTCATCACATTTAACTGGAAGTCTCCATTCACTTCCTCTTCATCTGTCCAACAGATATTTTCTGATTACCTAGTAGATATCAACAGCACTGGACACTTGTAACACAGCTCTCATTTAATCTTTACAATAGTGCTATGCATTAGGCATTAGATTCCCCTTTTAACAGATGAGACAAATAAGACTCAGTGAGGTTAAGAGACTTGCTAGAGGTCTCGCAATTAGTAAATAGCATTGTTAGAATTTGTGTCCTTGACTGAGTGTCAACAAAGTACCCAATATTTTCAATATACTTTGTTAAACTAGAAAATAGACAGTAGAGATTCTAAAGTTGGAATGGATATAAGACCGATCACATAGTAGACAAGCTGACAGCTAATTGGATATGATGTGAAAAAGAAAGAATGTCTGAGAACTCTACCTCCTAACGATCTGCCTTTGACCCCATCTTAATAATGGATAGCACCACTAATAAAAGGGGACAAGAATGGAATGGACATCTTAACTGGGAAAGAAGGAAAATTTGCTTCCAGGGGCTATATTCGATCTTTGTTTTTTTTTTTTCCTCATCTGCATCTACAGATCAAGGCTCTGCCGAGCATAGTTGTTAACATTGTTTGTGGTCTCCTTTTACTGGGGAAGATTGGTTGGTACTACTTACAGGACATTTTACCAGGCAAATGGTAGTCTGATTGGGCTCCTCGGTGGGGGTGGGGAGCTGAGCCCTGTGAGACTCAATATGGTTAATGGCTGTCGAATGGTTAAAACACCAGGCACTGCTTAGGAAATATTCCCAGAAGGCCTTTTGCACTCTGTGTAGGGGAAATTAAGTGCTGAGAAAAGTGTGTTCAATTTAGATCCATCTGTTATGGGTTGCTTCTTTCTCTTCTTTTTCTCCAGGAAAGAGGACTATTCAAACAAAGGCACTTTGTGGTCCCTTTAACCTGCTAGGAGCCAAGAGTGTTGCCAGCCAAACATGTCGAAAAGCAGAGAGAAAAACTGTCCCATTTCCAATTGGTAGTAATCCCAGCTCAAAGCAGCATTCATTATGAAAGGTGCTGGCTACCCAGGACATAGAGTTGGGAGGAAAGAAAAGGTGCCTGGTTTGAGAACTTTATTTCTAGAAGAATAAAGTGGCCCTTGCTAGAAAATGGTCTCTTGCAGTACCTTCTAACAGCAAGTGAACACTAGGAAGCTTTAATAAGAAATGTCACTAGATTCCAAATAAGAAAACCAAAACCGGTCAGGCACAGTGACTCATGCCTATAATCCCAGCAATTTGGGATGCCGAGCTGGGTAGATTACCTGAGGTCAGGAGTTTGAGACCAGCTTGTCCAACATGGTGAAACCCTGTCTCTACCAAAATACAAAAACTAGCCGGGCATGGTAGTGGGCGCCTGTAGTCCCAGCTACTCAGGAGGAGGCTGAGGCACGAGAATCGCTTGAACCCAGGAGGTGGAGGTCGCTGTGAGCCCAGATTTCGCTATTGCACTCTAGCCTGGGTGACAGAGCAAGACTCCATCTCAAAAAAAAAAAAAAAGAAAAGAAAAGAAAAGAAAAAAGAAAGAAAAGAAAACGCAAACCACAAATTCTAGATTTTCCAAGTGGCCCCAACTTCAAAAACTTGTTCTCAGTATTGGACTACGATTTTGGAGTAGCTAGTCAGTGAATTTATAAACCACATCAGTTATCAATAAAAGACACCTGCCCTGTGGAACGCTATATAGCTGTTAACTAAAAACAAGGTAGATAATAATTATTTATTCTTATTAAGCATTTAAACAAGTGTCAATCATTGTTCTGTATATTTTTTAGTTTTTCCCTTCCAGTAACGCCATGAGAGGATTGTTATTAGTGTAGTGGTGTGTTTTTTTGTTTGTTTGTTTGTTTCAGAGACAGGGTCTTGCTCTGTCACCCAGGCTGGAGTGCAATGGCACAATCACGGCTCTCTGCAGCCTCGACTTCCCAGGCTCAAGCAATCCTGCCACCTCAGCCTCCCCAGTAGCTGGGACTACAGGTGCACACCACCACACCTAATTTTTGTGTTTTTTGTAGAGATGGGGTTTCACCATGTTTCCCAAGCTGGTCTTGAACTCCTGGACTCAAGTGATCCTCCCACCTCAGCCATCGAAAGTGCTGAGATTATAGGTGTGAGCCACCATGTCTGGCCTATCTTACTTTTATAGATAAATATACTAAGGCATAGGGAGGTTAGCTAACCTACAAGTTGCTCAAGTCTACAACTAGTAAGTGATAAGGCTTGGGCTTGAACCCGTGTGACCTGCTTTTAGACCCCACATGACTATCCTAGGTCAGAGGCTACACATCCACCTGGTAGCATGGATGTCTCCAGGGAGAGGAGATACAGAAGAGCAGATGAAAGGTTTTCACTTTTTACTTTACCAAATGCTATACTGTTTGAGTTTTTCTCCTTAAACATGTGTTACTTGTTTGCTTTAAAAATATATAATAAAATAAAGCAAGGCTGGGGAAGATGAGACAGCAATGGAGCATTTTTCTTTTCTTCTTTGTGGTGAATCAGGAGAAGGCACTATCCCCATTATGTTAGCAGTAGGAATTTAAGTACCAGTGAAGTCTAGGCTGAGAGCCAGGAACTAATTGAATTATCTTCAAAATCTCATAAGCCACCAGTAAGCGAGTGGGAATATGGACAGGTATAAAACAAGCCCTTAGGACAGAGTAATGGGTTAGATATTAATATGGTTTGGCTGTGTCCCCACCCAAATCTCATCTTGAATTGTAGTTCCCATAATCCCCACATGTTGTGGGAGGGACCCAGTGGGAGGTAATTGAATCATGGGGGTGGTTACCCCCATGTTGCTGTTCTCATGATAGTGAGTGAGTTTTCACATGATCTGATGGTTTTATAAGAGGCTTTTCACCTTTTGCTCAGCACTTCTCTCTCCTGCTGCCTTGTGAAGCATGTTTGCTTCCCCTTCTGTCATGATTGTAAGTTTCCTGAGGCCTACCCAGCCATGCAGAACTGTGAGTTAATTAAACCTCTTTCCTGTATAAATTACCCAGTCTCAGGTAGTTCTTTATAGCAGCATGAGAATGGACTAATACAGTAAATTGGTACTGGGAGTGGGGTGCTGCTATAAGGATACCTGAAATGTGGAAGCAACTTTGGAACTGGGTAACAGGCAGAGGTTCGAAAAGTTTGGAGGGCTCAGAAGAAGACAGGAAAATGTGGGAAAGTTTGGAACTTCCTAGAGGCTTGTTGAATGGCTTTGATCAAAATGCTGATAGTCATATGGACAATGAAGTCCAGGCTGAGGTGGTCTCAGATGGAGATGAGGAACTTGTTAGGAACTGGTATAAAGGTGACTCTTGCCATAGTTTAGCAAAGAGACTAGTGGCATTTTGCTCCTGTCCTAGAGATGTGTGGAACTTTGAACTTGAGAGAGATGATTAGGGTATCTAGTGGAAGAAATTTCTAAACAGCAAAGCATTCAAGAGGTGACAGAGCATAAAAGTTTGGAAAATTTGCAGCCTGACGATGCAGTAGCAAAGAAAAACCCATTTTCTGGGGAGAAATTCAAGCCACTGCAGAAATTTATATAAGTTACAAGGAGCCAAATGTTAATTGCCAAGACAATGGGGAAAATGTCTCCAGGGCATGTTAGTTACCTTCATGGCAGCTTCTCCCATCACAGGCCCAGAGGCCTAGGAGGGAACAATGGTTTCATGGGCCAGGTCCAGGGCCCCCCTGCTGTGTACAGCCTGAGGACTTAGTGCCCCACATCCCAGCTGCTCCAGCCATGGCTAAAAGGGACCAATGCACAGCTCAGGCCATTGCTTTAGAGCTGCAAGCCTTGGCAGCTTCCATGTGGTGTCAGTCCTGTGGGTGCACAGACAACAAGAATTGAAGTTTGGGAACCTCTGCCTAGATTTCAGAGGATATATGGAAATGCAGGCAGAAGTCTGCTGCAGGGGTGGATCCCTCATGGAGAACCTCTGCTAGGGTAGTGCCAAAGGGAAATGTGGGGTCAGAGCCCCCACAGAGAGTCCCCACTGGGCCACTGCCTAGTGGAGCTGCAAGAAGAGGGCCACTGTCCTCCAGATCCCAGAATGGCAGATCCACCAACAGCTTGCACCATGCACCTGGAAAAGTCTCAGACAGTCAGTGCCAGCCTGTGAAAGCAGCTGGGAATGGGGCTGTACCCTGCAAAGCCATAGGGGCAAAGCTGCCCAAGGCCATGGGAGCTCACTTCTTGCATCAGCTTGACCTGGATGTGAGACATGAAGTCACAGGAGATCTTTTGGAACTTTAAGGTTTAATGACTGCCTTATTGGATGTCAGACCTACATGGGGCCTATTGTTTTGGCTAATTTCTACCATTTGGAACAGGTGTATTTACCCAATGCCTGTACCCCCATTGTATCTAGGAAGTAACTAACTTGCTTTTGATTTCACAGGCTCTTAAGTGGAAGGGTCTTGTCTTATCTCAGATGAGACTTTGGACTTGGACTTTTAGGTTAATGCTGGAATGAGTTAATACTTTGGGGAACTGTTGGAAGGGCATGATTGTGTTTTGAAATGTGAGGACATGAGATTTGGGAGGGGCCAGGAGTGGAATGATATAGTTTGGCTCTGTTTCCCCACCCAAATCTCACCTTGAATTGTAATAATCCCCACATGTCCAGGTTGGGACCAGGTGGAGATAATTGAATCATCAGGGTGGTTTCCCCCATGCTGTTCTCAGGATAGTGAGTGAGTTCTCATGAAGTCTGATGGTTTTATAAGGGGCTTCTCCCTTTGCTCAGCACTCATTCTCCCTTCTGCCGTCTGGTGAAGAGGTGACTTCCACCATGATTGTAAGTTTCCTGAGGCCTCCTCAGCCATGTGGAACTGTGAATCAATTAAACCTCTTTTCTTTATAAATTACCCAGTCTTGGGTATTTTTTCATAGCAGTTTGAAAATGGACTATTACAGATATCATTGAGACAAATGCAAATTATGAGAGCTCAGATCCTGGAGCACAAGACAAGGTGATAGACAGCTGGAAGAACAGGCAGCTGGATACTAGGAGACCCAGGGTAACTAAAGGAGTAGAATACGGTGAGCTCTTGAAGAAAACAGATGCAAGGCCCCAGGAGGGAGAATGTAAGCACCTATGTTGGCCAGGGAGCCTCTTATGGAGTCCCTGCTGGGTCTTAAAGGTAGATGAAGGTAAGGAGATAGAGGAAGGTAAAGAAGGCATACCTGGCTGAAGCGAAGGAAGGAAGGAAGGGAGGGAGGGAGGGAGGGAGGATCCTGACATCTTCACACTGAAAACCATATGACTTTGATGTAGAGTTTCTCCATGCACTATCATCTTGCAAGGTTTTCATTTTAAATATTCCCACATTTGTGAGTGTGCAGGCTTTCCTTTCTGCTTAGTAAGAAAGAAACTTATCAGAGGTGAGGGGATGTGTGGGGAGGATACTGGCCAGTACACTTATCCATTCCTGCTACCATTTCTTCATGTTAACACTTATCACCCTTTAAATGCTTACCTAATTTCTAGATAATAAACTCTGATAAGGCAGCATCATCTCCATCTTGCTCCCCACTCTAACCCCGCACCTAGCACCAGGCTTGTCACACAGTAGAAAGGCAATAATTATTTGTTGAATTAATTTGTTTGAAGAATTGGTAGGCTGGGCATGGTGGCTTACTCCTGTAATCCCAGCATTTCAGGAGGCTGAGTTGGAGGATTGCTTGAGCCCAGGCATTTGAAAATAAACTGGGAAACATAGTGGGACACTGTCTCTGCAAAAAATTCAAACATTAGCTGGGTGAGGTGGTATGTGCCTGTAATCCCAGCTTCTTGGGAGGCTGAGTTGGGAGGATTGCTTGAGCCCAGGAGGTTGAGGCTGCAGTGAGCTGGGTTCGTGTCACTGGACTCCAACCTGGGCAATGGAGCAAGACCCTGTCTCAAGGCAGAGGAGGAGGAAGGAGGAGGAGGAGGAGGAAGGAGGAGGAGGAGGAAGGAGGAGGAGGAGGAGGAAGGAGGAGGAGGAGGGAGAAGAAGAAGGAGAAGGAGAAAGAAAAAGGAGGAAGGAGGAGAAAGAAAAAGAAAGAAGAAGGAGGAGGAGGAGGAAGAGGAAGAAGAGGAAGAAGAAGAAGAAGAAAGAGGAGAAGGAGGGGAGGGGGAGGGAGGAGGAGGGAGGAGGAAGGAGGAGGAAGGAAGAGGAGAAGAGGAGGAGGAAGAGGAAGAGGAGGAAGGAGGAAGAGGAAGAAGAATTGGTGAAATAAATGAATACCATTGGGAAAGTTGTTGATGTGTCGTATGCTGAAAATATCAAACTCTTTTTGGGGCTTCGATGAGTAATCCTCTTGATTGTAATACAGTTTTGATTGCTAGCGTTTATTGATGACTTATAAGTGCTTTTTATGTTTTAAGTAACAGGAAGCCCCTCTCAAATTTTGCTTAAAATGTTCACAGACAGGGTAAAGTTTGATCAGGGCTCTGACTTGGCTTCCCTGTAATTCAGCTCCACCCAGTTCCATGTGTTGGCTTTCCTTAGGCTGGATTTACTCATGGATTCAAAATGGCTGCTGGTAGTAACTGGTGCCACACAATTCCTCGTTCACATTTAGGGGAGGCACAGGGATGGAGAGCTCTACCATCAAACAATATCTACCATCAAATAACATTTTTTGAGACTCTGTCTCACTCTGCCACCCAGGCTGGAGTACAGTGGTGCAATCATGGCTCACTGCAGCCTTAACCTCCTGGGCTCAAGCAATACTCCCAGCTAAGCCTCCCAAGTAGCTGGAACTATAGGTGCATGCCATCATGCTGGCTAGGTTTTTTTTGTACTTTTTATAGAGACAAGGTCTTACTTTGTTTCCTAGGCTGGTCTCAAATTTTTGGCCTCAAGTGATTCCCCACTTTGCCCTCTTAAAGTGCCAGAGTTACTTACAGGCATGAGGCACCACACCTAGCCCCATCAAAGAAATTTCTGAACTTAACTCTGACCAAAGCAAACTGAACTAACCAGGAGAAATTCACATGTTGATTGGCATAGCCTAGGTAACTCATCCCTTAACCAATCAGTGTAGCAACAGGGCTGGTGTTGTCCTAATTGATTGGATCAACCATGGCCTATTTCTGGAGTTTGGGATGCAGGCTTTTCTAACCAAATTACATGGCTGCTCTCAAATGGAGAAAGAGATGAATAGATGTTGAAAAGCCAAATGAGTGTCCATTCATTTAATCCTCACAACACGCTGTGAATTAGATCCCAGGGAGAGGTGAGAAAAATGACCTCAGAGAAGCAACTTGCTCAAGATCAGGCAGCTAGTAATTAGCAACATTGGGATCCAAATTCAGGTCTGTCTGACTTCAAAGTCTGTGCACTTGGCCTCTAGACTCCAGTGCCCCAAATCTTAGCTATTGTATGAATCTCTCCAGTTGCCTCCAAGAGAAACCTGTTCTTGTGATCACCCCTAGCTGTTCTAGGGAACAACCTGGGCTCAGGTTGAACTCCTTTAAAAAGGGTCAAGGACCCTCCACAAAGCCCAGGCTGTGAGATCAGCTTCAGAGGCCTGGGGACGCCAGCCTCAATTTGGGGAGCAGCAAACACCTGCTTGGGGACTAAGAGGTTGCTGTAAAACCAGGACAGACAGTCCCTGTTCTTCTATCAGTGGTCATTCATCAAGCAGTTACTGAGCATCTGCTCTCTGAGGACCCATCTGCCTGAGCTAAAGCCTGAAACTCTGTTTCCAGCGTCCTTGTCTAGTCTTTCATTTTTGTCTGTTTCTTTGTCACGCACCCCTTCTTCTCTTCTCCTGGGCTGAACTTTCTGGGGTAATGTTGGTTCTTTGTCTCAGACCTGCACCCAGCTTTTTCTAGCACCCCAGGATAGTAACTGTTTCTCTTCTGCAAATTTCAGTTAATTGACAATGTCTGCCTTAAGAAGGAGGCAGTTTGTATCCAGTCTCAGATGGGAAGTGCACCATTGTCAACAATCAATGTCTACCGTGGGGACCATCAGTATCTACCATGGGGAGGAGAGATTGAACCGCAGCCTGCATAGTGGGTATCTGACATCCTTGGGTCCATATACCCACCACAGCTTCATATTTGGGACCCTTAGAACAGCTGCCCCCATTGCTTGAATTCCCTGAGAGTGACATTCATGTGTCAGCATAATACCAACAAGTTCTGGCCTCCTGCCTATCTTTTCCAGAATTCGGAATGAGACTGAGCTGTTTACATGCTATAACCAGAATGATGAAGAAGTCCGGAGATGAAGAAAAGAGTGAAAAGGCCTGGAATGGGCTGAGGAACTCTGGACTGTGATTTAGGATGTCTGGGTTCAATCCTGCTAAACCCTAGCTCACTCTGTGACACTCGGCAAGTTTCCTTTCACTTGGCCTCAGTTTCCTTATGTGATGCTAGGCTACCTCAGGGATTCTCAGTGGGGGAGAAACCATTTCCCGGGAGGTGATCTGGAAAGTTATGGGGGCATTTTACAGTGTCCCGATGACTGGAGGTTGTTTCTGGCATTTACTGGGCAGGGGCAGGGCTGTTAGATAACCTGTAATACACAGGACAGTCCCCCGCAGTGAAAAACCATCCCACATCCTGCACAACTGTCACATGTCCTCCTGGATACTCACGTAGATGAAAAACTTGTTCATAATTGTCTGACTCCAGTCAGATAAAAACTAGCTCTGCTTTAAACAGGAACACAAGTTGTTTTTGCACCGAACCAGTGTGTGTTGAACTTTTGAAAATGGAATTACCATATAAATCAAAAGAAATGCACATCTTTTAAAAACAGTTTTATCGAAGTATGACTTATATGCCAGAAAATTAATTCATTTTTTCAGTGGTATCAATTCAGTTTGTGTTTATTCAATTCAGTGATTTTGGTAAATTTGATGGAGTTGGGCATCTATCATCAAAATCCAGCTTCAGAACAGTTCCTTCCTTCCAACAAGTTTCCTTATACCGGTTTGCTGTCAATTATCACTCCCACCCCAAGCCCCAGGCAACCACTGATTTGCTTACTGTTTCTGTAGATCTGTCTTTTCTAGAAATTTTACATATAAAGAATCATACAATATATAGTCTTTTGTATTTCTCTCCTTTCACTTAGCATCCTGTTTTTTAAGATTCGTCCACATTGTACCATGGATTATAGTTTGTTTCTTTTTATTGCTGAATAATATTCCATAGCAGTAAACCACATTTTGTTTATCTATTTACCAGCTTGAGGGACATTTGAATTGTTGCTAGGTTTTGGCTCTTAGGAATTTGGCTGCTGTGAATATTCCTATACAAGTCTTTGAGAGGACATATATTTCATTTCACTTGGGCATATACTTAGAGGCAGGATTGCTGAATTATTTATTTTTTTTAAATCAAGTGTTGTTTAAACTCTTTTGGAACTCATTTTGGAAAATCAACATTGCTCATGGTATCTGAATCAGCAATATAATGCTCCTGTATACATGTGCATGGGGAGTGCTACTGGTCACAGTCATAGACATAGAATCACATACGCATCAGTATATCAATGCATATTCTATGCATAGGTATAGTATGTGATTCTGTGTGGAAGTATATCCATGATTCTATGCGTAGGTAAAGCATGCAGTTCTGTGTGTAAGCATATCCATGATTCTGCGCATAGGTATAGTATGTGGTTCTATGTGTAAGTATATCCATGATTCTATGCATAGGTGTAGCATGTGGTTCTATGTGTAAGTATATCCATGATTCTATGTGTAGGTATAGCATGTGATTCTATGTGTAAGTATATCCATCATTTTATGCACAGGTATAGCATGTGGTTCTATGTGTAGGTATATCCATGATTCTACACATAGGTGTAGCATGTGATTCTATGTGTAAGTATATCCATGATTCTATGTGTAGGTGTAGACTTCTGAGTACTTCGTTATGTCTCTAGTTAGGATGTAATCAAACATTTCTGTATTAAAATATGTATTTTGTAATAAATTCTTCTTATGTCTCCTATATAATGTACTAAGAACATTATAATGATTTTTAAAATCATGTGCATAAGTGGCTTATATTATTTATGAATTCCATTTCAGGATAGTAAAAAGGATATTAAAAAATATTTTTTATCTAATAGAAAAGGAGCCTTGAGACAGAGTAGGAGGGGCTGGTCCATTTTAAGGACCTGACACCTGTGAGTTTTTAAATCCTGTGCTCAGAGGCTTAATTAGAAAGGCAACCATTAATCCAGATTTGAAGCCAACAGCAAATCAAAGCAATTGTCCTGCACCAGTTGTTTTGATCATCAGATTGTGGCCCAGTTCTTTTAGGCCAGGATCAGAGAGACTGTGAGGAATAAACAAACACAAGAGAACCATCGAGAAAATGTACAGGAAGAGCGTCCAATTCTATCACTCAGCCTTGATTTCAGAGCGAATCACAGCACAGACTCACAGATTGACCCAGCAGGCCGGACCTTGAGAGACCCATGGAGTCCAGCCCCACATTCTTCAAATGCAGAAAGGGAGGCCTGGAAAAGGGGGTGGTGGGGACTGGGGAACTGAGGCAGCCACATAGCCACACCAGGTCTCAAGGATCCTGGGGGCCTGATAATTAGATGCCGCTTCAGTCAAACATTCTGTGCCATTTAAAGATAAGACTGAGCCCTGTGAGGGAAAGGCTGAGATGGAAAATTCTGCAGGGTCCAGCTTCTCACCTTCCTTGCCCAAGCTGTCAGCTCTGGCCCAGACTTTCCTACCTCCCCTCCAATTAACCTGACCGACATTCCCAGGTCAGGGGGCAGTGCTTACCTGCTGTTACTCAAGCAAAACATGTTTGGAAGGTCTCACCACCTCCACCCACTTCAAGTGGTTTACCCAAGTAGGCCTGTGTCCTTTCCCCTAGTGGAGTCTTGGAAAAAGAAGTTATCTCTGTCCCATTACATTTCACTGGCACTTTCTTGTCCCTTCTTGGAGGGATTGGAGCCAGTTGATTTGCCCTTTGATCAGGTGCTATACCCTCTCTGGTCAGGTTCTTCCCACTCTCTGGGCTGCCCAGGCAGTTAAAGAAAAGAGGAGCATTATCAGAGCAGTCAATCTCACCCTGAGAGATCTGGCCATGCAGGAAGCTGTGGTGTGGTGACCGCGCGTGGCCGTGTGGCCCTCCGTAGACCACCTGTAAATCATTTGAGGACAGGGAACCCAGAGGTTGAGCTCAGCATCCCCCATAGGGCCCCCCAACTGGAGGGAGGCTGGAATGAGGTGGGAATCAGTGTTTGGGGTTGATGTCACCCCCAGGCGAAGTCATTATAGCACTCTGGCTTTTAGTTTGGAGATTTCTCTTCTTTTTAAACTCAGACCTTGGCAATTCGTTTGTGCAAGCACTAGTTATCTGCAAAGGAAGTGGCCTTCCAAAGGGGCCACTTGTGCCCACAGTGGTCCTCTGAGCCCAAGCAACTGGCTGCAGTGTTGCATGTTTTGGGCAGGGACCTAGGCAGGACGATGGCCTCGCCTCACCTTGCCTGGGCGCACGGGGGTCAGGTGGTCAATCCAGCAGTCTTGTGAATGCTCCAGGGGACCTGGTGGGCAGCCTAGAGAGGAATCCTGGTGGGCATAAGAGGAGGTAGATGGGAAAGGGCAGAAAGCAGGCAGACTCAGAGAAAGAGAGGGAGCAAGGAGACGAGAAAAAGGGGGAAACAGACTGGAAGACACAGAAATGTGGAGAGAGACAGGGAATGGGGTGAGGAAGGGAAGAAAGGGAAAAAAGAGAAAAGCAGAGGAGGAGGAAAGAGGGAAGGAGACAAAGACAAGATAGGGGAGGGGGAGCCTGCGGGGAAGGGCAGAGGCGGAGGGAGGAGCATGAGGAAGAGGGCAGAGAAAAGGCCTGGGGTATTTCTGCCAAGGCCTGGCCCTCTGTGGAGAAGGCCTCCTTTCCTGAAAAAATGACCACTTTTCTCTGTACCAGTCCCATCTTCTGCATGCCACCCACATGCCAGGCCAACCTGCCTTCCAAGACTGTGGACAATCCCAGGGCTGGGGGCACGTCTCCATTCTTTGCAAGAACCGTGGAAGATTAAAGGCCTCTGAGAAGGGGAACTGGCTGGGGCCTCAGTGTCCTCTCACAGGCCAAGGTGCTAACTAGGTGTTATCTAGAGGGGCACCGAGATCCAGTGTGCCCAGGTGCTCACAGAGAGGTGAGTGTACCCACACAGAGGCCCAGCTGCCTGTATGGAGCCCAGGTAGCCACACAGAACTCATGAGGCCTGCACAACAGGCTGAATGTTCACAGACTCGGGCACTCACATGCATTCCCACACAGGTGCATTCTGTACCACAGGCTGGAGGCCTGGGTGCCCATACCAAAAGAAGCTGGCAGTTCTTGCTGAGGGCTGGGCATTGACCTTCCTGATCCCCACAGTAAGCTCCAAAGCTGGACTGTGGTTTCTGAGTTATGAGCAGACATTTGGGTGTTTTTCTGCAGCCTGCATTGGGCCTGGGCTCGAGAGTAGCATCTAGTGTGGGCAGGAAGAGGAGGGCTGTGAGAGGCAAGCACCAAGGCAGCACAGGCTCTGACATCAGGACCAGCCTGCTGGGAAGGCCATGCCTGAACAATTTGTCGTCTCCTACTGCTCACTACATTCCCAGAGTCATATTCTTGTGTTTATGATGGAGGAATCACTGGCTGTGGAACAATTACTGTGTTGCAAACAAAGCATTATGGCTGGAGGTGAGAGGAAAAACAAATAGCATGCACTTTGAAATCTGGCTTCCTTAGGGCTTCTGCAGCAAATTTCTCAGGTGTAGAGCAATCGGGAGCTCCAGGGGCCTGCTGGGAAGCTGCTGGATTACAGACATTTACAAAAGAAAAAGGAAAAAACCAGTCAGCCTGGCTTAGATAAGAGGAGCACATCTAGCCCCGGGAAGCCAGGAGTATGTGCCTTGCAAGCAAATAACAGTGTCTGCCTGAGCATAAGAAAAGCTGAATTCAGGGCTTTGAAAAATGAAATGATCATACTCCTGGCTTTTAAGAAATAGAGCAAGAAACTGCGAGGTTATTTTTGACTTGGTTATTTGCTTCTGCTGATTAAGCACGGAGTTTGCACCCAGGTGGATTGCATGGAGAAGGCAAGGCAGGATAGCCAGAGGTCATGAGCACAGGTCTTAGAGTCAAATTGCCTGTATTTGCATCTGCCCTCTCAGCCTCCTGTCTTTACTGTAACCCTCTGAGCCTCAGTTTCTCATCTGAAGCTTCATAGAGGTGTTGTGAGGATTAAATGAGATCCACGGAAAGAACAGGGCCAGGCGTATGTTAAGTATCCCATCAAACGTCAGTGGCTACTAAGCACTTAACTACAATTTGCATATGTGGCACCTAATTTATGAATTAGCTCATTTTTATAATAGAGTGGTAGGATTTTGTCACTGTGTACTGGCAAAGTCGCCCAACTTCTTTCCCTTCATTGTGCACTAACATGGACAGAGCCATTCTTTTCCTGTAGAGCCGAGCCTCATTTCAAGATGGGCTTCTATTCCAAAAAATGTTAAATTGGGCAAGATCAAAATAAATCATCTTGCCCAGACCATTTACTTTTTATTAACTGTACAACTTCATGGTTTTTTAAAAGTATATTTACAGAGTTGATTAACCATTGCCATAGTCTAATTTTGGATCATGTTCATTCCCCCCCAGAAGAAACCCTGTACCTATTAGCAGTCATTCCCCATTTTTCCTCAACCCTTCTTCCCAAGCCTTCGGCAACTGCCCATCCAATTTCCGTCTCTAAGGATTTTCTGATTCTGAATATTTTGTGAAAACTGTATCATAGAATAGGTGGTCGTCTGTGAACTGGCTTCTTTCATGTAGACTAGTGTGCTCAAAGTTCATCATCAGTTGGTGGACATCTGGGTTGTTCTCACTTTGTGGCTGTTATGAACAATGCTTTCGTAAACATTCATGTACAGGTTTTTCTGTGAACCTGTTTTCATTTCTCTTGGTTACCAGATGTGGAATTGCTAGGTCATACAGGAACTCTACGTTTATTCTGTAATGAACTGCCAGATTGTTTTCCAAAGTGGCTACACCATTTTACACTTACAGTAGCAATGAAAATGGATTTCTCCACATGCTTACCAACACTTGTTATCATCTGTCTTTTTACTATAGTCAGGTGGATGTGAACTTCTATTTCATTATTGCTTTGATTTTTATTTCCCTGGTGGCAAATGATGCCAAGCATATTTCCATGTGCTTATTGGCCATGTTTGTTTGTTTGTTTGTTTTTTCGGAGACAGAGTCTCTCTGTCGTCCAGGCTGGACTGCAGTGGCATGATCTCGGCTCACTACAACCTCCATCTCCTGGGTTCAAGTGATTCTCCTCCCTCAGCCTCCTGAGTAGCTGGGACTACAGGACCACACAATGCCTGGCTAATTTTTATATTTTTAATAGAGAGGAGGTTTTGCTATGTTGGCCAGGCTGGTCTCAAACTCCTGAGCTCGAGTGATCTGCCCACCTCAGCCTCCCAAAGTGCTGGAATTACAGGCCTGAGCCACCTCACCTGGCCCCTTATTGGCCATTTGTATATCTTCTCTGGAGGACGGTCTAGTCAAATCTTTTTCTCATTTTAAAAATTGGGTTGTTTGTTTTTTGTTGTTAAGTAGTAAGTGGTTGTTTTGTTTTGTTTTGTTTTGTTTTCTGTTTTTTTTTATTTGAGATGGAGTCTCACTCTGTTGCCCAGGCTGGAGTGCAATGGTGCAATCTCGGCTCACTGCAACCTCCACCTCCCAGGTTCAAGGGATTCTCCTGCCTCAGCCTCCTGAGTAGCTAGGATTACAGGCGCCCACCACTATACCCAGCTAATTTTTGTATTTTTAGTAGAGACGCGGTTTCACCATGTTGTTTAGGCTGGTCTCAAACTCCTGACCTCAGGTGATCCACCCGCCTCAGCCTCCCAAAGTGCTGGGATTACAGGCATGAGCCACCACGCCCAGTCAAGTTATATGTGTTTTTAAATGTACTCTAGATTCAAGTCCCTTATCAAGACACATGATTTGCAGATATCTTCTACCACTCTGCGGGTTATCTTTTCACTTTCTCAATGATGTCCTTTGAAGCATAAAAAGTTTTAATTCTGATACAGCCCAACTTATCAATTTTCTCTTTTATCACTGTGCATTTTGTCATATCTAAAAAACCACTGCCTAATTAATGATTAGGAAAATTTGCTCCTATGTTTTCTTCTGAGAGTCTTACAGTTTTTGCTTAGACTGTTTCGTTTAAACCAACAAGGAAACTAAGACTCAGTTAAGGTAGGATTTGCTCTGAATTACATTGCTACTAAGTGGCAGATAAATAATTTTTTAAAAACCAATCTAATTTTATACAGCCTAAAATCAATATAATTTCAAGACCAAAGAGGCACTCAAGTCATATTAAAACCTCAAAGTCTGAAACCCAGTTTATATTCACCCTGAAATAGAACCAACCTTTAATTTAAGGCTAATAATGATTTTTTTAAAAAAAACAAAAACAAAAAAACACTTTCCATTTCTTGAGCGATTAGTCTGGGTCTTTTACATACATTCTCTTTTTAATTCTTAAAGCCATCTTATAAATACGTACTATTGTTGTCCTGATTTTAAACATGATGAAATTTGTGCTCAGAAAGCTTTTGAAGTAACACATTCAAAATCACACAGTTAATACGAGGCAAAGCTAGGTTTTAAACCCAGGGCCCTCACTCTCTTTGTACAGTGTCCTATTAGAAAAACTAATGATTGTTGCTGAAACTCTAATAAAGGGTTTCTGGCAAGATAAGAGCCTCCTGATGACATAAACCGGGTCTCATCTGCCATGTCCATCCCTTGTCACATCTCTTGGCAATTTATCTTGGTGGGGTTGTGTTGATTTGTGGTGATCAGAATCCAGACACCACAAAGCATGTGGGTTGTAATGAAGTCCTGAGTCTTTTCTTTAAATCCAATTTTCCACTTGGTTTGGCTAGGGCAGGAGGATGTCAAATTCTGTGGCAGAGGTCAGTCCTATAAGGTGTTTGTCTCTATTTCCATAATTCATCAGAACATTTCATGGAGGGAAATCCATCTTCATTGACATTAGCCTTGGGAACTACCTGGGAGGCAGAGAAAAATCTCAAGCTCGATTTCAGTGCTTGCCATGTATAGACATCTAAGTTTGCAGTTTCAATCAGGCATATTTATTTACATGTGGAAATTCCCAGTGGGAAGCTGAAGAACACAGCTTAGGAGTAGTCCCCAAGTGGGAAATTGACCAGTACACTGAGCTCCTTTTATTTCCATTTAATTTACCATCAGTATCATTACCATTCTTTTGTTAATCATTTCACTAGCAATGATGTAACTTGGGACCAAGGTAATTGCAGCCAAATGGGGAAGATGCTTATCTGAAGTATTTGGTTAGCAAAGACTTCCATTCGCCTTTTTAAAGATGGGTGTTAGTTCTTTCCTTTACTCAGGTAGCATAGAGCTGCCTTGAAATGCTGACAATATTAACAGCTCCCTGCAGCTTAATGAACACCACACTTGGTGAAAGAGAGGATTCTTCAGTTTTCAGCTCGCTGCTGCCTGAAATGGTATCACTTTGCACAATGAAGTGGGTTCCTGAGATTCTAACAAGTCTAAGTAAAACAGACCAGGCCTATCCTGTGATCTGAGCAATGTGGAATAAATGATCAGGACTTTGAACTCAGAGACTTGACTCCACTATTTGATAGCTGTATGACTTTGGACATGTTACTTGTGTTCTCTAAATCTCTATTTTCTTAACTATCTAAAAGAAAGTTAACACTAGTCACTTCATAGATTGTTGGGCAGTAAATGAAGTAAGAAGGATAGAAGGCCCAGGACTTTCCTTGGCCCATAATAGGTGTTCAATAAATGCTGTTTCTTTTCTGAAAAAAGTGCTGGTGTTGAGGACTTTTCTTCTGAGTCCCAGGATTGTTTAGGAACCAAGTCCAGGGAGAGATGTGAAGAGTTACCCTAAGAGAGGCACTTTTTGGTTAGCGAAAATGAAGACCTTGGCAGGGCTACTAAGATGTCTGTGACAGTACTTGGTCTCCATACTCACCTTTAGACTCTGGGGATCACCTTTGAGAGCTAGAGATCGATCGCGTGCAATCCAGCCCTGCCTCCCTCCCCACCTTGCCTGGTGCATCTCTTCACTCCCTCGCTCCTCACATTGCCCTTACTGCACAATGGCCTTTTCTCACTTCCTCCAAGGTGCTAAACGTTCCCTCCTCAGGGTCTTCCCATAGGCTGTTCCCTCTGCTTGGTTTACCCCACACCCCCAACACGCTTTACCTGGTTGATGCCTCCTAATCCCCAGATCTTGGTTTCTTTGTCATTTTCTTTGTCGTGTCCTTCTAGACATGTCCCTGATGGGCTCTCACAGATCTCCCTGTGCTTTTTTCACAGCACAGAGTGGTCTGTGACTCACCGGGCTTCTTTTTGTGTGGGATTTTTGATTTTTAAAATCCTCCATCACCAGACAGTACCTCGAAGCCTGGGTCCGGACTATTTTGCTTACCACCCTGGGAGGTGTTCAGTAATACTCACTGAATGAAAGAATGAGGAAACTCATGGGGAAAATGCATAGGGCATGCTGTGATGCTGACTGTGGAACTCTCACAATCCTGGATTAAGACTTTCGAGCATAGGAATGCTTTTACACTGTTGGTGGGAATGTAAATTAGTTTAACCATTGTGGAAGATGGTGTGGTGATTCCTCAAAGATCTAGAACCAGAAATGACATTTGACCTAGCAATCCTACTACTGGGTATATACCCAAAGGAATATAAATCATTCTATTACAAAGATACATGCATGCATATATTCATTGCAGCACTTTTCACAATAGCGAAGACATAGAATCAACCCAAATACCATCAACATAGACCAGATAAAGAAAATGTGGTATGTATACACCGTGGAATACTATGCATCCATAAAAATGAATGAGATCATGTCCTTTGCAGGTCATGGATGCAGCTGGGAGCCATTATCCTCAGCAAACTAACACAGGAGCAGAAAAACCAAACACCACATGTTCTCAGTTACAAGTAGGAGCTGAACAACGAAAACACATGAACACAGGGAGGGGAATATCGGGGAACCAGCCCCCAATATTTCAATGTAGGTTCTTTTCTATTTTCCCTAAGTGTCAGCCAGTCTGAGAAATAAAGAGAAAGAGTACAAAGAGAGAAATTTTACAGCTGGGTCTCCGGGAGTCCAGGAGTGACATCACATAATGGTAGGACCGTGATGACAACCCTGAGCCGCAAAACCAGCAAGGTTTATTAGGAATTTTAAAAGGGGAGGCGGTGTACGAACAGGGAGTAGGTCACAAGGATCGCATGCTTCTAAGGACAATAAAGATCACAAGGCAAGGCAAAATTAGAATTACTGATGAGGGTCTATGTCCCGCTGTGCATGCATTGTCTTGATAAACATCTTAACAGGAAACAGGGTTCGAGAGCAGAGAACCAGTCTGACTAGAATTTACCAGGCTGGAATTTCCTAATCCTATTAAGCCTGAGGGTATTGCAGGCGACCACGGTGTATTTCAGTCCTTTTCTCAACTGCATAAGACAGACACTCCCAGAGCGGCCATCTATAGACCTACCCCCAGGAATGCATTCCTTCCCCAGGGTTATTCCTTGCTGGGAAAAGAATTCAGCGATATTTCTCCTACTCACACATTCATTTATAGGCTTTCTGCAAGAAGAAAAATATGGCTCTATTCTGCCCGACACTGCAGGCAGTCAGACCTTATGGTTATCTTCCCTTCTTCCCTGAAAATCGCTGTTATTCTGTTCTTTTTCAGGGTGCACTGATTTCATATTGCTCAAACACACGTTTTACAATCAGATTTCATGTTGTTCAAACACACATGTTCTACAATCAATTTGTACAATAGTGGTCCTGAGGTACATTCTCAGCTTACGAAGATAGCAGGATTAAGAGATTAAAGTAAAGATAGCCATAAGAAGTTGTAAGAGTATTATTAGGGAAGTGATAAATGTCCATGAAATCTTCACAATTTATGTTCAGAGATTGCAGTAAAGACAGGTGAAAGAAATTATAAAAGTATTAATTTTGGGAACTGATAAATGTCCATGAAATCTTCACGATTTATGTTCTTCTGCCTCAGCTCCAGCCAGTGCCTCCGTTCGGGGTCCCTGACTTACCGCAACAGGGGAACAACACACACTGGGGCCTGTTGGGGGAGGATGGGGGAGGGAGAACATTAGGGAAAATAGCTAATGCATGCTGGGCTTAAGACCTAGGTGATGGGTTGATAGGTGCAGCAAACTACCATGGCACACATTTACCTATGCAACAAATCTGCACATCCTGCACATGTACCCCAGAACTTAAAATAAAAATTAAAATAAAAAAATACTTTCAAGCAGACAAGAAGATGAAAGTATTGATATTAGCTGATACAGTATGCTTTCTATCTGCCAGTAGCTTGTCTAAGTGCTTCTGTGCATTAACTTATTCAATCTTCACAATCACCTTATTATTAATATTACTATCATCCCATTGTAAAGGTTAGAGACCTGAGGTACAGAGAAGTCATTCTTAGGTAGTAGTGGCAGGGCCATCATTTGGACCTAGATACCCTGGCTCCAGAATGTATACTCTTAGCCATTAAACCAACTTTCCCCTACATATTCTTGTTCCCTAGATTATACTTCTCTTCTCCAATCCTATCCTCCCCATCCATGCACACATGTTTTGGGCTTCAGTTTCCAGGTGCAATAGCACTTCCCCGGGGAGATCCTTCCACACTCCCACCCTAGCTCAAGCCTCATCATCAGCATTCACAGCATCCTGAACTTTGCATTCACAGCATCCTGAACTTTTTTTTTTTTTTTAATAAACTCTAGGAGTTATTTTCTCTCTAATTGCAGGACATGTCTTAATTTATCTTTGAACCCTCTCTAGCCTCTAGCACAAGGCTCAGCATCTAGTAGCTACCCAAAAACTGTTGGTTAAACTGGAATGTTCCAATGTCTTCAGAAGCTAGCTATTTGCCTAAGTTTGGCAATATATTGTCACATGTAAAATACACATGTGTTTGACCCAGCTACCTCACAGATAGGAATTTACTGTAAGGAGGTAATCATGCAAGTACAAAATGATGTTGGTACAAGGATTGTTGATAATGGCAAAAATTAAGAACAATCTATGGTGGCAATGAGTGGTGGACAAATTAAATAATGTTCTCTCTGCCTAATGGAACCCTGTGTAGCCATTTAAAAAGATAGTACAAGGAAATCTATAGATGATAACATAGAACTTTATTCATGTTATATTGGTGAGGATAAAAAAAGGCAGAAAATGTAATAACTGACTTTGCTGAGCGCTTACTCCCTTACTGTCATGCACCATGCTAAGCCCTTTTACATACATTAGCTCATTCAATCTTCACAACAATCCTATGAAATAGGGTTGTTCTGCTATAATCCCTAATTTACAGACAAGTAAACTGAACAGTGCCTAAACCAGATTTCAACCTGTAATTATCTCCAGACTTCTAATCTTTATCACTATTATACTGTCTCTGTGATCCTATTATGTAATATTGCATAGACACTGTGATTGTGACAGAGACTGCCAGACACCCCTGGATATCTACTCCTCTCTTCTTTCACACTAATAGGATTTTTAACTGGGCACATGGCTACATTTCCCAAGTCCCTTGCATCTGGGTATGACCATGTAACTTGGTTCAGGCCAATGGGATGTAAGCAGAAATTTGTGGAAGATTCCTCAAGAGCAACACGTATTCCTGTTGCCCCACCCCCACCCCTTTCTCTTGTTTTGTTCCTTTCTCTTTCCTAGACTGCAAATTCTGTCCTGTGGACCATGAGGTGGAGGCTACCTACAATTTAGCAACAAGACAGAAGGAGTCTAGGAGACTGACATTATGGAGTGCCTTGCCAGGTCTGAGCCTCCCACCCAGACTTCCACGTGAAAGAGGAATGAGCTTCTATCATGGTGACATCATTGTTGTTTTGGTTTTCTGTCACTTAGAGCTGAATATAACCTAATATATGCACACACATGTGTCTGCACATGCACACAGAAATGCCTGCAAGGATATTCATCATAGTGTTAACAGTAGTGCCTTGGGATTGCAGTATTTGTAGTGGTTTTTACCTTATCTTCATACTTCTCTGGGTACATGCGCCACTTCTTACAAAAGCGGTAAATCAAAAGAAAAATGTCATAATGCTCTCCACATTCTGCCTCCAGTTTCAGTTCCATGGCTGAGTTCTCACCTGCCCTCAGCCCAGCCAGAGTACCGTGACTGTGGGTGACTGCTTGCCCTGCTCCTCTGGCTTGTCTGACCTTGAGGCCCAGGCTTCATCTGCAAAACTGCAGCCACTGTCCACCATTCTCTTGGGTGGAGAAGAAAGATTAGTTCTGTGCCCATCTCTTCCCCAGGATGGGGGAGAAAACACAAAAAGTCAAGCCAGTTAGTGTCTCTGGAGAGAAGACAGCTGGAAATACACCAGTATTTCATTCACTTCTTCAGTAAATATCAATTGAGGGCCTATATGTTCCAAGCAATGTTCTAGGTAGGGGATAGAGCAGTAAATAAGTCTTTGTGGTCATGATGCTTGTACTCTAGCAGAAAGGACCAACCATCAGCAAGCCCGCATTTAGGTGCCTCTGTGTGAATGTGCCCGTCTGAGCCAGTCTGAGCTTGAACCCATTTGTTAGTGATGCTCCCACTTCCCAGAAGATCTCAATGTCTCCTTGTTTCATTCATTCATTTGACAAACATGTTCTGAGGGTGTAGACATGCCAGGCTGTAAACTGGAAATTTAATGACAAGCAAGATTGGGCCAGTCTAACAGAAGCATCAGCACTACAAAAGCTTGCAAGTTGCAACATAGTAAGATGGGAGTTACCATCTGCCAGAGCCCTATCAGACTATCAAAAGGAGCTCCCAGCCTTGTCTGGAGAGCAATGCAAGGAAGGCACTGGGGACCGTAATAGGTGAGCTAAGTCCTGAAGGGTGAATGAAAATTGCCAGGTTATGTTTCAGCCTCAGCAGAAACAATTCTTACTCAGGTGCTGATTAACAGCTGCAGTAAAATTCATGGGGGACTTTCACCTTTCAAGCATACCAGGGAACTCAGCTAAAGTCTAAACTGGGATTCGGATATGTGTGGTAAATGCATGAGTTGGGTTGCCTCATACTGCAAAGTTCCATTTGGCTGGAGTTGAAGGCAAGACAGGGTTGGGGAGGATAGAACAGGGTATCTGCTCAGCTCTTGGTCCCCAGCTTGGTCCCACAGACTTGTGTTTGAGCCCTACTGAGCACAAGCAGAGCCTGGAGGAGCTGTTTTCATGGGGGACATGAGGCATAAGCAGCCTGCTTAAGGGACCAGGTGACAAGAGAGGGTGATACGGTTTGGCTCTGTCCCTACCCAAATCTCCAATTGTAGCTCCCACAATTCCCACGTGCTGTGAGAGGGACCCAGTGGGGGGTAATTGAATCATGGGGGTGGGTCTTTCGCATGCTGTTTTTATGATAGTGAATAAGTCTCATGAGATCTGATAGTTTTATAAAGAGGAGTTTCCCTGCACAAGCTCTCTCTTGCCTGCTACCAGGTAAGACATCCCTTGTTCTTCCAGGAACAAGAATGTGAGGTCACCCCAGCCATGTGGAACTGAGTCAATTATACCCCTTTCCTTTATAAATTACCCAGTCTTGGGTATATCTTTATTAGCAGCATGAGAATAGACTAATACAGAGGGCACAGGGGGGACAAGCCTCCTTCCCGTATGTTTTACTATTGCCATGTGGCTTCATTCAGGGAGCGCTCCAGGAATGTAGTGCTGCCTTGATTCCACAGGACTGCAGGTTTGGGAACGTGGGAAGACAGTGCCTTGAGGAGGAATGTGTGCAGAGTAAGACACAGTCAGGATCTCAAGGGATATGATAGCACCTTAAGTGACTTCTCTATCAGTGTCACTCAGCGTGTGCCAGAGCAAAGAACACATGAGGAAACCTCATGAAAACAGGTGAGCTGGCTCTGAAGATTCCCAGTAACAGTGAGGGAGGAGGAGGGGTCTAAATTAGGGTGCTGAGGCTGAGTCCTGTATTAGAGATAAGGACAGGTGAAAATTTAGTTACTACAAATTCATTAGATCTTAGCCTGGGTTCCCTGAAAACAGAGCATAAGATCCTTGCTTGTGTGGAGGTAGTTGATTTGGGAATATGATCCTGGGGAGCAGGAGGCAGAGACAAGGGGAAGGGAGACATAGAATGGAGAATCACGGCCAGGCGCAGTGGCTCATGCCTGTAATCCTGGCACTTTGGGAGGCCAAGGCAGGCAGATCACTTGAGCCCAGGAATTTGAGAGAAGCCTGCCCAATGTGGTGGAACCCCATCTCTACTAAAAATATAAAAATTAGCTGGGTGTGGTGGTGGGTGCCTGTAATTCCAGCTACTCAGGAGGCTGAGGCAGGAGAATCACTTGAGCCCAGGAAGTGGAGGTTGCAGTGAGCTGAGATCGCGCCACTGCACTCCACCCTGGGCGACAGAGCAAGATTCCATCTCAAAAATAAATAAATAAATAACATAAAAAAGAATGGAGAATCACTACAAGGGTGTGTTGTTAGGTTGGCTGCTCCTTGATTCATGGGAGTTTCTGAGAGCCTATTGGCCTGCAGGGGATAAAAGGGATGAATTTATCTATTAGCTTTAGTTCCATATTGTCCGTAGTGCCCCCAAGGGTGTTAAGTGCCCCACACTTCCAGCAAGTTCTCAGGTGTCCCACTCAGAGAGTCAGAGAAGGCCTGGGGCAGGAAGTGAAGGTATGAGGAGTGACCCAAGAGAAGGCATTACAGATGCACCTGCTCAAAGCTGGCTGAAGGTCTGTGAGGAAGTGGTCGTCACACAGTGCCTGGAGTATGAGGTGGCTTGGAAGGATATGGAGGAGTGGACAAGAGGTTCCCAAACCCCATAAACCTGGGAGGCCTCAGAAACCCAATTTATGCAAGTTTTCAGAAACGCAAGAAGAATGGTATTGCGTTGTTATTGCTGTTAACAAAGAATAGCTAATATTTTTAGACATAAATTATGTTGTAAGTCCTTACACAGACTCATTTCACTTAAACTCACAACAGTGCTTTGTGGCATATATCATTATTGATTTCTAGAGAGCAGATGAGGAAACTGAGGCAGGACATTACTTCCTCAAGGTCATAGAGCTGGTACATGTTGGAGTCACACTGGCTCCTCATAAGGGAGTAAACAAGCAGCCTGGCTTGAAGAAGGGTGTGCATCTCCCCTGAGCCTTTTGGCCTTGTGGCCTCTAGCGCCAGCTTTGGTAGACACTTTTCCAAATCAGGTGTGCCTGTGTTAGCTTTAAAAGTCACAGCAGATGCATCAGGGGAGAATTTAGAATCTGCTTCCTTAGAATTTGATAACCTGGGTTCAAGGGCTGGCTCTGTCGTCACCCAGCTACGGGGTGAGGGGAGTTGTATTAATATTACACATCACATCTCCTGCTTGTGCCTCTGTTTTGCTATCTGTAAAATGACATGACTAGGCTACAACATCTGTAAGATCAAGTCTGCCTAGACGACTTATTAGTTTTAAAGGTAATCCACATAAGTGGGTGCAGAATCATTGAAGATGAAAGTAAAGGCTCTCTTAAACAAGACACAGACAGGAAAATCCTTAAAGGGAAAAGAATGATAAAGTGAATATTTCCTTTTTTTTTTTTTTTTTGAGACAGACTCTTGCTCTGTTGCCCAGGCTGGAGTGCAGTGGCACTCAGCCTCCCAAGTAGCTGGGATTACAGGCACAAGCCACCACACCCGGCTAATTTTTTGTATTTTTAGCAGAGATGGGGTTTCTCCATGTTGGCCAGGCTGGTCTCAAAGTCCTGACCTCAAGTGATCCACCCACCTCAGCCTCCCAAAGTACTGGGATTACAAGCGTGAGCCACTGCACCTGGCCTAATTTCTAAATTTAAAAATTCTCCATGATAAAAGACATAAAGTCAAAATAAAAACATCTGGGGGTAAGTATTTGCAGCATACACAGAGAAAAAAAGACTAGTGTCTAGTCTATATAAAGAATAAGGAGGAGAAGATCACAACTAGGCAGTTCACAGCAAAGAAAACATAAATGAATGATGAAAATATGAAAACATGCTCAAATTTACTAGTAACAAAGGAAATGAAGATTAAAACATGAATGAAATGCTGTTTTTTCACCCCTAGGTTTGGTAACAAATATTTGGTAATATTAATTCTTGGCAAATGTATAGGAAAGCAGTGGCCCTGTTGACAGGGATAGAAAAACAATTTGGCATTATCTGTTAAAATGAAAAATATTCAAATTCCGGTGACTCTGTGGTTATCT
Source organism: Gorilla gorilla gorilla (assembly GCF_029281585.2). Lineage (NCBI taxonomy): Eukaryota > Metazoa > Chordata > Mammalia > Primates > Hominidae > Gorilla > Gorilla gorilla. The sequence continues at coordinate 26,919,048 of NC_073233.2, read as the reverse complement.
TTCCCAATTTATCCCTTAGAGAAGCACCCTCATAGGCCTACAAAGGGGCACAGACAAGAATGTTCATGCCAACGTTGTTTGTTGTCACTAAAATATAGCAGACTGCAGAGAGTAGGAAACAGCTTAAACGAACATCTATAAATAAATCTTGTTAATTCTATGTTTTGCAATTACATGCAAAAAATTAAAAATAATATGATGGAGTTATGGTACTGATAGGGAAAATCCATATGACTTAACAATGAGTTTTTAAAAAGTAAATTGTGGAATACATAGAGTGTAATACCATTACAAGAAATAATACTCAATTGTTCTCCTCAAAACTGCCTAGAAGAGGGTCTGGAAACTAGAAGACCAAATGGATGTCATAAATTATTTCTGGAAAGGGGACAGAATTAGTGTTGGGAGGCTCAGCTCTATACTGATTTAACTTGTTTAGAAGGGCAATATATTCATGCATTACTGATGTAATCTTAAAAATAGATTTTTGAAGTATTAAAATATATTAGCAATTGACGGTTTGCAGTTTCCCCTTCCCCCAACCTCCGAGGAACAGAATTCCTATGCTGTAAATGATAGCATCATCCAAAATGAACCCTCTCCTCCCAGCACATCTCTTGTCTCGTTCTGGACGCCAAAACTCCTTTCCATTCCACTGCAGTCTAGGAGGCCAGACGCTCATTCTTTCCCTTCAAATATTCCATTAGTATTGTTTACATTGCTTTGACATTTGTTCATCCAGAGCTAACTGCAGGGTGATTCTATGATTACAATGGCATTTTTGTTTTGATTTTTTTTATTTCTTATTTTTTCAATAAGGATTGAAAGGTTGAACATGTAATGTTAGCATTCAACCTAGTGTAAAAACATTCCAACCAAAAGGCTTTGAAAGTTGATTTTTGTGGTGAGCAATCTGGAAAACATTTGTTAGAAGTTGCTCACGTTTCGTTTTCTGTTAGTTGTCAAGAGGTGTTGTGCGTGTTAATTTAGAGCAGTGGCCCCAAGATCAGCCAAGTGTGTCCCCAGTTCAGCAGCAACAGCATCACCTTGGAACTTGTTAGATCTGCACCTCCGTGGGCCCCACTCCAAACCTGCTGAATTGGAAACTGAGAGTTAGGCTCAGCGATCGGTGTTTTAACAAGCCCACAACATGATTCAGATGCACCCTCAAATTTGAGAACCTCTGATTTACATGGCTAAATATAAATTCCCTGTCAGAATGCTGATCCATTCATCTGCAAAATAACAACCTGTTACTAAAATCCTTTTAAATTTCTATTCATCCTTCAGCTCTCAGCTGATACATCACTTTCTCAGTAAACATTTTCCAGCACTATGCTCCATAACCCTACGTCCTTCTTTTTGCATTTATCACAGGTGTATTTTACATTTATTTGTGTGATCACTGCATTAAAATTTGTTCCCCCACTACCATCACCCTGTAGTCTGCTTGAATATACCACAGTGCAAGGCATACAGTAAGTGCTCAGTAAATACTTGCAAATGAATGAATATATGAACAAATTCTTCATAGAGTGTTTTCCCACTTTTCAACACATTTCTTTCTTTTTGAGACAAGAATCTCACTCTGTCACCCAGGCTGGAGTGCAGTAGTGCAATCATGGCTCACTGTGGCCTCTACCTTTCTGGCTTAGGTGGTCCTCCCACCTCAGCCTCATGAGTAGCTGAGACCACAGGTGCACACCACCATGCCTGGCTGATTTTTGTATCCTACAAAAAAAAAATGTTGTCCAGGCTGGTCTCAAACTCCTGAGCTCAAGCAATCTCCCTCACTAGACCTCCCAAAGTGCTGGGATTACAGATGTGAGCCTCCACGCCCAGCCTCAACACATTTCTGATGAATTGTTAATGAAACATTCTTCATCTAGCTCAACACTATTTTTCTAGCACAGTCTCAGTCAGCTCAAACCTCCTCTCAGCTCACTTGCTCAATTTCCCCTAAATACTGTTTACTAAAATTGTAGACTGCAATTATTAGTATCTGATTAACATTTTACAGTTTCCAAAGTGTTTTTTACTGATATTAGTAATATTACTAAACCAAGTATTGGCAGCTTACTTGTCAGAAGTAAGTGTCAGAAGAAGTAAGTATGAAGTGATTCTCATAACTGTGAAGGAGGTATTTCTTATCTATTCTATGTTTTCATGGAGGGATGAGTCAGGGTTAGTGAGGGCCAAGTAACTGGTACACGACTGCTTGGCTGCTAAGGGCAGAGACAGGATTAGTCTTCTGATGCTAGCTGACTCTGTGGCCTGTCCTCTGTGCTATAATGCCCTCCACTGGACTTGCATTACGGTCCCTCACATTGTAAGATCTTAGGTATTTGGATTCCATACCTGGTGCCTCTGGATCACTCTCTCTGTGCAAATCGTGCAATGGGAGTAGGCATGTGTACTGGCAAGAAGAAGGGTCCTGGAGTCAGAGAGACCTGGGTTCAAATCTAGACTGTGTGATCTACTGCAAAGTATTTATCCACTCAGAAGTTCAGTTCCTTTTTCTATAAAATAAGGACAATTAGGCTGGGTGCAGGGACTCACACCTGTAATCCCAGCACTTCGGGAGGTCAAGGTGGGTGGATCACCTGAGGTCAGGAGTTTGAGACCAGCCTGGACAACATGGTGAAACCCCATCTCTACTAAAAATGCAAAAATTAGCCGGGTGTGGTGGCACGTGCCTATAATCCCAGCTACTTGAGAGGCTGAGGCAGGAGAATTGCTTGAACCTGGGAAGCAGAGGTTACAGTGAACCAAGATGGTGCCACTGCACTCCAGCCTGGGTGACAGAGTGAGACTCTGACTCTAAATAAATAAATAAATAAATAAATAAATAAATAAATAAATAGGACAATTAAAATTATGACCTCATAGGATTGCGATGAGGATTAAATGAGAGATAGTGCACTTATCAGAGTGCTTAGAGTAAGAATAAATCAATGTTAACTAGTATTATGTCTACTTCTAGTTCTTTATATATCATATCTGAACTCTATCCACCTTTTGAGGCGGCATGTAATATGGGGTCCCTTTTTCCTCTCTAACTACATTTCTATTTATTCCAAAAATGCTAGTCTTTCTTTTCTCAGTACATATCATAATCATTGCCATTGCCATGTCTCCAATTATAAAAAAGATGGATGGTCTTTGAAAAATGAAATCAAGCAATATACAAAACTACAGAGAAAAGAAAATAATATATTTTTTGATTCCTATCATGCAGAAATAACCACTATGATACATTCTTTCTTATATCTGTGTGTGCATGTTCACATATGTAATTGTACCTAGATAGATTATGTTTTGAAACTCAAATTTTTTTTTTTTTTTTGAGATGGAGTCTCACTCTGTCACCCAGGCTGCAGTGCAGTGGCGCAATCTCGGCTCACTGCAACCTCCACCTCCTGGGTTCCAGCAATTCTCCTGCCTCAGCCTCCCTTGTAGCTGGGACTACAGGCACGTGCCACCATGCCAGGGTAATTTTTGTATTTTTTAGTAGAGATGGGATTTCACCATATTGGCCAGGCTGGTCTCGAACTCCTGACCTCGTGATCTGCCCACCTCAGCCTCTCAAAGTGCTGGGATTACAGGCATGAGCCACTATGCCCAGTAAAACTCAATTTTTTTTCACTTAACAATATTAAATGGATTTTTTAAATGTCAAAAAATATAGATCGTTTAATCATTTACAATGGCTGCTTAGTATGGTATTACATATAGTATATTCTATTGAGGGACTGTATTGGTTAACTACTGCTGCATAACAAATTGTCCTCAAAATCAGTGGCTTCAAATGACAATTAAAAATATATATATAATTTACATTTATATATGTATATATATTTACATTTATAAATACATATATATTATATATATATAGTGTGTGTGTGTGTGTGTGTGTGTGTTTTAGCTTCAACTTATAGCTGCTCTGTCTATATGCTGGCAAGGCTGACTCTCCTCCATGTGTCTCTTATCTTCTTTCTGAGACCAAAGAGCCAGCTGGGACATGCTTTTCTTTTGGAGAATATAGGAACACAAGAGGAAAAGCAGAAATACTTGAGGTCTCTTAAGGTCTGGGCTTAATGTCACTTCTTCCCATAGATTGTTAGCCAAAGCACATCATATGGCCAAGTCCAGTCAAGGGTTGGGGAAATAGACCTTGGTTATGATGAGGACTTATAACTGCAGGTTGGGGTGAACAATTGAGACCAATGTCAGGCCTGGTGGCTCATGCCTGTAATCCCAGCACTTTAGGAGGCCGAGGTGGGCAGATCACTTGAGGTCAGGAATTCAAGACCAGCCTGGCCAACATAGTGAAACCCCATCTCTATTAAAAATACAAAAAATTACCCAAGCGTGGTGGTGTGCGCCTGTTGTCTTAGCTACTCAGGAGGCTGAGGCAGGAGATCCCTTGAACCCCACTACCGCCACACTGTAATCTGCTTGAATATAGCACAGTGCAAGGCACATAGTAAGCACTCAATAAATGCTTGGGAATGAATAGGTATATGAATAAATCCTTCGTAGTGTGTTTTCCTACTTTTCAACACATTTCTTTTTTTTTTTTTTTTTTTTTTTAGACAGAGTCTCACTTTGTCGCCCAGGCTGGAGTACAGTGGTGCAATCATGGCTCACTGCAGCCATGGGGAGGCAGAGGTTGCAGTGAGCTGAGATCCTGCCACTGCACTCCAGCCCGGGCGACAGAGCAAGACTCCATCTCAAAAAATAAATAAATAAATAAATAAATAAATAAAATAAAGAAGAGAGAGAATTGAGAACAATTCAACCTACCACGTAGACAGTTTTAAACTTCTCTGAACTTAACATTTTTGTTTACGTGTCCAATTATCTTTAAGTCAAATTGCTGTATTAAAGGGCATATGCATTTCAAATACTGCATATTATCTAAGAATGTTCCAAAAAGATTGTGTAGTCCTAGTAATAATGCAAGAGGGTCCTAGTTTCATCACACTTTCTCCACTACAGGTTTTGTCAGTCAAAAAAACAAAACAAAAAAAATCAGCAAAAAGCCCCTTGCCCATCCTTTTTTTTCCTTTCTTTTCTTTCTTTCTTTCTTTTCTTTTTAAGTTGGAGTTTCACTCTTGTCACCCAGGCTGGAGTGCAATGGTGCGATCTTGACTCACTGTAACCTCCGCCTCCCAGGTTCAAGCAATTCTCCTGCCTCAGCCTCTCGAGTAGCTGGGACTGCAGGTGCCTGCCACCACTCCAAGCTAATTTTTGTATTTTTAGTACAAAATCTGTACTAAAATGGGGATTCACCATGTTGGCCAGGCTGGTTTCGAACTCCTGACCTCATGTGATTCGCCGACCTCAGCCTCCCAAAGTGCTGAAATTACAGGCGTGAGCCACCATGCCTGGCTGCCCATCCTAATACACGGAACATATTTAGATTCTTATTACATTTTATTGATTATAAGTGAGGTTAGAAATATTTGTATCTTTCTTGGCCTTTTATATTTCTTTTTGTAAATGACTCCTTTAGGCCTTTTACCTAAATCACTTTTTTTCGAATAAAATCATATTTTCACAAAACTAGGATGAGGTCACTGCTAGCTTCTCTTAACCCAAGTCTTGTGGAATTCTGTTCTGAGGTGTCACTCTCATCCCCTTTCCTAAGGCAGAATGCAATTAGCTAAGTTGGCAAGAAGACAAGGCATTGGAGGGGCTCATGCCCTTCATCTGACTGGGAAAAAGCCATGGACATGAGACAACTAGGGAAGGTCAGAACCTGGGCCAGTCTTCCGTGAAGGGTGACAATTCCTACTCCCAATGATGCTGACTCAGAAGGAAAAGGCCTGTTATTTTCTTGATGCCAAGGGAAAATTTCTCTATAACCAATGCCATGGGACGTCTAAATGGTTTCTATTTAAAGAAGTCTTTATTTAAATGTATGCACATCTAAAATCACAGTCCCAGTTGGCAAGTTCTGGAAAGAAAATGGCAAACTCCAAATCTTTCTAGTGTGGCTATAAATGCTTTGAACTCAGGAAGGAATGTCAACAGCCCCATCCTTGCCATCATGTTGCCTTCTTCGGTACAGCTTGATAGGAAATCTGAGAGTCTGGGAGACTGGAATGATTGGGCTGCAAGCTGAATAGTGTAAGAATAATAACAACAACAATAATAGCTTGTACTCATATAACATTGTTTAGGTGCCTGGGATTGCGTTAAGTACTTTACACATATATAAACTCATTTAATCCATGCAGCAACCATATGAAATAGGTATTATTATTATTATTATTATTCCTGTTTTATAGCTCAAAGGAAACTGAGACAGGAAGAGTATATTTGCCCAAGGACCCACAACTAGTAAATGACGGAGTCGGGATTTAGACACAGGTGGTCTGGCTCCAGAGTCATTGCTTTAATTACTTTACTAGGACTTCCCCAAATGCACCGCATTTCCCAAAGTGCATTCTAAAACACACTGATGGCTGAGTGCAGTGGTTCATGCCTATAATCCCAGCACTTTGGGAGGCCATAGCAGGAGGATCACTTGAGCTCAGGAGTTTGAGATCAACCTGGGCAACATAGCAAGACCCCACCTCTACAAAAAATGAAAATATTAGAGGGGCATGATGGTACATGCCTGTAGTCCCAGCTACTCCAGAGGCTGAGGCAGGTGGATAGCTTGAGCCCAGGTAGCAGGGGTCGCAGTGAGCTGAGATCATGCTACTGCACTCCAGCCTAGAGGACAGAACCAGGCCCTGTCTCAAAAAAAAAAAAAAAGGAAAAAAAGAAAAGAAAAAAGAAAAAGAAAAGAAATATAAACAAACAAAACCACAAACACATGATCCTGCAGGATGCTGAATGCTATTGCATGAAAAAGGCAACACTGGGTTGAAATTAACAGGTCTCATTACCTCAGCACTTCTTAAGGCCTATGGTATGTCCATCTAAATGGTAGATTTTAAGGAAGCAAATTAACGATGCATCATTTCCCAAACATATTTAACTCTTTAAAATCTGGTTTCAGGAAAGATTTTAAAGAACCAGTATTCCACAGACCACACGTTGTTAAACACTGGTATCAAGGGCTTTGGAGTCAGACACACAGGCCCTGCTGGAGCTGCCTTGCATCAGCTCATGAGGGCCAGTTATCAAGTTTTCTGAAAGTCTGAGAGCTGGTTGTCAAATTCAGGCATTATTAAAATTTTTATTATATAATCTTAGTTAAATACATAATATTACAAAGGCAATGATATGCAATATGCAATGAATATGCAATATGTATTATTTCTTAATTATTTCACCACAGTTTAATATAATCTATGCTCTTAAGGTTATTTATGTCTAGTGTATCTATACGGTGGAAATATTTGTGTGTCCTCGAGCATCTCTTGACAATTCCACATACAGTAATGTCCTGTTGGCAGCCTGAAATCATCCAACATAAAAGTATTTACACCACAAAATTTGGCAAAGGCTCCAAATCGGGGCCCATTTGAGGGAAGGGAGGTCTGTTTTTAGAGAACTGGATGTTAGACATTTACCACTGCGGACACATATGCTTAAAATATGGACTTTAAGTGTGATTTGGGGAAAGCGATTCATTTTTGAACTTTGGTCTTCTATTTCTGAAGACGGTTGTAAGGACTACATAAGCTAGACTGGATTGGAACAGTGGCTCCCACACCTGGGGCACATCAGAATCACTATGGATTCCTCAATGCCACTCAAGACCTACAGCATTAGGATCTCCATGGATGGTGCCCAGAGATATGTCCTTTAAATAAAGCTCCCTGGGAGTTATTGCAGATGCACCACAGACCTACACTTGGGAACAAGTGGTGAAAGCCACCGGTAGAAAAGAGATTTCTGGACTAACCAACGAAGAGTTACATTTCTCCTCCAACCCCAGAAGCAGCAAGGACAAAGTCAAGTTTTCTCTCTCTGACGCATGACTGGTTTGTTACAGGGCCAAGGCACAGAAGGGTCCCTCTGTGACCCAGAGCTACTTTGTGTCTTTAATTCTCTAAGGTAACTCGAGAAGGATAGGACCATTTCTCTAGGCCATCTACAGGATATGAAAATAACTCAGGACCGGGCATGGTGGCTCACGCCTGTGATCCCAGCACTTTGGGAAGCCGAGAGTGGCGGATCAAGAGGTCAGGAAATTGAGACCATCCTGGCTAACACAGTGAAACCCCGTCTCTACTAAAAATACAAAAAATTAGCCAGGCATGGTGGCATGTGCCTGTAGTCCCAGCTACTTGGGAGGCTGAGCCAGGAGAATCGCTTGAACCTGGGAGGCGGAGGTTGCAGTGAGGCGAGATTGCATCACTGCACTCCAGCCTGGGTGACAGAGCGAGACTCTGTCTCAAAAATAAATAAATAAATAAAACTCAATTATGAAAATTCCCTTTGGAATGTTCTTTACTATCCTGAGCTCTCACCTGTCTTGTACCCAAATCTTCACGGCAAGGCCAAGACACCAGAACCACTGGAAGCCCCTGGAAATCCTCTTGTTCCCCTTTCATGCCTGAATAAGGCCAACAGCAAAAGCTGATACTTTGTATCAAACTGTTGAGTCTGACGTGCCAGAGCAGATTTCACCTCTCTATCCAGCCCCAACTCCACTAACAAACAGGTCAGACCACCAAATTAGTTTTGGTTCCATTTAAAATATTTTATTTTTATTATCTAGGTAATATATATATACTTTGTTATATAATCAAAGAAGACAAGAGACCATCATCATCATAAAAAGATTTCCTTGCCTCAATCCGGTTTGAACCCAGTCCTCCTACCCAGAACCAACCTCTTTTCACTTGCTACAACAGTTTCTGTTTTAAATTGCTCTTGTGGTTACTGTTACATCCCTAAATATTACGTTTATGTCTCCATGTTTTTATGTATCCATTTTAGACATTATCTATGATGACCTTTCTCTATGATAGAGAGGATTCAGTTTATTTAGGCTACCCTAACCTTCCTATTACTACTTTGTTACTGTTACTGTATCTGTTACTGTTCTTATTTCCATAATTACTTCACCTATTTTATGTGTGTACTTTGATTGCACCCATACTAGGTTACATTTCAAGTTCTCACTTCAGAAGAAACATTTTAGAGCTCCTACTCTCTGTTCTGCCTTCCTCACCCACTCCTTGCCCCTCCAACTCAAGTCTTCTGTCTTTCCACGTTATTAAGGCTAAATGGACTTCTGTGAGATGCAATCTGCCGGTCCGCAGATGACTTTTTGAGATTAAATGGTTACTGGGATGGCTCAGTGTGTTCAGGATTGCCGTCACATGTTGATAACATAAAGTGCCAGGAAACAGTAGAATCTTGAATTCCCTCAGCTACACCTTTGTCTGTTTAAGGAAAAGACAGGATCCTCCTTTTATTTTTCTTTCTGGATCACAGGAGTTGTCTCATTAAACCAAACATCACAGAGCAGCATGAGGAGCCAGGGCAAACAAAGGTGTAAGCAGGGAAATCCTATTAGGGTTCCCAGTAGGAGACTCATTGGAGACACCCACACTGATGAAACAAAGACCTGGAGCTCCATTCATGTTAATGTGGCCTTAGCTTCAGTTCCAAAGAGGGGAAAAATGTGCTGTTTACTTTCAAAAAACATCCTGGAGACACTCACCACACGAAAGATTTTGTTCCCTCAGAAACCTTTGAGATAGAGAGAAAAAAACTTAACAAGAATCCTTATTGTCATTATTTTTGTCTATTTTCATTTTTATTTTTTTGAGACAGAGTCTCACTCTGTTGCCCAGGCTGGAGTGCAGTGGTCCCATCTCAGCTCACTGCAACCTCCATCTTCTGGGTTCAAGCGATTCTCCTGTCTCAGCCTCCTGAGTAAGTGGGATTACAGGTGCACACCACCACACCCAGCTAATCTTTGTATTTTTAGTAGAGGCAGGGTTTCGCCATGTTGGCCAGGCTGATCTCGAACTCCTGACCTCAGGTGATCCACCAGCCTTGGCCCCCACAAAGGGCTCGGATTATAGGCATGAGCCCCCGTACCTGCCCACCGTCATTATTTTTATATAACTCGATAAGGCTTTAAAAAGTTATCTGATCAAGATTCCTCATTAAAATATCCTAATTATTAATATTTGTAGTTTATGTGGCTATGTGTTGAAGAGATATTTGGTGCCATTCATAATTTTGTCCTCGTTTCCTTACCTACTAATTCATAAGTAAACAATATTAAAGTGTGTTAGAATTTATATTGACCTTTTAAGGGAAGCTTTAACTGTATCTATACAAGCAGTTTTCACACACTTACCAATACAACAGGGTTAGCCTTTGAAAATTCTAATATTACCAGATTATCTACGTTTCAAAAAGGATCAACATGCAAGTCAGTTCAAAACTATTTAAATGTGTACATATTAACTAAATGACCCATTCATATGCAAACCCAGAGTTTTTCTGTGGGCTCAGACCATCCTGTGGTCTAAGGCTTTGAAATTTTAATACATCACAGTGGTTGAGAAAAAAGAAATATTTAAATATATACATACTAATGATATACAAAAGGTTTCCTAATTCAGAAAGGCCAAAGTAATTTATAGACAATAAAACAAATAAAGAAGATAACTGCCAGAGTATCATTGGTTAATTATGTAAGGTACCAGTCTAGATTACTGGCCAATAGATGCTGTATTCATTCATTTATCCAATATGTATTTATTGAGCTCCTATTTTGTCCCAGTGCACTATACAGTAGTTAATAAAACAGATGAAAATCCCTGTCCTTCTGGAGCTTATAATAAAATAAAAAATATGAAATTGGTAAAATATAGAGTATATTAGATGGCAATATATGCTGTGAGAAAAATAAAAGAGGAATGGGGTTTGGAAATGTTGAGAGTGAGTTTTGCAACTTTTAATTGGCAGGTTGGAGAAACCTCGTTGAGAAAGTGATTTTTGAAGGCAGATCTGAAAAAGGCAAAGAGTGAATTATGTGGCTCTCTGGAGGAAGAGGTCGTCAGGCAGAAGGAACAGCTTGTGAGCAGAGTGGAAGGAGAGGAAGGTCAGTGTGGCTGGAGGTGAGTCAGCGAAAGAAGTGGTCCCCGGACCCGTTTCAGGGATGTATGTAATGGGACATGAGGTGCAGGGTTTTTGTAGGCAAATGTCAGGACTTGAGTTTTTATTCTGAGTGAGATGAGAAGCTTCTGGGAGTGTTTGAGTAAAGGAATAACAATCTGATTTATATTTTGAGAGAATTGCTTTGTCTGATTGAGGCTACGGTGGGGTAAGTCAGAAGTAGAAAGATCAATTAGGAGGGCCTTGTAATAATCTAGGTTAGTGATTCTCAAACTTTTTTTTATTTCATGACCTCTTTACTTTCTTAAAAATTGAATATCCCGGCCGGGCGCGGTGGCTCACACCTGTAATCCCAGCACTTTGGGAGGCCGAGGCGGGCAGATTGCCTGAGCTCAGGAGTTCGAGACCAGCCTGGGCAACATGGTGAAACCCATCTCTACTAAAACTACAAAAAAAAAATTAGCCAGGCATGGTGGTGGGTGCCTGTAGTCCCAACTACTCAGGAGGCGGAGGCAGGAGAATTGCTTGAACCCGGAAGGCGGAGGTTGCAGTGAGCTGAGATGGGGCCACTGCACTCTAGCCTGGCGACACAGCGAGACTCTGTCTCAAAAAAAAAAAAAAAAAAAAAAAATTAACTATCCCAAAGAGCTTTTCTTTGTGGATTACATCTATTAATATTTACCATAATTAGAAATTAAAGCTGAGAAAATTTTATATTTATTAATTTATTAAAAATAATAAACCATATATGTTGACAGAAATAATATGTTTTTAATGGAAATAACTATATATATTTTTTGAGACAGTGTCTTGCTCTGTCACCCAGGCTGGAGTGCACAATCACAGCTCACTGCAGCCTCCACCTCCTGGGCTCAAGTGATCCTCCCACTGCAACCTCCCTCCCCAGTAGCGGGGAACACAGGTGTGCCACCACATCCAGCTAATTAAATAAATTTTTTTTTGTAGGGATGGGGTCTCACTATGTTGCCCAGGGTGGTCTTTAACTCCTGGGCTCAAGTGATCCTCCCACCTTGTTCTCCCAAAGTATTGAGATTACAGGTGTGAAACACCACACCTAGCCTATTTTTAAAAAAATATTTAATGAAAAGAATGGCGGTGTTTAGCATTTTTACAAATCTCTATTGTCTTGTTTAGTAGAACCCAGCTGGTTTCTTACAGCTGCTTCTGTCTTCAGTCTGTGAACAGTAAGTTGTTTTAGTTGAAGTTTATGAAGAAAATATGGCGTCACAGCAATAGTCCTCTTCAATACTAAACCAGAACTTGACAAGCAGTTTCTTAAATGTCAGGTGCAATGTGGAATCTGAAATCAACATCAGTAAATTTTTGTATTGTTACATTCAAATCCAGTGGTTTATCTTGACCATTGAATGGATATTTGTAAGATCATCCATTTGGGGGGAAATATTAGATCACTGGGTTATGCAGATCTTCCAAATGTGGACACATTTTGTTCTGCAATATTTTAAAAAATCATATTTCTTATTATTACCACTAATCTCAAAATCTAAAAATTGGGAAGCCTCAAGCTCACAGTAGAAAATTACATATTTTTTAAAATTCACATTTTAGCATGAAAGCTTGAATTTTATCATTAATAACAAATACTACCAGTTGTCTTACTTGAAGTGATAAGCTCACTTTTTTCTTTTGCAGAAAAATGTCCGCCATGGTTTGTTTGTCAGTAATTCTTTCAAGTAAAAATGACGTTCCATAAAAAAATGTGTCTAGTGTAGCTCACAGTTATATTGCATAAGTGCTTTTCTTCAAGGCACGTGTTGTATTTCAGGATGCAACAGAAGTGCTTTATTAATGTCACACAGAATTTCGAAAAGACATATATTCAAGGTTCAGAATTTAATAAAATTAGTGTTTTGTTTTGTTTTACAGCTTCATCAATAATTTTTCTTTTCTTTTCTTTTTTTTTTTTTTTCTTTTTGAGACAGAGTCTCGCTCTGTCACCCAGGCTGGAGTGCAGTGGCACGATCTTGGCTCATTGCAACCTCTGCCTCCTGGGTTCAAGTGATTCTTGTGCCTCAGCCTCCTGAGTATCTGGGACTACAGGTGTGAGCCACCATGCCTGGCTAATTTTTGTATTTTTAATAGAGATGGGGTTTCACCATGTTGGCCGGGCTGGTCTCAAACTCCTGACCTCAGATGATCCACCCGCCTCGGCCTCCTGAAGTTCTGGGATTATAGGCGTGAGCCACCGCACCCAGCCAATAATTTTTCTTTTCTTTTCTTTTCTTTCTTTTATTTTTTTGAGACAAGATCTTGCTCTGTTGTCCAGGCTGGATTTAAATTCCTGGGCTCAAGAGATCCTTCCAGTCTGTCTCCTAAGTAACTGGGACTACAGGCATGTGCCACTGTGTCCAGCTTATCAAGGATATTTTAGAGAGTATGTGGTAATAAAGAATGCAATGTAGCCAGACGTGGTGGCGCATGCCTGTAATCCCAGCTACTCAGGAGGCTGAGGCAAGAGAATCGCTTGAATCCGGGAGGCGGAGGTTGCGGTGAGGTGAGATTGCACCATTGCATTCCAGCCTGGGCAACAAGAGCGGAACTCTGTCTCAAACAAACAAACAAACAAACAAACAAAAGAATGCAATGACTATTAGTATAGTTTGGTGCCTTGATCTGTGCTAAGGGGCCAGCAAGTTTACCTACCATTGCTGTTGCACCATCAGTGTCAATGTTGATACAGTGAAAAAGGCAAACAATGTGTTAGTACTATGCCAAAAATAGTTTTTCTTTCCTGACTGCCAGCAAGGGTTTTTGGGAACTGCCAGAGTCTGTGTATTATTTTGTGCACAGAGTCTGTGCATGATTTTAAGAATCAATGATCTAGGTGGAAGACAATGATGGTTTGGACCAGGGTGGCACTAGTATAGGTAGTGGGAAATACTCTGGTTCTGGATGAATTTTGAAGGTAGATCCTAGACTTGTTAACCAGTTTGGATATGGTGTGAGAGAAAGAAGTCAAGGATGACTTTACGATTTCTGGCCTGAGCTACTGAAAGATGGAGTCCATTCAGTGATATGGAGGAAGACAGCAGGGACAGGGTTTGGGGGAAGATTGGAAATTTGGCTTTGACTATGCAAAGTTTGAGATGCCCTTTAGACATCCAAGGAGAGATGCCATGTACACAGTTATACATAGGAGACTGCCCTGGAAGATAGATAGGTAGACAAATACCTCTAGAAGTCATCAGTATCTAGGTATTTAAAGCCACAAGACTGGATGAAATCCCCAAGGGAGGGACAGGAAAGAGATCCCAGGACTAAGGTTCCAACATGTTAAAGGTGAGGAGATAAGGAAGAACAAGGGAAACTGAAGAGTGGCCAAGGAGGAGGGAGGAGAGCAGGGGAAGTCAAGTGTCTTAGTTCAGGCTGTTGCAACAAAGTACTCTACACTGGGTGGCTTATAAGCAACAGAAATTTATTTCTCACTATCTAGAGGCTGAAAGTACAAGATCAGGATGCCAGCATGGTTGGGTTCTGGTTAGGGCCCTCTTTTAGGTTGTAGACCACTGACTTCCCATTGTATCTTCACTTGGCAGCAAGAGGGCAAGAGAGCTCTTTAAGGACACTAATCTCATTCATGAGGGTGCAACCTTTCGGGCCTAATTGCTTCTCAAAGGCCGTCCCCCTTCTAATACCATCACATTGAGGATGAGGATTTCAACATACAGGCATACCTCGTTGTGTTGTGCTTCACTTTATTGCACTCCAAAGATACGAGATATATATATATATATATATATATACACACACACACACACACACAAATTGAGAGCTCGTGGCAACTCTGCATCGAGCAAGTCTATTGGTGCCATTTTTCCAACAGCATGTGCTTACTTCGTATCTCTATGTCAGCATTTTTTTAGCAATAGAGTAATTTTAAGTTAAGGTCTGTACTTTTTTTAGACATAATGCAAATTATCGTACACTTAATGGTATAGTGTGAACATAACTTTTACATGCACTGGGAAACTAAAAAATGTGTGTGACTTGCTTTACTGTGGTGGTTTGGAACTGAACCTGCAGTATCTCTGAAGTATGCCTGAGTGAATTTTGGAAGAATATAAACATTCAATCCATAACAGCAAGCAAAGTGTTTCAAGAAGGAAGTGAATCAAATACTGCTGGTAAGTCAAGTAAAATTAGGGCTGAGAATTGGTTCACTGGTGAGCTTGATAAGAGTAGTTTGAATGGGGTGGTGGAGGTAAGGGCCTGGTGAGGTTGGGCTTGAGAAAGATTTGTACACAAAGGCTCATAGCAGCTTAATTCATAACAGCCAAAACCTGGAAACAGCCCAAATGGTCACCAGCAGGTGAATGGATAAACAAATCAGTGGTATTCCTTTTATAACAGAATAATATTGAGTAACAGAAGGGAATGGGCTACTGAAACAAAACATGGTGAATCTCAAAAAACATGCTGAATGAAGCTGGAAACAAGAGTATACACTGCATGATTTGATTTGCTGTGGTTTGTATGGCTCCTCTCAAAAACTCAGGTGTTGAAACTTAATGGCCAATGAGATGGTAATAAGAGGTGGGGCCTTTAAGAAGTGATTAGGCAACGAAGGCTGCTCCCTCTTGAATTGGATTAAGGCCCTTATAAAAGGGGCTTCAGAGAGCTTGTGGCCCTCTTGCCCTTCTGCCTTCTTTTTTGTCTTTTGAGATAGGGTCCCACTCTGTCACCCAGGCTGGAGTGCTGTGGCACAAACATGGCTCAGTGTAATCTTGACCTACTGTGCTCAACACATCCTCCTGCCTCAGCTTCCTATGTAGCTGGGACCACAGGTGTGTGCCACCATGCCTGGCTAATTTTTTTTTCTTTTTGTAGAGAGCGGGGGGTCTCACTTTGTTGCCCGGGCTGGTCTTGAACTCCTGGGCTTAAGCGATCCTCCTGCCTCAGCCTCCCCAAAGTTCTGGGATTATAGGAGTGAGCCACTGTGCTCAGCTGCCCTTCTGCTGTGTGAGGACACAGTGTTCCTCGGGAGGATGCAACAACAAGGTGCCATCATGGAAGCAGAGAGCAGCCCTCACCAGACAACCAAACCTGCTGGTGCCTTGATCTCAGACTTCCTAGACTCCAAAACTGTAAGAAAGATGAATTTCTGTTCTTTATAAATTACCCAGTCTGTGGTATTGTTATAGTTGCACAAATGGACCAAGACACCATTTAGATGCAGTTCTAAGACAGGCAAAACATATTTATCATCGATAGAAATCAGATTCGTGTTTGCCTGGGGAGGAACGGGAGGACAAATGTTGGCAGCAAGGCTGAATAAGGAAACTTTTTGGTGTGAAGGAAGTGTTCTAAATATTAATAGAGGTGATGGTTGCAAGGGTGTATACATTTGTCAAAACTCATGCAATTAAAATGTGTGCAACTTATTGTATATAAATCATAGGTGAAACAATGGAAATAGAGAAAACAGTAAACACAGACAACTCTTTTTGAGGGTTTTCAGTGTAAAGGGAAAACTAGAAATGTGGCAGTAGCAGGAAAGAAGTGGAGTCAAGATAGGAGAAACTATAGCCTATTTGTATGCTAATTGGGGAGCAGTGGAGGGAAACGGTGATGATGCAGGGGAAAGGGGAGAAATGCTGACAAAACATCTGAGTAATTAAGGGAGTGGGGTGTGAGGCACAGGCACAGTGGCTGGCCTCGGCCTCAGTACCCGAAGCTTTGTGATACTAAAGAGAGCGAGCTGAAAAAATAGGTAGTGAGAATGGTACTTAAAATTAAGATCCAGCTGGCGTTGGAGTTCTGGATTATGGCCAATTCTAGAGGATGACCATAGGGGTGAGTAGCTGAGGTCAGGTGGAGGCAAGATCACTGGAGGAGGCCAATGAACCAAAAGGTCAGGGAATAAAGGATCATCCATGTGATAATGATACTGACTCTGATTAGGCAGGAGCAGTGTGGGCAGTGAGTTAGGGGCTAACATTTTTAAGGAGGTGAGAGACGTGACAGTTGCAAGGGCGTATACATTTGCCAAAACTCATCATAGTATGCAATTAAAATGTGTGCAATTTATTGTATATAAATTAAAGGCAAAACAATGGAAAGAAAACAGGAATGAGGTGAGTGATCTGGGGGTGGTGTGATGATGCTGACAAGGTTAGGTGGTTGGTGTTAACAGTCTTGATGACAGGTGATTAAAGATGTAAAAGCAGTAGAAGTAAGAATGGTCTATGATTGGCAACCAAAAACAAGAAGTCTCCCACCTTACAGCCAAGTCTAGGGCGATGAGTGGTGTGCGAGAAGATAGCTCCCATTTTAGAAGGCTTCAGGGGAAGCAGTGATCTTGGCAGTGATCTCAGGATTTTATTTAGAAAATGGGGATATATTGGCACTGCATGAAGATTAGAAATGGAGGATGCAGAATGAACTGTGAGACCTGGGCTTCTTGGAGTGATTGGCATTAATAGGAATAAAGGGCATCATGAAATTAGTCCTGATGGTCTCCAGTGTTTTCCAACCTGGGATTGTCGGCAGAGATGGAGGGTTGCGTTTTGCCAGAGTGCAGAATTCTTGGGCTTCCACATTCCATCTAAGCTGATGTGGTGGCCTGGTGGGTTCATTTCTTATATCAACACTTTGCAAAATGATTTCAGCTACTCAGTTTTCTTTAAGAATATATTTTAAAAACTTACAAAAGTTATACAACATTACAGAAAGTTTAGAGGAAAAAGCCACTTATAATCCAATCACTGACACTTTTTTCTTTCAGCATTTTAGCATGTGTAGGCTTTTTCTTTTAATCAGTGTAACCTTATCTTGCTTTATCTTTTTATCATGAGCTTTTCCATGCTGCCTTGAGGACGTGATACTGATTTTTCTTGAATGCATAATATTCCATAAAATGAATATGCTATAATTTACTTAATTGCCTCCTTTATCTATTATCTTCATTTTAATTACAACTAAGTGGCAACATTTTTGTGTGCATTTAGCTACACTGTAGAACTAACAATGTGAACAGCTCCACATTAACCAGGATGGTGAGACAATAGATGAAAACTTTATTGGAAAGGTCAAATGAATTACTAAGTTTTTTTTTTTATTATTATACTTTAAGTTCTAGGGTACGTGTGCACAACCTGTAGGTTTGTTACATATGTATACATGTGCCATGTTGGTGTGCTGCACCCATTAACTCATAATTTACATTAGGTGTATCTCCTAATGCTATCCCTCCCCCCACCCGCCACCCCACGACAGGCCCTGGTGTGTGGTGTTCCCCACCCTGTGTCCAAGTGTTCTCACTGTTCAATTCCCACCTATGAGTGAGAACATGCGGTGTTTGGTTTTCTGTCCATGAATTACTAAGATATTTTAGAAGTGTTTCTTCTATCATTCTTCTTGAAAAAGTTTACTCTAACTTTATAGCAACGAAACACTCAAAATCATGAAGAGACTTAAGACCGACGAGCCTCCAAGCCAACAAAGCATGTGTGGATAGCTGTGCAGGCACTTTAGATATCTTGCCATGGCCCCATGCATCACTGCAACAGTAGTGCCATGTTCTTGGGTGACATCCAAGCAGGGAAGGCATTAAGGAATCCCAAGACTTGTTAAAACTGCTGAGTTCCCCAACTGTCTCTCCTAATGTTGATAGTTTTGGGTCCAGAGCTATCTTGAAGACCACTGCAATTACTTTCTTTAAGGCTCAGAAGTCATTCACTAGCTGGGTTATTTTGTAGCTCATGGGCAGGGGTCAACCATCTCTAGCTTTAAAATGTTCTGTTTAGGCTGGGAGCGGTGGCTCACACCTGCAATCCCAGCACTTTGGGAGGCTGAGGTGGGCGGATCCCTTGAGCTTTGGAGTTGGAGGCCAGCCTGGGCAACGCGGTGAAGCCCCATCTCTATAAAAAATAGAAAAATTACCCAGGTGTGGTGGCATGTGCCTGTAGCCCCAGCTATTAGGGAGGCTGAGGTGGGAGGATCAACTGAGCCCTGGGAGGTCAAGGATGCAGTGGGCCGAGATAGCGCCACTGTACTCCAGCCTGGGTGACAGAGTGAGACCCTATTTCAAAACAAAACCACAAGCAAACAAAAGTTCTGTTTGCAGATTTCTTCTGGTCTAATTAAAACTTTTAAAATGGAGTTGATAATCAGCTACAAGGTTTCAGTTTTACTAGTTCCCTTTATACAAGGCACTAATTGTTACAACTCAAAACATCAGTTTCATGTATGTAAATGCTGTATCTTTTTTAGCAATTTAGGTTTAATCCTGTGTTCATAAATGGAGTAATATATCCAGTTGCTTAGCTCCACATTTAAAAAAAATTGTTCTTAAAATCTATGTGTTTTGTTGTGCATTTATATCTTCTCTGCCATGACCATTAATGAGTTATATGAAGAAATACTTTATATATGGTATTAGTCATCTCTGCTCCAAAAGGTAGCTGTTCTTTCTTGGCTGCAACTAAAAACAAATTTATTACTTCATCTGAGTAGGTTTTCTATACAGATTATTTATTTTATTTATTTTTTTAGACAGAGTTTTGCTCTTGTTGCCCAGGCTGGAGTGTAGTGGCATGATCTCAGCTCACTGCAACCTCCGCCTCCCGGGTTCAAGCCATTCTCATGCCTCAGCCTCCTGAGTAGCTGGCATGCGCCATCACACCACACCCGGCTAATTTTGTATTTTTAGTAGAGACAGGGTTTTACCATGTTGTTCAGGCTGGTCTCGAACTACTGACCTCAGGCGATCCACCTGCCTCGGCCTCCCAAATTGCTGGGACTACAGGCATGAGCTACTGTGCCTGGCCTCAGATAATAAATCTTACCTAAATTTGTTTGACTCAGAATTGACTTGCCTATTATCATCACCTCACTCTCAGCTGTAAGAGCAAATATGTACCTTGCTATCATTACAAGCCTTACAGGGCCAGGAGTTGGAAAACTTTCTCTGTAAAGGGACACCTGGTTAAGTATTTTCAGCTTTGTGGGCCACACAGTCTGTCACAGTTACTCAACTCTGCCATGATAGTACAAAAGCAGCTACAGATAGTATAAAAATGAATTAAGTGTGGCTGTGTCCAATAAAATTTTATTTCCCAAAACAGGGGGCAGGTGGGTTTGGCCCCGGGGCTGCAGTTTGCTAACCCTGCATTGGACAGGGCTTGACCTCGGGTATCTCACCTCTCTGGTCTTTCACCACAAGTTAGTTTCTCTCGAAGGAGTGAAATACTATAAATAGTACAGCGTAAAGTTTTTAAACTATTTGTTTTTGCAAATAATTTAAAGTATGGCTGAAACTCTATGACAGTGTTGCAAACCTGACATGTTTTTGTTATTCTGCTACACAGAAAAATCGGAATACCTGGATATTTTGGGTACATGTTACAGCCCAGCAGCTTAAATTATGATTTTTGGCACAGTCATTAAAAGCAAAGTGGCATATCATATTGTTTTAATTTCTCCTGTTGAAAGCTTGAGAGCATGTCTGGTAAGACTCTTATGGACTGATCTCAAGTCCATAATATCACACGTTATATTTTACATCATGATAAAAAGTGAGGTAGAATGCTGAAGGACACAGGTGGACTACACTGATTAATCCACATTAAGTGATTTAAAAAACAACAACAAAAAAAACTGTAGGACCAGACTTCTCACTCCTCCCTAACCCACAGGGATTGTTTCAAAGTTAAACAGCTGCCTGATTAATCATGGAGTGTGCTCTACAGCCATTATGGCTACTTACTGGACCATTCTGTACACACTTGAGAGGTCTGTTTCCTTGGAACATTCCTTCTGAAGTGCTGTCTTCAGACCACACTGTTTCGCTATAGATGACCATCATATTGAGACGAGCCCCACACATTACAATACACAATATCACAAAGGAAGGTAGAGGAAAAATGTATTTTCTTAATGGAAATAAAATCCCTGGAACAGAGTAAACTGGTATCTATAGATGCCCATCTGTCACAACATAAAAGCATAGTGTATTTATCATTGTCAAAGGCTACAAAGTACTTATTTTTTACAGCAATTTGAAGGTGGAAATTCTAATTGAAGAGCTAACATTTGGACACTTATGTTCTCATAAAATGCTTGGGTACACAAATAAGAATGTCCGGGCCTTGGAAGGCTAATTGAAACAAAGATCCACTAACTGCAGCTGGGCTAGTTATAACCTGAAGAGAATAAAGTGTCACCAGGTGAAAATCTGATGGAAACCTAACAAGAGTTCTGAAGAGAAATAATTTTTAAGAAGTTTATACAATAGGAAATATTTGGTATTCACTTACAATAAGAGAGAAAACAAAAAATCCGATAGTTTTTGGTTACTTTAAAAATTCATTAAATCTTCTTTTTGGCCTCCTTATTTATCACCCTAACCTCAAATTTGTGTAGGAAGCCATTCAAGACAAAATTGCAAGTAGTTTAAATTGTATTATCAGCACCATACATTTCTAGTAATGGTGTGAATTCAAATCCATAGTGAAAACAAGCTGACTGGTTTAGCCCAATGAAAGCGAATCATGTTTGTGAAGGAAGACTAAAGACTGTGGTCTTAAAACCATCATTTGAAGAGGTTTTTCCTCCTCATTGCTAGGCCAGTTTTCTGAGACCAAAGACAATTTCTTGTTGAAACAGATTTTGCCACTTTAAATATTAATGCCCATCATAATTTTCTCACGCATTCATGTACTAGGGCAATAATTACTATCTGATGAACGTGACAATTCTTAAACTGATCTAATGCAGCTGCCATATATTCTTTGGGAGTCCTTGAATGGATAATGATGATTCTATCACCTAATAGTTTTCTATGTGCCAGGTACTGATCTAAATTCTTTATTAACTCATAAATTGGCACGTTCATGGAGGGAGACAGAAGTTAAGGAAAGCTACTAAGATCATACAGCAAGTAAGAGCTGGAGCTGGATTTGAACCTAGGCACTGACTCCATAGCTATCATGCTTCTCAATACTGTGCTCCATGCTTGTCAACACTATGCTAAGCTGCCTGGTGTTATGTCTTGTTTTGACAAAGAACCAACTGCTGAACTTAAAAGAGGCATGTGGAATGCCTCTCCTTAAAAGCCTTATTTTCTTAAAAATAATCCCTTTGTTAAGACTTGTTTTAAATGCTTCTGATTTTACAAAAGGCCTTAATATGTTGAAACTTATCTATTTATGAGTGAATAAATGAATGATGGGGCATAACCCTGCCACCCAGGCTGGAACGCTGTGGTGTGATCATTGTGGCCTTGACCTCCTGGACTCAAGGGATCCTCCTGCCTCAGCCTCCAGAGTAGCTGGGACTACAGGTGTGTGCCATACCTGGCTAATTTTTTGTAAAGATGGAGTCTCCCTATGTTGCCCAGGCTGGCCTTGAACTCCTGACCTTAAACAATCCTCCTGCCTTGGCCTCCCAAATTGTTGTGATTATAAGCATGAACCACCATGCCTGGCCCTATTTTTTACTTTTAATTAATTTTCTAGAGACAGAGTCTTTCTCTGTTACCCAGGCTGGAGTGCAGTGGCACGATCTTGACTTACTGTAGTTTCCAACTCCTGGACTCAAGCAATCTGCTCACCACAGCTTCCCAAGTAGTTAGGACTACAGGCATGCACCACTATGCCTGGCTAATTTTTTTAAAAGAATTTTTTGTACAGACATGTATTGCCTAGGCTGCTCTCAAACTCCTGGGCTTAAGTGATCTTCCTGCCTTGGCCTCCCAAATGCTGGGATTATAGGTATGAGCTGCCATACCCTGTTGAAATATTTTATAATGTTGATATATTTTATTGAAAACTTTTATAATATAAATATTTTTAAAATAATATTTTATAAGTTGTTTGATACATTTTATTAAAATTTTTTCATTCTACATTTCAAATTGAATCAGTAATTGTAAATGACAACTTTATAGACTGCTTAGTAACAGTTACATGTTTAACCTTTGCACATAAATCTGGTTTGAAAAAGATAATACATTAGTAAATAAGTACATATTTATCCCAATCTTTAAAAACTTTCATGAAACCTAGGATAAATGTATTGAAATTAGATTTCCTGGGCAGTACTAGAAATCTATAAGGCTAAGGAATAGTCACAAAGAGGGAAGAAACTACAAAATGAGAACCCTAAGTATGCTAGATAGACAATCAACTAGGCTGTCTGCATATATGATTTGTATATGAAGGCTGAAGCTCTTTTCCATATTTTAGTTTTTTTACACTAATCTTTATTACATCCTGATTTTCTAGCAAATACTATTAAAAACTCCTCCTCAGAGGAGTCCATAATAAAATGTGTAGTACCTGTGTTACTAGTTTAATAAAATATCCAAATAACTAACCAATTTGTTTAAAATTTATAGTAAGAAACTTATTAAAAGAGTATCTCTCTTCCAAATATAGGCCAATGTAAATGATTTTCAATAAAGATAAACTCAATGTGGGAGTTACATTTGGTTAAATCTGGTGGAGCAAACGTCTAAGAAAATGATTACGTGGCAGACCATGAGGATCAGCTGATTCTCTTCCTCAGCTGAACTATGTCAGATTCCCACAGTAAGAACTTCTCTCTTATTGAGGAGGCTCATTAGGAAAGGGTCCATCATCCATCCATCTGCTCACATAAAACCAGCTCCCTCCTGCTGACCCACTCTACCCCCACATTAAAAACTACAAGGTAGTGTGCTTTTATGGCTGTTTCACTGGAGACCATAAGTTTGAGTTGAATTATTCAATGTGAGGGTCACGGTGAGAGAACGTGGATCTTTCTTATTCTTGTGAACTGTGACCTTTCCTTTCAAGGCTTCACCTGTAAAACAAAGGCAAAAATTGTTAAGAATTCAAGGAATACAGTGTAGCAGAAAAGTAAACAATGTATAACTAGCACTTCTTTTTATTGTGATGTTTTCCTACTTTTTAAACTTTAAAGTTAATATTCTTTTTTTTTTTTTTTTTTTTTTTTTTAGATGGAGTCTCACTCTGTCACCCAGGCTGGAGTGCGGTGGTGTGATCTCAGCTCACTGCATTCTCCCAGGCTGGAGTGCACTGGTGCAAGCTCGGCTCACTGCAACCTCCGCCTCCTGGGTTCAAGAGATTTTCCTGCCTCAGCTTCCCGAATAGCTGGGACTACAGGCGCATGCCACCATGCCCAGCTAATTTTTTATTTTTAGTAGAGATGGGGTTTCACCATGTTGGCCAGGCTGGTCTCGAACTCCTGACCTCAGGTGATCCACCCGCCTCAGCCTCCCAAAGTGCTGGGAATACAGGAATGAGCCATTGTGCCTAGCCAATATTCATTTTTTAGAGCAGCATTATGTTTCATTAATTTCTTTTTTTAAGACAGTCTCTCTCTGTTGTCCAGGCTAGAGTGCAGTGGTACAATCTCAGTTGACTGCAACCTCTGCCTCCCGTGTTCAAGTGATTTCTCCTGCCTCAGCCTCCCAAGTAGCTGGGATTACAGGCATGCGCCACCATGCCCTGCTAATTTTGTATTTTTAGTAGAGACAAGGTTTTGCCATTTTGGCCAGGCTGGTCCAGAACTCCTGACCTCAGGTGATGCGCTCACCTACCTCAGCCTCCCAAAGTGCTGGGATTACAGGCGTAAGCCACTGCGCCCAGCCCTGTTTCATTAATTTTTGAATGAAGCGAGAACTAACTACACACCACAGTGTCAAATCCTTGTGAAAGTGAGTAAAACTATTGTGGTCATAAAGGGTCAATGGAAGCATTTTACTGAACTTCTAAATATGAGGCCCTATGGTGGGTTCTGGGCATCTAGAAAAAAGATATGGTCCCTGCCCTCAAAGAGTTTGTGATCAGGGTGAAGAAAAAAGCTATACTAACAATTACACAATAGGCATGTGTCTAAAGTGTGCTGGAGGTGAGCACTGGGGATGGTTGGAAGGCAGTTAAAGGCAAGGTTTCACAAGAATTAATGAATTACCCAACGCCAGGGCTGAAGTCATGGAGAACCAGGCTTAAGGGATGTACATGTAATGGTATTTAAGGAAAACACATACACAGAACCTTCAGGAATGGCATTTTGAGGAACTGAAAATTATAGCTGGGAAAATGTAGAGGCACATGACAAAGCCATTGGCCATTGATGCACTGGTGCTGTAAAAGGGAAACAACGTACCCATGTGAAACAGTGAACACACAAAAATTACTTATCTGTGCAAAGGCTGATTTCCTAAATTCTGTAGGTTCCGAATTTTTATCTATGTACTTTTCTAATTATAAATACTTCTCATTTAATTTTTCATTTATTTTGAAGAGCTGTTTAAAAAGTAACAAATTGCTAAGTTGTAGTTGATCACCATTCTTTGCTTAAATAATATTAAGATAACACCAAACAGTGTCAGGAATAGCTTTAGCATCTGCATGGACACAATGAGGCTCCATATAATGACCAAGGAAATCTACATAAAACTACTGAAGTACTGAATCAATATCGTATTTAAAAAAATACAAATTCCCCATATTCAAGGAAAATTATCTGAATGCTTTTCAAGATGGTAGTGAAATAACACAAGTAAAACATAACCACCTGTTATATTTATTTTCAGAATATAAAGATTCCATTATTGATACCTTCTCTACATCTTTGCAAAAAAGGTGAGACTCATAGTTTAACACATAATTAAGGAGTTAAATAATAGAAGAAATAATGTGGCCCAAGGTGCAATCCATTCAACAAAATATAACAATTTTTGTGTAGGTATATATGTTAATGTGTATATTTGGCTTTAGCTTTTATATCTGACCTATTTCTCTATATTAAGAAAATGATATAAAACTATCTCATATGACATGTTCACCAATAGTGGACATAATAAAGATTACCAGTCAGATAGTTCTACAAACTTTATGGAGTTCAGGTTAATCATTAGATAATTTATGCTTATATTTATTCAACACTTACTTTGTGCTAGGCTCTACTCTAAGGTCTTTACATGATTTATCTCACTTAATGGTCACAAAATATTGCTATGAGGTAAGCCCATTTTCCTTACTCACAGATGAAGTTCAGAAAAGGTAAGTAATTTGCCCAAGGTCATCTGCCAGCTAGTGAAAGAACTAGGATTTTCAGCAAGGCAGTTTGATTCCAGAACCCAAGTTCCTCAACTATACTCTGGTGCTTCCCTATCTCTATCTAAAAAAATGATGATTATAGCATTAAATATACTATAATGAACAAGAAATAGGCCTAAATTTTACTGCCCCGTGGGTTTTGTTTTTTTTGGTAAAAATATTTACTTGTTTATAAACACAATTGATATGTAAGTTGATGTAACTATTATTCTATAATAACTAATGAACAATGATACACGTTTTCTTATCTAAGGCATTAACCTAAGGAAGAAATAAAAGATCATTAGTATACTGAACACATTTAAGATTTTCCTATTTTGACTTTTCTATTTTGGCTATTTTATTGCTTCTTTTTAAATCAACATTTAAAAACTTCTATTTAAGTTATTTATCGACACCAAAACTGGGAACGAACAGCCACATTATGATAAACTGACAATGTTTTTGTAAATACATGACAGAGAATAGTAATTGCCAGCTTGGTTATTGGGTTTAACTTACTGTTATTGAATTGCCAAAACTGAATCAACAAACTTGATTTTTACAACACAGTGGCTTGTTAGTTCCTTTTTACTTACAAGCAGTATGTCTTATACAAATTACTTAATTTAGTTGCTGGTATAAAGTAGTTCACATATGAAAAGACAGATAATGGACACTTGAGATTCAAAAATAACAAAATGACCTCCAGAGACCCAACATAAAGTAAGTATTCTATTAGATGTCCTAGTCAGGACATTAAAGTGTGGAGGGGAAAAGGATACAGACTGGGGGAGGGGGATTAAAGTTTTCATTTGCATACTACCTGGTTCTATACATAGAAAATCCTGAAGCTATATGCAAAGAAGGCTACTAGAACTATTTATTGAAGTTGAAGCAAGGTCTTATGATTTAGGATCAAGGTATAAAAATTCTATTTCTACATACTAGCAATGAAGAATTTATATAATAGTACAAACAACAGCTTCAAAAAAGCATAAAGGCTGGGTGTGGTGGCTCATGCCTGTAATACCAGCACTTTGGGAGGCCAAGGTGGGCGGATCACTTGAGACAAGGAATTCGAGACCAGCCTGGCCAACCTGGCAAAACTCTGTCTCTACTAAAAACACAAAAATTAGCCAGGCATGTGGTGCACACCTGTAGTCTCAGTTACTTGGGAGGCTGAGGCACAAGGATGGCCTGAACCCAGGAGGCTGCAGTTGCAGTAAGCAGAGATCATGCCACTGCACTCCAGCCTGGGCGACAGAGCGAGTCTCAGTCGCTCTCTCTCTCGCTCTCTCTCTCTCTCTCACACACACACACACACACACAATACTTGAGATAAATGTAACAATATATGTCTGACTTACATAAACTACAAAACAACTCTAAAGATGGTCCACATAAATGGAGAGACCCACTCTCTCGTGAGTGAAAGACTCAATGTTGTTAAGATGTCAATTTTCCCTAATCTATTGATTTAACAAAATCCCAGTCAAAATCCTAACAGGCTTTATTAGGCCAGAAATTAGTGAGCTGATTTTAAAATTTATATGGCAATATAAAGGACCTAGAATAGCCAAAACAAGTGTTTGTGTAAATCTTGCCATTTTGTTCTTTTTCAATCTTATAAAGACTGTCTTAAAGGCACAAGGACAGACATATAGATCCATGGGGGAAAATGAGAGCTCAGAAGTAGATCTATATGCATATGGTCAATTAATTTTTGACAAGGGAGCCAAGGCGATTAAATCGGAAAAGGATAGTCTTTTTAAGAAATGATGATGGAGCAAGTGAATATACATTTGGGAAAAGATGAACTATTATTAACTTTTAAATTTAACTCAATTTAAATTGACCTCCCAATTTGAAATCAAGCAAAATATATGAGCAGAAATCTCACAAGAAGATATAAAAATGGCCAATACACATATGAAACAATGCTCAACATCGCATCAGGCAAATGAAAACTACAAGCACAGCTATAACTACATACTCAATAAAACGGCTTAAAATACTGCATCTTTTTTATAAGTGTTAAAAATGATGTGGAACAACTGAATTCACAATGGTGTTAGCCCTAGGAATGTTAGATAGCATAGTCATTTTTTAAAAATTTGCCAGTTTCTTATAAAGTTAAATATACACTTACCATAAGACCCAGTAATTCCACTTCTAGGTACTTACCCAAGAGAAATGAAAACATCTGTCTGCACCAAGACTTTTACATGAATATTCATAGCAACTTTATTCTTAATGGCCCCTAACTGAAAGCAATACAAAAGTCTAGCAGCAGGTGAATACCTAAGTAAACTGTGGCATAGCCAAAGGAATATTACTTGGCAATAAAAAGGAACAACCTAATGATAGACGAATCTCAAAAAAAAAACGCCAAGAAAGCTAGAGTACATGCTGTATAATTCCATTGATAAAAATTCTAAAAAGGTAATACTAACATATAATGACAAAGCATATCAGTGACTGTCTTGGTCTGGGAATCACGGGTGGGGACTGACCATACAGGGAATTGCGGAAGAAACTTTTTGGAGTGATGGAAATAATCTATATTTCCACAGTGGTATATGTAATTTTCAAAACTCAATGAGCTGTACAATCAAAATGTGGGAATTTTGATTATATGTAAATTATTTGTTTAAAAATGTGGTGCCTAGGAATAAACACAGACAAATGAGAGAAATCAGATCAATTATGAAGATTCAGTACATAGTAAGTGCAGCATTTTAAGTCACTGAGGAAAGGATTCAATACATTGTACAAAAGTAGTAATATAATCTTTTAAAGGATGAAACCAAAGCCAGACACCAAAAGCAAAAGGTTGACAGATGTGACTATAAAAAATGAAAAAAAATTCTATAAAGCAAGATAGTTTAAAGAAAGAAAAGCAAATTAAAGCAGTGTCTTTGTGCAACAAGTATTTTTTAAGTCTGAATTTTGAATTGATTCTTTAGGATGGATTATCAGAAGTATAATTCCTTCATAAAAGGTATGAAATATATTCCAGTGTTACATTCCTGCCATCTTCATCAACAAAAGAGCAAATGAAAAACAACAACCAAAACGTGATTGCTCTGATTTGTATTTCAAATCAGAGGAGATAAGTACTATTTAATTTATTTAACTACCATCTAAAAAATGTGGTGCATTTACCTTACTTTTCTCATTGAAGCATGTGAGGTATTGCTAGTAAATATTTCATTTTCGTATATTTGTTCTGACAGTTGCTGCTCTTTCATTTACATTGCCTTTTGAGTGTTAAAAATATGTAAGCTGTCTTGTTTATAGAAGTCCTATTCAATCCTTAGTGCAAGTCAAAATAGAAATGTTCCATAGTGCTTATAAATCTGGTTATCATCTTCATTTCAGGATCAAAGGATGTAACTATAAGAGTTCTATGCATTCCTCAGTTTAGAAATAAAAAGCCCCAGTGAAAATGAATTAGTAATGGATATTTGTTAATTTTTCACAAAAGAAAAAATTCTAAGCATCAATATAGCAGCTGAAAAATTAACATAATGTCATATATATAAGCTGATGCTGATAACCATGATTTTCATTTCTTAAAATGAAATACAGGTAAATCTTTTCCATAATCATAATTTCAAAGATGAGGGTGCACACACAATCATTTAAGTTAATTAAGTAGCATGAAGGGTCACAGTAATAAATACATAATTCACACTGCTGAGCTCCCTTCAATTGTTCAGACCTAACTAAAGTGCCAAGGCAGTGGCTATAATACCAGAATGAATCAGAGTAATTAATCAGTGTCAAATAGATATAAAATGACTGATGTTAAGTGTGTGCACTGTGGTGAGAGCTGGAAGGAACACTCTGGAGCTGAGCCGCATGGACTTGTTTTTTATCATCAGCAGACGGCTGTTAGTATACCACAAAGCAGTGTCGTAGTTCAAGAACAAAATTGACTTCATTTTAATTGTTACAGTGTATTTTTTAGAATTAATTTCTTCCGGAGCAATGAAACTTCATTTCCCCAGAAAAAGGAAAGAAAAACACAACAAATCATTATTAATTGTTGTCAAAGCTTAGAGTTTAAAAATGAAAGAAAAAACTCCCAGATTATCTATCATATAAAAGCTTACTATGTACTGTATGGATAAATAAAGAGAAATAGCCTGATTTTATATTTTCAAAGCCAAATCACATGAAAAAGATTTGAATTTTAAAGTACTGCCATATTTACTTACAATAAAAGTTTGTACAATAAAACTGTACGTGAATTGTAAAGGGAAAACCCACCCTGAATTCAAACTTTAAGTGTCCTCATCTAGGCAAAATAACTCTATAGTTCCATTTACAATATTTTACTTACCTTGTCATATTACCTTCTGGACACTAAAATAAGCTTTACATACAGTAATTTTTCCAAACTAGACTCACAGCTTCATTTATTTTTATCTAAAAATCTTATAGTACATTGGGTCAAAAGCTACTTTTAGTTTCAATATAACTATAGAGAACTCTTTTTCAGCCACACCAAGGTAAGTTTGAATACTAACCTGCTCAAGTGCAATAGTATGATGAAATTTCTGGTAACACTGGAGTTGGCAAAATTGGCCATCCAAATATGGACACTGGATGACCTTGGCATAGTGTTACCCAAGGTGATGGAGAAAATTAGATTTCAATGACAATATATATTATTGTACTTATTCATTTATTCAGCACAGTGTGTCAAATACTACACCACATCAAGAAGGAATGAGGGAGGCACACTAAGATGTTGAACTTCTATTAGAACTCCAGCACACTAAGATGTTGTAACAAATGTGTATATGAATTTATCTGGGAAATCAAGAAAGGGAACAATTAGCTCTGAAGACATTTAAATTTTACAGAAATTAGCTATGTCATGAAGGGTAAATTGGAATTTATCAAGTGAAAGAGGTCAAAACAACCTTCTAGGTAGAAAAACATCTTGGACAAAAGCAAGAAAAAGAAAAGTTAGCTTAAAAATGAGCAATCTGTACAACTGGAGTACATGAGCTTACCTGGGGTTGTGAAAGGATGGGGTTGGAAATGATGAAAAACCAGAGTCAGACTGCAAAGGGACATGGTAAGGAGTTTGTATTTTATCCTGAAGATATTGACTGTCCGGTGAGAAGTTTAAAACTAACTTTACGGTGTTACTTACATAAAATGTGTTCGAATGTTGCCACTATCTTAGTTTCATAAACCACTCCAAAGTCTCAAATATTATCTCTTCCAGAAGTTTTACAGTCTAAGCTTTTAGATTTGTATCTATGATCCACTTAGTTTTTATGTATGTTAGTTTTTGGATATGGTGTGAAGAATGATTTTCTCAAACAAGTATTTACTTGTTCTAGCACCATTTCAAAAGATCACCCTTTCCCCATTAATCAACACTGCCCCTTTGTAAAAATTTAATTATACAAGAGCAGGTCTATTTCTGGATTATTTGTTATACTGACTTACATGGCTACAATAAACACCACTACTATACTGCCTAGATTAATATAACCTTTTGGTAAGTTTAGAAATAACACAGCATAAAGATTCCAATGTGGTTCTTTCTCAATTATTTTGGTTATTCTAGGCTTTTGATTTCTATATAACTTTTAGAATTAGCCCATTAATTTCTACAAAACTGAGATTTTGACTGAGATTGCACTGAATTAATAAAGGAAATTCTTCTATGAAGAAGTAACACTGTAACAGTATTAAGTGTTCCAATTCAGAGTATATCTCTCCATTATTTAGGTTTTCTTTAATTTCTCTGAGCAATGTTCTGTAGTTTTAAATATACAAGTTTTGCACATATTTTGTTAAATTTATTCCTAAGGTTTTAATTTTTCTTGATGCTGCTGTAAATGGTATTGTTTTTTAAATCATAAGTTCAATCATTCATTGCTCCTCCAGGAGCTCTCGCTGTCTGTGCTGATCCCTGCCTAGGTTTCAGGCTATCTGGATTCCAGGCTGGGGGATATTGGAAGAAAACATAAATTTACCACAAGTTTGCTGGTACTTAGAATTCCGGTCTTCTCCTCCCAATTATTTGCCATTACTTTTCAGAGATCTTGATGGCTGATCCATGTACTCTGGTTTTATAGCTATATTTGGCAGGAAAAATTGGATAGAATGTGCTGTTATCACATTACCTGGGACCGGAATTTCAGTGCCTTTATATTTAAAGTGTGTTTCCTGGAGGCAGCATTTAGTTTTATTCAGTCTATTTCTGCCTTTTAATTGGCATTTTCCAGATCCTTCATGTTTAATGTAATTATCAGTCTATTTAAGCGTGAATTTAAGTCTATCATCTTACCATTTGTTTTCTATTTGTTCATCTGTTTGTGTCCTTTTCCCCAACTTCTTCTTTAAAAAAATTTAATTTTTTTTTAGAGATAGGACCTTGCTCTGCACCCAGGCTGAAGTATAGTGATGCAATCATAGCTCACCACAGCCTGGACCTCCTGGGCTCAAGCAATCCTCCTGCCTCAGCCTCCTGTGTAGCTCAGACTACAGTTATGTGCCACCACACTTGGCGAATTAAAAAAATTTTTTTTTCTTTAGAGACAGGGTCTTGCTTTGTTCATCAGGCTGGTCTCAAACTCTTGGCCTCAGCGATCCTGCTGCCTTGGCCTCCCAATGTGCTGGGATTACAGGCATGAACCACCATGCCTGGCCCCTATCTTCTTTTGAATTGGGTACTTTTTTCAGGATTCCATTCTGTCTCCACCAGTAAATTATTAGCTATAGTTTGTGGTTTAATTTTAAATTCATTAGCTGTTGCTTTAGGGTTTACAATGTACATACTTAACTGCTTCACATACAGTGTAAAAACTTTACAATACATTAAATATTTCTGTTTTATCATTAATTTCCTTGGTTATCATTGCCATATATTTTACTTCTCCATATGTTTTAAGCCTAAAAACATTACTTTGCTTTAGTCAATGATCATTTAAGAAATTAAGAAATGAAAAAATAAAGCTTTTTAATGTGATCACACATTTACCATTTCTGGCATTTTCCACTGCTTTGTTAAGATCCAAGTTTCCATTTGGTGACATTTTGTTTCCTCTTGAACTTACTTTAATACATGTCTTATATTTCCAGTCTGCTGAAAATAAGTTTGTTCAGCATTTAAATAAATTTGTTCAGCATTTTTCTCCTGAAAAAGTCTTCATTTAGTTTCATTAAAGAACATATTTCTTGTAGATGCAGAATCTAGGTTGCCAGTTTCAATACTTCAAAATGTCATTCAATTAATCATCTTTCCCACACAGTTTTTGATGAATATTCTTTTTTTTTTCTTCTAGACAGAGTCTTGCTCTGTTGCCTAGGCTGGAATGCAGTGGTGCAATCTCAGCTCACTGCAACCTCTGCCTCCTGGGTCGAAACAATTCTTGTGCCTCAGCCTCCCGAATAGCCGGGATTACAGGTGCGTGCCACCATGTCCAGCTAATTTTTTGTATTTTGAGTAGAGATGGGATTTCGCCATGTTGCCCAGGCCTGTCTCGAACTCCTGAGCTCAGGCAATCTGCCTGCCTCGGCCTCTCAAAGTGCTAGGATTACAGGCATGAGCAATCACGCCCGGCCAGTTTTTGATGAATATTCTAAGGTTATTTCTTTGTTCTTCTCTACATGATGTTTCATTTTACTCTGGCTTATGTTAAAATTTTAAAAAGTTATCACTGTTAGTTTGGTATGTTTTGGTGTTTTGAGCTTATCCTTCTTCGGGTTAATTGAGTTTCTTCGATGTGTAGCTTGTATCAAATATACTTCCTGTTGCGTCGCCTCACCTTACCCTATTCCTCCCTCAGCTTCTTCCAAGGACTAGGATAGAGTGCTTGGTATTTCCCCATAAGCTACTGTGGATATGTTCATTTTTATTTTAAATATGTTTCTTCTCTCCTTGCTTTATTTTGGATACATTTTATTGCTATGTATTCAAGTTCACTGATCTTTTCTTCTGCCATTAATTCCATCAAATGACATTTTCACTTTAAATGTCTTCTTATATTCTCTTCGCTATGTTCACATAAGCATAGTTATAACATGTTTTTCAACATGCTTGTCTGCTAATTTCATCACTTCTGGGTCTGTTCCTATCAGACATTTTCCTGCATCCAATGTTTGGTTGAATTTATCCATTTTGTTTTCCTTTGTGGCTACTAAGTTACTTGCAGCTTAGTTCTTTTCCCTTCAAGGCTTGTTTTTAAGATTTGTTAAGGAGGATCTAGACAGCCTTAAGCTAGAAATGTGAACCCCTTGCAGCCCTGTGTGAACTGAGGACTCCTTGGTACACATTTGCTCCAACTACTTTGCCTGACCTTGTGCATTTAATCCTACATATACACATCTTATTACATTACTTGTGTAAAACTCCAGGAGTCTTCCTATAGATCTTTTTGAGCTTGTTTTCTGATGAGCTTACCCTCTTCAGTACTCTGCTCTGCAACTTCCCAGCATCTATTAATCAATGCTACCATCAAAGGCTTAGCAGGATTCAGAACAACAACAAAAAGTGTTAACACTTACTTATATGATCCTTTCTTTATACTCCCATAACTAAGAAATGACTATTTTTCCAACTGTAAAATTTCCTTTTAAAATCTTTCTTCAGCTTGTATTCTCTTAGGGGATTCTATTATTTTGTGATATATTGGTCTTACTATTTAGATACAAATGCATACACCACAGTAGTAAAAGAAACACAGGTGGTGCCAGTAGGCAACATTTGCATCACACACCTCCTTCACGATATTCTATAAATACCTAAGAGCAAAGCACAAACCAGTTACTCTAAGGACTACTGGGTAAAGAATAGTTAGGATTTTAAAACTTCACTAGTCATCAAACAATATTTTCTTGTAATGAAGTAGGAGAAAATTTTGAGAATGAAACTCAAATGCTATCTTAAGTCTCCCTCACGATTAAAACATGAACTAGTACTGCCTTTAAAATTCTAGTATTAAGATGACAAAATGGCTACAATGAAGAAAAAAAAAGCAACATTTTCAAGTTTCCAAACATCAATCCAAATACCAGAGCTACAGAAAAACAAAAATGAGGCTTAAAGGACCTCATTTGGGTTTGCCTCATTTCAGTTTTGCTGTGCTGAAGCTTTCTGCAGACAGAGAAAATGACACCATCAAGGTTTTATTTCCATACCACTTGCAAATATTTCCATATCACTTGCAACTTCAAAGTGAGAAAATGACAAGGTGCTGCTTCAATCTGGTATTTATTTGCATCTATTAAACTCAATTTAGGTACCAACGGTGAAACTGAAGCTATAGAATTTATGAAATATTTAAAACAGAGATTGATAACCACCTGGTAACTGTAATATAGAGCCCACCACTCAGCTTTGTAAAATCTATCAGAGTTCCTCCAATTTTTTACAAAGTTTTCTTTTATATGACATTGAACCCCACCCCCCACCCCAGTTGTAGCCTGCCCTAATCCTATTTCTATCCAGAGGTAACCACTATGCTGAATCTGAGTTGCTTGTTTCATACTTGTATTAGATATGTGTATGTATGGTTGCTTACATGTTTTAAAAGTTCACATAAATGGTATCTTGTCAGACTCATTCTGCAATTTT
This sequence comes from Gorilla gorilla gorilla, assembly GCF_029281585.2. Classification (NCBI taxonomy): domain Eukaryota; kingdom Metazoa; phylum Chordata; class Mammalia; order Primates; family Hominidae; genus Gorilla; species Gorilla gorilla. Next base: position 26,883,300 of record NC_073233.2, on the reverse strand, counting down.
CTTTTTTGCTCAATGTTGCCTCCCCTACATGAACTCCCCAAGAGACAGGGTCTCACTATGTCGCCCCAGCTGGAGTAAAGCAGCTCAATCACAGCTCACTGCAGCCTCAAACTCCTGGGCTCAAGGGAACTTCTGGCCTCAGCCTCCTAAGTAGCAGGGACTATAGGTGTGCGCCACCATGCCCAGCTTCAATGTTGTTTTTGATAGAAACATACATACATAACTTACCTCCTCCAGATACTATGCTTTGCAACTACCACATTTATTTATCCATCTTCTGCTGAGGGACAATTAAGGTTATTTCCAATTTTTCTCTTCTACAAAAAAACCATGCTGCTATAAAGATTTTTACATATGTTGTGGGAGAGACTGTTTAGAATACATGCCTAGGAAAAAATTGCTTGGCTGTAGGGATGGTACATCTATACTTAGCTTGATAGTATCAAACTGTTCTCGAAAGTTTTACTAATTAAAAGCCAGCAAAAGGGAATGAAAGTTCCATTTGGCTACATTATTGCCAGCACTTGACATTGTTAAACTTTATGTATTTTCTTCCCCCAATTGATGGACAAGAAACAGCATCTCATGGTTTCAGTTAGCCTTTTCCTGAGTTATTGGTGAAGCTGGATTTTTTTCACTGCAGCTTGTTATACATTCAGCTTTTGTACCCTCAGGAGGTTTTCAGAGAAGGTGGTACAAGAAGACTTATATGTAGTAAGCAGTTTAAATTTTTAAATTCCATAATGAAATTCTAACTTTTAGAGTGAAATGTATAGGTATGTCAGAACTATAGGTGCTAATGTAAGTCAACAATCAATGAGTTTTTAAAATAAAAAATAGAATCTGATTAGCCCTTGAATACTGCATAAGATTTGGATAGACAGGGAAGAGACAGTGGAGAGAATGCTAAGACAAATATATTTTGAATGCAATAACTTTTTCTCTTTTTTTGAGACATGGTCTTGCTGTGTCACCCAGGCTGGAGTGCAGTGGTGTCATCATAGCTCACTGCAGACTCAAGCAAGCCTCCTGCCTCAGCCTCCAAGCAGCTAAGACTACAGGCTTGTGTCACTATGCCCAGATAAATTTTTATTGTTTTGTAGAGATAGGGTCTTGCTATGTTGCTTGGGCTGGTTTAAACTGGCCTCGGCTGGGTGCGGTGGCCCATGCCTGTAATCCCAGCACTTTGGAAGGCCGAGATGGGCAGATCGCCTGAGGTCAGGAGTTTGAGACCAGCCTAGCCAACGTGGTGAAACCCCATCTCTACTAAAAATACAAAAATCAGCTGGGCGTGGTGGTGCCAGCTACTTGGGAGACTGAGTCAGGAGAATTGCTTGAACCCAGGAGGTGGAGGTTGCAGTGAGACGAGATGGTGCCACTGCACTCCAGTCTGGGCAACAAGAGTGGAACTCCGTCTCAAAAAAGAAAAAACAAAACCCAAAACTGGCCTCAAGTTATCCTCCTGCCTCAGCCTCCCAAAGTGGCTTATTACAGGCATAAGCCACTGTGCCTGGCCTACAATAACTACTGAATGAAATTGTCTTTAACTTTTATTTTATTGGTAATATTTCTCTTCAGTCACTTGGAGAAAGAAAATATTTTTAGTTATATTTGTAACTTATTAAATACTAATTATTGCCAGAAGTTTTCTGAATTATTCTGTGATACTTTAAGAGCCAGGTAATCTTATTTATTTTAGTTGGCAGAAATTAGACTTAAAAATTTTTCTTAAATTATGTCTTTAATTAAATGATATGCCATCTAAAATTTATGTAGATGGTAAGCTCTAAGAATATCTTTTCTTAACATCTGTTATATTGCTTCAAATATATTGTGCAGGCCAGGCGCAGTGGCTCACACCTGTAATCCCAGCACTTTGGGGGGCTGATGCAGGTGGATCACTTGAGGTCAGGAGTTGGGGACCAACATGGTGAAACCCCATCTCTACTAAAAATACAAACATTAGCTGGGTGTGGTGGTGCGTGCCTGTAATCCCAAGTACTTGGGAGGCTGAGGCAGGAGAACTGCTTGAACCCAGGGGATGGAGGTTGCAGTGAGCCGAGATCACTGTTCTCCAGCCTGGGTGAGACAGCGAGACTCCGTCTCAAAAAACAAATATAGTGTGCACATAAAAGGTGGTTGTAAAATGAATGAATATCATTTACTTCAGAATGAATAAGATACTTTCCCCCCTACTATTCTTTCTCACCTGCTTTAACTGAAAATGGTTTTTCCAGTAGAAATACTGTTTGTTTCCAGTGTGTTTTGGTGCTCTGAGGGCCTGTAGAGAACACGACCTGAATTGGTAAAGTTCAAAGGTATTTGATGAAGTACAAGATTTTTAATATCATGGTACATTAATCTACTACATCAAACACAAGCCCCAATTGCTTACAGCAGCAAAATGCTTATGATTAAACACCTTGGGGCACAAAATAAAATATAATGTACTTCTGTAATAATTAATTCTTATGAGATAACTCATGATACTTACCCTGTTGTGGCAATTCTTCTCAAAATATATATCAAAGTAGCCAGCAATTGCCTGTTTTTTAAAAAAAGAAATATAAATGCTTACTAAATGAATTACATAATATAATAACTCATTACTGTCTCTTAAGACATGGTAAATGATAAACCATTTCAGAGACTAAATACCTCTTAAACTCAATATTTTTCCTGGAAAAGATGTTGTAAGTAAAAACGAAGTAATATAATTTGGCTTTTCCTCACAGAAACAACATAATAAAGGTAATAAGGCTAATCAAATAATCAGTACGTTTTATTAGAGAAATAATCATGCTAGACCACTGAAAGGTGAACACACATGGAGAGAGAGACTCAGCTGGCCCCTCACTGATCCTCACTCGCCAACTGAGATGTCCACCCATGCATTAGGCTATCTTGACTTCTCCAGCTGTAGTCAAGCGTTCAGACAACTGCAGCGGCATGAAAGATGCCAGGAAAGACCAGCAAGTGCACTACTCAGTTAAGTCCAGTCAGGATTGCAGAATCGGAAACAAACAGATATAAATGGTTTGGGCTTCAAGCCAGAGTTCTGAGATGGGCTATTACATAGCAATAAATAATTAAAACATCCTATTTATACAAAGCCAGTTCATTTAATTTCTTCTAGTCCAGTATATCTGTTTTTAAGTACTATGAATATTTTTGTGATGAAATAAAGATTTTTAAAATGTTACTTATTTTTTTTTCCTGAAAAAATGAACAGTAGTACTCAAATCTTATGTTTAAGCAAGTACTCAAAGGAGAAACTCCAAAGTGAGCTCTAAGGGTTATTGTGATAGTACAAAAAGATTTTTTTTTTTTTTTTTTTGAGATGGAGTCTTGCTCTGTTGCCCAACGGGATCTCAGCTCATTGCAACCTCCGCCTCCCGGGTTCAAGCGATTCTCCTGCCTCAGCCTCCTGAGTAGATGGGACTACAGGCGTGTGCCACCACACCTGGCTTTTATATTTTTAGTAGAGATGGGGTTTCACCGTGTTGGTCAGGCAAGGCTGAGTAGATGGGACTACAGGCGTGTGCCACCACACCCGGCTAATTTTTATATTTTTAGTAGAGATGGGGTTTCACCATGTTGGTCAGGCTGGTCTCGAACTCCTGACCTTGCGACCCACCCACCTCGGCTTCCCAAAGTGCTGGGATTAGAGGTGTGAGCCACTGCACCCAGCCTACAAAAGATCTCTTAAAGAAATTAACATACTCAGATAAATACATAATTTTGAGTTTTTTGGTTAAATTTAAATACCATTCCATTTTCTTTCACTATTGGAACTAGCTGGACTTAATCACTTTTTAAAGCTGGCATTACATTAAGCTTAGAAAGTGTAAAAAACAGGACACTGATTTTTTGAAAAATCATGGTAAAGCTTATTTGTGTACTCTGCTACTTTTGTTAAAAATGTGACATTTTATTGATCTTGTAGGGTTAATATGGATTAGGTCCAAACCAAACTCAATATTTAACCCTGAGGTTCACTGCAATTTAGATACCAAGAGAGAATCAAAATACTAGTAATAATTCTGCCAAATAGAATTATAAAACAATGTAGTACTCAGCCACAGATTATCATAAAAACCACATGGTTAATTAGAATATTTCTAAATATAACTTTATCAGTTGATTTCCAGATACTTATGATACCCCTTCACAGACCAATTCAACTGTTTTCTTATTTATTCCTGTATGCCTGTCTTGTTCACCACTATACTCTTAGTGCCCAGAGCAGTAACCTGGCCCATAGGATACAATACAATACAATATTTGCTGAGCAAATGTGTTTATTATACATTCTATTATGTTAGTTACAATAGTATATTACAGTTTGCCTTATACTGCAATTTATTTAAGAGCAAGGCATATGTATAACTCACTTCTATGCCCCTTACCCAATACAATGTTATATAGTAGGTTCTCAACAAATTTTAGCCAAATTAAAATTTTTAGTCTTCAGTCTCAAATATGGCTAGCTTTATTATATAGTCAGTATACTTTATTAAAGCATTGACTAACTGAACTTGAATGGAACTAATAATTTTTAACTCTGAAAAGCATGGAACATGTGGGACAAATATGGAGAGGAGAGAGCTAGAAAAGATCTAATTCTGTATGTAGGAAATGCAGAAGTCTCAGCCTAACCCCCAAATTACGCATTTTCAGGTGAGATCCAAACCCACCCAGCAAAAGCTTAGAGAATTGAACTAAAATTTGAATCACTGGTGCAAGTCTCAGGATTAACCTCTGGATAAAACATGCATGGAAAAAAACCCGAAACCAACAAGTAAAGGCCTAGAGAACTGACCTGAGATTTGAAAAATCTGTAAAAGTCTCAGACTAATCAGTAAACTAGGTATGTGTAAGACAGCCTCAAAACAGCATAACAAAGGCTTAGAGAATGTGACTGAGACTTGGCCAACTGTCTGCTCGGACACTAAGACAGAACTTATGGTCTGATTTTAACTGGGCTTGACTGTCTGCTACCAACAAACATCAACATCCTTAAGATTTTAACAAGACACACAGTTTACACAACATAGCATGCACAACATCTAAGGTACAATCTCAAATTACTCAACATACAAAGAATCAGGAAAATTGAACAACTCTCAGTAGAAAAGACAAGCCACCTCTGAGATAATCCAGATGCTCAAACTATCAAGCAAAACTTTAAAGCATCAATTATAACCATGTTCCAACAGTGAAAGAAAACACAATGGAATGAATCAAAAGATAGAGATTCTCAGCAGAGAAACCATAAAAAAGCACCAAATGAAAAATTTTTAATTGAAAATTATAATAACTGAAACTTCTGGGTTGAATAGCAGAATGGAGATGACAGGGAAAAAATCAGTGAATTTGAAGATTGATAGAAATTATCCAATATGAAGAAGGGAAAAAGACAGCAATTAAAATGCATGTTATAGAACCTTAGAGACCTATAGATCTAACGTGTCATTGGTGGTCCAGATGGAAAAGAAAAAGACACTGATGGAGGAAAAAAAAGTTTTAAAATTCTATATCTAGACAGAATGAATGAAGGCATTTTCAAGTCAAGGAAAAGTAAAGAAATTCATTGCCAATAGACTTCCTTTAGAAACATTTTAAAAGAAGTTCTTCAGAAGGTAAACTGGAACAACAACAAGAACAGAAAACCCATAGTTCTAAAACATCCTTTTGTTTTCAAAATTTTTAATGTACCTTTTAAAATTCTGTTTTAAACTCATGTAACAGCCTCTCATCTTTCTGTAATTATAGTTCTATAACTGTTATATTTATTGCCAGTCTTTTTTTAATCAGAATTAGAAATGCTTCTCTTCATGTATCTGAAGATGTTACAAAAGCTGCTTTTAAAAACCCAAATTTTCACAAAAGCTCTTATTAGCTTACTAGGATTTATTTTTCCCCACATTTTTTTGGGGGGCCTCCCAAAGCACTGGGATTACAGGTGTGAGCCACCACATCCGGCCACACATGCTTACTAATCAATCTCCAAAACTGTGTATGAATTTCAGTGAAAAATTTCCAGCCCTTAAATAGTATAGTGAAAGAAATACTTGGAAGTTCTGGGTAACCAAAAAATAAGTTTTAAGACAAAGAAAAATGACAGATATAGTTAACTTCAGTTGTAAGCACTGGAAAGAATCTATGACAAATATCTGAAATTGCGTCTATGTGAAATGCCTCACAGTATCTTTGAGTCGTCAAGCACAGTCACATTTCTAATGAGGTTTGGTTTACAGTAATACTCAGTTCCACAGCACACATTAAACAGAAAGCAGAAGCAGGAGAAGTTAGGAAGGAATTCACCTAAAATTCAAACTGTGTGCAGATAATCTATCTACTCACTAGACAGCATTCGTACAGTTGAGAAAGTGGAAGATTGTTGCTCTGAAAAAAACAAAGGGAGTTTCTGGTTTTAAAATGGGTGTTTACCCTCAAACACCAACATGATCTAGAATGCCCCTTAAAGAGACAGGGTTTGTGGTGTTACCTTTTTTTCTTTCCTTTTCTGTGTGATTCTTATTTTTAAAAATTTTTATTTAATTTTAGAGATGGAGTCCCGCTATGGTGCCCAGGCTGAAATCAAACTCCTGGGCTTAAGGGATCTTTCTGCCTAAGCCTCCTGAGTAGCTGGGACAACAGTTGCATGCTACTAACTCTTAATTAAAAGAGATTAAGAAAAAAAAAACCCTTCAATTTGAAACATAGTAATATAAAACCAAATGAATTATGATTAGTGTTTTTATTTCTGCAAAGCTATTAAATAAGGAATAATGATATAACCAAATATCAGCTGATTTAGGAATAAATGACTTATTTTGTCAGGAAAATATAAACATGCCACTATTTTCAATTACAGTTTGGCCACCTTGCTACCATCACTTTGACAGGCTATCTTAACATCTTTTAAATGTTAATTTCAATGAATATACATTATCTCCGTGGAAGTCATTCAAATATAAGAATAAACAACCATAGGAAATAATGACTAATAGGCAATGGCAACAAATAACTAACTGGAGCTACAACTTGACATATGCTCGAAAAAGATCAGAGAGGTCTGAAGGCTGACTGCAGAAGAAATTTCTCCTTTGTCTCACGTATATATCTTGTTGGGGCAATGAGAACTGCTGAGGGAAAAAAAAGCATTGAAATCTGTCTGTAGGAGCTGGGTTAATCTGCAAAGGTAAGGTCACAATTAAATAAAATTTCACTGAATTATACCACAGTCAGAAAAATTTATAACTAAAAGTTTAGTTATAAAAGTCCCTTAGAGTGAGAGAAGGGAGAATGAGTGGTAAGTAGTAAAAAAACAAAAACAATGATAGAAGAAAACAGAATGAAAGGAAACTACATATACATAGTGAATTTCTGGGATAGCTTGATCACTCTTGATATTTTGTGAGAATCCTCGACAATTACTTTGATGCACATAGGAAAATACAAGCATGGAGCTCTGTTGTACATCTTAAATATTCCTCAGCATGTAATAGTTTCAGAACTCATCTTTTTGCAGATTTCACAAAAAGAAAACTCATGGCATTTGTAAACTGAATCATGAAAAAATCTGTTTTAAGCCATGTTTTGTTTATATGTATAAAGGTAAATGCAGTTCATTTAATATACACTCATTTGAAGAACAATGATTTGGGATAAAAAATGACTTTCTCAGGTATTTTAGTGTGATGAATATTTCTTTAAAGAGGACGCATTGTGTGTATGTAATAGGATGGCAACCAATGAAATAAGATCAGACTAGACCTTATGAGGAAGAAGGAAATTAAAAATTATCATTATCACTATCACCTGCAGGGAGTAATTTATCATTTCTGTTCTTCATTGGTATCATGCTCCAACAGCATGTGGTTACGCAGATACAATTAGGCAGCTGGCCACAGAAGTAGGAGGATAATGTGCTTTTGATGGAGTTTATCCAAGCATGGAGATAGAGTGCTTGTTAATCCATGCAGCAGAATCACTATAACAAAAATACAATTCATTTTTCGTTGAAGTATTTCTTTCAAAATCTTAATATGGAATGTAAAAGCCAACTGATGAGTCTGAAGCAAGCAAAGAAAGAGTAAGCAGACAATGCCATAAAAATGACTGTTTTAGCTTAGATCATCATATATAAACCAAGCAGATGAAAATACAAACATAAGCTGTACGAGCTGCCACATACAGAGCATGAACTGTGCTAGTAATAAATGGCGTTTAAGAAGACATAATCAACAAACATGAAAATTATATATTATGATTTTTTCCCCAATTGTAACTATACATTAAATTACGGACTCTTTCTTTTTCAATTAATTTTCTATTGTATCCCAAGAGAAAATCTGCACCTTTTCTTTCATGATTCTCCTCTAGGGAACAATACACATTAAGTGCCATATACATCTCAAGAGATACTGCCAGATTGAGTGGTGGTAAAAAATAGACCAAGCAATATGGGAAGCAGTAAAACAGGCAATAGTCCAAAAATATTTTTAAAAATACTTTTATTGAAAAACACAATGTAATTTATTTCTGATCTACATAGAATATTTCAAGATAACTGAAACTCCTTTTAAATTTATTTGGGATTGCTTCCTTGTAATTTCAAAATTGTTTATTAAAGTGGTTTTAGGGGGCAAAAATCACCTTCAGAGTCTGTAACACGAATACTTTCATTTTGACATTTCATAAATTGATACCTCACATTTCTTCCTAGCTATAAACACAAAATTGTTTTATATAACCAATATTCAATGAAATTTACTGATTTTTCATTTTAAAAACTGCTTTATAATGTACATTCAGAAAAGTGCACATAAGTGTACATCATGCTGAATTTTCAAACTGAATACAGCTGTGAAACCCACACCCAGATGAAGAAACAGAACATCTCAGCACCCTAGTAGTCCCCCTTATGCACCTATGCCTCTAACGACCTATCCTAATACTCTTAGGCAAAGATTCATTTTTCCTATTATACTTCAATATATAAAGAATCATACATCAGGCAGTCCTTTGTGTCTGGCTAATTTCCTCAATATTGTTTATGAAATTCATCTACATTACTGCAGATGATTCATTTTCATGGCTGTAAGGTATATGTGACTATATAATTTAGTCTACTGCTGACAGGCACTTGAACGGTTTTTGTGAATATACATAACATGGCCATTGGGTATATACCTAAGAGAACTACTGGTATGTAAATATTTACCAGTTTTGTTCACCTTTATTCCTTCCTGAATTTCTGGCCTTCCATCAGGGATCATTTGCTGTTTGCCTGAATATCCCTCGGTACTTCCTTTGGCACAGGTTTTTAAGGCAAATTCTTTCTCTTCTTTTCTGCTTATCTGAAAATATCTTTATTTCAGCTTCATTCTTCTTTTTTTTTTTTTTTTTTTCTTGAGATGGAGTCTCACTCTATTGCCCAGGTTGGAGTGTAGAGGTGCAATCTCAGTTCACTGCAACCTCCACCTCCTGGGTTCAAGCGATTCTCCTGCCTCAGCCTCCCGAGTAGCTGGGACTAGAGGTGTGTGCCATGACGCCCGGCTAATCTTTGTAATTTTAGTAGAGACGAGGTTTCACCGTGTTGGCCAGGCTGGTCTTGAACTCCTGACCTCAAGCCACCTGCCTGCTTCGCCCTGCCAAAGTGCTGGGATTACAGGCATGAGCCACTGTGCCCAGCCAAGTTGTCCAGCTTCATTCTTAGAAGAAATCTTAGTTGGGTTAAACTCAGGGTTGGCAGTTATTTTCTGGCAGCACAGTGATAATGTCATTACAATTTCTTCTGTCTTTTTTTCTTCTGATTCCAATGTTCCTCTCCCCCGCTCCCCGAATTCCATTGTTCCTTGTGCACCTGGCTAATACAGGGCATACATGCCCTGTATTAGGTAGGTGTACAAAGGGGACTACTAGGGTGCTGAGATGTTTTGTTTCTTCATCTGGGTGTGGGTTTCACAGCTGTATTCAGTTTGAAGATTTACCAATTATAGAAATTATCTACTAGTCTACTTAGCTCTTCTTTAAAGGTAATTCCAGCACCATAGTTCCACCAACTTTGAGATTTTTCTTTGGTTTCTGTAGTTTTACTAGGATATGTCTAGGTGTGGGTTTCTCTTCCCTCTTTTAAACTGAGATGTAATTCACATACTGAAAAATTTACCCATTTAAATTGTACAATTCAACATTCTTTAGTATACTCAGAGTTGTGTAACCATCATTACAATCTAATTTTAAAAACATTTCATTTCCCCCAAAAGAAATCTTCCATCCATTCTCTTCTTGCCCAGTCTGTGTCTACAAATATACCTATTCTGGATATTTCATCTAAATGGAAACATATAAGAGATGGTCTTTTGTGACTGGTTTCTTTCACTTAGCGTAATGTTTTTAAGGGTTAACCATGTTGTATCGTGTTTCATTCTTTTTTATAGCTGAATAATATTCCATTGCATGGATATGCCAAATTTTACTTATCCATTCTGTAGGTGATAGACATTTGAATTACTTCCATTTCTTAGCTATTACGAATAATGCTGCTATAAACATTTGCGTGGACATGTTTTCACTTCTCTTAGATATACACCTACAATTGGATACAATCTTAAAATTATGCTATTTAGGTTATGTTGTACTTCTTAAATTGTTGCTTTCATCTGTTTTGGAAAATTCTTAGCCATCATCTCTTTAAATATTGTAACATTCTCATCCTCCTTTTCTCTGGGATGCCCATTTACATGTATATGTAATTAGACCTTTTCTTGTATCCACGTTATTTCTTGCCCTTCCCTCTGTCTCATTCTTGCACGTCTCCAGGCTTCTTTCTGGACATTTTCTTCTGCCCTAAAATCCAGTTCGCAGATCTTCTCTACACTAATACATGAAGATCTGCTGCTCAAATCATATTTAATTTGGTCTTAGAATGTCTGTTCAATTCTTTTCCAAACCATATTTTAAAAAATGTTTCCATTTGTTAAAATTTGCAGTATTTTTTCTCTTTGAATTTAGTAAGCATAGTTTTTCAAAATCTATGTCTGCTATAACTAATTCCTGGAGCACCTAGAGCTCTGTTTTTATTGTCTACTGCTTCAACTGGTTCTTGATTCATGTTGTTTTGTGTCCTTGTGTGACTGATTACCTCTGAATATGTTTTGAACATTAATATTTGAAAAACTTTGTGAAAATAATTTGAAACCTGTAATAATCTTCTATAAATAATTTTTGTTTCTGCAAGGAACCTGGGGGCATGGCAAACCGAGATCTTAATCTAATATCAGGGTTTGAGACTTCCTGGACCACCCAGATGACTTGAAGCTGTGCTGTAGTCCATGCAAGTGTTCATTTACTTCTCTCATACCTTATTCTTGGGCACAGTCTTTACAGTCCCAATGCAAAGTGCTGCAAAACTATTAGGGTCCCACTTTGTATTCCTACCCACATGAGCAATATCAAAAGGGCTACACAAGTCTTTCAGCTCCTTCCTCTGAATTGGTAAATGCCTATAGGGCAAAAGCAGCCCCAATTGTTAGTCTCATTTTTCAGATTACCTTCTTTTCTGAGTCTTGGCTTAGTAGTACTTCCTTATTTGTTAACTTCAAACAGATAGCATTTAACTTTTTTTTGGCATTTGTAGCTGTTTTTGGCAAAAGGGTTTCTCCATTTTATGTGGCTTACCACTACAAAGAGGAAGATTATTTACTGTATTGCTTTTTCCTACCTAAGGCCCCCTACCTGTATGATAAAGACAAACCAGAGACTGGGCAATTTACAAAAGAAAGAGGTTTAATTGGACTTACAGTTCCACGTGGCTGGGGAAGTCTTACAATCATGGTGGAAGGCAAAGAGGAGCAAGTCATGTCTTACATGGATGGCAGCAGGCAAAGAGAGTTTGTGTATGAAAACTCCCCCTTATAATACACATCAGACCTTGAGACTCACTGTCATGACAGCAGCGCAGGAAAGGCCTGCCCCCATGATTCAATTACCTCTTACTGGATCCCTCCCACAACACATGGGAATTCAAGATGAGATTTGGGTGGGGACACAGCCAAACCATATCACTGTAACACTCCCCCCAATTCTTAAACTAACTCATTTGTGATGTCTCAGTTTAAATATTATTTCCTCTGGGCAGCCTTCTTTAATCCCAGAGTAGGGTATAATACCTCCATTAAATGTTCCTGCACTCCTTGTAATAACACTCGCTATATTTATAATACTTTTTGTTCAATGTCTTTGTTCACTTGTAGATCCCAATAGCCCTTTAAGGGCAGTCTTACCATTTCTTTGTTCGCCTCTGCATCCTCACTGCCTAAGCATGCCTGGGCATGCTATCTAAATGGTGAAACTGCACAGAAGGCATGAAATATCCTGGAATGTTCAGGGACTATAGGAAATCAGTATGATTTATTAAGTAAACTATTTGTTAAATGATAAAGAGATATGGTCAACCTGTCCCAACCTTTGATAAAAGGAAATGATGATGCTTTAACTTATAACTTCCTATTTTTAACTCAAAACTGGTATCAGATGCAACAACTTCAGAGAAATATTCCCTCATCTGTACAATTAATCACTTCCCACTAATACAATACATATGGTATTAGAAAGGCTTTCATGAAGAAGCCACACTTAAAGTAAAAACCTTAAAGACAAGCAGGGATCAGGGAAAGGAAGAGTATACAAAGCTATGGGTGTCTTTTATATGCCTCTGCTATTCTATTATAGAGCACTACATTACAATTCTCCATTTATGTTGGCCTCTCCTTCTAAATGAATGTCTCTAGGGCTAGAAATTACATTTTGATTATTTGTTGTATTCATAGTGCCTAGCACAGAAGCCCACACATAGTGTTCAGTCCATGTTTGAATGAAAAGTGATGTTGCATAGTATTTTTTTTTTTTGCAATCTCTGCCATTTAAAAAGGCTTGCAGCCCACTGCTTCTCTAGATTTCTCTTCTCCTGCTCCCTCACACATCATCGGTTTTCCACTGCTTGATATCAATGATTACTGTTTCCTCATATTCCATTTTTTGTGCTGCTTTCCAATCTTCCCCCAAAACTATCCATGCAAAAGCCCTATGTTCCATTCCTAATTCCTCAAATGACAGAAGATACTATCAGTCGTAAGTAAACATTATATTTTAATTTTAAGAATACACTTGTTCACCTGAACAAAACAGATACACTGAATTTACAAATCAAGGCAGCATAAAAAAATGAGTTTTACGACTGCTGAAGAGGTTTAAAACTGAAAATTATTAAAACTAATTTTTGTGTCTAGGTGACCAAGTTCTACCAAATGCTACTTGTCTTTACAACCCTTCAATAGTATAAATTAAGAGATGGAACACTGAAAGAACGATTTAACAGACGGTAAAAGGGGGACATATAGAAGATGTGATATACCCTATTTTCTGAAATGAATAGTTTTTTCTGCTCTTTTGAAAAGTAAGGTAGAAAGATAGATAGCTACCAACTCACCACCTAAGCCCTTCTGTTATGTACCTGATATATAGGGTGGGAACTAAAAATGTGGCAAATATTATACGGTATATTCTGAGCCATCTGGTATATACATCAAATTTATTTTTCTAATTTTTGACTTGTCTTTCCATGAGGAGTGATTTCCTCCTGTTAATACATACATATACATAAAATGTCTGTCAACATTAGGTACTTCAGGATTTTTAGAAGATCTTAATGCCAATATTCACAATGGTGTCTGTCAGTGCCTAAGTAAGTTAAAATAAGCCTGAACTTGGGAAGATTACTTCCTTATACGTCATTACTCCATGGGTAACCGGCTGAATCAAAAAGGAAAATACCTGGTCCAACTCATTTCTTATCACAATCTAATAATGTTAATTGACAGCCTCTGTGATAAGTCTAGCGAGAACCTCTCTGACATCTCTAATCAAGAGTCCACTCTTATTATTTGATAAATACACTATTTTGTGCTTATTGCTGAACTTCAGATAGATATTCTAGTCCTGCTAATTTCTCAGAATTTATTGTCCTTCAACATTGCTCATTTCAAGCATAAACCTATACCTATCTAGAATTAAAGGATTTTAATATAGCTTAAGAATTTTAAGATTCCACTCAAATTGTATTTTAGAACAATTTGATGTTCAAATCCTTTTATAATATCACTCACTTGGAGGCTTTAGAATCAGAATTTTTTAAAATGCTGATAAAATTTCTTTAATGTCTCTGAAATTTAAACAATGAATTACAGAAATTCAGAAGCATTATTTTTCAGCATGGCTTTCAAAAGAGGATCAAGGACATGAATCTCTATCAACTCTATGGACAGGTTATTTTACTCAACTGCAGGGTTCCTCATTTTGTGGACTTTTGCATTCTCTCTGACTAGGTTTAAATACGATTTCAGTATTACAGGCGATTCCTCCCACTATTCTAGGCAATGAACATATACCTAAAAGTTTTCCAAAGCAGGAAACGTTATCTTCTTAATAATTTTTTCATAATGGTAATGTTTCCAAAAAGAGTAGACAGAAAAGCTAAACACAAAGAATGGGTTGAAAAAAATACAGACTTTTAAAAGGCTAAAATACTCTGGGGTCCAGTTTCAAGGGCTCTTGACTCTCTAGTGTTGGAAAAATGAAGGATAAAATGAAGTCAAATGGAAGTAAATTTGGAGAGCAACGCATAAGGTGCACCTGGACTTCAAATATGGAAAATATTAGAACTAGACAGAATCCCTTTGAAACAAATAAGACAAAACATTATTTTATAGTACTCATATTCTGCAGAGGATAAGTCACATGGGAAAAATCTCAAAATTACCTTGGAAAATCTCTTAAGATGTCATTTTAGAGACTAACATATAAACTATCCCTCAGTAAGTTCAATACAACCCGTTCTTTAAGCAATGGTACAAATCACCATTTCTTTGGCTGGGCTCCAGATGAAGTAGATGGCTTATAGTGAGTGCCATATTGTATTAAAAATACACACTTTTATAAAGACAATCATGCAGTCTAGCAAGATGCTCATCCTACAGAAATCTACTAAAGAAACAGCAGATGTGTTTCTCACATCATGCTCATTTTGGGGCACATGTTCACAATTAAAAAGGAGGGCAGAATCATCTGTGCTACTGAGACCATTATTTCTCTCAGACTTTTTTTTTTTTTTTTTACCTGAATGCTTGCAGTTAATTTGCATAAATTATATCTGCATATGATGCTACTCCACTGGATTTCCTTTAAAAAACAAGCTTTTGGAATCCAACAGCCTCAAGGAATAGCATAGGTTAAAAAATACATCCTCATTCATGTAATTTTATCATTGTTTAAAATGCTTTGTTAAAGTGTCAGCAGCATATTTTAATGGATATTTTCAAAAAGTCTTCCATAAAATGTTCTTTGATTCCTACTCTTATGTATCTGGGCCAAATATGTCACAAGTATAACTTGGCAAGACAGGCCACAGAACTGTGTTTCAATTTCCTACTGGATATCACTACTTACTTACATAACTCAAAGGTATGAAATTCAACATACTAATAATTGAGCATCTGATCCTCACCTCTAAATTTGCTCTTCCAATTTTCTTTGACAGACAGGACCATAATTTTTCAAATTGTACGTGTAAGAAACCTTGGAGTCATCATTGATACTGAGAGCAGTGGGAGTTATTGCCCTCACTCCCCATTATCTAACTCATTCCCAAGTCCTGTCAATTTTATCTCTTAGGTAACTCACAAACAAGTCCGCTAAAACTGCCTTTGTGTAAGTCACTGCAAAGCTACTAGAATAACCTACATATTGGCCTCCCACATCCACTCTGGTGGTCTCCTCTTTGTTCTCCATATTCTAGCCACAATCTTTCTAAAGGGCCCTTCTGATCACAACACTCTACTTAAAAAACATCACAACTGAAACGGCCAAATAGCACAAGGTGCTTTCCATCTCTTAGCACTATGATCTACATGTCCCAGCCATCCTAGGCTTCTTTCAACTCCTTGAACCTATCAAACTACTGACCACCAGATAGACATTTTTTGGCTTTGGTCAACTTTTCAACTGAAGTACTACATACAAGCAAAACAGATTTCTAGCTAATGCAAGAACCACTGGTTTTACATAGAACACACATACACAGAGAAGTGAGCAAATCATTGGGATGCAGCTCAGTGAACTTTTTCAAGGTGAACACACTTGTATAACCACTACCCAGATCAAGATACGGACCACTCCTAGTACTCCAGAGACTTCTTTTATGCTCCTTTCCAATCAAGTCACCCCACAAATTGTAACCACTATTCTGATGTCCATGACCAGATGGATCTCGAACTTCTGGCTTCAAGCGATCCTTCCAAATGTTGGGATTACAGGTGTAAACCACTGCGCCCAGCCTTTTCCCCCTTTTTAAATCAACTGTTCATGAAATTCATCCATGTTGTGCTGTATTGCCAAGCTCATCTCTCTTTCAATGCTGTATTTTATTCCATAAATAATACCACATTTACCCATCCTACTTTCTAGCTTGGGGCTGAAGAAGGCTGCAATAGACATTCTTGAACATTTTTTTTGGTGAACATGTCAACATATTTCTGTGTGTGTATCTGCATCCAGGAGGGAAATGGTTAAGACACAGGGTAAACATGTGTTCAGCTTTGGTAACTATAGCAGGTGGCTGAGATATACAGAAATAGCTTTATCTCAGTGCAGTACTTTTGCCTCGTCACTCTTAGGCGTTTCTTATTGTTGTGAGATTCTTTAAAAAAAAATAAATACTATCAAAAATTTCAAACATACACAATTACAGAACCTCTGACGAACCTATCACCTATATTCGGCACACATACTTCACCTAATCTCTTGAGCAAATACCCTATATTATGTCATTTCTTCCCTCCAAATTCAGTTTGCGTCTGTAAAAAGACGGACATTTTCTTAGATAACTAGAATGCCCTTATCACATGTAACCCTTAGATAACTAGAATGCCCTTATCACATGTAACCAAATGTTCAATAATTCAATAATTCTTTAGTATTATCTAATATCCATAGGGTGAATATTTTTTCCACTGAAGGGTGGTGATGAAAATAGGGTGAATTTTATTATGTTTCCACTATTAATGCCTCCTGAATAGAGGAACTATCAGGTGTGGCTTGTTACTACATTCCCAATACCTCTCAGCTCCTAGCATATGCTACTACTCAAAGAACATTTCCTGAGAATAAACGAAGAGATTTAAATGTTCGCACCACCACCTAAGCCCAGCTACAAAGGTTCAGGTTTCAGAGCAGAGTAGAAAGTTCAAGACCATACTTTAGACCACATGGTCATCCACAAGGAGGAGCCTAAAACCAACTGTAGAGGTGGGATCACATGAGAAATGTTCTCCCCCAAGACATAAAATTTACTTAATGAAGCCTATTAAAATATATACCAGATGTCCCATTAAAACCTATGATGCAAGTTCAAGACAAATCTTACTATTTCTAAGCAGCACAGATGTGTTTTAATAATTAGTTTTGTTAGCTGATTAGCTTTGTAAGGTCAAAATTAGGTCAACTTACAACAAAAAGTACTAAGAGCTAATTTAATACCTAGAAATAAGCTTAGAATTAGTAGGATTCTGCTGTCAGAGATTTTCCAGAAGCATTATAAGATTTAAAGAACACAATTGCAAATAAATGGGCTAATCTTGAAGTTTTTTCTTAAGCCATTAGAAAAATTTAAAGCTTAATTAAAAAGTAAAGTGAAAACAGAGTATTATGACTAAGAGATCACTGGTTTGAATTGTAAACATTTTAAAGTTTCTTTTAATAGCAATTGCATTAGCCTTAAAAAACTGAGTAACTGAAAGACTTGTTTTGATTCCATCCAAAGCTAAATATTGGTGCCTTTTAAATATCTCTATCATTTATCAAGTAGTTTTTTTTTGTTTTTTTTGTTTTTTTTTAAGAGACAGGTTCTCACTCTGTCACCCAGGCTGGAGTGCAGTGGTACAATCATTACTCGCTGCAGCCTTCAACTCCTATCAAGTTCATCAAAGAACTGAATTGAGAACTGAAAGGTAACATGAAATTTACTTTTACTTCACTAACTTATGTTTACTTTCATTTACCTTTCCTAACTTTATTTCTGAACTTTCTAAAATTCTAAATATGTAGGCCCAGATTTATTTTCCAGTTTGGGCTTTAAAAAGCAATTTATCCAAGGATGACTTCTAATTAGGATGTAGAAGGTTGCAAAAGACCCTCACTCTAACATAACAAAAAGAAAACACTAGACTGACTAAACATTTCTCACTAAAACCACAGAGGAGTCTTACTTGCAAATAGGTCTAAATTGTCTCCAGAGGGGAATAAATTCTTCCTAGCTGAGCAAAAACAGCTGCTTTCATACCTGAGGGCGTTTGCCCAATGCTAGGGCCCATGCGGTGGGTAAAGTAGCAAAAATGCCACAGTCACAAGAACTTTGCTGGGACAAGGAAACACTAGCCAGGCCCAGTGCACTGGTACACTAGTACAGTGCCCTGGAATTTGGAGAAATCCAAAAGGCAGGGTTGGTCCTCTCTTCAAACCAATTCTCCCTCACGTTACTTATTGGAGTGGATGAAGCTGGTGGTTGTGCTGCAAAACAGGAAGAGAGGGGGGGTTTCTCCTAAGCCAAAACCTTCTGTGGCCACACAGTTCACTATCTCTATTAATATGACATTACTAGTCAATTATCTGCTATTCCAGAAGCTACTGCTTAGAAAGAAGAAGGTATTTGTTTCAGGTACCTCAAGAAAATCTATTTATTTGAACAACAGATATATCAATGAATCCTCAGGAGAGTAAATACCCTCCCCTCAAGAACAGATGACTCACTATGCTGTTTACTCTTAAAGACTCTTTTTTTTTTTTTTTTTTGAGACGGAATCTTGCTCTGTCACCCAGGCTGGAGTGCAGTGGTGCTATGTCGGCTCATTGGAACCTTCACTTCCAGGTTCACTTCCAGGGATGCTTCAGCATCCCGAGTAGCTAGGACTATAGACATGCACCACCATGCCTGGCTAATTTTTGTATTTTTAGTAGAGACCGGGCTGGTGTTGAACCCCTGACCTCAGGTGATCTGCCTGCCTCAGCCTCCAAAAGTGCTGGGATTACAGGCGTGAGCGGCTGCACCCGGCCAAGACTCACTTTAAAACCCACCCCTCGATGTGTCTACCAGTTCTCAACTCATGCCAAATCCTAATCAGGACCTTTTCCCTCCAATGCACACACTGAAAGACCTGCTGAGAATTTCATAAATATTCTCACGTCCTTCCTCTGAGATGCTATTAAGACTGTCAATGTAGTGGTCATCCTTACTGTAATAAACCATAAACTCAGCTTTATTTTGATGGTCTTCCCAAGAACTTGGCCAGAGGGAAGGGCTTGATCTTGTGCTTAAGACACTGGAAATCAAAAGGGATCGACCCCTCCCGCTAGCTAGCTAGGAGATATTCTTCTAAGGGAAAATATTACCTACTCTAGTCCGTATTATTCTTTTATACAATGTCTAGCATAAAATATGAGAACAAACTGGAAAATGTGACCCTTAAAAGGGAAGAGAAGCAAAATCACAGATCACTTGGGGAATTAGCAAATTACATCTATCTTAAAAGAATGATTATAAATGTCAAGGAATTCAGATAAAAAGATGGATCAAACTGGTTAAAGAGATAAAAAAACTCTAAGAGATAAAAAAACTCTAAAAATGAAAATAGAAATTGTACAACTAAAAAATATCTGAAATAAAAATATTTATTGGCTAAAAATGAACAGCAGAAAGAATGCAAAAAAGAAATAATGAATTAAAAAGTAGGTGAAAAAAATTATCTCAAAGGAAACTTATGAAGTGACTACCATACTTCAAGCTTTTCCTTTATTTTGGGAGGGGCAAAGTTTTTCACTTCCTCATGGAATGTTGGCTGTAAAATTTATTAACTACATTTTTCCTCCAGAAACCCAGTCCCACACCACACTTGGTGTATCTCTATATTTAAACCTTTACATTCATATTAAAAATGTTCATAGTACTTGCCTCCTTTCATTTAACTTGCCTCCTTTCATTTAAGTGCCTTTCCAGGGCAGAGAATATGTTTTGTTTTTGAGATGGAGTTTTTGCTCTATTGCCCAGACTGGAGTGCAATAGGGTGATCTAGCTCACTGCAACCTCTGCCTCCTGGGTTCAAGCAATTCTTCTGCCTCAGCCTCCTGAGTAGCTGGGATTACAGGCGCCTGCCATCACGCCTGGCTAATATTTTTTGTGTTTTTAGTAGAGATGAGGTTTCACCATGTTGGCCAGGCTGGTCTTGAACTCTTGACCTGAGGTGATCCACTCGCCTCGGCCTCCCAAAGTGCTAGAATTACAGGCATGAGCCAATTACAGGCATGAGCCACTGTGCCCCGCCATGTTTTGTTTTTATGTGCCTGCTTTATAGACAAGTACTTGGCACATAGTCAGCATTTAATATTTGTTTAAATCTGTTAATGTAAAGATTTAAAAGGCAGTGGCTCATGCCTGTAATCCCAGCACTTTGGGAGGCTGAGGTGGGCAGATCACCTGAGGTCTGGAGTTCAAGACTAGCCTGGCCAATATGGTGAAATCCCATCATCTCTACTAAAATACAAAATCTACTACAATACAAAAATTAGCTGGGCGTGGTGGCGTCTGCCTGTAATCCCAGCAACCGGGGAGGCTGAGGCAGGAGAATTTCCTTGAGCCTGGGAGGTTGAGGTGGCAGTGAGCAGAGATCGCACCTCTGCACTCCAGCCCAGAAGACAAAGCTAGACTGTCTCAAAAAAAAAAAAAAAAAAGACATTAAATATCTCTCATGACACTATTCAAATTTATGAAGTTTGATAGAATCCAAAATAAAGGACTTTAAGAGGTTTTTAAGTAAAAACAGAGTCATGTGCCACATAACAATGTTTCAGTCAATGACTGCATATACAATGGTGGTCACATAAGATTATAATACTAAGGGGGCCAAGATGGCCAATTAGAAGCAGTTGCAGTCTGCAGCACTCACAGAGAAGAATGAAAGCGGCAAATGAATTCAGCAACTTCATCTGAAATATCCAGGTTCTTGTATTGGGACTGACTGGGCAAACATCTCAATCCACAGAGAAAGAAGAAAAGCAGGGTGGGGTGATGAACCAACTGGGAGCGGCACTGTAGAAAGTAAAAGTTCCTCTTCAAAGTTTCCCTTCTTGTTAAAGGATAATAATAAATGTTAGAAATAATAATTTCTTTTAAAGACTAAGTTTGTTCAAGACTCCCTGCTCTGTGCTAATAACCTATCCTATGTAGCTGTTACACAGGCTCACAGGCAAGTAGTACATTCTATGTCCTTGTACCTTAACCAAGATATTTGTAGTAGATGTGCTCACAGGCATGTCCCAGCTTGCAGCCTACCCCTTCCTTATTTAAGAATGTTATTACTTTTCTAAGTCCTTTAGTAAACAACTTCCTCTTTTCCTTTGTCCTTCCATTGCTTTCACCTATTTAGAAAAGTTTAAAATTATTACCCAGTCAGGTTTTAGTTTAGATTGTGAGGTCTGGCTCCAGCCAATGGAAACAAGACATAGTAGAAAAGACAAGCTGCATAAAAGACATAAATTGCTTCCCTCCTTTGTTCAAGTGTGCTCTTGCCATTGTTCTATCCGCAAGGAGCACCCTTTCTGCAGAAAGTAAAATTGCCTTGCTGAGAGAACTTTTTGTCTAAATGCTGATTTTTTCCTTGCAGTACTGAAGAACAAGCATTCTAACAGCACGAAGCCAAAGGAACACTCAGTCCCAGCTAAGGGAAGCAGTGAGTGATTGTGCGATCCTGCCCAGGAAACCACACCTCTCCCATGGATCTTTGCACCTAGGAGATCCCTTTGTAAGCCACACCACCAGGGCCTTCGGTCCAATACATAGACCTGTATAGAGTCCTGGCAGAGCAGCCGCTGGGGCATACACAGAGACTCAGGAGTTTTGCATACTCTGGCCCCAGGATTCCTGGCAAGGCCAGAGATCTGTCCCTAGATACTCTTAGGAGGGGAACTGAATCCAGGAAGCCAAGTAGTGTAATTCTGTGGGCCCCACTGGCTTGGAATTCCAGTCAGAGAGGTTTGCCTGAGAAGGACCAAATTCCCAGGGGGAGGGGCGGCTGCCATCTCTGCAGTTCTGTCAACTTGACTATTCCAGCCTGCCAGCTCTGGAGAGTCCAGATGGTCTGGACAAGGAATGGTCTCACACAACACAGCACAGCTGCACTACCAAAAAGGAGCCAGACTCCTTCTTTAAGTGGATCCCTGATCCCACTCCTGCTACCTGGGTGAGACCTCCCAAAAGGGGTCTCTAACCACCTCCTACGGGTGCAGTTCAGGCTGGGAACAGGTCAGTACCCTACAGGGATGGAGCTTCCAGAGGAAGGAGCAGGCTGCCATCTTTGCTGTTTTGCAGGCTTCACTGGTCATACCCTGTATGACACTTGGTATGGGAAAAACTGAGGCAACTAGGGTCTGGAATGGACCTACTGTTAAAAACAGAAAACAACATCAATGAAAAACCTGACACAAACCCCATTCAAAGGTTAACAACCTCAAAGATGAGAAAGGATCAACACAAAAATGCTAAAAACTCAAAAAGCCAGCGCCTCTTTTCCTCCAAATGACTGCAACACCTCTCCAGCAAGGGCACAGAACTGGGCTGAGGCTGAGATGGCTGAATTGACAGAAGTAGGCTTCAGAAGGGTGGGTAATAACGAACTTTGCTGAGCTAAAGGAGCATGTTGCAACCCAATGTAAAGAAGCTAAGACTCATGGTAAAACATTACAGGAGCTGTTAACCAGAAGTAAAACACTCCTCAGCAACTGAAAAAGAATTGAAATCGTAACAGTCTCTCAGACCTCAGCACAATCAAATTCACTCAAAACCACACAACTACATGGAAATTGAACAACTGCTGCTTAATGACTCCTGGGTAAATAGTGAAAGGCAGAAATCAAGGAGTTCTTTGAAACTAACGAGAACAAAGAGACAACATACCAGAATCACTAGGACACAGCTAACGCAGTGTTAAGAGGGAAATAAATATATGGCACTAAATGTACACATCAAAAAGACAGAAAGATCTCAAATCGACATCCTAACATCACAACTAAAAGCACTAGAGAACCAAAAGCAAACAAACCCCAAACCTAGCAGAAGACAAGAAATAACCGAGATTAGAGCAGAAGTGAAGAAGATAGACACAAAAAACCCTTCAAAACATCAAAGAATCCAGGAGCTGTTTTTTTTGAAAAAATTAATACGACAGACTGCTAGCTAGATAATAAAGAATAGAAGAATCAAATAAATACAATCGGGAATGGTAAAGGAATATTACCGTGGTCTCCACAGAAATACAAACAACCATCAAAGAAAACTATAAAAACCTGTCCATAAACTAGAAAACCTAGAAGAAATGGATAAATTCCTGGACATACACACCCTCCCAAGACTGAGCCAGGAAGAAATTGAATCCCTGACGAGACCAATAATGAGCTCTGAAATTGAGGCGGTGATAAATAGCCTATCAACACCTCCCCACCCTCCAAAAAAAGCCCAGGACCAGATAGATTCACAGCTTAATTCTACCAGAGGTACAAAGAGGAGCTGGTACCACTTCTACTGAAACCATTCAAAACAACTGAAAATTGAAAAGGAGGAACTCCTCCCTACTTGTTCTATGAGGCCAGCATCATCCTGATACCAAAACCTGGCAGAGACAAAACAAAAAAAGAAAACTTCAGGCCAGTATCCTTGATGAACATCAATGCAAAAATCCTCAACAAAATATTGGCAAACTGAATTCAGCAGCACAAGTTGGCTTCATCTTTGGGAGGCAAAATTGGTTGAACATATGGAATCAACAAATGTGATTCATCACAAAAACAGAACCAATGACAAAAATCACACAATTATCTCAAAAGATGCAGAAAAGGCCTTCAGTAAAATTCAACATCCCTTCATGTTAAACACTCTAAAACTAGGTATTGGTGGAACATATCTCAAAATCGTAAGAGCTATTTATGACAAACCCACAGCCAATATCACACTGAATGGGCAACAGGTGGAAGCATTCCCCTTGAAAACAGGCACAAGACAAGGATGCCCTCTCTCACCACTCCTATTCAACATAGTATTGGAAGTCCTGGCCAGGGCAGTCAGGCAAGAGAAAGAAATAAAGCATATTTAAATAGGAAGAGAGGAAGTCAAATTATCTTTGTTTGCAGATGACATGATCCTGTATCTAGAAAACTCCATCATCTCAGCCCAAAAGCTTCTTAAGCTGATAAGCAACTTCAGCAAAGTCTCAGGATACAAAATCAATGAGCAAAAAGTTACTAGCATTCTCATATACCAACAACAGGCAAGCTGAGAGCCAAATCATGAATGAGCTCTCATTCACAATTGCTACAAAAAAAATACCTAGGAATACTGCTAACAAGGGAAGTGAAGGACCTCTTCAAGGAGAACTGCAAACCACTGCTCAAAGAAAACAGAAAGGACACAAACAAATTGAAAAACATTCCATGCTAAGGGATAGAAAGAATCAATATTGTGAAAATGGCCATACTTCCCAAAGTAATGTATAGATTCAGTGCTATTCCCATTAAACTACCATTGGACATCCTTCACAGAATTAGAAACACTATTTTAAAATTCATGTGGAACCAAAAAAGAGCCTGAATAGTGAAGATGATCCTAAGCAAAAAGAACAAAGCTAGAGGCATCATGCTACCCAACTGCAAACTATAGCACATGGCTATAGTAACCAAAACAGCATGGTACTGGTACAAGGACAGACACATAGACCAATGGAACAGAATGGAGAGCTCAGAAATAAGACTTCACACCTTCAATCAACTGATCTTCAAAAAACCTGACAAAAACAAGCAAAGGGGAAAGGAGTCTCTAATAAATGGTGTTGGGAGAACTGGCTAGCCATGTGCAGAAAATTAAAACTGGACCCCTTCCTTACACCATACACAAAAATTAACTCAAAATGGATTAAAGACTTAAATGTAAAACCCAAAACTATAAAAACCCCAGAAGAAAATCTAGGTACTACTACTAAGGACATAGGCACGGGCAAAGATTTCATGACAAAAATGCCGAAAGCACTTGCAACAAAAGCAAAAATTGACAAGTGGGGTCTAATTAAACTAAAGAGCTTCTGCACAGCAAAAGAAACTATCATCAGAATGAACAGACAACCTACAGAATGGGAGATTTTTGCAATCTATCCATCTGACAAAGGTCTAATATTCAAAATCTACCTGGAACTAATGCAAATTTACAAGAAAAAAAACCATTAAAAAGTGGGCAAACAACAGGAACAAACACTTCTTCACATGTGGCCAAGAAACATATGGAAAAAAAGCTCAACATTACTGATCATTAGAGAAACGTAAATCAAAACCACAAGGAAATACCATCTTATACCAGTCAGAATGGTGATTATTAAAAAGTAAAACAGATGCTGGTGAGGTTGTGGAGAAGGAGGAACGCTTTTACATGGTTGGTGGAAATGTAAATTAGTTTAACCATTGCGGAAGACAGCGGCAATTCCTCAAAGACCTACAGGCAGAACTACCATTTGACCCAGCAATCCCATTACTGGGTACATGTATCCAGTGTAATATAAATAATTCTATTATAAAGATACATGCACATGTATGTTCACTGCAGCACTATTCATGATGGCAAAGACATGGAATCAACCTAAATGCCCATTAATGGTAGAATGGATAAAGAAAATGTGGTACATATACATATACACCATGGAATACTATGCAGCCCTAAAAAGGAACGAGATCATGTCCTTTGCAGGGCCGTAGATGGAGTTGAGAGCCGTTATCCTGAGCAAACGAATGCAGGAACAGAAAATCAAACACCACATGTTCTCACTTATAAGTGGGAGCTGAATAATGCGAACACATGGATACCTGGGGAGGCAACAACACATACTGGGGCCTGTTAGAGGGAGGAGGTTGAGGGAAGAACAGCTAATGGACACTGGGCATAATACCTGGGTGAGGGGATGATCTGTACAGCAAACCACTATGGCACACGTTTACCTATGGAACAAACCTGCACATCCTGCACATGAACCCCAGAACTGAAAAGGTGAAGAAAAAATTGTAATACCATATTTTTACTGTACCTTTTCTATGCTTAGATACATAAATACCATTGTGTTGTAATTGCCTATAGTTGTAAATACAGTAACATGCTGTACAGGTTTGTAACCTAGGAGCAATAGGCTATAGTATATAGCCTAGGTGTATAGTAGGCTACATAATCTAGGTTTTTGTAAGTATATTCTATAATATTTGCACAATGACAATACTGCATAACAATACATTTCTTCACATGTATCCCCCTCATTAAGTGATACATGACTGTATTAAAAAAAGTCTGCTTCTTTTTTAATTCAGATGTTTAACAACTGTAGTAAAAGAAAAATTCCTAGGAAAAACATGTTAAGGAATGTTTGTGAAAACTGAAAATTGCTATACCAGTCATTCTGGTACATGCTAATAGAAAAGTAGAATAAAAGAAAAAATGCTGAAATTAAGATATAAAAACTATTAAGAGATGATATATCAAATAAAAACCTTTACAGGTCGAATATTCATAATCTGAAAACCTGAAATGCTCCAAAATCTAAAATTTTGGGTGATGACATGATGCTCAAAGGAAATGCTTTTGGATTTCAGATTTTTGCATTAGGAATGCATAAATGGAAATATTCCAAAATCCAAAAAATTTCTAAATCTGAAACACTTCTGGGCCCAAGCAAGCATTTTGTATAAGAGATACTCAACCTGTGTTATTTGTGTGAGCATGTAATCTGATAAATCCATCTTAACTATTTTCATTTTTAAGGTAAACAACTCATTTGTTCTATAATAAGCATTATTCAAAATCATTTAATGTATACTTAGAATTATGAATGAACATACCTTTCTATACCTTTAAGTAGCTTATAGACACACAGATGCAAATATAAATGCCACCTGGCATACAGAGTAAGAGAATATTACACAAATGACATTACAAATAAACGAGAACTCACAAGATAAAACATGAGTTCTAAATTTTACAGTCTTACCGCTTTTGCTTTTGAACACCTATAAACTTTCCACAAAAATAATTGACTTTATTGTTCATTTTTGGCTAGGTTAAGCAGGCTGATATGATAGGAGCCAGCTAAACTTCATCTCTATTGTAAAAGCAATGACAATTTTATCTAAACTGTCAAAAATATCCTAGAATAAAGTAAGAAATGCTCAGCAAACTGCTATGTGGTACCAGTACTCATTGAAAAATTATCCTTCAATCATTATAGATGATTCAAGATTCAAGACATTTACATATAAATATCACATGTTAAATTCCTAAAATATAAAGTCTGTTAATGTAAAACATTAAAATGCCATGAAGCTTCATCTGTGGCATATGGGGATGTGTGTATTTGGTGGTGGAGAAGACTGCAGAAGATAATGTTTTTCATGAAAGGTTCTAATAATCTTCAAGAAGCTATCTAAAAGCATTATCAGTCTATAGCATACATGCTATTAAAATACAAAAGGGGTGTTCTTAGCATCTTGTAACTTTGTAAAATCCAATTTCCTCTAACTTTTAAATTAGGCCACAAATTTAGAATCTCGTTAAGAAATAAATGGTTATGACCAGGCACAGAGTGGTTCACGCCTGTAATCCCAGCACTTTGAGAGGCTGAGGCAGGCAAATCATCTGAGGACATGAGTTCGAGACCAGCACAGCCAACACAGTGAAACCCTGTCTCTACTAAAAATACAAAAATTAGCCGGCTGTGGTGGCGCACATCTGCAGTCCCAGCTACTAGGGAGGCTGAGCCAAGAGGATCGCTTGAACCTGGAAGGTGGAGGTTGCAGTGGGCTGAGATCATGCCACTGCACTCCAGCCTAGGCAATATAGAGTGAGACCCTGTCTCAAAACAAACAAACAAACAAAACAAAAACCACGTTATACATATATCATACATATATTTAAACTGGGCTAACTATAATAGAGAAATTCTCCACCTTAATTAGTAGCTAAGCATTCAAGTTTCAACGCAAGAAGAAAAGCATTTAATATATCTGAAGGTTTGTACTTAGCAGTACAAATTCAGATACTTTCTTCTTCCCTCTATCTAAAGAAGCCCAATCTCTTCCTCTTATTCCCCAAAGTTACTTTATTTATTCCTTTACTAGGCTTTTTCAAAAACTTTCAATATCTTCGCTAATTCTTCTAACTATAAAGGGGAAACAAAGTTCCAATTAGGCACTCATCCTTTTTAATACTTTTGTTATGGATTATTTCCACATAAACTGGGCAACTAATCCATTCAAAGAGGCCATGCTTGCCTAAGTAGCTCCAGATGGATAGGTCCGTAGGAGGGAGGGTAAGGAGTTGACACCATCCCAAAGAGCAAGAGAATCGAAGTAAATGTGGGTGGATAGTTAAGATTCACAAATAATGAACACCTAATAGAAGCATTAGGCCACAACATCTTACGTATGTCAAGCTCACGTTAGAGTTAGCATGCTGGGAAGGAGGTTTCCAAGAAATGTAGATGCTTAACCAAACAAGTAGAAGCTTACTCTGAGAGGATAAAGGAAAACTTCAAAGATCTACTTCCTATCTGCTGCAAAGAAGATGAACTATGGTACTGATTTCATCACATGAATCTGTGAGGCCTGTCTCTAAGAAGAGTGAATTCTGATTATACATATTCTCTTTCCCTCTTCATTCCAACTGCTGGACTATTTGCCAAAAATAAACATTGTTAAATCTGTTTCAAATGCAACACGAAGCCTGCTTTCTTCTACCCCTGTAAGATCTTATTCATAGGTTTCTCTAAGTTCTTTTAATAGTTTCTACAATCCCACGAAGAAGGTTTTTTGGGTCAGGAAAGAGTAAGGAGATTTTATTTCACAAGTAAAACATAGTAATTTTTTTCCTTCACCAGTAAGATGGGAATAATATGAGTACTCATCTCAAATGGTTATTATGAGAACTAAATAATGCTTTTAAAGTGATTAGCACATTGTCTGACATTCAAGTGTTCAACGACTGTTGATGTACGTTACCTTCCTCTGATAATATTAACTAAATTTGAAAGGATAATGTCAGAAGAGTTAACATTCAATGCTAACTACTAAAATATTTTATCTTCAGTACCTGGCATGCATCCAATACATGGTTTGTAACAATACATTCTTCCTGAGGTGAGTTATGGAACTAGGTTATTCAGCAGTAACTAGACACCTATAACTCCACTCCAACCTCCTGCCACCTTCTTCGCAAACCTTAGGCTCACCTAATTTCCAAACAAACTTTTTCATAAACACCATTCAGGCAAGTTGAGACTAAAAATGCAAATCTAAATAAAAGGTACTTTATAGATATAAGGTAACAGTTTACTTATAATTCATTTTTCTTATGGAACTTTGTACAGGGACAAATGC
Organism: Gorilla gorilla gorilla; assembly: GCF_029281585.2. Taxonomy (NCBI): domain Eukaryota; kingdom Metazoa; phylum Chordata; class Mammalia; order Primates; family Hominidae; genus Gorilla; species Gorilla gorilla. The sequence continues at coordinate 26,853,735 of NC_073233.2, read as the reverse complement.
AGCAAGTAACTATTTGATACTTAGATTCTTCAATATTAAAAGTTCAATTACAATCTTTGAATTAAATAGACTTTACCAGTTTTTTTCTTGTTTTGTTTTACTCTTTTAAGTATACAGAATAAAACTAAGATGACTGAAGGATACAGTTTCATTTAATACAAACCTTCTTGTACTCTATCCTAAATACTAGGAAATAGAAAACAATTCCATATATGTGTTATGAAACTCCAGATCTGTAGTATAAAACTGTAGCTAAAACTGCTTTCCAAAACTTACTGACAGCTAGGGCCCCACATGACCTAGATTCACCAAGCAGATGTGCTGAATGAAGATTTGGAAGGAAAACATGGCCTACATGGGTTGGGAGGACAGAGGACCAGGAACCAGGATGGTAGTAAAGGGTTTTGTTCATCTGGGGTTGTCAGTGGTGGCTAACACGGAGTGGGCTAGGGGAATTAAGGTAAATAGAACCTACAGTGCTAGGCTATTTAAAACAGGCAGCTCTGTAGCAGGCCAGTTCAAAGGTGTGGTTCTAGAAGTTTCTAGAAGTTGAAAATACAGTCTGTTCCTTTAGGTCTCCCAATGTGTCTGGAAACTATTGTATTCCCTCTAACAAATCTCTCAGTTTAAACCAACCGATTTAAATTCTGTTGTCTAAAACTAAGAACCCTGACCAATAAACTAGAAAAAAAGAACATTTCAATGAAAGTCAATAAACTTTTCTAACTAGAGTTCACAAATATGCACAAGCTTTTGACATCTTCACTAGAGTTTTACATCTGCTCTATTTTGATTCATGTGATAGTCACTGAAAATATATGTGAAATATATACTTAATACTGGTGACATGACAATTTATTCTAGGAATTCCTTTATAGATGATTGATCAATTTTCATTAATCAAGATGGCCTTTTTTCAACTCTCATGTATTAATAATATCAAAACAAAGAGGAAAGTCTAGGAGTTAGCCTTTAGCCTAATTTCAATTGACAAAAATAATTTCAATTACTAAAAAGCAGAATTAGAAAATATATGGGAAATGAATCAAATTTTGCTTTTTGTTAATTAAATAAATGATGAGTGCTCCAAAGTCACAAATCTTTATTTGTGATATTTAAACTTTAATCTGGATATTTAAATTAAACTTAAATCTGGATATTTAAACTTTAAAAAATTATAAAACCAACTTCAACTAAAAGAAGATTCCCTCAAAACATCAAAGTACATTGTTAAACTTATTTGGATATAAAATAATCACTGAATCAAAATGAACTGAAACAATTGTAAAGAAGACATTAAGTCTTGTGTATAATATATCAATCTGAACCAAATATTTAAAAGAATCAGGCAGAAGACTCAATGTTAACATGACTTATAATCTATTTTACAGATTCTGACAATACAATTTTCCATAAAAATGTTAACTTCTGAGGACATAGTTTTAAAAACCATATATTTTTAAAATAATATAAATATGTTAATACCACCTATATAAACTCATACTATAAGGAGCAGATTTTATGAACAATTTGAGTCTCCTGACAGCAGTAAATGTTATCTTAAAAAAATAAACATTTATAAATTATTTGAGATGAAAAATTTTTTATATTTTAATAATCTAACATTTCTGGCTATATTGTAGGTATTTTCACATATATCTCATGAATCCATGTAATGAGTCATCGAAACAGAATTATCCCCATTCTTCTTAAAGCAATTGAATAGTCTGAAGTACAGATTACTTAGGTAACTTAACAACGAAATAAGTGGTAGAACCACATAGGAACCCAGATCTGCCTAACTTTTCCAAAGGATTTTTTCTATTAGACTATTAAATTATTATTAGATTTTTGAAAGGTAACTCAATAGCAGTTCAGTAATTTTTTCATACATAAATATAAAACATAAAATATTCTACCAAGTAAACATATCTTCCATCTAAATTAAATGTAAAGAGTTAAAGGGAGGAATAGGGTATGAACTTTGGTCTTTGAAGATAAAGTTGAGTGCTCTTGACTAATCACGTGACAGGAAATAATGAAGACTCTATAAAGAAAAATCATTATGTAAACAGGGTTTCCTAATACTTTTTCTACTGAATTAAACTTTTTTGAAGTTTACTGACCTATTAACCAGATCTGTTCAATGGCCTAGCAAAGGCAATGGTAGACTGTCAGAGGCAATAGTCATTTTCATTTGTCACAAGCCTGGTAATTAAACTCATTAGCCTGCCAATCAACTGCACTGCTAGTGAAATTTGTAAAAGCAGAATGAAATAGCTTACCGTGCACATGGATGTCCTTGTGATTTTCAGGGTAAAATCTGATGAAAATTCCAAATCTGAGATAGACGTCGTATGGCAATCTATATGCTACCCATTAAAAAGAAGTGAAGAAAGAGCTTAGTAAAAATAGTCCAAAAAAACAAAACAAAACAAAAACAACCCAGACAAACATTACTTCTTTTATGCACAAATGATTATTGGAAACCAAAGTTTTGCAAACTTTACTCACATGCTAATTTTTGGAATTATTTATAAGTTTAAGGAGTACTAGTACTATCATCTTGTTATTTTTTTCTTAAATTCCTTTAACTTAGGTTCCTTGTAAACAATAGTATTTATCAAATCATAGTGCTAATGCGCTAAAGTTTTCCTGACACACTAAAATAAATACTTTCAAATAAAAAATGTTTTCCTGTGTTTCACCTAACATCATTTTGTCTATTGTGTATGGTACACCCACCACAACTGCTACAAATTATGTGTGATAACAGTCAATACATTTATAGGAACTGCCAACTTTAAAACACATGCTAATGAAAAGAAAGTTGTTTTAAAATTCATGTCTATAATTGAAGATAGGTTTTGTTAGATATGAGGAGAAACCACACAATTCAAACAAAACAGCAAAACTATGGAGATTCAATCCAGAGAAAAAATAGCGAAATATCTTTATTTTCCCATTCTGCCCTTTTTCAAATCCTTCTCCATTATACTTTGGAGAAGGGATGGAATCACCTTTCAACTACAGCAGTCTAACCAGAAGTGTGCTGTAAAGACCGTCATCAGCTGAGCAGATCCAGCCAGGAGCAGATCATAACCCAGTGAATGCAATTAATGTAACCACACATCTGAGACACTATTGAAAACAATTTGAGAAAACATTTTAACAGTACAATGTGTTTGTGGGAGGACTGGAGAATACAGAACAAACTATTTACTTAAATAAATGTTAAAAAAAAAAAAAGAGTACATACACTTTTTAACACCTTATTTTCAGGTCTAAATTTTTCTGTCTCAACTATTTATTCATAGCAGTTTTTGCATTAAGCAGAGATCACTAGAGAGAGAAATCAGCAACCTCCACCAACTCTCCTCTTTCTGCTCAACTTTAAGGCTTAGTTGGTTATAACTGTACACTCCTATCCTGAGCCAAAGAGCCCAAATAAACTCTTTATTCTCAGTGTACCAGAGCACTGAACAGTCTTATAACCATCAAGCAGACTGTTTTTCTTAAACGCTGAACGCACTTTTAATCAGCCTGCTCTTGTTAAGAAACTTCACGTTTATTACTCTATACTAACTTCTAATGCTTTATCCATTTAAGAAAATTAAATATGTACTAAATATCTGCTTTGTACAGAGAAGAAATATTGATGCTATATGAAAGTAATAGCATGATTAAAAAGAGAAGACAGCACTTCGGGAGGCCGAGGCAGGCGGATCATGAGGTCAGGAGATCAAGACCATCCTGGTCAACATGGTGAAACCCCGTCTCTACTAAAATACAAAAATTTAGCCAGGCATGGTGGTGCATGCCTGTAGTCCCAGCTACTCGGGAGGCTGAGGCAGGGGAATCGCTTGAACCCGGGAGGCAGAGATTGCAGTGAGCCGAGATTGCGCCACTGCACTCCAGCCTGGGCGACAGAGTGAGACTCTTTTTTTTTTTTTCTCTTGAGACAAAGACAATATCCTGAACCTAACACTGAACATACTGCTCTAGATTTGATTATCTAGTTGAAACAGACAAATTAAGGAGTTAAGAAAAGCAGTATTATTTTTTGCTGCAAAGTTATTAGTGAACCCATGTAAATTCAACATAGAAAAATTCATAATAAAACCAGAGATTAACATGGCAAAAAATAAGATGACAAAACACAAAAGGAATTAACTGAGAAATCTGAACATAGTAGGGCTTTCGTTTCATGGGCAAATACACTATATGTAATTACTTAATCTGAAAACGCTGGAAGAAATCTGAATGAGAGAAGTTAAACTGTGTGGAATATATGACACGAATGAATAATCTGGCTGTAAATGAGAAGCTAAAATAAGGCTGGGGAGGATGATGAAGCAGAACTGATAATACAGCAGGACTTTTTACCTTGATTAAGCCAAAGTAAATATAAATTATTCAACCGGTTCAGAGTTAGATTTGAAGGACTGTAAAACTGAGTGTAAGGAGTTTTAATATACAGAGAAGTGATTCTAAAGAGATGATACAGTCAACTGGTAAATATTATGACCTCAATTTGTTTTAGACTGATTACAATGGGAAAAGTACTGTTTTGAAAGCCCACATATAAAATCAATATATTATTTTCAAATGCTGAACTAAGAAAAATAGCAATACCATTATAAAAAATAAAGTTGGTAAAACACCTACCTTAATACCACAAGGTTCTGAAATAAGAGTCTTCGGATCTAAAACTTCCACAACAGCTTCTGGAATAACTGCTTTCTTCATGCAGGACATCTTGAAGCCATAGACATCATCCCAAAAAGCAATTCTATCAGCATGTTTATTCACATCACTCACTGCTACAAGGCTGATAGTGCAAATGTCAGGGTAGACTGTAACAAACAAAATGCCCAACAATTAAGCATTATCTCCCTTTCTTATGGAATATAATTTTTTTAAGGCCTAAATATAAATATCAAATCCATCAGTAAGGATTACTAGCAATGGGAGATTAATGAAGGTATAGATCAGGAAAAACAACCATGCTTCATCTTGTAGCCTCTTTTAAAAACAGATACGCATTATCATGATGATAAAATTAAAACAGGGATTCCAATGATAGGGTTTGAATTAAAATAGGGTTATATAATTAAACAATCCTGAAATAAACATATTTATTGATATTAAAACTTAAAGTATGCTAACTTAAAAGGTACTAGATCTTTACTTATTCCTATATTCCTCTAAAAACATGCAGAAAAGGACAAATCATTTAAAAAGATATGTAGCATGTAAGAAAATCATGTAATAGGGTTTTATAGTTATACAGAAGACCACTTCATATTACTCTCATTTAATAGAAAAATATTTATAAGCATAAAGTATGTGCCAGACATATGTGCCAGTCTAATTTACAGACTATGGACACATATCACTATCCTCAATAAACTTATATTTAGACTATTTTGAAAAAGAAATGCATAGTTATTTGTGAGGTAATAAATACTAAGAACAGGAGCATACAAGGTACTAAGGGAGCTCATGGCAAAACCAGCTAATTCAGACTTGGCTGGAGCAGGGGAGAAGGGATAATATATAAGATAAGAACTGAAGCCCAGTAAGTTGGGAGTGGGGAGGGAAAGCGTATTCTAGGCAAAGTGAGCAGCAGTGTGCATAAAGGGTCACAATAGATGGGATGGCCCATATACAATCTAATTGAGAGAGAAATAAGACACAAGGCTAGAAAGGTAAGTAGAGACCAAAGACTATGTGCTGAGTAAACCAAATTAGTAAACTGGACTTAATTCTAAGAATAATGATAATCCAGTAAAAAATTTTACATAGGGTAGCAACATGACTAGATTTTAATTTTAGACAAACCACCTGGAATGCAATGTGGAGAATAATGGGAGGGTCTAAGATGAAAACAGAGACAAATTAAGAGATGGTTAAAATAAACCAGGTGATCTGAACTAGGATATTGCTGTGGGAATGAAAAGGATGAGATGTATTCAAGGGATATTTATGAAGTAGAACTCAGAGGACTTTGAGGCTGAGTGGCTGTGGGGCAAAAGGTCAAGGATGACAGTATTTAGCTTTAGTAACAGCACAGATTGTGGTACTAACCATTATAATAGGACATAAATATGGGCAGATTCAAAAGGAACAGGAGCATTTAGTGCTTAAGAGATAAACAAATAAAAATGTCTGAAATGTAGCTGAATACAAAGGTCTGAAATTCAAAAAAGGATATCTAAGTTGAAGACATAAATTTGGAGACCATAGGCATATAAATGAAAGATAAGTAAAGGGAGTTCATGAGACCTAAGGGACTTGACCGAGAAGCTGGGGCCACAAAAGTAAGAGAACCAAGAAGGTAAGTGTTACATGAGTTAAGGAAAGTGTGACTGAAGGAGAAACTCTCCACTAATAACAAGTAAAGAAATAACAAAATTAACTTTGTCTTTCCAATATCTCAAATATCAACTTTTAGGGTACTCATGAATTAAAAATATAAATCACATGTTCCCATATCAGCAAACTGAAACAAGTATAAATGTACCAAAGAAATGCAGCAAAAACAAAAACAAACAAAAACCATGAGTATTAACTAGCTTTCAGGTGTAAACAGTAGAAAAATTACTCTCTCCTTCCTCCAAACGTTTATTTCACAGCCTTAGCAATTTTATTATTCAGTGACAGCAGCACTAAATTATTCTCCAAATAAAGCCCACGATAAGATTTACTGGCACCAACGCAATTGCTTCCAAACCTAACTTGTGAGATACTCAGAAAAAACTATGTAGTACTAAGTCACTGATAAGAAGTTTCTCAAGTCTTCCCTGATAGGCACGTGAGGGACGTATGCCAGCTGCACCAGACCACGGTCCATTGCCATACAAACTCTGCCCTTCCTCCACAAACAGGTAAAGCCTCTGGATTGTGTTTAAATTCTTGATTGATACAAATTCTTCAAAGTAACTGATTTGTTATTGAAAATGTTAACTCAGTAAGAGGATCGGCTATAAGGAAGTGTATTTAGTTTGTTGAACCAGATCCTTAGGATGAGAAACACTGAATAAAAAAATAAGAATTCAGAAGCAGCTTTAGGTATGTGGCTAACTTTCTGATACATCCTTTGTTGGACTGAATAATTATAGAAGCTTTCCCACATTATGCCCTGTAGTTTCATCATTAAAGAGGAACATAATAAGGGTACAGTCAGGTGATCAGCAAACATTTTTTGTGAAATTACCAGTTTAGGTTTTGTGGACAAAACTGACTTTTGTTGAAACTACTGCTTTCTGCTATTGGTGTGAAAGCAGCATGGACAATATATAAACAAATGAGCATGGCTGTGTTCCAATAAAACTTTATCTACAAAACAGGCAGCAGGCTAGATACAGATACCCTTGATATAAATGAGCAGAAATAGAGGGCGGTTATTATCAGGGCCACCATATGGTCCTACTTCAGGGAGTGCCATTCACACTATATAGTTAATGGGAACTGAATATCCTCTGGAGTTGTGCAGTACACAGACATTCAAGATACTTAACATAGTTGATACAGTTCTGCTATTTTAGAATATCTTTTAAAATCTTGCTGAAGTTTTAAAACGCCATCAGTCTCTCTATCAGGGTCAGCAGACTATGGCCCAAAGTCAAATCCAGCCTGCTGCCAGTTTTTGTATTAATATATAAAGTTTAGCTGTAACACTACCACATTCATTTGTTTACATGTTGTCTATGGCCACACTGCACTACAGTGGCAGAGTTGAATAGTTGGGACAGAGGCTATATGGCCTATAAAACTGAAAAAAATTTACTATATGGCCTTTTACTGAAAAAATTTACTTATCTCTGGCTCTATATTAAGTAATATATTAGTGACACCATAAAACTAAAGGTAACTTTTTTATAAGAAAAAATTGTAACTTACTAAAAGTAATAAAACAATTTTGAAATTGTTGGTAATTAGAAGAGAAACTAAAGAAGAACATGATTTTATTTTTGGGTGTTGTGTATTTTTCAAATTATTTGTCTTTCACAAAAATACAGAAAAGCACAGTTTTTATATTGCTAGAATTTGCAAATAAAATTATTTTTAATCTTTCGGTTAGTAAGATCTATGAATATGCATAAGGATATGTAATCAGTGTTATAGGTCAATTTGGTTCTATAACCACCTCCTCACAGCTGGCTAAAATCTTGGACCACCTGCCAGAATCCTGACCCTTTACGTTTGCATTCTGACACATTTGTCATTTGATTTTTGTCAGATAGAAGCTATAATTGAATAATTATTTCTTGTTGTAGGTGAAATTAACAAAGTGCTGATTGGACAAAAGCATGCTCTTAACAGACCATTTATAAATTCATGGCTTTGACATCTGTGTCCTTCTCGATTCACTGCCCAGAATTCATTTGTCACTCGAACGGCTCACATGGTGAATAGATAAAGATGGGAAATCCTTTATCCCTTAGAAATGCCTCATAAACTTTTGGACACTAAAGGATAAGATAGAGATGCATAAAGAAACAATTTCTAGTAAACACTAGGAATTTTGTATCACTGTTTGTATAAATAACCACAGAGTAAAAAGATTTAAAACAAAGGAGATAGTAAATAAGTCAAAATAAACCACTTTTTTCATAATATATACGAACAATATGAAGATTTTAGTGAAATAACAATGGTAGCAAAAATGCTTGATATGCATAAAAGAAAATGTACTAGAAAGTCACCAAATGGGAATTAAATGAGCTTTAAAAATTAGTTTCTAGTTTATATAATAAAGGTATCTTTAAAAAGTAATATTTATTTGGAAATTGGACTCATTTCCCCATCATTCATTTATAAATAATGGCAAGACCCACTAACGTTTAGCTAAGGCTAACATATAACTGTAATATGCTTTGAAAAATTATATGCTGAAAAATAAAAAATGACACTACTGCTCTATTACTGAACAAACTCAAACTAATAAATGTGAAAAATGCAGATCTGAAGATGAGGAAGTAGACAGTTATGAAAATACTAAAGGAATCCTTTAAGTACTATGAACCAATGCCAGTGGCTGATTATATTGAGATAATCTATGTAAAAGTGTAGAAAATGTGAAGTGCTGTATAAAAGGTAAGTGTTAATACCACAATGCTTAAATTCATTTCATAACTTTTATAAAGTATAAACCTACTGCTAATCTCATGTTCACCAGTTGTAACTCAGACTGGGAATTAACATTTATTGAGCAACTACTTTGTGTCAAGCACCTCATTTAGACTTTTGAATAATTTTACAAAGTTGGATTATAATCTTCATTTTATAAATTAAACTTAAATTCAGAGAGTAACTTGGGCAGAAAGTAACTTGCCCAAATACCTGGTCTTCTTCAGCTAACCAGATAACTAGTCAGCTGACACAGCAGAGATTCAGCTTAAGGTCTAATTGCGAAATCCATATGCTTTCCATTATGCATGATGCCACATTTTAATGCTTTTCAAATGGAAGAAACGGAAAGAGGAACCCCAGGTTCCTAAGGTAAACGGTACTTGTTGGAAGAGAAGGAAGGAGAAAGGGGGTTGAAAAGAGTGGAGATAAATAAAATTTCAGGACAAAGTAAGGAAAATGGTAACATTTAAGCTTATTTTGCTCTGAGCAAAGGAATGAGATGACAAGGCAAAAACAAAACAAAAACACTAAAAAGGAAAGCAAGCAAGCAAGGTCAAGAGATCAAGACCAGCCTGGCCACCATGCTGAAACCCCATTCCTACTAAAAATACAAAGAATTAGCTGGACGTGGTGGCAGGGCGCCTCTAATTCCAGCTAGTCGAGAGGCTGAGGCAGGAGAATTGCTTGCACCCAGAAGGCAAAGGTTGCAGTGGGCCAAGATCGTGCCACTGCACTCCAGCCTGGGTGACAGGGACAGACTCCATTAAAAAATAAAAATAAAAAAGACAACTTAAAAATGAAAAGATACATTATGGTCATGAACTGTAAAACTCAATATTAAAATGCTGATCATTCCAATTCCAAATTTATCCAATTCCAAATTGATAAATTCATTCAATCCAATCCCTTCATAATTCTAGCAGTCTTTTTTTTAAAGCAGAAATAGCCAGATTCTAACATTTATTTTAAACTCCCCCCTGCCACATGACCAAACTATCAAAGCAGTTTTTAAAAAGATCAAAATGGGGAGATTTTCCTTACCTGACCAAGACTCAGTATAAAGTTACAGTAATTAAGACAGTATGTTACTGGTGAAAGGACAGCCTTAAAGATCAAATGAAAAGAACACAAAAATAGACTCACATGAAAATGGCCAATTAATTTTCAAGATATGCCAAGCAATTCATGGGAAAGAATAGCATTTCAATTAAGGGTGCTAGAAAATATTAATATCTAACCTTACCTCACACTATACACAAAAATTAATTTGAAATAAATCATAGACATAAATGTAAAAACTGAAACTCCAAGAAACACAGGAAAATTCTGTGTGACCTTGAGTAAAGCAAAGATTTCTTAAGACATTTTTCTTAATACGACAGAGACTGAGCACATGTTTAAGAGTCATCTGTATTTCCTTCTTTGTAAGCCACCGTTCAATTATTTGTCCAATTTTCTGTTGGGTTTGTGGTCTATTTATTTATATAATCTACCTATATGTGGGAGAGATTAGCTTTTTGTTGTGACAGAAATTGAAAAATTATTTTCAGTATGTAGTTTCTCTTGTGACTTTGCTTATAGCATATTCTGCCATTTAGAAATTTATATAGATGCAATTAGATTTATCAATGTTTCTTTCAGGGTTTCTGAATTAAAGTTCTTATTTAGAAAGACTCCCTTTCCCCAAGTTTATAAACCTATGTTTCCTTTTAGTATTTTTAGCATTTGACTTATCTTGCATTTAATCTTTGATTATTTGAAATTCACAGTGTACAATATATTGTGTGGATTAAACTTTACTTTTTTTTTTTACACAATTGTCTCAATAGAATTTGCTACAGTATATCATTTCTTCAATTATATGAGATGCCATGTATAGTCAGGCCTATACCACTCTCTTCAACGCATCTCTCCATTCAAGAACCAATAATATATTGTTTTAATTATTAAGGCTTTATAATGTGTTTTAATATTTGGTAGCAGTATTCTTTCTGCTACCCCCCATCCTGCACCCTTCTATTTCTCAGAAAAATTAGGAATCAAATTATCTCATAATTCATTTGACCCGAAGAAGGTGGGAATTGCTACTTTAGCTGTTTTTAAAAGTCTCTTTTCTGAAGTATAATTTATATGCAGCAAAACTCACTCTTTTTGGTATATATTTGCATGTGCTTTGATAAAGTCACACAGTTATGCAATCACCACCATAGTCAAGAGACATAGGATCTACCACCACCAACCTCATCACTCAATTTAATGTTAGCTTTGTAGTGCTAAATGTACTTAATAATTCTACTACTTGATCCGTCAGCTTTAAATAATATTCTTTAAGTTTCTATTATTAAAGATAAAGCAATTAAAATGTGAACACTTCTACGGGCTGTCTGCATTCCCTTTCCAATTTTTGTGAGATGGAGTATTTGACACTGTTAGCACATAAAACATTTATATTCTATGTTGTCATCCTAAAATATACATTTATTTTAGTCTTAATCGTAGTTGTAAAAACACCCATTGGTCATAACCAGTATTTTCCTATTTTTCCTCCTCATCTCTTGTTGGCTGCATGTAAAACATTACAATTCCTGATACACAATTAGTGCTTAGTAAATATTAGCTAGAAATAGTAGAAATCGTTGCTAGTAAACCTGCTTTCATGAACTTTACAAAATTAGTTTTCTTAGAAGTAAGGGTAGTAAATATATAACTCTAAAACACAGTGGAATTGCTTGATTGATAATGGGGTAGATGAACATCCAAGTTATTGCCTGTGCTTTATAAAGCCTTTACTGCTCACCATAATATGTATGGTGAGACATAAATTGAACTTAAATTCATGTAAAAATAAATTGTGGTCCCATCACATTTGTATGGGCCTTCAATATTTTCCCTCTCTCATACTGCATTCATTCTTTCTATCATCTTTTTACTACTAATTACTTGGTAAATCTTTCCTTCAGAAAAACAGAAAGGAAAACTTTGCTTTGTGATAAAACAATGAGCATCTAAATGACTGGTGATATGCATCAAGACATACTCAAAAACACAAATAGACTAAACTATTTTGTGTTACTCTTTTCTGAATTTTCTTTCTCTTGATTCTGTTAACAAATAACATTCAACAGCACTGCTTAAGGAGTTAAATGCTGACCTCTCTTAAATATACCTCTGTATTATCTTAATACTAATATTAGCTATATAAAAGTATAGAAAGAGCTAGATATATGAGCCTCCACTTTATCCCTCTGATGATAAGAAATAGCTCTGCCATTGTTCACATTGCTGTAAGTTCTTAATGAATTTCAGTGAGAATTCAATTTAAATGTATTAAGTTGCTGTCAGTTCCTCAATAAGATCAAGTCAGGCAGGTCTGGAAACAGTTACTTGGATCTTCCCTAGAACGTCAAGGCAATAATCACATTTAAAAAATACATTTTAGTAGGAAAACAAGGCTTAGTAAAAAGAACATGAATACTGGAGGCTGGCAGATGTGAGTTTAAAAAAAATCATGGTTTAGCCATTTAATATGTGTCATCCAGGACAATTTTAGGAGACTGTAAAATCTCAAAGGGCTCTTGTGAGGATTATGTCTAGTAACATAAATGAAGGTAGAGTATATTGTTTGGCAGCCAGTAGATGGTCAACAAATGATGTATAATGTTGTTTTTAAGTCATTAAATGTTACAGTTTATGTATCCCTAATCTGAAAATCTGAAATGCTCCATGTTCTAAAACTTTTTAAGCACTGACATGAACCCAAAGGAAATGCTCCCTGCAACATTTCAGATGTCCGATTTTCAGATAAGCATGCTCAACCAGTAAGTATAATGCAAAGATCGTACTCCGAAACCCCCCAAAACACAAAATCTGAAACACTGCAGGTCCCAACCATTTTAGATAAGGGATATTCAACCTGGAGTAGTCATTAAAAAAACAAAGCCACTGCAATCATAGAAAGTTGCAGCCAATTGTTGCAGGGTAAAATATATCTAAAAATTCTAGCCAGGTTCATGACAGAGATTGGGAACATATCTTGAAATGGCTGCAGAAAATAAAGTGATAAAATGGGCACATTTTGAAAAAGAAAGGCAATCCATTTAAATGCTATTATAAAAAGAACTCTCTTGTTCTGGAGAATTTTCTCTGTATTTATGTTTTGGCCTTACTGATTTTTTTTTTTTTTTTTGAGATGGAGTCTCGCTCTGTCACCCAGGCTGGAGTGCAGTGGCAGGATCTCCTCTCACTGCAACCTCCGCCTCCCGGGTTCAAGCAATTCTCCTGTCGGGACTACAGGCACCTGCCACCAAGCCCAGCTAATTTTTGGATTTTTTTTTTTTTTTTAGTAAAGACGGGGTTTCAGTATATTGGTCAGGCTGGTCTTGAACTCCTGACCTCAGGTGATCTGCCCGCCTTGGCCTCTCAGAGTGCTGGGATTACAGGCGTGAGCCACTGCACCCGGCCGGCCTGATTTTTAACTGTACCAAAACTGCCAAAGTAATTTCATAGAACATGGATGGTAAGAGGCATAACTATGGTCAAGTCCTTTGCATCACTAGTTTGAAATGCCTGCCCGTTTCATGTGACAGTTTTACCAACTGTATTCTGACCATGGAAACCATTTACTGATTCTGAAGCTTTGAGAAAGGTTAAGATGCAGGGAGGTAAGTAAAGGAGGAACATGCCATTCAATTCAGTTTTAATGATTCTTTAAATGATTCAATTCAATAAACATGGATGATGCTCCATCTACATCCTAGAAGCTGTGGAGCTCATTTAAGAGTTAAAGCTAAACAAACACAATCCCTGTCCTGAAAGACAATTATTTTGTATGTATATAATTGCTCACAGCAGACGGTCTGTAAAAACAGAATCTCACTCTGAGTATGCAGAGTTAATATGATTAAATGTTTTCCAGAGACATGAAAAGAAAGCCTTCCAAATTTATTACGATCCCTTTATATGTGGATTGGTTATGTGGCACTTTTAAAACTCATTAGAAACCAGTCACTACTTGAAATGTTCTCAGAAAATCACAGAGAAGTCGGGTTTACAGATTTAGTGAAGTCATGAATAATTTCCAACTTAGAATGAAACATGCCATTGGGAAAAAAGGGAACTAAATGACATGAGGATTAAAAATAAAAAGGAGTTTGTTAGATTTGAGTTTGAATATCAAAAAGCTTCCAAAACCTAGTCTTTAGATATTTATTAAAAGGACCTTTTAATAAAAGCATTCTTGAGAATACCATTACCTTGGAGTCCCCCATGTCTTATATAATATTCTATTTTCAACAATATAGTAAACAAATGTCTTAAAGCTTCTTGTAATGGAAACATCTTTCATCCCTATTGGGAACTTCCTCAGCCATGCATAGTTTATTTGAAATCCAAAGGTTCATCTGGTTCTGCTAGACTAAAATTAGATTATTAAAACCAGAATTTTATACTCACCCGAGCCTCCTTTTGCCAAGTATTTGTTCTTTGCATAAAGGACAGAATCTAACATAGACTCAAACAGAAGAAAATAGCCCTGCATAAAAAAAGGGGAAAAAAGAGTTTAGAAATGTGCAATACTCTCATAAGCAGGTCAATTTAAACATCGGTGGTACTCTTTTAATTACAGAATTTTTTTTTTCTGCCACAGATGTAATAATATTCTGCAAAATCTGAAACTATTTTTTTGCAGTAAAAGTTATTGGAAAATCAGGCCAGCTTATAAAGTGAACCCAGAAAGTTTATTGTGGTAAAATATACTGCATTTTCTTTATCTATGATTCTACTTTCCAGACTACTCTTTCTTCCTCATTAAAAAATGTTTGGATAGAAATTATTAACAAGCCCTATAACTCCCTGGAATGATGGAATATCCATCTAGAGCAGTGGTTCTCCACTTGATTTTGCCTGCTGGGGAACACGTGGCAATGTCTGAGTAATTTTTGATTGTTGCAACTGGGGGTGGGGGGTGAACGAGATGCTACTGGCATCTACTGTGTAGAGCCAAGGTATGTTGGTAAACATCCTACAATGCACAGGACAGCTTCTTACAAGAAAGAATGGCCTGGTCCAAAATGTCAATAGCACTAAGGTTGAGAAACTCTAGTCTAGAAAACCACTTCCCAAATAATTTCCTGTCTAGTGACTTTCTTTTTTGGTATTAAAAAAAAAAAAAAGAAAAAAGAAAGTGGAGGGATCCTTAGTCAAAAAGGTTTAAGAAACGCCAGCTGCCATATCCTCCTATTAGAGATTCATAATGTGCATGAGCACACTAAAAGTTCTGAGTAGTTCTTATGGTAAAGAGAATTGCTGAACATATTTTAACCAAGTCTTACCCACTTTCTGACTACAGACCTTTTTTTTTCTATTTAACATCTATCAACACCTTGCAGAACTAGTGTTCATGGAAATATAATTCAGGAAACACGATCGTGGTATACTACCGATTTTAGAGTATGATAATGAATCCTGTACCAAGAAAGGGTAAATAATACAGTACAAATGAAAAAAGAATTTGCCACTATTGGTGTCACAAATACGCTACATTCTAATACTGTGTTTCACAGTTTATTATACAAATGACAAATAATCATGACTGAGAAATCACTATCAGTTTCAGTCAGTCTTTCTCCTTCTAGGGTCCAACTCCCCAACAGCCCTATGCAGCAGGGAAAGCCAAGTGCTCCCCACATAGTACATCTTATTGCTCAGGGTGAACCAACATTAATTTTACCTGTACTTTAGCATTCTATATCAAAACTGTTCTCATCCACTCATTTGTTCTGTGCACAAATAAATGATCAGTGGGGTAAGTATAATATTCTTTAACCACATTACAAAAAACATCTTAAAGGTTTCTCTAGAACAAGAAAAACCTGCAAACCCAGAATGGATAATCTTCACAAGAGATTAACAGCAATTTTAATATATAGAAAATACAGCTCTCATGCTTGAATCACTTATAAAGGAACTGAACTGAATTGCCGGCAACTCTACATCGGTACTGACCTATTCCCCACCAACTCACTGATTCATTGATACAAAAATAACTGCCTATTAAACAGAGGCTTAGGAACAAAGCTTGTTTATCAATATGTTACGTTAGGAAAATTAAGGATTTGACAGAAACATGTTTTTCTGGATAGAGTACTTCAGTAATGTGTAAAATTCTTACAAGTTAGTTCCCCATTAATATTATCTATGTATTCAAAGAACAAGGGACTTATGGGATTCAACTAAGAAATCTTTACCAATCTGACATATTCATGCAGATTACACACACAAATGCTTATAAATAGGCATTCAACTGTTGCTTATAGTGAATTATAATTTATGCCAAGGAATTATTAAATGGAAGGCATCTATCTTACGAAGAAAAGATTGGCTGGTAAAACATAATAGATTTGGTGAAAAAAATGGTGCCTATTTGCAAGACTGTTGTGTTTCAAAACTTAAAATAAATAAAATTAACACTTTAGTACAAATTAAGTATTCACTACATTCCAATCCTTTCTGGACAAAGGCCCAAAAAAGTTTGTATTGATTTGTCATTGTCAAATTGTTTTCTAGTATTCTTTCAGCTCAGCTGTTACCTTATCACAAAGAATTTCTCTGATGTTCCTACATAAAATATCCTTTCTTTTTCTTTCATCAAGCTCCATTTCTTTATCCTGCTTTGTATTTCATCATAGCACTTATGAATGAAAATACTATTTATTTTTGTTTTTATTTTGTCTCCTTACTAAAATATCAGCTCCAAGATCACGGACTTTGTCATATTGTTTGAAGCTATATTCCTGAAGGCTGAAAATGTGTCTGGTACATAGTAGGAACTCAATATCTAACTTTAAAATGAATAAATAAAAGTTATTAATACTATGTGTAATATTATATTTGTTAAAATGAAACTGCTTTTTATTTTTGTGGTACAAATTAAAATGTTATTTTAAAATATTTTGTTTTCTAAAATTAAAACTGACAAATAATGGTGGTGATAATCGTTAAATTCATTGTGATGCCTCTATAAAAATTATTTCATTTAATTCTTCCCCAAAGCACCATTTATTGTTATTCCAATTTAATTTATTTATGTTAAGTAAGTTGCGATCTAAAATAATAGTTCGGTCACATAAATGGGGAGTGAATGAGACAGAATTCGAACCTTGATCTCACTATACAAGTTCTGAATCACCCTTTTATGTTGCCTCTTAAATTGATTTGTCTAATTGAAAATAAGATTTAGTATGTGTATTATACTACATTTGTTAAGGATTCAAGCATTGCAAAAATGAAAAATTTTCCATAGACCATATTAAACAAGATTAGAATTTACAACAGGTGTGCAATCATTTCAGAGTAATATCTCAGTTGGCAACTGGCCCTTAGCCACCATTCATTGTGAAAATATTAGTTTGGAAAAATCAATGCAAATACTAGCATATATATACAACTAATAAGACATTCATGAGATAAAATATCCAGTTAAAAATATTAGCAGATGAAAAGATTCACATACGTATTGCTAATGGTCACTGTCCTTTCTCTCAACTTTCCACTTTGCTATCAACTTCATTTTACGATAGGCTCCCTATGTGATACAACAGCCTTTAAATTCCTGGGAATTGTCCTTGGTTCTGAACCAAGTCATTTATTACTGATATCAGAAGGCTCTGGTCCAAATGCCCCGCTCATCTGCAGTGTAATTCAGACTGTAATTTCACAGGCTGCTGCCTCACCTGTAGGGGTGCCATCTGGAAGGAGAATTACGCCTGATATTTTCTCCCATGATGCTCATGGGCATTCTTCTTTCAACAGTGACATCTACTTTTAAAAAATTAAATACTGCATTTATACTTTAATGATTACTATAAACGAACATATGGAATTAAATCAGGGACTAGAATATTAACCTCATTCATTGAAGTGGGAATCTTGTTTTTAAAATGGCTGTTCATATCTTCTTGGATTAGATACATTAGTGATAAATGAAACTTTTGATACCTTCAGTATAAGGTGCCTTTCTAACTTTTTTTAGTTCAAATAACTGAATTGCTGATACATCTCTGGCAAAATTTAACTATTAAAAAAAAGGTAAGGCAAGGTAGAGTTACAAATATAATGGAAGAGTTAATCTGAAGGATGATGACAAAGACTCAATAATCTGAAATATTTAAAGATTACCTGCAACAAATACACAAGCCTATATAATATAATCATAATTTCTATGTAGTATATCTCTGAATCATAATAAGTAGTTGATAACATTTTTACCAGTATTACTCTCAAATTCTGTAACATTCACTGTAGACAGAATTTTTTGATGTGATTGGAGCTGGCAGTCAGTTGTTAACTGGAAACAAGACATTTTAAGTAAAAACATACAGATTCGTTTGCCAGCATTCTTTGAGGATATATCCACTGACTGGAATCCTCATCATCTTCCCTATCTAAAACACATTCATAGGTTTTAGGTAATTTCCAGTTTTGGTTACTTTAAATAGAAGAAAAAAAAAATCTATGAGCACCTGCCAAGTAGAGAATCCTCCTTGAATTCTATGATTTCCACCCTCCTACTCGGGCTCTTCAAACTAGGAGGAGACAACTCAGGAAGGAGAAAACACTAAAAAAAATTGTGGAATGGAGTAAAACAATTTGTTTACAAACAATTTACAATTGTTTGTGAGTAAAACAATTTTACTTGCTCCATTCCATAGCATTTTTTTAGTGTTTTCTTCTTCCTGTTTCCAAAGCAGTCACTTTTGTTTGCATAGAAAAAAACCGAGTATATCCTTTATATAATCTTGTCAATAGTTTGTGTTCATATTTAACTGATTTTACATAAATAAGCAGGCAAACAAACACAATAAGCTCTTGGTAAACAATGTAACTGACAGAAGCAGAACAGTGGCAGCATGTTGAAGGTGGCTTTACGTGTTTAGAGAGAGCCACAGGAACCTAGCAAAGTGTTACATAAAAAGAATGCAGAACATCACAAATTTGGTGAATTAGTTAAATGCAGGTTGATTATGATATCTTCTATGACATATTCATGTAACAAAGTATACTGTCATAATGTCACCTCTCCAAGAAAATCCTTTATGCCCCATACCAGGTCAAGTACCTTTATAATATGACCCAAATTAGAGGCTAACTTATTATCAACGCATAGAAACAATCATTCTAAAGCAGGGTTTCTCGATATTGACACTAATGACATTTTGGGCCAGATAAATTTGTAGGGGCTTTCCTGTCCATTGAAGGATGTTTAGCAGCATTCCTGGGCTCTACTCACTGGCACCATTGTCCCCACCCAACCCACAGTTCGAAATTCTAACAATCTAAAATGTTTCCAGAGACTGCCCACAGCTCAAATAACCCCAGGAGTGTGAAATTGTCCCCTCTTCCACCCCACTGAAAACCACTGTTCTAGAGGTATCCAAAATGCAAATAAATAAGCATTCTTTCCTAATCTACTGTGTTCTCTGCTTAAAAAAAAAGTACCAAACTTAAGGTCTTATAGAATGCAATGCAATCTCTATTTATTTCACTGTTATAATAGCCTTAGATATTAAACATTTTTACTGCAAAGTTTTTTCAATGATTCCCCAGTCTATCACTTGACCCTTCCATCTTAAAATGTGCTAATGCTAACCACCTAATTTATCATAAATGTGATAATGAAATTACATTAGCGTTTTCAAAGTAATTATATAAAATCCTTTTGGGTAAGATACTTTCCTTACAGCTCCACAGTGACTGATAAAGATTATATTACACTGTTATGCACCTGGCAAAATACAGGCGGCTGATGATATCACTCAACAGGGATACCTTTACCCTTTGCACTTATTTGCCATAGAATGGGTAGGAAAATGTTGTGTTGGCATCTGTATATACACACATAGACATCTTTGTACAATGTTTAATGTATTTGGCCAAGATAAATTTCTTAAAGTAGAATTCTTGGATTAAAGGATAGGCACATTCAAAATTTTGATATGTATCATCAAACTGCCCACAGAAAGACTACGACAATTTTTATTCCCACAACTGTATGAGTGGAGTAAAGACCTAAATGTAAAATGGAAAGGTATAGAGCTTATGGAGAATATTTTCATGTTCCTGTGGGAAAAAAGTCTGACCATAAAGACCAATACATTTGACTATGTTAAAACCCAGAACCTCTGCTCATAAAAACAATGAAGTCACAGAGTCTGAAAAGATATTGGCCAGCCACACACATATACACATTTGTATATTTTCCATCACCAATGAAGAATACTAATTGTTAAAAAAAAAAAGAGTATGCAACCCAAAAGAAAAACAGGCAAAATAATTATATACAATTACTTCATAAGAAAAAAAATATATTACTTCATTAGTAATTCAAACACAATGGGAAACTACTACATGACTACGAGATTAGCAGTCACACCATACCCAGGGTTGAGAAGTCTATGGAGGTATGAAATAAAATTTTACTGCAGTACTTCGGAATTAACATGTTAAGAGCAGCACACCCTGTGATCTAGCAACTCTACTCCTAATTGTATACCCAGACATGAGTGCTGAAGTGTAAGAGCACACACGTACAAGCACACTATAGCACTATTATTTGCATAATAAACTGGAAATGATCCAGTGCCCACCAACAGTAAAATTTAAAAAACCCTTTCCTACGATGTGTTTTCTTGTGGTACATTCATACAACAACATCTACAGAAAATAAATTATCCTTATAGGCAATATAAATGAATGTTATGAACATGACTGAGTGAAGAAAGCAAAAACACATTTTAAAAAGAAAAAGGTATGTTTTGCTCCATTCATATAAATTTCAAAAACAGGTAAATATAAACTACACTGCTTAGGGATGTAAGTATAAGAGGTAACAGCAAAAAGAAAGGCAAGGAAATGATTATCATAAAGGTCAGGAGAGCGGTTACCTCTGGGGTACGGAGTTGTAACTGAGAAATGATATTTGGATGTCTTCTTTCTATATTTTCACCTGGCTGATGATCACACAGGTGTTCATTATATAACTATTTATTATTACTGTACCTGTATGTTTATGCAATTTTCTGTGTATGGTACATTTCACAACTAAAAAGGTTATACAAAGATTTATATAACTAGCATATATAATATACAATAACATGGGTGAAAGCAAAAAGAACACATTCATATCTGCTTATAAATGGTTATAGCATGTGTGGAACAGTACACAATTAGACAAAATGATTGCCTCTGTGTATGGAATGTAATAGTAGGGGTATAGGAAGGGAAGGAGAGTAACTCTTCAATATAAACTCTTTCATATCTTGCAAATTTTATATCATTGTTATATACTATTTGCATATAAAATTTTAAAAAAGAAAACAGGCAAATAATCACAAGCTAAAAAGACAATAGTTTCTCATACTACATTTTGCAAAGAAAAAGTGAAACTGATTTTTTTTTAAAAATTAAGATTATAGGAAGAGATTGTTAGAGAGGTTTAGAAAAGGAAAAGTCAAGAAAGTACTATATAGAAGAAATCCACTTTTAACCTATGTTTTTATATTTAAAGAAAAAGGGTGGGAAAACCCATAACATTTAAACATTAACCATAAGAAAATTACAATTATTAAAAACATTATCAGGGACAAAGAACAATACTTCATAATGATAAAGAAGCCAAACTATCAATGACACATAATAACCTAATGTGTATGCACCTAATAACCATATAAAAATACCTGAAGCAAAACCTGACAGAACTGAAAAGAGAAAGAGACAACCCTGAACTATAGGTAGAAATTTCATTCTTCTTCTTTCAGTAATTAACAGAATTAATAGACAAAATAAATAAGGATTTAAAAGACCTGAACAACTTGACTCAAATGGTAATTATGTAACACTCCACCAACAATAACAGAGTAGGTACTTCATTCTAAATCAGTGTGGAACATTCAATGAGAGAGACCATATGCTGGGCCATAAAGCAAGTCTGAACAAATTTAAAGGAATGATAGCATATAGAGCCTGTTCTCTTATCACAACCAAATTAAATTAGAAATTAATAACAGAAAGACATTTTTAAAATTTCTTAACACTTAGAAATTAAACGTGCTTCTAAATAATCCATGGACCAAAGGAGAAATCACAAGGGTGTATTTTGAATTGAATAAATTTGTGGGATGCAGCTATAACAGTCATTAGAGGGAAACTTATTGATGAAAAAAGCAAGGTACAGAACAATATGTAGAATATGCATACCTTACACTGAATATGAGGTTCACTGCTTTATCCCGCCTAGAAGAGTGCCAGGTACATAGTAGCCACACTATTTGTTAAATGAATGAGTATGCCAAGAAATATACATACATGTTTATAATAGAGTGTAATATTTTAAGAAGGATATACTAGAAACTGGTAACATTTTTTTGGGGACCAGGGGTGGGTCCTGAGTAATAGGGTTAAAGACAAAAAAGGATAAAATTTATAATATCTATATATCACATAGTCAAAAAATGACAATAGAATTTTACATGTATTAATCACAAATATCTGTCAGAGAAGCTCCTAATTTACCTATTATTTAACTTGATCACCAACTTCCATGCAAGAAGAAGAATCATGGTAATAACGGCTACTTATTAGGTCCCTATTATATGTGTGCTACTGTTCTGCAAGACTACTTTCTTCCACTTCTCTCACCTTCCAACATACAGTTCCCAACTTTTTAGTATTGTGGACTTCTGGAGAACATAACTTAGCACAAGAAATAATTTTCACTGCATATTCTAAAGTTTAAAAAACTTGTATTAGCTTTTTCTCCCACTAGATGGCACTCTCACTTAATCAACAAAAGACTGACAGTCAAATTGGCCCTATTCCTCAGACTGCAGAAAACCGTCCAATAAGCAAGTCTATCAAAGGAAAAAGTGAATCTCTAAAAATCTTTCCCAAGGCACGTGTGGGTCTTATCCCAGACCCACAAAAACAGTTTCTAAAACAATATTCCCAATCCCCCATGGTGGGTGAAAAAAATTCATTAATGATAACTGGATATTCCACTCAAAACTAATTAATATTGGCCAGGCATGGTGGTTTATGCATGTAATCTCAACACTTGGAAGGCTGAGGAGTGAAGATCCTCTGAACCCAGGAGTTTGAGACCACCCTGAGCAACACAGGGAGACCCCGTCTCTACAAAAAATTGAAAGACGAGCTGGGCATTGTGGCGCACGCCTGTAGTCCCAGCTGCTCCAGAGGCTGAGGCAGGAGGATAGCTTGAGCCCAGGAGGTCAAGGCCACAGTAAGCCATGATTGTGCCACTGCACCCCAGCCTGGGCAACAGAGCAAGACCCTCTCTCCCAAAAAAGAAAAGTAAAACTAAAGTATTACCAGGCACTTTTTTTTTTTTTTTTTTTTGAGGCAGAGTCTCCCTCTGTTGCCCAGGCTGGAGTGCAGTGGTGTGATCTTGGCTCACTATAACCTTGGCCTCCCCGGTTCAAGTCAGCCTCCTGCCTCAGCCTCCTGAGCAGCTGGGATTACAGGTGCATGCCACCATGCCAGGCTAATTTTTTTATTTTTAGCGGAGACGGGGTTTTACCATGTTGGCCAGGCTAGTCTTGAACTCCCAACCTCAAGTGATCCACCCACCTCTGCCCCCCAGAGTGTTGGGATTACAGGCATGAGCCACTGTGCCTGGCCCCAAGCACTTTTATTAAAGAAAATTATAGTATTACATAGTAACAGTGTGTGCTATGGTCTGAGTGTGTTCCCCAAAATATGTTAAAACTTAATCACCAATGTGATAGTATTTAAAGGTGGAGTCTTCAGGAGGTGATTAAGTCATGAGGGCTTGGAAGGGATTGGGGCCCTTAAAAAAGAACCTGAGGAAGTAGGTTCATTCCCTCCTATTCCTTCCACCATGTGAGGATACAGCAATAAGGCACCATCTTGGAAGCAAAGATCTAGCTCTAACTAGACATTCAACCTGCTAGAACTCTGATCTTGAACTTGGAGCCTCTAGAACTGTGAGAAATAAATTTCTTTTGTTTATAAATTACCCAGTCTCAGGTATTGTGTTATAGCAGCACAAATGGACTAGGATACAGTGATCTAGAATACTTATAGACTTTTGAGGCTATAGGAAATAGTTACTGACAGCATGATTCAGTATATAAAGAACAAGATCTCATTCTGTTTCCAGCAACAATGTATTTTAGGACCTACTGACACTCTAAATACAACAAATATGCTAGGAGGAAAAAAAGAACATCTTATTAGATGCATCAGTAAGCTAGCTTTCGCCTTGAGAGCATTTGCTAAACCTAGTCAACGAACATGGAGGAAATAGGAGACAAAGCCCAAAGTTCAACCAAAGTGAGAACTCTAAGAAGAAACTGCCCTAAATAACAGAGCTGGGACAAACAAATATATCTACAGAGCAAATGTGAATTTACAGTCTCATCTGCTGTCACCCATTTCCCCAATTCAGTTTAGAACCTTGGTGTTGAGCAGTCAAACACATACTTCCTCCCTAACTCCACCCCGTCTCCAATATGCATAAGACAGGCCCCAAACATACAACCCTGATTTACAATGCCTGGGTGGCAGGAAAAACCTAAAGTCAATAATTTAAAAATGACCCTTCAACACACTCTTTGGTAAGACTGAGGAAAAATGGGTATTCTCATTCCATTGTTGGTAAGAAAGTCAAATGGTACATAGCATTGAGGAGAATTTGGCAACAACTAGTAACGTTGCCCTCTCCTTCCCTTTCTCCATCCCTCCAGAACTGGCCTCAAGCAATCTTCCTGCCTTGGCCTCCCAAAGTGCTGGGATTACAGGTATAAGCCATCATGCCCAGCCCTCATTAACCCTTTGATATATCAATCTCACCTCTAGCAATATAAAATGACATTACACATATACAAGAATATTCAATACAATATTATTTGTAATAGCAAAAGAATGGGTAAAATTCAAATGAGCATTAATTACGTAGAATGTAACTGTATATACAATTTATTCTACACAAGAATAAAAACCTTATATTTGAAATATACGTGAATATTAGTCCAGGTCATGGGGGTGTGCAGAATTAATCAAATACCTGTCTAGGAAAGTTGGTGTGCATGTGTGCACAGCCATAAAAAGGAATGAGAAATATCTCTATAGAATAATGAAGTGATTTCTGAGACAGAATTTTAATTGAATAAAAGCAAAGTATAGAACAATATCTAGAATATGCTAACTTTTGCATAAGGGTGAATATATACATATCTAATATTTTCAAAATAACCCCAAAAATAAAAAGAAAATGGTCATCTATCCACAAAGGAAGATAACAGAAGAAGAAACAGAATGTCCTGTTATCTTAAAATGTACATAAAAATTACTAAAAAATTAGTAATTTTTTGCATAACTAAAACACAAAATTAAACTAAACAAGGGAAAAAGAAGCAATCCTCCCCAAAATTGAAAAAAAGAAAACACTGAAATCTGGTTGTATGTCAAGTTGGTAACAGAAAAGGTGAAAATAGTGACTACAAGTGACTTAAAAAAAAAACAATATTTTGACTGTACATTTCTCATGAGATACATTCTATAAGAAAATATAAACAAAATTTAAGCTGCATTTAGAAGTCTTATTGTTTAGTAGTAAAGTTGGTATTTAAGTTCTGAAACTAGCCGGGCACAGTGGCCCACGCCTGTAATCCCAGCACTTTGGGAGGCTGAGGCAGGCAGATCACCTGAGGTCAGGAGTTCAAGACCAGCCCCGCCAACATGGCGAAACCCCGTCTCTACTAAAAATACAAAAATTAGCCGGGCGTGGTGGCAGGCGCTTATAATCTCAGCTACTAGGGAGGCTGAGGCAGGAGAATCACTGGAACCTGGGGGGCAGAGGTTGCAGTGAGACGAGATGACGCCATTTCACTCTAGCCTGAGTAAAAAAAGCAAAACTCCATCTCAAAAAAAAAATAAAAAAAAACAAAAAAAAACAAAAAAAACTGAAACTATTGTAGGTAGTTTATATGATAAAGCAATTATCATCTTAGGAACCAAGGTTTTCTGCACAGACGTAAAGAGACGCAAGTATAAAATCAAAGACTTCAAGTAAAAATTTCATAATCTTAGATGGAAAATATGAGTGTAGATTTGTGACTTTTTATATTTAAAAAGTTAATAACAGGCCGGGCGCGGTGGCTCAAGCCTGTAATCCCAGCACTTTGGGAGGCCGAGGCGGGTGGATCACGAGGTCAGGAGATCGAGACCGGATTCCTGGCTAACATGGTGAAACTCCGTCTCTACTAAAAATACAAAAAAAATTAGCTGGGCATGGTGGCGGGTGCCTATAGTCCCAGCTACTCGGGAAGCTGAGGCAGGAGAATGGCGTGAACCCGGGAGGCGGAGCTTGCAGTGAGCCGAGATTGCGCCACTGCACTCCAGCCTGGGCGAAAGAGCGAGACTCTATCTCAAAATATATAAATAAATACATAAATAAATAAATAAAAAGTTAGTAACATCTGGTCTGTAGGAACATAGATGATGATCTCTACATATCATTTTCCAATGAAAGACCAGGATTCTTTGATTCCAAGTTTAGGCAGTATAAAATGACCATAAAATATCTCCTAGTACCAGAAAGTAAAATCTGAATCATAAACATACTTATTTGATATTTTCTGTGTATTATCACAATATATCAACCTGTAATTCAGATATTATATTGAGGACTACTAGGGTTTGTTAAAGGAACACAAGAGACAAGAAAAAAAAGGGAGAGGTGAAACTATAGATTAAGAAATTTTAGACTTGATACCAAAGGCATGATCTATAAAAATAATTGATAAATTAGACTTTATCAATATTAAAAACTTTTGCTCTATGAAAGACTCTGTTAAAAGGACGAAAGGACCTGCCACAGAGTGGGAGAAGATATTTGCAAACCACATATCCAATAAAGGACTAGTAAAAAGAACTGCCAAACACAACAGTAACCAGTGCTTGGGACGCAGTAAATACTCAGTGGATGCTTCAATATAATTTCAAATTTTTTCTTTGTAAAATTCAAGAAAAATTAATATTACTATTTTAATATATAGAATACTAACCATTTTGATAAAAACATATCAATTTATTCATCATCATTGTACATAAAAGACATCCAGAACAACTGTTTCTGCTTTTCATGCTCTTAAATGTGTCTTTTTATGACAGAATTTCTTAATTTTGATGTAGTCCAGTCCAATTTATTTTCTCTCTCTCTTTCTTTTTTTTTTTTTTGTATTTTTAGTAGAGATGAGGTTTCACCACGTTAGCCAGGATGGTCTCGATCTCCTAACCTCGTGATTCGCCCGCCTTGGCCTCCCAAAGTGCTGGGATTACAGGCGTGAGCCACCACACCCGGCCTCTCTTTTTAAGAGTCAGCATCTCGCTCTGTTGCCCAGGCTGGAGGGCAGTGGTGCAATCATAGCTCATGCAGTCTTGAACTTCTGGGCTTAAGCCATCCTCCTGCCACAGCCAATCAAACTGCTGGGATTACATGAGTGAGCCACTATCTTTTCTCTTAACATTAGTATTTTGGGGGTTTTGACTTTTGACTAAGAAATTTTCTCTATCCAGTCATAAATATATCCCCTTTTATTATCTTCTAAAGCTCTTTTTCCATTTGGAACTTTACTCCACTTGGAACTGATTTCTTCATTTTCTATGAAGTAGAAATCTTACTTCTCTTTATTTTCCCCAGTAAGGACATTCAGTTGTTTCAGCATCATCCTTTCCTCACTACTCTGTAGTACCACCTTTACCACAAATCAAGTGACCTTATGAGTATGGGTTACACAGGTCTGTTTGTCAGTCTTTGCACAAGTAAAACACTGTTTTAATTGCTGTAGTATACTTTATAGCTTGATATCTAGTACAAAGTCCTCCCACCTTATTCTCATAAGAGTATACAGGCTGCTTTTGGGCTTCTTTTTCATTTACCTAAAAAGCTGCTTTTTCAAACTCCACATAAACATGGTTGAGATTTTTGCTGGATTGCATTAAATCTATAGATTAATATGAAGAGAATTGACATCTTTACAATGTCTTCCAAACTTCCAACATGGTAATATTATCTCCACTTACTTACAGTATTTCATCAGTTCTAAAATGGACACCTCCCCCAATACTACAATTTTTGAAACTGCAATGTACATTAAAATTGGTGGCTGTGGAGAGTGATATCAGCAAGGGCTGACTAGAAGCCACTAGCACTTGTCCCTTTCACAAAGACAGCAAGAACAATGAAATATACAACTATGTTAATGAAAATAACCCAGGGAGAGCTCTGGAGACATCAGTGGAGTAACAGAAACGCTGGTGAGCACAAAAACTCAGGATGGCCACATTGAGAATGAAAGGGAACACCAGTCTCCTACCACCCCAAACCCCAGCCAGGATCAAGTGGGAATCAGGAGGAACTTCTCCCTATGGCAAGGAGGTAAGCAAGAGGATCCCAGCAACCTCCATCAACACACTGGACATCTACAGACCTCACCACTGGGGTCACCTGCAGTCCTGACAGGCAATATGCCAGCTGAAGGAGCTGCCTGGGGTCCAAATAGCCATGCTCTCCCAAGGGAAACTGACACTCTGTCCTGCCCCCAGTGCCTGTGTGGCTACTGCCATCTTGGAATTGAAACTATGGCTGAAGTGTACCTTGCTTCAGGGGTGAGTAGCCATGGCTCCCCTTCATCTCTAAGGCTAAGCTGCTGAACCACCCTAGTCTGGTGGTCCAACTTCCCCAGGCAGAGCTGTGAGCAGCTGTTACACCCTTACAAGTAGGGTCAAAGCAGAGGTGGAGGCACTCCACCTACCCCTCTCCCACCCCCTCAAGCTGGAGCTGCAGCAGTATGCTGCCTCCTGGGAAAAGAGTACTGGGGCCACTCAGAGCAGTAACACCCCTCTGCCATCAGGGTTGAAGCAGTGCCCTGCATCCCAGGAAATGGTGCCTTGGCTGCCCAGAGAAACCACGACCCCATTTGGTAAGCTGAAGTAGCACCCAGTATCATGAGAAATGGAACCTGGGCTGCCCAGAACAGTAATGCCCCACAGGTCTATGGTGAAGTGGCATATCACTCTCTGGGAAATCAGTGACCTGGCTAAGCTAAGCATCTGTGCATCCCAGGGCTGAGCTGACGCAGTATGCTGCATCCCAGGGAAACAAGAGCAGTGGCTGAGCTGAGACACCCCACCTTACACAATGACTCTAGTACCCTGCTTGCCTGAAGCTAGACTAACCCCCACGAGTCTGAGTTGCAGAGACACCCCTTTCCTTGGGAAGTAGAGTCATCACTGTGCCTTTAGGCCGCCTGCCACCCTTAGGGCCCAAATGACAGCTGAGCTCCACCATTCTAGGGTACTTGCTGCTGCTGCACCCAGCCTCACAGAGTCCGGGATACAGCCAACACCCACCATCCCAGTGTCTAGAGTCACTACTGTACAGTGTACCCTGCTCCCCCAGCCCAAACCTCCAGAACATCCCTGCTTCCCCAGGGTCAGGGGTCAGGCCAGTGCTGTGGCTTGAGTAAAACCACAGTTACAACTGAGCCCTCTGGTTCCGAGCTGCTGGAGGGTGCCTCCATTGTCACAGATCCTAGTTCTTGTGGGAAACTTACATCCAACCCTGCCACAGAGGGTGAATCTGCACCCCAAGACCCAGGTAACACAATAGGTTCATGGGACTCTGATGCAGTACTGTGGCCCCACTGCTGCTCCAAGCACCACTGCTGCTGCTTGTAGACCATGTCAGACCTAACAGCAGGGTCAGCTAAGTCTTCCTATTGTAGGAAAAATGAAAACATGAGGATCTCCCAAACTGTTGCAACTGAGTACCTTAAAAACTATGCTGCTGCCGGCCGGGCGCAGTGGCTCACGCCTGTAATCCCAGCACTTTGGGAGGCCGAGGTGGGCGGATCACGAGGTCAGGAGATTGAGACCATCCTGGCTAACATGGTGAAACCCTGTCTCTACTAAAAATGCAAAAAATTAGCCGGGCATGGTGGCGAGTGCTTGTAGTCCCAGCTACTCGGGAGGCTGAGGCAGGAGAATGGCGTGAACCAGGGAGGCGGAGCTTGCAGTGAGCCAAGATCGCACCACTGCACTACAGCCTGGGCGACAGAGCGAGACTCCGTCTCAAAAATAATAATAAAAAAAAAACTATGCTGCTGCCACCACTGCCACAAACTTCTACAGCCTATACCACTGAGTCACTCATATTATTGCTGATGTTGAACACAGGTCAAGAAGCTGCAAAGAGACTATACCACTGCACCTATCTGGAAACATACTCACCACACCATTCCCAACTGGAACACTAATCTTTCCCTTTACAACACTAGGAAGTCTGGAAAAGGCAACTGCTCCACCAGATGTCTACATCAAAAAAGTTGAATGATTTCAAATACAAAACCTAATGATGCATCTCAAAAAACTAGAAAAGCAAAGTAGAAGGAAAGAAATAACAAAGGTCAGAGCAGAAATGAACAAAATTGAGACTTAAAAAATACAAAAGATCAATAAGAAAACTTGGTTTTTAAAAAAGATAAGCAAAATTGACACACCATTAGCTAGACTAACCAAGAAAAAAAAAGAGAAAACACCAAAATAAATAAAATCAGAAACAAAGAGACATTAAAATAGATACCATAGAATTATAAATGTTTATTAGAGACTATGATAAACAACTATATGCTAACAAATTGGAAAACCTAGAGGAAATGGATACATTCCTGGACACATACAACCTACCAAGATTGAACCAGGAATAGAAAATCTGAACAGAACACAAGTAACTAGATTGAATCTGTAATAAGTCTATCAAAGAAAAATTCAGGACCCGATGCTTTCACTGCTAAATTGTACCAAACACTTAAAGAACTAACACCGATTACTCTCAAACTCTTCCAGAAAATCAAGAGGGGGGATTTCTTCCAAACTCATTCTATGAGGTTAGCATTATATAGATAACAAAATCAGTTAAAGACACTATAAAAAAAAAAACAAACTGCAGGCCAATATCCCAGATGAACACAGATGTAAAAGTCCTTAACAAAATACAAGCAAACTAAATCTTGTGGCACATCAGAAGATCACTTGCCATGATCAAGTGGGATTCATCCCAGATATGCAAGGATGACAAAATGTACACAAGTCAATAAACATGATACTTCAACAAAATGAAGGACAAAAGCCATATGATCATCTCAAAAGACACAGAGAAGCATCTGATAAAATTCAACATCCCTTCATGATAAATACTCTCAACAAGTTAGGCACAGAAGGAATGTACCTAACACAATAAAGGCCATCAATGACAAACCCACAACCAACAACATACTGAATGGGGACAAGTTCAAACCATTTCCTCTTAGATATGGAATAAGACGAGGATGTCCACTTTCACCACTTTTATTCAACATAATACTAGCCAGAGCAATCAGGCAAGAGAAAGAAATAAAGGACATCCAAATTGGAAAGAAGGGAGACAAACTGTTCCTGTTTGAAGACGACATGATCTTATAAAGAAAATCTAAAAACCTCTTAGAACTGACAACACATTCAATAAAGCTGAATGATACAAAATCAATATACAAAAATCAGTAGCATTTCTATACCCAGGGGAAGTAATAAAGAAATCAAGAAAGCAATCCCATTTATATAACTACAGTAAAATAAAATACTTAGGAATAACTTTAAACAAAGAGTTGAAAGATCTCTACAATGAAAACTACAAAATACTGATGAAAGAAATTGAAGGGAACACACCAAAAATGGAAAGTGATCCCATGCTTATGAACTGGAAGAATTAATACTGTTGAAATAACCATACTGGCCAAAGTGATTTACAGATTCAGTGTAACAAAATACCAATGACATTCTTCGTAGAAATAAACAACCCTAAAACTTGCATGAAACCACAAAAGATCCTGAATAGCCAAAGTGATCCTGAGCAAAAACAGCAAAGCTGGAGGCATCACAATTCCTGATGTCAACAAGCTATAGTAACCAAAACAGCATGATATTGGCATAAAAGCAGACACATAGACCAAAATAACTGAATAGAGAACCCAGAAACAAATCCATACATTTACAGCCAACCGATTTTTGGCAAAGGTACCAAAAACATTTATTGGAGAAGGGACAGTCTCTTCAATTGTTGAGAAAAATGGATATCCATATGCAAACAAACAAACAAAAAAAATCAAACTAGATCCCTATCTCCTACCATATACAAAAATCAACTAAAAATGGTCTGAGCGCGGTAATCCTAGTACTTTGGGAGGCTGACGTGGGTGGCTGGCTTAACCCCAGGAGTTCAAGACCATCCTGGGCAATATGGCAAAACCCCATCTCTACTGAAAACACAAAAATTAGCTGGGTACAGTGGCGCACACCTGTAGTCCCAGCTCCTCAGGAGACTGGGGTGGAAGGCTTGCTTGAGCCCAGGAGGCAGAGGTTGCGGTGAGCTGAGATGGTGCCACTGCACTCCAGCCTGGGCGACAGAAAATAAATGAATTAAAAAAAATCAACTAAAAATGGATTAAATATTTAAATGTAAGACTTTAAATTATTAAACTAATAGAAGAAAACATAGGGGAAACGCTTCAGGACATTGGTCTGGGCAAAGATTTGTGGAGATGATCTCAAAAGCACAAACAACAAAAGCAAAGACAGACAAATGGGATTATACCAAATTAAATAGCTTTGACAAAAAAATCCCATGCAGATGAGCAGAAGGATCAATATCATTGAAATGGTCACACTGCCCAAAGCAATGTATAGATTCAATGTTATTCCTATCAAACTACCAATGACATTCTTCACAGAACTAGGAAAAACTATTTTAAAATTCATATGGAACCAAAAAACAGTCCAAATAACCAAGGCAATCCTAAGCAAATAGAACAAAACTGGAGGTTTCACATTTCCCAACTTCAAACTATACCACAGGGCTACAGTAATAAAAACAGCACAGTACTGGTACAAAAACAGACACATAGACCAATGGAACAGAACAGCGGACCCAGAAATAAAGCCACACATCCACAACCTTCAATCAGATTGAAGATCACAATCTAATCTTCAACAAAGCTGACAAAAACAAGCAATGAGGAAAGGACTCCCTATTCACTAAATGGTGCTGGGATAACTGCCTAGCTATATGCAGAAGACTGAAATTAGACCCCTTCCTTTCAACTCAAGATGGGCTAAAGACTTAAATGTAAAACCCAAAACTATAAAAACCCCGAAAGACAACCTAGGCAATACCATCCTGGACATAGGAACAGGCAAAGATTTCATGACAAAGATGCCAAAAGCAATTGCAACAAAAGCAAAAACTGACAAATACGGTTTAATTAAACTAAAGAGCTTCTGCACAGCAAAAGAAACCATCAACAGAGTAAACAGACAACCCTTAGAATGCAAGAAAATATTTGCAAACTATGCATCTGACAAAGGTCTAATAACCAGCATCTATAAGGAATTTAAACAAATTTATACAAAAAGCAAACAACCCCATTAAAAGGTGGGCAAAGGACATGAAGAGATACTTTTCTAAAGAGGACATGCATGTGGCCAACAAGCATATGAAGACAAGCTCAATATCACTGATCATTAGAGAAATGAACATCAAAATCACAATGAGATACCATCTCACACCAGTCAGAATGGCTATTATTAAAAAGTGAAAAAATAACGGTGCTGGCAAGATTGAGGCGAAAAGGGAACACTTAAACACTGTCTGAGTGTAGAATAGGTCAAACATTGTGGAAAGCAGTATGGTGATTCCTCAAAGAGCTAAAAACAGAACTACCAGGCCAGGTGTGGTGGTGCACGCCTATAATCCCAGCACTTTGGGAAGCTGAGGTGGGCAGATCACTTGAGGTCAGCAGTTCAAGACCAGCCTGGCCAACATGGTGAAACCTCATCTCTACCAAAAATACAAAAATTAGCCAGCACGGCGGTGCATGTCTGTAGTCCCAGCTACTCTGGAGGCCGAGGCTGGAGAATTGCTTGAACCTGGGGGGTGGAGGTTGCAGCGAGACAAGACTGCACCACTGCACTCCAGCCTGGGAGACAGAGTGAGACCCTATCTTAAAAAAAACAAAAACAAAACAAAACAGAACTACCATTTGACCCAACAATTCCATTACTGGGTATATACCCAGAGAAATAAAAATCATTCTACCATAAAGAGCAAGATGCACATGAATGTTCATTGCAGCATTATTCACAATAACAAAGATACGGAATTGGAATCAATCTAAACATCCATCAGTGACAGAGTGGATAAAGAAAATGGTGTCACGGATACACCATAGAATACTATGCAGCCATAAAAAAGAACGAGATCATGTCTTTTGTGGGAACATGGATGGAGCTGGAGGCCATTATCTTTAGCAAACTAATACAGGAACAGAAAACCAAATACCACATGTTCTCACTTATAAGTGGGAGCTAAATGATGAGAACTCGCGAATACAAGAAGGGAACAACAGACACTGGGGCCTACTTGAGGGTAGAGGTTGGGAGAAGGGAGATGAGTAAAAAAAAAAAATAACTATTGGGTACTAGGCTTAGTACCTAGGTGATGAAATAATTTGTACAACAAACCCCCATGGCACAAGTTATTACCTAAATAACAAACCTGTATATGTATTCCCAGATCTGAAAGAAAGAAAAAAAGCCACTAAAAAAGTAAATAAAGTTTCTGCACAGCAAAGAAAACAACAGAGTAAAGAGATAATCTGCAGAATGGGAGAAAATATTTGCAAATTATTTATCCAGTAAGAGATTAATATCCGGAATATATAAAGAACTCAACAGCAAAAACCCAAATAATCTGATCAAAAATGGGCAAACAAACTGAATAGACATCTCACAAAAGAAGACATATAAAAGGCCAGCAGGTATATTAAAAAATGCTCAACATTACTAACCATCAGGAAAATGCAAACAAATTATAATGTGATATTATTTCATGCCAGTTAGAAAGGCTGTTATCAAAAAGACAAAATAAGGATGCAAGGATGCAGAGAAGGAGAATTCTTATACACTGTTGTTAAGAATATAAATTAGTACAGCCATTATGAAAAAGAGTATAGAGGTTCCCCAAAAAACTAAAAATAGAACTATTATATGATCCAACAATCACACTACCGGGTATACATATTCAAAAGAAAGGAAAACAGTATGTCAAAGAAGTGTCTGTACTCCCACATTTATAACAGCACTATTCACAATAGCCAAGATACAGAATCAACCTAAGAGTCTACTAAGAGTTGAATGGACAAAAAAAATGTGGCATATATACACAATATACAGTTTATAGGAGACAATTTGTATTTATAATAAATGCTTATGTGCCTACAAATGTAAGCTGTAAATTTGAAGGGTTTACTTTTACTCCCAGGTAGAAGTAAACAGTATTACTGATAAAATATTTTTAAGTTGTTATACAATTTTAGAGTTTAAAATAAAAATTAACAAATATTTTGTGTTCTCTGAGGGATTATCTGAAAAATGTTTGTAAGGGCAGTTGATTCATGTTCCTGAATAACTTAACCTTTTAATATTCATGATTAGAATACTTTGTCACTTATCGAAGACTGAATAAAAGAAAGGCTAGGAAGTGGTTAAGAGCACAGACAAGAACAAAAGTATAGATTATAAGACCAAAATAATTATACACAAGGGACCTGTTACATTTCTATTCTCTTTGCTTTCATTTTATTCTTGATTCAGATGTTAGCATATCTATGAAAAAATATGAACCACAACTTTTCTTTCATTGTTCAAGTACTATAAATATCTCCCTGTTAATACTTAACAGTACTAGAAAACAGTACTGCGGAATGGGAATTTTATATTTTATCTAAAATTATTAGGCATTGTCAGCACTGCCTAAAAATTGTTTCCAAGGCAGCAAACTGAGAATTATGCTTGAAATATACATAAAGTACATTTTGATTCAACTAACATTAAGAAAAATACCAAGAATACCCCAAATCCCAATAACTCACATCCATCAGCTTACTTTCATATTTCTGTATACCAACCACAGACAGTCAATTAGTAAATGCTAGACATGGAAAGTCTTCCGCTTTTACAAAGGGCTTTAAGCAAGGGAGAAGCCCTAAGAATGTTCTTCCTCCAAGAATTAATATTCTTTATTTCATGTATATGATTATTTTCAACTGTTATTTATTGAATTAGCTAGTGTAGTAGCTCGCTCATGAGTTACAGAGTACTTAAAAGTTTGTATAACTTTCAAAACTGAATACCTAAGTTATTGAGATCTTATGTGCCAGAAACTGTTCTAAGAAATTTGCATGTATTAACTCATTTAATCCTCAAAAAAAAACCTTATGAAGTAGGTAATACTGTTATTTTCATTTTATAGAGAAGGAAACTGAGGCACAGAGAGGTAACATGCCCAAGAATGGAGGTAGTTTGCCTCTGGAGCAACATTCTTAACCCTGTCATATACTATATCTCCATGCCTTCATGTATTGTACATAAAATTATAAATGTCTGAGGCCAGCGAATTTCTGTCTGGGAACGTTCTCTTACAATTTTACAATTCACTTTCCGTCATCATTTACTAATGTTAAGCCTCGTGGACTTAGTCTATGTGTTTGCAAAGTTATGCTGAAAACATAGAGGAAATATAGCAACACCAAATGAGTCAATTTGGCTTACTGAGTCGGAATTAGGGATGCTTATTTTGAACAGTTTTATTAAGTAGGCAGAAATAAGAAGCAATAAAGAACAGCTCTCAAAACAAGAACTTCTATTGGTAGACTAAAATGTAAAAAATGACACATACACAAAGACATAGGTATTAACATCTTCCAGGGATTAAACTGTTTACATTTAACTGAAACAATTTTGTCAAACAGAAATTCCATCTGATAAAAATGAAAATGTAGAGCATGATGACTATAGTTAGTAATACTGTATTGTATATGAAAAATTTCCTAAGAGAATAGATTTTAGGTGCTCTTATTACATACAGAAAGACAGGTAAGTATGTGAGATGACAGACATGTTAATTTGACAGCAGTAATAATCTCACTGTGTAAATCAAAACATCATGTTGTACACCTTAAATATATAAAATAAAAAGAAAACTTCTCTTAAATAAAAACAAAAATGAAAATATAAAATTAAAGGCAAGCCTAGAACTGGAAATTTGTTAATGCAAGCCAAGTGATTGTTTATTAAATAACATGCTAACAGCAATAATTTAGCTTTTAAAATTACATTCTTATCTAGAAATAAATAAAGACAAAATAAAGACAAAATAAAGACAAAAATTCATGAACAGGTGCAGACTAGAAACATATTTAGATTAAGCCATGGAATAGTTAGTGGACCACAGTAGAAGAAAACATGTACATCTCTGCTATATGATTTCTACACTGCTATACCGGATTACACATCCATTAAACATCTGTGCCCAATTCTGGAGGGTATATTCCATTTTTGTCTTTCCTTGTTGAAAATACTTGTAAAAAGAGAAAAAAATGCTTAACTATGGTTCATTCTAGATTTTTGCATCTTTATTATGTTGTATGTAAAAAATAAAATAAATAAAGACAGGAGTCTGTGCAATTTAAGTTTAAAATGCTGGTTCATGAAAATGTGGCTACAGATTTAAAATAGTTGTTTACCATTTGCCTACTGTTTCAGCCAATGCGCCTGAAACATGGAGGATAAAGTTTAGAAAGCATACCTGCCCTATGTTTAATTATGTAATTGATGTTTTCCAGCTTCTCAAATCAAAAATCCTAATGAAAGTACCAAATAAAGTTAGGGACTTCTAGGATTTAGAAGATACCATAAATGATATTTCCAATCCACAAAGATGATTGAAAATAATTTAGCACAAGCCTTCTTAAGCCTTAAATGCAAATTTCACCAGAGAAATAAGGCCATCCAGAGCTGACTGCCATAGAATAACTGCTGTAAGTTTAGTGTCCAATGCCCCACCTAGAGCACTTAAAACAGTTGCTAGACTTCAACTCACTTAAAACAAGGAAAGGCAGACAGTGAGATAATACAAATGCTTAAGTAACACCTTTGTGGTGAGGAAGAAGAAAAGTTCTTAGTTATCCCTTCCTGAATACGCTGATTTGTTTTTCATTACTGGTTTCGAAGAACCTTGGCTTCCAAACAACTGGCTCCTTTCATCTCAGGCTCCAGTGACTCCAGTGACTGCCTTCCTGATGAAGAGACAGGTCTTACCTGACCAACGCTCTGAAGTGAAAGGTGTTCTTTATTTCAGTTAGAGCAAGTCCCCAGCCCCCAAGCCAGGGATGGGTACTGGTCCGTGGCCTGTTAGGAACTGGACTACACAGCAAGAGGTGAGTGGCAGGCCAGCATTACTACCTGAGCTCCGCCTCCTGTCAGATCAGCAGTGGCATTAGATTCTCACAGGAGCATGAACCCTATTGTGAACTGCCCAAGTGAAGGATCTAGACTGTATGCTCCTGATGAGAATCTAATGATGTGAGGTGGAACAGTTTTATCCTGAAACCATCCCATCCCCATCCCCCAATCCATGGGAAAACTGTCTTCCATGAAACTGGACCCTGGTGCCAAGAAGTCTTGGGACTGCTGAGTTACAAGCACAAACTAGGAAAAGAGAAACCACAAAAGCTATTTAAAATAGAGGAAATTTAATGTCAAAAGTCACTTATACAGAGGATAAAAGATATGAGCAGTCATCAAGAGAGTGAGACAACCAGACTTGACAATGCCCACAAGTAACTAGCATTCCTAGGCTACTGCTACAAGAACCCAGGGCTGGGGTTGCACAGTGGATGCTGGAATTTCAGCATGCCTGTTAGGTGGGAAGTGGAACCACAAAAGAAACAGCTTTTGCCAGCAACACACTAGAGATAAAGCAAGAAGGGAAGAAATGCCCTGGCTTCTCCCTTTCTTAAATCTTGGGAGATTTAGTGTTTCTAGTGTTTCCCATTGGGTTCCCCAAACTCAGCAGAAGTTAGCCATCATTGGAGCTTGGTAAAGGCAGCCTGCAGGGTTAGCCCTCCTTGGTACAGAAGAAAGCAGAAGGGTACAAAATGGATTCCAGTACAACTTTCAATAAAGTTCACATCATAAAGACAATCTCATGAATTCATTCAATCCAGCTAACTGCAGTTATTAAACCAGGTGGCTCTAAGATATCAATTGCCTATTAATAATTCTAGATCATCTTTCAGATTTGGAAGTGAAAAATCCTAGAACATCAATATCCAGCAGTATAATTCTGCTAGGCAGAGCAAGAACTATCCCATTAGTTATTGTAATCAGATATATAATAATGTTCAACTGAGGTAACAGGAAGTTTGGACAAGTCTTTCTTTTGGTTTGCCTATAAAGTCTATTTTGGAGTAATTTAAAAGATGCATTTTCTAAGAAGAGTAAAATATACAGCATAAACTATTTAAAATTCTTGTCAAGTATATGCCTCAAATGTGCTTTCTCAGAAGCATCTTTTCATAGTCTTTAAAGAAATATTACATTTTTAATTCATATCTACTCTTTCAATTCATGAGAAATCAGAGTGCTGATACAAATTCTTTGGTGTGAGAATACTGATATTGTGACTAAAGGTTGTTAAAGGCCAATCTTAGCATTAAAAAAAAATCAACATACAGTTTCACATACAAAATAGTAACTGTCAACAACTGTGACTGTCATCAGCTCTAGACTGGAACTCCCTACACTACTACATTAAATCTGAATATTCCAAAAGTTCCTTGAAACATCTATTTCACTAGGATTATAACTATGTTTATTCAAAATTTATGAAAAATTATAAAGCAAAACTCAATGTTTTCAAAATTTTTTGATAAATTTTATGAAAATATATCTACCAAATAGAACTTTAAGGAAAAAAATTATTTCAAAATAATTTAAAAATCTTTATTAGAAACACTATCCAGTTTATTTCTGTCAAATTGACATATCAGTAAGTCAAATCAGCTGTCAAATACATTTTTTTTTTTCGAGGTGGAGTCTCGCTCTGTCACCCAGGTTGGGGTGCAGTGGCGTGATCCTGGCTCACTGCAACCTCCAACCTCCTGGGTTCAAGCCACTCTCCTGCCTCAGCCTCCCAAGTGGCTGGGATTACAGGTGCCTGCCACCACGCCCGGCTAATCTTTGTATTTTTAGTAGAGATGGGGTTTCATCACGTTGGCCAGGCTGGTCTCAAACTCCTGACCTCAGGTGATCCACCTGCCTCAGCCTCCCAAAGTGCTGGGATTACAGGTGTGAGCCACCATACCCAGCCTCCATTAATTTTATTTCCATATATTTAAAAATAAACATTCTGTCATGACTCAAGATTTCAACAGCAAATTATGAAGCTATGTAACATACCTTCCTTTTAATATTTCCGTAACAGCAATAAATTCTATTTTATGTGATAATGGACATTGATTACATGGCCCAACAGATTAGAAAGGTAGGACATTCAGTATGATAATGGTGGCAATATCATGTTAATTTTGATGAAACAGTCCTAATGAGTTCTTATTAGTCCCTGGAGGCTTTCAGGAAAACACTTAGGTATCTAAAACTTAGAAAGTAGAAAAATAATTTATCAGGATTTTTAAGATAAAAAAGATAATTTATCACTTTTTAAAGATTATGAATAGCCAATAAATAAGGGCCATTTCAGAATAAACTACAGTAAGAAGACTGTAGCTATTTTTTTAAATTACACATTATAGTATCTAATGTAGCTATTTAAAAAATAATGTCACCATTCTGCCATGTATCAAATATAATTAAATTCATGAAAACTATTATCTTATTCATTACTTTAAAAAAGTTTTTTCATTTTACCAGTGAAAGTAGTTTTTTCTGTAAACACTCACCATCCACTCAGATATGATAACATCTACTTTTTCTACAGGAAGATGAACTTCTTCAATCTTTCCTTTAATTAGTGTAATAGTATCTTCAAGTTTATTTAGTCTGAAAATTATAATGAATTAGATTAGTAGGTTAAACAGATTCTGAAAGCTAGTTAAATTACATAATTTTTTGCCAACAACTCGTATTGTTTTGTGGGACAAAAAAGTATTTCAATCAAAGCTTAGTTGTTCTTTGGACATTGTAATTATTTTATGGTTACTCCATGCATGCCCAAAGATGTTTGTGGTTAATATGGCAATACAGTGAACCAATATTTAAAATCTGAGTTTGAAAAGAAATCCAAATTTTATCAAGAATAACATGTCAATGAAGTTACATGTCTTTAAAACAACACAGTGGTGAAGACAGACATACAAGACATATAAAAGTATGGTTTAAAGGGAAGTGTTATGTCTGTCATAGGGGTGAGAGAATTTGAAGCCCCAAGCCCCTAATTTAACCCCCAGATTCTCTAGCATTTGTCAGCTATGTGATCTTCACCAAATTTTTAAGTAATTTCGTTGAGCCTGTGCTACTCCTGTGTAAAAGAGAATAATACCGACCCTATTTACTTCACAGGCTATTAAGAGGATCAAATACTTGTGAAAGCTATACATGTATCTATAAACAATGACACTATCATCAACAAAACATTAAGTGTTAAAACCTGAAATCTTATCACTATTAAAAATTAACCTTGACCAGTGGCATTCATTAGATGTTCTTATACACTTGATCATAAGATTAGCAATATTTCCCCTTCTTCTGTAATATGAAACAACAGTTATTTTCACAAAGGTGAATGTAAGCTGCTGGTTAAGTTTACATCTGATTAATAAATTCTCAATTCTCAGAATGTACATTGTAACTATAGAGGATTTTTTTCCTGCATCAAAGAAATTGTACCCCTTAACTTCATTGGGTATTATTTACAAACAATTCAGTGCATTCATTTTAGGGTAGTTTTGTTAAATTCTGAAAAACAGATACTTTGTTGACCACCACAATCAATATATAGAACATTTCCTCTCCCCCCAAAGATTAGTGCCCATTCCCAGAAAATCTCCCCATCCACAAGCAACCACTGATTTTCTTTCTTTCATTATATATTAGAGTTGCATTTTACAGAGTTTCATACTAACAGAATCGTGCTGATTCTTTTTGTGCCTGGCTTCCTCCGATAAGCATGATACTTTTTTAGTTTCATGTATGCTTTTGTGTATATCAGTAGTTTGTTTGTTCCTTGCTACTGCTGAGTAGTATTCCACCACATGGATAAATCACAATTTTGTTTATACATTCACCTGTGTATGTAATTCTGGATTGCTTCTAGCTTTGGACCATAATGAATAAAGCTGGTATAAACATCTGTGTATAAGCAGAATTGCTCCATCAAATGGTAGTGTATATCTAACTTTTTAAATAAACTGCCAACTTGTTTTACAAAGCATATAAACAATTTGACATTTCCAGCAGTAATACATGTGCATTCCTGTTGCTTCACATCCTTGTTAATACTCACTATTGTTGATCTTCGAAATTTTCACTGTGTAGAAAGAATTCATTGTGGTTATAAACTGCATTTTCCTAATGATCAAGCATTTTTTCTAGGCTTGCTTGCCATATTCCCATGTCTTCTTTTGTTCGAATCTTTTGCCCATTTAAAACATCAGGTCAGTTGTATTCTTTCTTTTTTTTTTTTAAAGACAGGGTCTCACTCTGTTGCCCAGGTTAGAATGCAGTGGTGCAATCACAGCTCACTGTAGCCTCAACCTCTCTCAAGCTCAAGTGATCCTCTCACCTCAGACTCCTGAGTAGCTGGGACTACAGGTGCGTGACACCATGCCTGGCTAATATTTGTGTTCTTTGTAGAGATGGGGCTTCTCTATGTTGTGGCTGGTCTCAAACTCCTGGGCTCAAACAATCCACCCACCTCAGCCTCCCAAAGTGCTGGGATTACAGGCATGAGCCACCACACTTAGCCCAGTTGTATTCTTATTACTGAATTCTAAGAGTTCTTTACATATTCTGGACATAAATTCTGTCAGATTTATGTACAGTGAGTAATTCTGCCATACTGTGGCTTGGTTCTTAATTTTTTAAATGGTATGTTTTGAATAGCTAAAGTTTTTAACTTTGATAAAGAACAACTTATCATTTTTTTCTTTTATGGTTCATGCTTTTGGTGACGTATCTAAGCAATCTTTGCCTACACCAAATACTTCACCTATGTTTTCTCCTAAAATGTTTTCAGTTTTCATTTAATTTTCCCATATGTATCTTGTTCATTTTCCCCCCATATCAATAACTACTGATACAGTGTTGAAAAAACTTTGTTGGACAGACTATCAATAGTGACAGTTTCAATGTTCTTGGGAAAACTATCACTAACTTATGGAATTACTTTGATATCTTTGTCAAAAACAACCATGTATGTGTGGATTTATTTCTGGACTTTCAATTCTGCCCCCAAATTTAGATGTGTATCCTTATGCCAATACAACACTTTCTTCATTACTATAGCTTTAAATTCAGCCAAGAAATTTGATAGTGTACCTCCTTAAAGTTTATTCTTTTTAAAAATCCTTCTGGCTATTCTTGATCATTTGCACTCCCATATCAATTTTTTTTTTTTTTTTGAGATGGAGTCTCGCTTTGTTGCCCAGGCTGGAGTGCAGTGGCGCGATCTCGGCTCACTGTAAGCTCCACCTCCCGGGTTTACACCATTCTCCTGCCTCAGCCTCCCGAGTAGCTGGGACTACAGGCGCCCGCCACCACACCCGGCTAATTTTTTGTATTTTCAGTAGAGATGGGGTTTCACCGTGTTAGCCAGGATGGTCTCGATCTCCTAACCTCGTGATCCACCTGCCTCGGCCTCCCAAAGTGCTGGGTTTACAGACGTCAGCCACCGCGCCTGGCCTCTTTTTTTTTTTTTTTTTTAAGAGAGAATCTCACTCTGTCACTCAGGTTGGGGTGCAGTTGTGTGATCATGGCTCACTGTCACCTCAAACTCCCGGGATCAAGAGAATTTTTTGGAACTGATAAAAAGCATTAAGCCACAGACAAAAGTAATCCAATGAATCTCAAGACTAAATTCTTTAAAATCTTTAATACTTAAAAAAATCAGACAAAAAAATCAACAAAGGCAAATTATCTTCAATGGAATAACAATTGTTCTGAGAGGTGACTTCTTAATAGCAACGATGAAAGCCATAGATAGTAGAATATCAGCAATGAACTAGGCAAACCTTTTCTTAAACTGCCGAAGTAAAAATATTTTAGACTTGCAGGACATATGATCTCTGTTGCAACTATTCAGCTGCTATTTCTGTGTGAAAGAGGCAATAGACAATATGTA
The DNA here is from genome assembly GCF_029281585.2 of Gorilla gorilla gorilla. Taxonomy (NCBI): domain Eukaryota; kingdom Metazoa; phylum Chordata; class Mammalia; order Primates; family Hominidae; genus Gorilla; species Gorilla gorilla. The sequence goes on along the minus strand of NC_073233.2, from coordinate 26,809,271 downwards.
AACAAAAAGGCCCAGCCGTGTTCCAGCTTTACTTACAAAAACAGGTAGCTGGCCCATGGACTGAGGTTTACCAACTCCTGTACAACAATATTACTGCCAATGTAGAATTCTATATGTAGAGAAAAATATCTCCCAGAATTATAGGCAAAATACATTTCAGACCAACAAACAACAATCTCTTTGGCTACTGACATAAATGTACAATGAAGGAAATATTAAAAAATTAGTTCAAGAAGAAGAAAACTGGTCCTAGATGTTCTGGGAAAAAGGAGGAAATGAGAGAAGTGAATGGACATATGTGGGTGAAAGAATACATAAGATCAGAGTGTCAAATCTAACTCACATGAACCAGAGATCTTACCCAGTGTCAAGCTTTACAAATAATTTTTAAAATACAGGGAATCAGGAAGTCCAGACTAAGAGATTTGGGATATTAAAAGCAGCTGCTTCGGTCCTTCCTTCCCTACATAAGCTACACAGTCTCTAGCCCAGAGTAGAAAAGGTCTTCAAATGGGGTGGATGGGTTATCAATTCACACAGTAAGAAGCCTTGCTCTATGTGCCAGGTTGATCCCTACTTCTTCTGAGTCCCCTGATTGCCTGTACCTTTGAAATTATTAATAAAGTTTAAAACTGGGTAATCTCTCTTGGTAATATTGGGTAATTAGGTTCACGTGTGTCTGACTTGAAACTATGTTAGCTCAGGATGGTGCTGTGTGCAGGACTCTCTTGCAGACCCATGAATCACAAAGGCTAAATAATTTTTTTAGTCAGAAAAAGGAAGGAATTTAAAAAAAGAAAACTGGCAGAGGATTGAATCCTAGGATGTTTGCCTACCTAACCTCGGTAGCAAATGGCAAGATTTAGAGAACTTGCTAGTGGACTGATAGGGAATAGTACGCAGAGGGGAAGATAGTGAAAAATCCCATTCTCTGGCTGTTACTAGTTTCTAATAAATGTCAGTCTTTTTAAAGAGGAAATGGTGGCAAGAGAGAGTTTTTCCTCACTGAAAGACTTCTTATGCTTTTACGTTTACCTGGAAAAATGAAGTATTCAACAGGAAAGTAATGAACTTAAAACTATGAGTTGTCACAAAGACAATGCAGACAGAGGACAAGTTTCGGGGACTACTATGTTCTGAGAGTATTCGGTAAAAAAAAAAGAAACTGTTTTACAGAGAAACACCAAAAAAGCCTGGTGATTCACTGTTGGCATAAACTCTCAACATTTACTACTGGCATAAATTCTCAGAATTAACAATCAGGGAAACACATCACTTACTTTACATACTACTGAGTAGAAGGGATAACTGGCTTGATTGATCCCCAAGTGGCTGTCAAGAGATTCTTCCAGGTGGTATGACAACTAATCTGCTACAGTGAGTAAAAGTAGGACTGCAGCATACCTACCCCAAGAGGGGTAACTGCCATACTCTCTTCCCCACATATAAAGCAAACAGTCCTTCTGAAGGAGTAGGCATGCTAGGAGTGCAACTGAACTTAGATAGGCTTTATGATAACAATAGAATTTAATGCTATGGACACAGGTGACAATGTATGTAGAAATTAGCAACTCCCCATTCTGGAGTACTTTATGTAATCTTACCGTTAGGAGGCTAAGAGAATATTCAGGAGGCACTATCTGATTGACTGGCTCAGTTAACAAGCATGGGGCCCACATGATGTTTTTAACATAGAAAGGAAAAGGAAAATCAAAGAGAGGAAAGAAAGGACAAGGGAAAAAATAACCAGCTCATTGAGAAGGACTAAATGGTTTTTGAAAAATGATGTAAAAAAGAGAAATTAGATGAGGGTTCTATGAAGAAATTATTCACAAGCTTTGTAGAGGACAGTTCAAATTCTGGTGGTCATTAAGGGTTTTTGGAGACTTATTCTTTGCATAAGTGATTGCAGAAAACAATAAAACAAAAGATACCTGAGAAATATATGGCAAGGAGATAATGATCAAGGTCAGAAGGTAGTGGGGAGGAAGAAATTAAAACAGCTGACCCATGAGTCACAGCCAACATTTATCGGGGGATGTTCATCCCCAGGGTGAATTTTCCATTTAAAGTGACTTAATGTCCTTGCATTGTCTGGGAGGAGGTTAAAAATATTAACAATAGGCCAGGAGTGGTGGCTCATGCTTATAATACCAGCATCTTCAGAGGCCAAGACGGGAGGACTGCTTGAGCCCGGGAGTTCAAGACCAGCCTAGGCAACATAGGAAGAACTTGTCTCTACAAAAAATAAACAAACTAGCCAGGCACGGTGGCATGCGCCTGTGGTCCCGGCTACTTGAGAAGCAAGGTAGGAGGATCACTTGGGCCTGGGAGGTCAAGGCTGCAGTGAGACATGACCTTGCCACTGCACTCCAGCCTGGATGACAAACTAAGACCCTGTCTCAAAAAAACAAACAAACAAAAAATAATAATAATAAACTCTGATTAATTACGTATTCAGCATCTTGATACTTTTACTGTAATTTGTTTATAGCTTCTTTCTAATGTATGTATTCATAAACATACATAAAAATAAAAACAGTTTCGTTTTTTCATATCCAATTCTTATACTTCTCTTTTTATCATATTAGTGCATTGGCTAGGATCTCCTTTATGGTGTTGGATAGAAGAGGTGATGAAAGGTATCCTTGTCCTGTTCCTGAACTTAAAGAGAATGCTTTCAATGCTTCATCACAATACTGGTTGTAGGTTTTGTTTTTATAGATATTCTGTATCAGCAGTCCCCAACCTTTTTGGCACCAGGGGCCAGTTTCATGGAAGACAATCTTTCCATGGACCTGGGGGTGGGAGATGGTTTTGGGATGAAACTGCCACCTCAGATCATCAGGTATTAGATTCTTGTAAGGAATGCACGACCTAGATCCCTCGCATATGCAGTTCACAATAGCGTCTGCAATCCGTGAAAATCTACTGCCCCCACTGATCTGACAGGAGGTGGCGCTCAGGCGATTATGTTCACTCACCCACTGCTCACCTCCTGCTGTGTGGCCCAATTCCTCACAGGACACCCACAGATACTCATCCGCAGCCTGGGGATTGGGGACCCCTGTTCTTTATCATATTAGGACACTGCTTTCTAACTCTAGTTTGCTAACAGTTTTAAATACATAGATACATTGAATGGATACTAAATTGTATCAGACTTTTATACTGCATCTCTTGAGACGCTCTCAATAGATTTTTCTGATTTTCTCATATTTAACCAACTTTGCATTCCTAGAATAAACTTTACTTCCCAATTTATTGCTCAGTTTTCCTTTTCTTTTTTTGAGACAGAGTCTTGCTCTGTCACCCAGGCTAGAGTGCTGTGGCACGATCTCAGCTCACTGCAACCTCCGCCTCCAGGGTTCAAGCAATTCTCCTGCCTCAGCCTCCCAAGTAGCTGGGATTACAGGCATGTGCAACCATGCTGGGCTAATTTTTGTATTTTTAGTAGAGATAGGGTTTCGCCATGTTGCTCAGGCTGGTCTCGAACTCCTGGCCTAAAGTAATTCACCTACCTTGACCTCCCAAAGTATTGGAATTACAGGCGTGAGCCACTGTGCCTGGCCTAGCTTTCCAATATTTTTATTAGGATTCTTGCATTTGCATTCATGAATGAGTGACTTGTGATTTTCGGTTCTACTGCCTTAATGGAGTTTTAGTATAAAAGTTATAAAGGCCTCATATAATGATGCTTGATTCTTGATAAAAATGATAGTGTAAGTACAAAGAATAATGAATGGGACCAGGACAACTGGGTCATCTAAACAGAATACCAAAAAAAGGAACAAAACTGGACCACCACTTCATACTATATACAAAAATCAATGCCTAAGTGTAAAAAGCACAATTATAAAGCACTTACAAGAAAATATACCCTCTATAACCTAAGAAAAGGTACAGATTCCTTACTCAACTCACAAACAGTGGCAACTATAAATAAGAACGTTGCCATATGAAAACTGAGAATTTCAGATCATCAAGATATGACAAAGAGGGTGAAAAGGCAAACACGAATGAGAGAAGGCTTTCACATTACATAAAACCTATCAACAGTTCAAGTCCAAAATATACATATAGATTGCCTATGAATACTTGAACAAGACACAACTCAAAAGAAACCTGAGCAAAAGGCATAAACAGATATTTCACAGAAAAAGGAAATCCAAATTGCTAACAATCACATGAAAAGGTGCTCAGTTTCATTAGCAATCAAAGAAACAAAAATTAAAACTGCAATGAGATACTGCTACACAAATGACTGGAAACATTTTTTAATGGTGGATAATACCAACCAGAACTGTTACATACTATAGGTATAAGATAAAGTGGTATAATCACTTTGGAAAATAGTCTGGCAACATCTAGGAAATTTGAAGATATGTATACCCTAAGGACCACAGTTCTACTTGTAAGTATACACCCCCCAGATGTGTGTACCAGGGCACATGTAAAAACTGATCATAACAAAATTGTTCATAGCAGCCCACCTGATTGAGAAAGAGCAGTGGAGGTGGGTGGGATTCTGAATTGGTGGCAAACTTCTCTTGGCCTGGGTGATGGTTACTACATGTTTAATTTCATTTGTTATTTATGGATACTTATGCATATTAAACATGTTTATTGATGTTTTATCTACTCATTTTACCTATTTCATACAAAAAGTTTTACAGAAATGCTTATGAGTTTTTTTTTTCAAAAGGGTATTTAATAAAATTCTGATGAAATTGCTATAGTTGCTTGTTGCTTACCGAAATACTGATTAAGGCTTTAACAATGACAAACACTTCAAAGAAAACTGAAGGCAAGCTTCTTTTAAAAGAGAAAAATGTTCCCATTGCTTAAAAATATCTTCAGAATGGTTATGCTGAAACAAGATCTGTGTTCTGTAAAAGACCATCTGCTAGGCCTGTTTATTGTCTGCTACAAGTTATAATCCTATTTGTATCAGAAATTATTTGTTCAAATATGACTATAACAAGAAAGATTATGACTTAATGGAGAACACAGGAAAAAAGACAAAGCCTTGTAATTCCCATTAATTTTGTATTAAAACAGATATCACTGACAAAGAAAACCTCTTTCATGAGACTGTTAATCACCACCTGATTTTTTCCATTCGTGAAAAAAATATACAGATTTTACTTAGTTTTCTCAAGTGGCTACTCACTAAACCCCACTTCAGTATAAACCAAATGAATCTTTATCTTTGGAAACACCTACTGAAAAACTAGCATGATTCTAATGTAAAGAAATATGATGAGGTAATAAAAAGGATATCTTTAAGTAATTCTCTTAACTAATCCAATAAAAATGAAATTATCAACTTTTTCTGAGGGGAAATTTTGTTAGAACACATACTTTCCTATCTTATTTCCTATCTTAAAAGTAGCAATTTAACTTTCACTTCATGATACAGGGACTTCATCATGATTAATTATCTTGTACGAAGCATACAGAGATAAAAGACACAGTCCATGCACTTACGGGTATGGTCTAAGAGAGACAGAACAGTAAACAGGATTGGGGACTATGGAAGCTCAAATGATAAATCCTTATCTAAGTGACATCTGAGCTTAGCCAGGAAAGGACACAGCATACACAAAGATGTGTACAGGTATGGGAGTAGAAAAGGATTGTGTCTGTGCACAACTGCCTCCTGTGTATGTGTGTGTGTGTGTGTGACAGAGAGAGAGAGAGAAGCAAATTTAAATAACTGAACAGTTTAGTATGACTAGAGCAACAAGAGATAGTATACAGTGACATAGTTGGGGGATATTTAGAGGTAATGCTATGACTTATCTTCAAGTCTATATTTTACTTAAAGATAATGAAGAGTCATTTCAGGATCTTTGGAATAAAAAATATAGGATTAAATTTTCAATCTACGTTTTCCCTATGTGATTTAGGTAAAAGATACGGTCTATGTTCTAAGAAGATGGTCCAGTGGGGAGAAAGACAAGCAAACAGCATAAAGTACATGTGAGTTCATACAATGAACACCTAATCGAGTGCATTTAAAGTTAGTGATAAAACAAATTTAAAGTTCACCTAGAATATACGGATGATAGCTTATGGGGGAGAAGAAAGGAATATCCTAATAGATATAAATAGATACAATATATGCTATTCATTTACTTTCAGTTCAATATGTCATCGAAGTATACATATTTATTTCTCTTTTGCTCCCTAAGAACAGTGAAATGATAATAACGTAAAATGTAAGACAATGATAAATGCATGGAGATTTTGGAAGGGAATATCAAAGAGCCAAAGAATCTCATAATTCAGTGAGAGAAAAAAGGGAATGAAATTATATTGGTAAACCTGTGAAGAAAGACCCAGTACTCAGTGCACACATCAGCGAGCATGACAGTGGAGGTGGAGCCATTCTTCACAACGCAAACCATTGGAGTCAAGAGGTTTACAAAGTGGGAGTGATAAAGGGACTAAAACATTACTGGGGTAACTGTAAACTGACCAGTCTCCAACCTTTCCCCTCAGAGACAAAACCTATACCAGTTACCTTTATTAAAGTATCCAGTCCTTCATTCATAAATGTCAACAAAAAGCAAGAATTCTTAAACATTATGAAGCTGGGGGTAGATTTACACACATCCCACGAGAAATGAACTACCAAGAAGGTATGGGGCATAGACCTGGAACCATAACAGGCTATTCTATGAGCTGCTCCCTCCCAAATGTATCATCTTTATTTACAAATGTGTAGCTGTGGAATTACTAACACTGAGGACATTTATTGTTCGAAATTAGCAATAACTCAGTTCTAATAAAGTGAAAAAAGATAAAAATAGTCATCTGGAATCTATCAGAAACAATGGGTTTGCAGGCTTTGGTGACAATGATTTACCTGGCTTTGAATATGTAATGTCCTGAATCTTGAAAATTGATTAATTCATTCATTGAATAAGTACTTACACTGAATGCCTAGGATGTGCTGGATCACCTTCCTGGTATTTGGGACACATTAAAGAATGAAAAAAAGAAAAATTCCTGCCACACCACGGGGAACTGATATTTTAGTAAAGTTTACATTCCTATGAATTTCATCTCTGTGACCTAAGGCTTTTGAGAGTGGCAAGAAATATACCAAAATGTTGATAGTAGTCTCTGATAGTAGAATCATATGTAATTTACCCTCTTTTATGTCTTCCCAAGACAAACATATCTTCCCCCCACCCCTTCCTCCTCTTTATTTAAAATAGAGGAGAATTAAGTGGGGAAATCAGTCTGGCTGCACTACAGAGAACAGATGACAGAGAGTGGTGGGAGACAAAGACAAAGTACAAACAACTGGTCCAGTTAAGTGCAGATGCATTAATTCAGGTGAGAGATCTAAGAATGTAAAGACATGAGAAACATCATGGATAGATGAGAGACACATTTGAGAAACATTAAGGATACTCAACAGGACTCTGTCTCCAACAGGTATGTTGGGTAAAGGGGAAGAAAATGTCACGTATGAATCCCAGGTTTACAACTTGGAAAAAATGAGTGAATGCAGCAGGTATGTTTTGTTTTACTCAGTTCTTGCTTAGATCTCTATAGCCATGGCAATGATTCTTGATCAAACTCTAAGAACAAGAACTCCTAGGTCACTCATATGATTGCATAATAATGATGTTACTCTATTTACCTGAAGCAGTAGGTTTAGATGAAGCAGGTTGACAATATGTTTAAAGTAAACATGAAGATTCATCATGCACACTTGTTACCTGGTTTGGGTATATACCATGGCTGGTCACATGGTGGAAATATACCTACTTGACCAGCTAGCTTTGAGAACTACAGTCTCTAAGACTCATGCAAATTTCCCTGGCTAGAGACATCTCACATGTGCCTCTGAGGTATGAAGCTGGGGAGGAAAGAAAGTCTTGCATAACTAGTGGAAAAAGTGAGAGAGATACCTTGGAAGTCTGCCTGTGACCTCTTTGCCTATGGTCATCTTTTTCCTGCTGTTTCTGCACTATACCCTTTTCTGTAATCCTAGCTGTGAGTACAGCTTTATACTGAATTGTGTGAGTTCTTCCAGTAAATCACTGAACTAGTGGGTGGTCATGGAATGTACCCCATAAAGACAGAACCACTGGAGTGAATCAGAAATTAAGGGGATTTCGGGACATACTAGGAAGGGAAATAAATTTAATTTCCTTGTAAGGTGTCTTGATGACCTTCACCAGAGTTTTATGGCTTTTGAAGAACAAATTTTTTTTAAAACCATTTTAGCCTCATCAGTGGTTCAAATTTCTCTTTGGCTTTAATTCACATTTCTGTTATTTCTATTAAACTTAGAAACAAAATATGAAGTAGCATCCCTTATGTCAAGAATTTTTGCTGGTGTATTTTGTAATCCTTTTCCAAAATACACACACACACACACACACACACACACCACTACCACCACCACCGTCTTTAAAATCATTATCTTAAGATACTTTACTTTTATTCAAAAACCTTAACTAAGCATCTACTATGTGTGTCAGACACTTTGTTAGGTGTTAGGGATAAAAAGATGAGGATAAAGCTCTTGTCCTTGTGTCTAGAGAAGGACACCTGCATAAACATGACAATAAATCAAAATATTCTCTAGACTTTTCTTAATGTTTCCTTTCTAACAGTATTCTAGACACAGGCAATATAAAAGATTGCATCTTTAATGTCAAACTGAGATTGAGTGTACTGCATTACGGCCATATGATGGATCAACCTTCTCCTAAAAACTCTTCTGCAGTAACATCTGAAAGTCTGAATAATGAGCTATTCCATAACTGTGTCAATGAGAAACCAAAGGCACCCAGAATAATGGTAAAAATATTAAACAGACGCTACCTGTGCTTCCTGAGGGTAATAAACACAGTATACAATTGTCTGTCAACTGAATAGCTTTGCTATCCTTAGGTAAGTTTATGTTGCCGAAATGATCTTTCACTGCAGAGTTCAAAGTATGATAGCAAAAATAAGAAACAATTTCTGATTCTCTTCCATATGTCACTTTGAGACCTATTTGCCCTTACTAACATAACATCTCAGAAAATCTATATTGTTTTATTCATGTCTGCAACCTCAGAAGAGCCAGCCTAATCTTCTTAAAACCTGATATACTGTCAGTTTACAGTAACAACCAAAATGTATCCCATTCTAAACTCATTTCTTTAGAAATGCTAGATCACCTTTTTAAATAAAAAAGAGACAAAAATTGTTAGTAGAGGTATTTATTATTTTTTTGGTAGAGACAGTTCTATCTTGCCCAGGTTGGTCTTGAACTCCTGGTCTCAAGGGATCCTTCTACCCCAGCCTCCCAAAGTGCTTAAGCCACCATGCCTAGCCAAAAATTATTTTAAACATAATCCAAGAATTGTTAAGTTGCACGTGTTTGAAGGAATAAAAGACTATGTATTTTTAAAATATCTATCTTTTAGAATTTAAAGTGCCTTTTATAGATGTAGGCTTGTGGAGTTTAAGAGAAGACATTCTGCTGTATATAGACTTCTGACCGAGAAAAGGGCCTCAGAAGGGATAAGGACAACTTAGAGCCTGTTAACCAGAAGAGCTGTTTTTGTTGACTGATGTTATAGAAAGCTCCAATATGCAAGAATAGACAAGTATCAGAGAAGTTAAGAACAGAGTTGAAGAGAGGCAAGTGAGTACAGAGTACGACTAAAGCTTGAAGTTTTATGGTATAAGAGAATAGAGATTGTGAAATAGAAAGAAGACAAAAAAGTAGTCACAGTTTGACAAGATAGCTGCAATAAATGTCCATCTTAGAAACATAACCACCCAAACGTAAAATATTATTTGAGGCATTGATGCCAAGCCAAACATATGACCACTACTAATAATTAACATGATTATCATTACTGCTAACATTTAGTAAGCAGTTACAGGGCCAGCCATTTTGCAAAGCATCATAATGGATACAATTCCTGTAACAATCTTATGAGATAAGACTCTATCAACCTCATTTTATAAATGAAGAAATCAGGGCTTAAAGGGGTTGTAGTGAAAGAAAAATTAGAACTCAAGTCATGTCTGGATGCTGAGATGAGCATGCTATGCGGCCTCCTCAACTGGTTAGAATAATGAGTCAGTAAACTGCAGGGATATTAACAATTAACTGTTTCCTACATATTCTTTTAGAAGTACATTCACAGAGGAATAGAAGGCATTTCACTCCAAATTTTAAAATTTCAAATGGAAGACAAAGGAGAGACACACATGAACACTATAAAAATAACTACCTTTTCACAATATAAAAAAGGCAAAGAACATCTCTGAAGAAACAGTACAATGTTGGCTTATCCAAAACAAAAAGGCCTGCTTTTCAAACTATCCATAGGTTTTAAGTAAAGCAAACTACTGAATACAACCAATACATACCTTGTAAGTAGTTCAATGGAGATAAGGAATTGCAAACTGGCTATGAGGATAAGCTACGGAGTCAGGCTGCCTGGTAACTAATTCTGACCCCACTACAGAAACACAGTCTCACTATGTTGCCCAGGCTAGAGTATGCTGGGTATTCACAGGTGCAATCCTAGCACACTAGTAGCCTCCAACTCCTAGTCTCAAGTGATTCTCCTGCCTCAGGCACATGCCACCATGCCCAGCCTCTTAATCTCTTATAATAGGTATAAATAATCTACATCAAAGGAGATTCAGTTACACCTGCACCAAAGGAGATTCAACAGAAAAAACTAAATTAATGTTAGCAATTTTATTATTAAATTGGGATATCTAAAGATTGAGTGCTAAGTCATTTTCAATAAATGTTCTCATGCACCAACACTCAAATGTATTAGGACACATTTACTGATATAATGTATAAGTTTCACTTTAAAATACTCCAACAAAAACAAAAACAAAACAAAAAAGGTGCGAGGGAAATGTATAAAAAAAATCGTGAAAAACTGATAAATGTAGACGCGGGTGATAGGCACACAGGAATTCATATCATTCTCTCTACTGTCATGTATGGCTGAAAATTTCAAAAATCCTTTTAAGGAACTCTCTGATACTTCAAAACAAAGGTGGGGGGGGGGGGGTTCAGAGTACATAGCTGTTCAACAGTCTTGTGAACAGATTTTTAAAAATTCGTATTTTTGCAAAATGGATCTGGTGAACAAATGCTTCCCTCTGCTCTGATGACCATGACCCTAGTAATGATTGGCAAAAATAATGTCTATAATGAATCTTAAACATGGCCATCTAGCATGAGGTAAGACAAAAAGGTCTACACAAATATCACTGGATCTTGATAATAACAACTATAGCCTTTGATAGTTTCCATCTGAAAAGAAAACTAGGAATTGAGTGACAAAGCATTCAACAAGCAACTAGAGTACAAGCTTGGTCATTAGTACTAAAAACTGTGAGATAATAATAAGTCTGCTTCTTTAGTCCTTTAAATACATCTACTTGTTCAATTTCCACACTGTACAAAGGGGGAAAAGAACATATGCAGGAGCTTTATTATAGATAATTAGAAAAAAACAAGTCTCATGTGGATACAATTTGTTTTGTTAAAAATCCATTATCACAAAGTCACAATACATGGCTGTTCCCTCTGAATCAACTGTGAACCTGCTGTATAATAAAACTTTTCCTCACTAAGCTTCTAGGTATATGCTCTCATGTGCAATGTTTTAAAATTATTTTTAAAAATGTGATTATTTTTTGCAAAAGCCTATTTATAGTAAACATGTGCTCTATGCAAAATGTTCACTTAGCTGAATTGGTACTTTAACTGAATATAAACTTAAGTTTTAGTCATTTTGTTACACTCTCCATGGTTAGTAGTGATTTTTGTCACAAATGCTATTTCTCTGACTGCTAACATTACAGCAAGAAAATAATTATTTGCAGTAGTGAAACTGATTTTGATTTCTTCACTGCACTTCTTATCTATGCTTCCTTCCTATAACTACATCTGACACTCAAGCACAGATTCTAGATATACTTTGGAGCTAGCAGGAAATCTTACAAAAATGACACTTTACAAGATTGAGAGAATAAACATTGGTAAGCATAAAATATTTGACACAGCAAAGACTAGTTTGACGTATCTACTTCCTACTTCACTACATTAAAATTAGTGTTCGAGATTCAAAAATCTGGCTGACAAAATGATCAGACTCCCTGTCCAAAAATACACACAGAAAAGACTGAAGACAAGTATTTTGAGTCAATGATTACAGACAGAGGATCCTTATCCAAATAAGTCACATGTCTCTACCTATTCTATCCTAAGAAACTGACAGAGCTCAAATTTTAGGTCTTAGGTATCTTGAACCCTAATAATTTTAATGAAAAGCTATTATGCTAGATTGCTGGGTTTAAATCTCATTATTACTATATAAAAATCTTGTTAAAATACTTTTAGTTATGTGCTTACTTAGCTGAGTTAACTTTAAGTTATCTCAAAAACATGTTTGGATCGAATCCTGTAAGTACTGCTAAAGAGACACTCTGTTAGCTCTGGCTTTATAAGTGAAAGATCTAAAGATGAGAAGGGAGGAGCAATTTATTGTATTTGAGTACATGGAAAAGCACTCCTTTGTGACTGCAGATGTCACTTGCTGAATCAGGGACATATTTCTTTCACACTTCTATTTTTGCCCACTGATGTAGAAGATGCTATCTTAACAGAAAAAATACTAATAGATGCAAATTGACACCCATCCTTTGATTAAAAGTAAGTTGGTAGCTTTCCCAGAGACTTTAAAAACAAAGACTATTAATCCCAAACTATTCTGGGCTCTGCACCAGTGACAAATGTACTTTAGAAGGTCTTCTAACTAATAAAAATATTTAGGATTATGTGGGCAGAAAAAAAAATTGTTCTTAAATCTGGATAGAATTACTGTGAATATCTTTAAATAATATTTTTAAATATTTTCAAGGTTTTTAATACTGGTATTAAATTATAAGATTTACACAACTACCTGACCATTTATTTTGAAAAATCATAAAATATAATTTTTTTAAGCAATTGTTTCTGCTGGGAGCTCATCAATATACCAGAAACACATTTAATTCCAGTGTCTCGTTCCTCCAAAACTGTAACTCTAGATCAAAAGTAATATATCACAAAGTGTTTAGATGACCGCAATGAAAAAAGGACTGAAACAGCGTGAGACTCTGTCTCAAAAAAATCCCTCTCCCTCTCCCTCCCCCTCCCCCTCCCCCTCTCCCTCTCCCCACGGTCTCCCTCTCCCGCTCTTTCCACGGTCTCCCTCTGATGCCGAACCGAAGCTGGACGGTACTGCTGCCATCTCAGCTCACTACAACCTCCCTGCCTGATTCTCCTGCCTCAGCCTGCCCAGTGCCTGCGATTGCAGGCGCGCGCCGCCACGCCTGACTGGTTTTCGTATTTTTTTGGTGGAGACGGGGTTTCGCTGTGTCGGCCGGGCTGGTCTCCAGCTCCTAACCGCGAGTGATCGGCCAGCCTCGGCCTCCCGAGGTGCCGGGATTGCAGACGGAGTCTCGTTCACTCGATGCTCAATGGTGCCCAGGCTGGAGTGCAGTGGCGTGATCTCGGCCCGCTACAACCACCTCCCAGCCGCCTGCCTTGGCCTCCCAAAGTGCCGAGATTGCAGCCTCTGCCCGGCTGCCGCCCCGTCTGGGAAGTGAGGAGCGTCTCCGCCTGGCCGCCCATCATCCGGGATGTGAGGAGCCCCTCTGCCTGGCTGCCCATCGTCCGGGATGTGAGGAGCCCCTCTGCCTGGCTGCCCAGTCTGGAAAGTGAGGAGCGTCTCTGCCCGGCCGCCATCCCATCTAGGAAACGAGGAGCGTCTCTGCCCGGCCGCCCATCGTCTGAGATGTGGGGAGCACCTCTGCCCTGCCACCCCGTCCGGGATGTGAGGAGCGTCTCTGCCCGGCCGCCCAGTCTGAGAAGTGAGGAGACCCTCTGCCTGGCAACCGCCCCATCTGAGAAGTGAGGAGCCCCTCTGCCCGGCAGCCGCCCCGCCCGAGAAGTGAGGAGCCCCTCCGCCCAGCAGCCACCCCGTCTGGGAAGTGATGAGCGTCTCCGCCCGGCAGCCACCTCGTCCGGGAGGGAGGTGGGGGGGTCAGCCCCCCGCCTGGCCAGCCGCCCCGTCCGGGAGGGAAGTGGGGGGGTCAGCCCCCTGCCTGGCCAGCCGCCCCATCCGGAAGGGAGGAGGGGGGGGTCAGCCCCCCGCCCAGCCAGCCGCCCCGTCCGGGAGGGAGGTGGGGGGGGTTAGCCCCCCGCCTGGCCGGCCACCCGGTCCGAGAGGTGAGGGGCGCCTCTGCCCGGCCGCCCCTACTGGGAAGTGAGGAGCCCCTCTGCCCGGCCAGCCGCTCCGTCCGGGAGGGAGGTGGGGGGTTAGCCCCCCGCCTGGCCAGCCGCCCCGTCCGGGAGGTGAGGGGCGCCTCTGCCTGGCTGCCCCTACTGGGAAGTGAGGAGCCCCTCTGCCCGGCCAGCCACTTCGTCCGGAAGGGAGGTGGGGGGGTCAACCCCCCGCCTGGCCAGCCGCCCCGTCCGGGAGGGAGGTGGGGGGGTCAGCCCCCCACCCGGCCAGCCGCCCCATCCGGGAGGGAGGTGGGGAGGTTAGCCTCCCCCCGGCCAGCCGCCCCGTCCGGGAGGTGAGGGGCGCCTCTGCCCGGCCGCCCCTACTGGGAAGTGAGGAGCCCCTCAGCCCGGCCAGCCGCCCCGTCCGGGAGGGAGGTGGGGGGTCAGCCCCCCGCCTGGCCAGCCGCCCCGTCCGGGAGGGAGGTGGGGGGGTCAGCCCCCCACCCGGCCAGCCGCCCCATCCGGGAGGGAGGTGGGGAGGTTAGCCCCCCCCCCTGGCCAGCCGCCCCGTCCGGGAGGTGAGGGGCGCCTCTGCCCGGCCGCCCCTACTGGGAAGTGAGGAGCCCCTCAGCCCGGCCAGCCGCCCCGTCCGGGAGGGAGGTGGGGGGTCAGCCCCCCGCCTGGCCAGCCGCCCCGTCTGGGAGGGAGGTGGGGGGGTTAGCCCCCCGCCTGGCCGGCCGCCCGGTCCGGGAGGTGAGGGGCGCCTCTGCCCGGCCGCCCCTACTGGGAAGTGAGGAGCCCCTCTGCCCGGCCACCACCCCGTCTGGGAGGTGTACCCAACAGCTCATTGAGAACGGGCCATGATGACAATGGCGGTTTTGTGGAATGGAAAGGGGGGAAAGGTGGGGAAAAGATTGAGAAATCGGATGGTTGCCGTGTCTGTGTAGAAAGAGGTAGACATGGGAGACTTCTCATTTTGTTTTGTACTAAGAAAAAATTCTTCTGCCTTGGGATCCTGTTGATCTGTGACCCTACCCCCAACCCCGTGCTCTCTGAAACATGTGCTGTATCCACCCAGGGTTGAATGGATTAAGGGCGGTGCAAGATGTGCTTTGTTAAACAGATGCTTGAAGGCAGCATGCTCGTTAAGAGCCATCACCACTCCCTAATCTCAAGTACCCAGGGACACAAACACTGCGGAAGGCCGCAGGGTCCTCTGCCTAGGAAAACCAGAGAACTTTGTTCACTTGTTTATCTGCTGACCTTCCCTCCACTATTGTCCTGTAACCCTGCCAAATCCCCCTCTGCGAGAAACACCCAAGAATGATCAATAAAAAATAAAAAAAATAAAAAAAAAAAAAAAAATCCAAATTAAAAAAAAAAAAAAAAAAAAAAAAAACAAGAAAAAAGGACTGAAAATTAATTTCCCTCTAGCAATAATTTGTCAGAAAACATTTTCCTCATTAAGTAATTGAATGTTAAATGTATATGTCAGAAACATTTTAAATATTTTACTGAGAAGCTTGGACATGTACACCCTAGCACTAAATATTAATATTATAAACGATGAATTTTAGGTGTAATCATTACATAAACATGTTTCTACAAAGACAATGGGAATCAGGACTTCTGTAAAATAAAATGAAACAGTGTATTATAATTCCTTTACATTTCTTTCATAGAGTTAAGAAATTAAAATGAGAGCACATCTAGTCCCATTTTATAGTAAAAAAATGACTAACTCATAAATGTACTAGAAATTCTAGTAGAAATAGATTTCATAAGACTAGAAATTCTAGTAGAAATAGCTCACCATAATTTTACTATCAACAATAAAATTTTGAGAATTCTTCTAAAACAATCTCTTCTTTGGGACAGTGGTTCTCATATTTGTTTGGACGGCAATGAATAAGCAATTGAGGGTACTCTCTATGGAACCCCCAAAATGATCATGTTGTACTTAATGGTATCATAAGAACTAGAAAAAGCTTGACTAGATATCTATCTATATATATGTATGTGTAATTCTATAATTGCAAATGCAATGTGTGTTTGTGTGTGTGTGTGTGTTTGTGTATTCCAATACAAAAATCGCAACCACAAACCATTATCTATGAAAAACCTAAATAAGTTCAGGGCAATTTTTCCATTAACACTGATTTGGTATTTGTTAATAATAACCATAGCTAATGCTCCAAATATTTAACATGTGGTGGGCAATAGGCCAAACTGATTTATATGTATATCTTACTTATAACTTACGCACCTCAAAATATTTACTATGTGCTGGGCAACAGGCCAATCTGATTTATATATACGTATTATTTATAACTTATGCATCTTACTTACAACCACAAAAGACAGCCATTATAAGTTTCGTTTGACAGTGAAACAACTGAGATTTCTAACACGTTAGATGTACTTTAACCGAAGTTCCAAGTACTGGTTAAATGGTAGAGTGAAGACTCCATCCCAAGCTTGATTCAAACTTGTTCTTCTAACCACAACACTATCCTTCTAGTTATAAAATAAAATCTAAACAAATTTAAATATTTTATATAATCATATTTAAATTTTTAAACTAATCAGAAAAGACCAACATTAATCAAATTTAAAAAATTATTTTTGGAGAAAGTGTCTTGCTCTGTCACCCAGGCTGGAGTGCGGTGGCACGATCATGGCTCACTGCAGCCTCCACCTCCCCAGGTCAATCAATCCTCCTGCCTCAGTCTCCCAAGTAGGTGGAATTACAGGCATGCACCACCATGCCTGGCTAATTTTAAAACACTTTTTATAGAGGACAGAGTCTCACTATTTTGCCTAGGCTGGCCTTGAACTCCTGGGCTCAAGTAATCCTTTCACCTCAGCCTCCCAAAGTGCTGGGATTACAGACATGAGCCACCATGCCTGGCCAACATTAATCAATCTTAAGAGTGGAACAGCAGTGTAAGTTGAAGAATCACTTAAAAGTTGCTATGAGAAGCCTCCTATTAATCACGTATTCTGGAAATGACTCCTAAGTTCCAAATGTAAGGTGCTTTTGTTAAGCACGTAGGGAAAGAAATTCAGTTGTGTCAGCTGGATTTCAAATAAAGGCCTTCTCACTAGGGTATAAGCCAACTGTAAAATCAATCAACCCAGCTAAATACTCAAAAGACAGAGATTTTTAGAGAATAAAAGTTTTAGGGGGTAATAAACTAAATCTACTCTGCCTTGTTTTCAGCAACTTTGGAATTTACTTAATTTGAAGGAGGTACATGGACTAGTGTTGTTACAAAAGGAAAAGACAAATAACTTAGTCTTTAGTATAACTGGTATTTGCTAAAGAAAATATTACTAATATATAATAAATATATTAGTAAGTAGGGAGTCCTCTGTCAGTATTACTCTAAGTATCAATAGTTTTTAATTTTATATTATTAGAATTGGCATATTTATAGCCATAGTCAGAAAGCCAGAAAACAATATAAAAATAATTCTCATCAATGAGAACCATGAAAAGATTATTCAGCAGCATAGCTCAAATGTGTCTAGCTCAATTCAACTTAAAACCTTATTATTCTGGAGTGAATTTTTACTAAAAGACAAATGTCTTTAGTCTGCCTTAGATAGCTACTAAAGACAAGAAAATCTATTAAATAATCATTAAATTTTAAAATAATCTTAAATGAAGGCTTAAAATATATGTACCTTATAATATCCATTGCCTGGTAAAGTATTTCAGATTGATCAACTCCAAGAACCTTCTTCGCCCCAGCTTTAGCAGCAAACATAGAGAGAATTCCAGTTCCACAACCAACATCCAAAACTACCTGGAGTAATTAAGAAAAAAACAAAACAAAACAGATGTTATCAAAAAAGTCTCTATATTAAATTCCATTCATATATTATGATGTTTCTGTCTAGGAAAAGATCACAATAAAAATTTGAAACTGGCCAGGCGTGGTGGCTCACGCCTGTAATCCTTTGGCCTCCCAAAGTGCTGGGATTACAGGCAGGAGTCACCATGCCCGGCTCTTTCCATTACGTATTGAAATTATAATTTATTAGTATTGACTCCAGAAGAGAGATAATCTAACCATCCTGATATCCACTGAAGAAATAAAGTTGTTGAAAGGCTACTACTTTGTGCTTCCTATCCTTTGCCCCGATGGTTTCAGTGGGAATTTGTCTGTTCTTGAACACATGGCCTGTCTGGGTGAGTCAGTACATTTTAACATAATTACTTTTATAAACATTAAGAATTTTACTTTAACATGCAATCTGTATACATCACTGCAAACAAAAAGAATTTTTTAAAAGTTCCAAATAAAACGTAGTAACAAAAATGGCAAGAAAACAGTATACTACATAGTATATATGTATCCAGTACAGTTATAGTACCTCAACTTGAAATACTGTACGGCAGAAAATGAAAAAATAGAAAAATATACACAATAGAACAGTATATAATAAGTTTCCAGAAACTCTCATTAAAATAAAACATGTACAAAACTAAAAAATGAAAAATAAAAGATCAGTGTGGAATTTAGAAGTTTGCTGAAAGTGCTTTGGTGATACTGTCTGGGAAGATCAACACTCCCTTGCTGTGTACCAAAGACAAGCTGGCAGCACAATTGGTGACACCATACATGGTATATACCCTTCATGACCTAGGGAGTCCAGTGCTAACAAATTACCTTATAATTGTGCTCGCATATGTATAAAAATATTTTTAATATTTTATATGAAGCATTGTTTCTAACATAAAAACTGAAACAACTTACGGACATTCTTACATTGGATATAGGAACTATTAAAAGAATATTAATGAAAAGATGCTCAAAATCACTAATCGTTAGAAAAATGCAAATCAATATAAATATCACCTCACACCAACTAGGATAGCTATTATCAAAAAACTAGAAAACAACAAGTATTGCTAAGGATATGGAAAAATTGGAACCCTTGTGCACTGCTAGTGGGAATACAAAATGGTATACCCACTGTGAAAAACAGCACAGTGATTTCTCAAGGAATTAAAAATGGAATTACCATATGACTCAGCAATTTCATTTCTGGGTATATACCCAAAAGAATTAAAAGCAGGGCCTCTAAGAGATATCTGTATACCTATGTTAATAGCAGCAATATTCACAACAGCTTTAATATAGAAGTAACCCAAATATCCATAGACAGATGAATGAATGGATAAACAAAATGTCATACATATATAAAATGGATTACTGAGCCTTAAAAATGAAAAAAATTCTGACATTTGCTATAACAAGGTCAAATCTTGAGGACATTATGCTAAGTGCAATAAGCCGGTTACAAAAGGAAATACAGTCAGCGCTTTGTATGCCTGGGTTCCCCACCCAGGGAGTCAACCAACTGCTAATCGAAAACATTCGGGAAAACAAATTGCTTCTGTACTGAACATGAAGTCTTCTTTCTCTTGTCACGGTTCTAAACAACACAGCATAACAACTATTTATATAGCACTTACATTGTATTAGGTATTATAAGTAATCTGGAGATGATTTAAAGTACACAGGAAGATGTGTGCAGGTTATATGCAAACACTACACCATTTTATATCCGGTAAACGAGCATTTGTGGATGCTGGTATCCACAGAGGGTCCTGGAAACAATCCCTCACAGATACTGAAGGAACGACTGTACTGTAATATTCCACTTATATGATGTATATGAGTAGTCAAAATCGTAGAGACAGAAAGTAGAACAGTGATTGCCAGGGGCTGGGAGGAAGGGAGAATGGGGAATTACCGTTTAATGAGAATAGTTCCAGTTTTATAAGATGAAGAGTTCTGGAGATGGAGGTGGTGATGGCTGCATGACATTATAAATGTATTTAATACCACATACCTATACACTTAAGGATAGGTAAGATGGCAAATTTTGTATCATGTTTATTTACCATAAGAAAAAACACGGGGGTAAAAAGATAATAAGGAATTTCTCCAAGAAAAGCTGCTGAGTGAAGAAAGTTAAGTATAGAAAGATATGTTTAGTATATTCCAATAAGAGTATGTGTTTTTTTGTAAGACTATCCATACATACATTCATATATAATGTATATACAAATGCATATATGTGTATGTGTATGAAATCCTTATTTAATTGTCATTTTACAAATGAAGAATGTGAGCTTCAGAGAGGCAAAGAAATAGGTCCAGGGTCACACAGCTGGTAAATTGTAGGGCCTGCATTCAAACACAGGTTAACCTTCTTCTAAAGCCTATATTTTTAATTGTATGTTAGTTATTTATTACATCTAGCTTAGAATTAGGTGATCAGGCAGATTAGCTAAAATTTGATAGAATCAAAGAGGTAGAAATAGAATGAACATTATTTTATAAAATGATGAGGAAATTTGATTCATTTTTTTTCTTAAAAAACTGAATGAATTTTAACTGTAGATAATAATCACAAGCATAAAGAAGGCACCTAACTGGGAATTTCTTCAATAAACTACAAACAGAAATTAATTATGAGTGGGTGACAACACGATTAAATACCACTCGAAGTTAAATTAATCTGAGAAACCATATGGCCTCCACAGGAGCTTTGTGAATTGAAATAATATTAAGAAAAGAAGGAAGAAAAGGAGGCTGGGAAGGGATGGAGAGAGAAGGGAAGGAAAAAAGGAAAGAAAACATTTTTAATAAAAATATTTAATATTTTGATGATTAATCTTATGATTACTAATACTTGAGCCTTTTCAGTATTTACTTACCTATTATAAGATAAGTCCATTCAGAAGCATACTGAAGGAACATTCTAACTTACTTTCCTAACAAGCTCCTCTGGTATTCCTATCACCAAGTATTAAGAGAAGATGGCTAAAAGAAAAACAATGATAATGCTCTCACCGTAATAAAACCCACAGAATTTTAGAACCAGAAGGAATTTTTACAATCACCTTACAGGTTAGGCCCAAAGAGATTCACCACTTGCCCAAAAGTATATAACTGGTTCCAGAATAGCCAGGATTAGTGATTCTCATGTTTCATCTCTATATAACATATTAAGGAAAAAATAAAATAAAAATCTGGGCATCATCTAACTAGAAATATAAAGCAACATTATTAACAGCAACATAATTTGCTTCACTGGAAACAGAGTGGTTTTTAGACAAACATTAAATAAACTTTCCAGCACTTGTTTTGCAAATATAAAAACTATGAAGGGCCGGCGTGGTGGCTCACGTCTGTAATCCCAGCACTCTGGGAGGCCAAGGCGGGCGGATCACAAGGTCAAGAAATCAAGGCCATCCTGACCAACATGGTGAAACCCCGTCTCTATTAAAAATACAAAAATTAGCTGGGCGTGGTGGCACGTGCCTGTAGTCCCAGCTACTCCGGAGGCTGACGCAGGAGAATCGCTTGAACCAAGGAGGCGGAGGTTGCAGTGAGCCGAGATTACGCCACTGCACTCCAGCATGGCGACAAAGCAAGACTCCGTCTCAAAAAAAAAAAAAAAAAAAAAACTATGAAAAGTCTCCACTATAGTAACATATAGAAAGCATACAAAAAAAACTAAATATAAAAAACTGAAAACTATAACTTTTAAATAAAATCATTTATTTGTCTCTGGTGGGAATCAGCACGAACAATTATAAACTTTTCACGAGGTGCAATGCTTTGGCCAAAAAGATCAGAGCACCATATAAATTACAGTATATCTGTCCAGTTCAGCCAACTCACAAGTGAAACACTGCTCTTAAAAAAGAGGTATGGAAAATGAAAAGCCAATCCAGATTATATTCCAAACAATACAAAAATCAGGAAAAAGGATTTTTAAAACATAAAGGTTGTTACTGCTGCCATATCATGTAAACCCCATGAAGTAACCTTAGAGAGATGAAAGCCGAATTATAACAACCTGATACATTATCAATATACATGTTCTCAAAGTAAAAAGAGTGGGAAAAAATTTCCAAGGAAAGGTATATAAATGGCAGAGATCATAATATTCCTGATTAAATGAGGGGACTAATTTCCCATCAGGAAGAACAAACAGAAAACCTGAACTTTTAAGTAACCACGCCAATGTATAAAGGGAGGAAAAGAGAGAGGGAAAAAGAGAATAAAGAAAAAAAAGTGTAAGGAAGAAAAGCCAAAAAACACAAATTTCTAACACAAAGGCACATGCACACACAGGGTATAAGATCATTTTTTAAATAACTTGAGCCAATATTAAAATTAATTGTAAAATACAAAGTATCTCTAAATGGGGTAAAGTATTAAAATAAAGCATATAAACTAAATACTATATTACCATAGTGAACCCTACTTACTGTTCTTAAACTCATTAATTCTCAATTACTTAACACAAACTAGAGTAATAATTAAAAGTATGCTATGACATGGTGCTTATCTGATACATTTAAAATTCATGGGAATAACTGTAAACAAAAAATATGGTTTAAGCAAAATTATCTGAATAAGCAAAATTTAACTAAGCTATGTCATTATAACTAAGCTACACCATTGTAATAACTTTCAATTTTAAAAAAGAGCATATTGAATGACAGCAGCAATCAGCATTTGTTATCGGTACTCTGCACCACAGAGCAGCATCATAAATGTCTTCCATGAAATACAGACAGAAGATGTTAAATCAATTGCTATCACAATGATGAGCCAAGAGAGGATTTCTACTGCCCAAGAACAAGATGAAATGTATATTCTATAACCTATACTACTTACCTTGTCTTTGAAGATATGTGGATTTTGGTATATGAAATCTCGGTAGCTTTCTGTTCGTATTTTGTCCTAGGGTGGAGAGAGGAAAACGCTGTGTTTATAGGACAGTCTAAACAAATAAATTTTTTAAGGGAGATATTTGCCATATTAACACACATTGCTAGTTTCCATAGCAGTTTTTACACCTGGGATACCAAGCTTATTTTTTTCCTAAGAAAACAATAAAGAATAGAAATAGCAACAACACACAAAGAAAATATTTTATGAAGACTGAAACTCAAATAAGACCCAAGTTCTTAAAAATGTGTACATTTTCCTCTTGACGTGCATTATCACCATAAGACTTAGAGTGATAATTAAAGCTAATAAAAGATGAACATGTTTTGCTCCTTTCAATAGGGCCTGGAAACTACAGCCTGATTCTCTGTACTAGAGCTATATTAAAATAAGGGAGAAGCCAAGTGCAGTGGCTCATGCCTGTAATACTCACTTGAAGCTAGGAGTTTGAGACCAGGCTGGGCAACAAAGTGAGACCCTGCCTCCAAAAAAATTAGAAATAAAAATAACAGGCTGGGTTCGGTGGCTCACACCTGTAATCCCAGCACTTTGGGAGGCCGAGGCAAGAGGATCACTTGAGGTCAGGAGTTCGAGACCAGCCTGACCAACATGGAGTAACCCTGTCTCTACTAAAAATACAAAATTAGTCGGGTGTGGTGGCGCATACCTGTAATCCTAGCTACTGGGGAGGCTGAGGCAGGAGAATCTCTTGAACCTGGGAGGCAGAGGTTGCAGTGAGCTGAGATTGCACCATTGCACTCCAGCCTGGGCCACAAGAGCGAAAATTCCGTCTCAAAAAACAAAAAAACAAAAACAAAAATAGAAAGGAGATAAAAATAAATAAATGTAAACATTGCAGCTACATACAAAAAATTACACTAAACTGGATACGTTTCAGCTACATACAAAAAAATTACACTAAACTGGATACGTTTTTCTAAGAAAGTCATTGATCAGCACCTATCTGATTTACATTCCTGTTTTGTCTGTAAAAATTTCTGTAGTAGGAAATGATGTTTAAAAGCCTGTAAGCCTAAAAGTAAATCATTTGAGCCCTGCAGCCCACATTATAAGGCTCCTACACTCTGGAGTCTCCCATAACCTGTGACCAAGGCAAACATGTAACTCTAACATTTATGCTGGTTCATGAACAGAGTTGATTCCCTAGGTTGAAACACATACTGACTGCAAATTAAGCAGTTAGGGGCTCTGCTGTCAAGTAAGTAAAATATGACTGTGATTAAATATCATAGAATGGGAATTCTAGTTTTAAGTTTCACATTAGGGTGAAAAGAACATATTACACCAATTGCTACAATATCAAAATTTTATACAAATCATACCCCCAAAACATTTTTATGCCAATTGAGTTTTTTTTTTAATGCATGAAAGGAGATCTTAAAGGGCAAGTTGTTTTACTTAAGTACTAGACCTAAAAAGGGAATTGTCCATAATTCCATGTTTTCTGATTATTCTCACTGCTTTACAAAAAAAATTTTAATTAGCCTTATTAAATCTTCTCCTGAAGTTAAGAATTACTAAGATGAATAAATGTATATATATTAACTAATTATCTAATTTTAAAACTTTTTTCAAAGCATACCGTTTCATACACTTTTACAAATTTTACGCTCTTCTGATACTATAACCAGTGATTTTTGCAGTAACGACAAAACTTACACAGAGTGAACATCAGTCAGGAATGCAGTCACTCAGAAAGCTCCCACTAATCATACTGCCTGACCACTACTTCCCCTTAATCAAAAGAATTCCAGCTGTTATCCTAATGCCATGCACTGCTGCTCAACTAAACTACAATCTTTCATTCTGGCTCTTACAATATATAAATCTGTTTTTGTTTGTATGCTCACGCTGGTGTAATGAAATCCAAAGTATACAAAACATAGTGTCTTGTATATAGCAGAGCTTCAATTCAGTCACTTAATTTTTGGAAAAAAAAATCCAATAAATATGAAAATGCAAGCAAATAAAAGAGTAGCGTTTATAACCATTTCTAAAAATTTATTCTAACAAAGGCTAACACGTCAATACAAAACAATAAACAGAAATTTAAAAAATTTTTTATATCAACCTTGAAACTAAGAAAAATAAAATAACAAAATTACTGCTCCAATACTTAGGAGCAAGATAATATTTTAAGACTAGTAAAGTATCAAGAAATTATTCCTACAAATATAAAAAAAAGAATGAAGGTAAAGAAAAAAGTTATATACTACAAATTTTACATATACAAGCAACAGTATGTTTTTAATTTACAAGCTCATAAAGGTGGACCAAGTGCATGAGACAGGTGCAGATAGAATAAAGAGAATGCAGCAAAGAAAAATTACTGAAATTTCACTTTACTAAATGGTACTATGATCTGTGATAAATGTACAACAGAATGAATAATGTTTCTCTTAAAACAAAGAAGACCGATGCATTTCGGATTTATAGCGTTAGCCAACGATGACTCTTCTTCAAAAAGATAAAGTAGCAAGGAATTCTGAAAGTTCATGTAATCTATCCCTCTATCAATTATATCTCTGGAATTCAAAAAAGGTATCTTCATCTTACCTAAAGAAATAAGATCACAAACTACTTTTATTTAAAATTATAATTAAAACATGTACCAAAAATAGTGTCATGGAAAGACATGAAGCCAAGCAACAAAAAATCCAAATTATACTCTATAAAAACAAGGCCAATTCCAAGCATAAAAATATGTCCTGTAAATATGATTTCTCAATTTTAAATGATTTATAAAAATTAGGTAAGATTCTAGTGGTAATATACCTTGAACAGTTTATGTGTGCTAAGAATCGTTCTAAGAAACAAGAAATAAAGCTGTGATATAAGGCTTGCTTCACATTCATCCAAGGCACGTAACTTGGCAAAATGCAAATGAATAAACAGTTCTTTTTGAATCAACTATCCATATGTCCTATAGACATTTAATCAAATCATTTCCAAGGGGAGGAAATTACACTGCACAAGAACTAAAGGAAGCTAAGGCACTAAGAATGATATTTAAGTGATTCTCTCAAAGGGAAAAGGTGGCACTGGAAACTTCAAGTTGGAACTTCTTAAATCTATACGTACATTGAAAGGAGTTAAACGTACCAGAGCAGGTGTGAAATCTTATGGTTACTGACATATAGATACAAGTGTCCAGGATAAAGATTTGTAAATGGTAAGTACTCAAACTGAATTTCCCTGATGATTGTACTCACAACACTCAACACTCTACTGAAAGTTTCGGTGACCTTTAACCTGTCTGAAAAGCCCAACACAATTTCCATACCAAAGGAATGAAAGGTTTATGGTATTTAAGCTGATGGGGTGATTTAAAATGACAAACATGGCCCTAGATAAACCTCTTTAAAGAAAATATTCTAAACATAAAAAAATTAATTTTAATAAAGAAAATGAAGCAAGTCAATTTCTTTTCAACAAATTCACTGAGACTTAAAATAACGTATTACTTATAATATCTATTATTTATAAGGTTATGCCATTACCTACGTGACAACAAAAAGCACAACCATGACATGCAATTAGTAATGACATGACAATGTTTTAAAAGACCCCATATAAGTATAATTACCAATTACCAAACTTCTATTCTGTGATCCAGCAAAACTGAATCAACAAAATATATACATGTTATCAAATATCCCTGGTTAGCTTAAATGCCTATGCTTCAGGGAAACCATAAAATAAAATAATCTCTGAAAGAAGGATTTAGAAAGGGATATTTTGTTTGTTGGTTTTAAGAACAGGTAATGGTGGCATCTAAAATTCAGCGATAAACATCTAAAACTTTCAATTTTATGTTCCAACATTTATTTTACTCTATGTAGATATTCTCAATTTCACTGAACTAAAAATTACATCTTCCTATTTTACAATAATACTTAATAAAATGTATAATTATCAAGTATAGCTAGAAATCAACTTCTATTTTATATGGATATTACCGTTATAAAAATTAAAACCAGCCAGATTTAAATACAGTCACATGTTGCTTAATGCTAGGGATACTTCTGAGAAATGTGTTATTGCGTGAACATCATAGAGAATACTTCACAAATGGAGATGGTATATAGCCTACTACACACCTAGGCTCTGTAAGATAGCCTATTACTCCTAGGCTACAAACCTGTACAGCATGTCACTGTACTGAATACTGTAGGCAACTGTAACACAATGGTATTTGTGTACCTAAGCATATCTAAAGATAGAAAAGGTACAGTAAAAATATGGCATTACGGTGAAACCCCGTCTGTACTAAAAAATACAAAAAATTAGCCAGGCGCCGTGGCGGGCACCTGTAGTCCCAGCTACTTGGTAGGCTGAGGCAAGAGAATGGCGTGAACCTGGGAGGCGGAGCTTGCAGTGAGCCAAGATCGCGCCACTGCACTCCAGCCTGGGTGACAGAGCGAGACTCCATCTCAACAACAACAATAACAAAAAAAAATATGGCATTATAGTCTCATGGAAGCACCATCACACCAGTCTGACTGATCAAAACACTAGCATGCAGTGCACAACTGTACCTAATTTGACCAATTCAGGAAATACTCCTATATGTCAATTATTTCAAATGTAAAAAAGTTACACCATAATAATTGTGAGATTTATAATTAAACTTTATATCAAAGAATTATTATTGGCCCAAACAAAAGTCAGTATGTCTATTTAAAACACTGAAATTAATCATTTCCTTTACACGTTAAATGGTAATATATAATTTAATCCATCTAATTGTTCCTATTTAATAGCTGCCCTTGAGAAGACTAAAATTGTCGTTTTTCCAATATTTTAAGGAAAAAGTGATTTCATAAAAAGATTAATGATTTTAAATGGAATGTACAAATGACTGATGCCTCTGTAATCTTTTTTTTTTTTTTTTTTTTAAAATAGAGACAGGGTCTCACTATATTGCCCAGGCTGGTGTCAAACTCCTGGGCTCAAGCAATCCTCCTGCCTCGGGCTCCCAAAGTGCTGGTATTACAGGCATGTGCCACCGTGCCCAGTCTTGTAATATTTTCAACCCAAGATAAGCTACCAAGCACCAAAGAGGTGTTTAAAAAGCAGTTCTCCCCACCCAAAAAAAAGAGGTCTCCTATAGTGCACACATATATTAAGAAAGAACCTGTTCTATTTTTCCTTTAGTATGGATTTGACGCATCTGTGTTCTTTTCTAACCTTTAGCATTTCTTCATGTATCCCATAATGCCCGTATGAGCTGAAATAAACACCATCCTCATCCTCCTGGAGGTCCGCAATGACACTAGTAGATGACGAGCAGGTTCTGACATCTGTGTGCATCACAAAATCCTGAGCAAATTGTCTGTAATCAATTTGAAATACACCCTTGAGACAGGTTTATTGGACCATGAATAAAGGAAAGGCTAGAGGTTGAGGAAGAGGAAAGGGGAGGGAGTACAGTGTGATGAGTCTTCTAAATCACATTCTATCTTGAACAACTGAAAGCTCCCCCTGCTGGATCTGAAGCAATGGCAATATTCAGAAACAATTATACGCACTCCTTCTACAAACCACAAAAGCAATGCCAACCGCAGATTATAGCTCCTTATGTCTTTCAACTGAACAAATAAGCATATCACTTTTATAATCCTCTATTATTTCTATTGTTTTAAAATCCTTTTTTAGCAAATGAATAAATGTCGTTTATTTCAGCTCTATTAATATTCTTTAAAACCATATTATTTCTTGGGAGTATTATGTAAGCAGAAAGTAGACCCAAATAGATAATTATTTACATACACCAGCACCACCCACTCCAGCTCTAAAACTTAGATCCCTCTCAGATCATGACATATTAGGAATCCATAAGGTATATAAAAGGGAGAAGTTCAAAGGGGCAAAAGGTAGAGCTGGTGTTGGTTACTTGGTTACCTAGCATAAAAATTCTGAAACAGGGAAGAGGAACTACAATTGGCTCTATTATCTTTTTTGCTGGACATTCATTCTGGCAAACCATCAGATGGGTACTCAGGCAACAGCAAACAGCTTACAAATCCAACAGGAAGGCCTGTGAGGTATACTTGTCAGAAATGCAGAATCTCAGGCCCTATTCTCAATCTTCTGAATCAGAATTTATATTTTAACATGATCCCAGTTGATTCCTATGCATATTAAACTTTGAAAAGTACTACACCAGTAGAATGCTAATTTATTCACTGGAAAAAACTGTCACCGTATATCTGGTTTTCTGGGTTCATACTACACCATAATTACATTTTGATTCCCCCCCACCGACCCCACCCCGACAAAGTCTTGCTCTGTTGCCCAGGCTGGAGTACAGTGGTGCGATCTCAGCTCACTGCAACCTCCCCTTCCCGGATTCAAGCAATTCTCCTGTCTCAGCCTCCCAAGTAGCTGGGATTACAGGCGTGCGCCACCACAACCCGGCTAATTTTTCTATTTTTAGTAGAGACAGGGTTTCACCATGTTGGCCAGGCTGGTCTCAAACTCCTGACCTCATGATCCTCCTGCCTCGGCCTCCCAAAGTGCTGAGATTACAGGTGTGAGCCACCGCACCCAGCCTACATTTTGATTCTTTAAAAATAAAAACTTCAACCCTGTATTTTCCCCAAACCTCAAAAAGATTAATCCTTCCAACTTTAAAAAACTAGGATAGAAAAAGTAAAATGGAGAAATCAACGCAAACAGGAAAACTGAAAGGAAGGCAATAAAGAACAAAAACATTCATGAGGACAACATTTGTCAGAACATACCAGAATAGGTAAAACTATAAGATTTTATATTAATTAACTATATCCATAGTGTACAAAAATGGTACATATCTTCAACAGTATGAAGATAAAATATCTACATTGTACTTTCCAGTATATGAAATGTTCTACTATATTCTACTTTGCCATTAGGTTGTATTATTCTGGAGATCTAAACAATTAATTTTGCAAGACTGATAAATTACTTCATTTTTTGCAGATCCTCACGTGCTCTAGCCAATGCGGCTTCAGCAGACAGTGCCCTGGCTTCCATATGTTTCAATTTTTCAACAACAGATGTATTTTCACTGAGTCTGTTGGGGTATGAGAAGGGTACTGACACCGGTTCATAAAGATCTTCTACATCTAAAGAAATAAATGGACATTATTATCAGGCCATCTTATAACAATAAAACAAGTATTAATATGTTAGGAATAAATATGCCCTAAGTTTCTACTATGTGGCCAATTGAGAAAGATTAGTGAAAGTACTTTTAATTGAATATTAATCATCTTGGCTTTGCACAGTGGCTCTTGCCTGTAATCCCAGCACTTTGGAAGGCCGAGGCAGGCAGATCACTTGAGGCCAACAGTTCAAGACCAGCCTGGCCAATTTGGTGAAACCTTGTCTCTACTAAAAAAAAAAAAAATACAAAAAGTTAGCCAGGTCTGGTGGTACGAGCCTTTAGTCCCAGCTACCTGGGAGGCTGAGGCAGAAGAATTGCCTGAACCTCGGAAGTGGAGGTTGCAGTGAGCTGAGATCGCACCACTGTACTCCAACCTGGGCAATACAGTGAGACTCGGTCTTAAAAGTAATAATAATAATAATAAATATTTATCATCTACACTATTTTAATTTGAATTCAAAGAGCATGCTGTTAGTCTAAGTTTTTCATTAGCTGGCTAAACTGAACATATATTTAAATATTAATTATTAATTATACTCAACCAAATCCAGGAAGAAAAAAGTAGAAAGAAAAAAACCTAATATTTATTGATCAGCAGGTAGCTTTCGAGTACATCATTACATCTTGTTTTATTCTCAAAACACAGTTAAGATGTATTTATCCCTATTTTAGGCAAGGAAAAATAAATTTCAGAGAAATGAAGTGACTATCCTAAAGTTATATATCTGTTTATGGAGGAACTAAGATTTAAACCCAAACCTGCCTTCCCAGCCCACGTTCTTGCCATTACACAAAGCCACCTCCTAGCCCATGTCCTTATTGTAGCAGGTATTAAATTCAGATATTGCTTAAGGGAAATCCTGCCATATATGACAATATGAATGAACATGGAGGACATTATGTGAAGCAAAATAAGCCAGACACAAACAGACAAATACTGTGTGATCTCACTCTTGTGTGGAATTAAAAAAAAACTCACAGCAGCAGAGAGTGGAATGGTGGTGGAACTGAGGAGATGTTGGTCAAAGGGTACACACTTTCAGCTACAAGATGAGTAAGTTCTGGGCATCTGTCTATTGTAAAGTGACTATAGTTAAAAATACTGCACTGTGTACTTGAAATTTGCAGACAGTAGATCTTAACTGTTCTCACCACAAAAATAAAAAATGGAATGTGAGGTGATGATGTTAATCAGCTTGGTTATGGTAATCATTTCACAATGTATATGCATATCAAATCATCACATTGTATACCTGAAATGTACACAATTTTCACTTATCAATTATACCTGAATAAAACTGGAGGAAAAAAAAAACATTCCTAAGGACAGTGTATAAAGAATTCTACACATTCAATAATTTTTCATCCTGGGCAAGGTGGAGTGAAATCTATACACTGAAGTCTTATTGCTGATATTATTAAATATCCTAATTCCTAGTATTTAATTTTAATTTCACTTCTCTACAAAGAGAAGTTAATATATGTAGTTAGTGAATTTCACAAAATCAGTGTCCATTTACTGATCTAACTTTCGGATCAACTTAAGGCAGTGAGCAGTGCAAATATTACATCTTCCCCTCAGGATAGCACTGGAAGAAATGCGACTTTGTAAACATTCCTATTCATTTTTTAATTGTGAAGACACGTCCTTGGAATTAGGACAAAATAGCTAAGCCAAACGAATGCATTATACTATAAGAGACTACAGCCTAAGTTGAATTCTTGTTATAAAAGCAGTGCAGGGTGTCACTAACTTCTCATCACTGTGGCAGAATATTGAGTCACTGAGGTTTAAAAACTGCATCATTCACTATCTAATTCACCAAAAATTAATGAGCACAACAAAATATTTCCAAACTATATAAGGCTGGTATACTGTATTTTCTACTTCCTACTACAAACCTCATTTTGTATTTTGATTTTAAAATTCTTCAAACTGTTTGGCCAGTTTCTGTTTTGCTTTCTGCTGCAATAAAAATTAGTCATAATAAAAACTTTTTAATGTTAGGAATATGCAGATAATTATATATTAAAGATTAAACTTAGAGATTTGAAAAAAGAGGATTCAGTAAATATTAAGATTCCTAACTACAATTTGCTAGAACAGTCTAATTCAAAGGCCTAAACCATATTCAGAAAGATGAACATCTACATCTACCTTCTGTCTCAGGATGTTC
Source organism: Gorilla gorilla gorilla (assembly GCF_029281585.2). Lineage (NCBI taxonomy): Eukaryota > Metazoa > Chordata > Mammalia > Primates > Hominidae > Gorilla > Gorilla gorilla. The sequence goes on along the minus strand of NC_073233.2, from coordinate 26,776,883 downwards.
AAATCACCTGGATACTTCTTTCGGGCAGAGAAGAATTACTGCAAAAGCTGACCAATTTTTCAGTAAAATATAACAATTATAAATGTGTATAAACCTCACATAAGAGCTCCAAAATATATGAAGCAATTAAAGGCAAAACCAGATAATCTTTTGATCACAGAGTTTTTAGTTTTTTTAGACAGAGTCTTGCTCTGTCACCTGTATCCCAGGTTCAAGTGATTCTCCTGCCTCAACCTCCCGAGTAGCTGGGACTACAGGCGCCCGCCACCACGCCCAGCTAATTTTTTGTATTTTTAGTAGAGATGGGGTTTCACTGTGTTAGCCATGATGGTCTGGATCTCCTGACCTCGTGATCTGCCCGTAGCCTCCCAAAGTGTTGGTATTACAGGCGTGAGCCACCACACCTGGCCAACTATTAGTTTTTAAGCAACTTAACTTTTCTACTGAAACTAACTACCTGATGAAGCATTTAGAGAATTTTAAAAAGCATGTCTTTTCCTAAAACACTCTACCTCCATTTTGCCGTTAACAAATGGCCTTATGTTAACTAAAGGAGATACACTTATGTTCATCTTACCAAATTGAAGTAAAAGGTCATCTTCTAATACTGGCTTCAAATACTCTTCTTTCTCCCAAGGCACTGGGTTGTATATGGAATTCATGTACTCAACTGTAGGATTCTGGATATAAAATTAATCTCATGTTTTTTTCATTACATATAATCACAAAATCCCCTTAGTAAAAACTACAGAAATTAAACAAAAAGGAAATCATGTTTGCATTACACAAAGTCAGTATGTCTCTAAAAAGTCTACGTGCCTGTCATTTCATTAACTTGCTGGATGATTGCTTAATCAGTAGTTTCAATGCAGAGTTTTTTTTACTGTTTGGATTTGGGGAAAGCGTTGTCATGTCATTAAACATTCATTTAAACAGGACAAAAAAAAAAAAAAAAACAAAGTATCTGGAAAAAAACAGAATAAAAAAGAGCAACCAAAATACTTAAAATCACATGAGAAATTATTTCTGATTTTACAGATCCTGTCCATCAGTATTTCCCTTTATCTGACACTGAATTACTTTTTCACATACACCGATTCATCTCTTAAATGCAGTGAAAACAATATTTGTTAGTTATGGTAGACATTTACATGGTGCTTTCTGCTGTGCTACCTCCTAATGTCCCTGATTCCCCCAATATGATGAGTACCAAATTTAATGCAGTTCCTCATATTCTTTTAAATAATCAGTACACTGACAGTCACTGTAGCATTTCTTTGATTTCTAAATGAAATTATAAATTAAGCTGTCAACTTACCTTAAGTCTAATAAAATTTATTAGCTTAATGTATCCATAAAATTCAAGTCCTAAAGGGGGAAAAAGATAATTCACCTATGTTAACATAATGAGTTTTGTTTAACTGACCTGTTCTATAAAGCCTTCTCTGATTAAACAATAAAATAATTCTGACCTCTAAATTACTACTTATATTTTGAATTTTATTAAGAATTAGAAGCAGTAATACAATGATACTTCTGAATATCTTGAGAAGCAGCCATAGATGACAAATTAAAGCTTTTGTAGTATTTCTAAAAAGATGGGAAACTGATTTTTAAAATTCTACTCCTCCTTTGTCAGAACAATACAAATCTGGAAAATTAGATCCACATTTTACCAAGTATTTGGCAACTGATATCAGAGCTGAAAGTATTAAATCCCTAATTTTTATGGTGTGTATCAAATTATAATTTTGCCAGGACATGGTGTATACTAGCTTTTACATGAAGTTAAATGATGCAAGCCCAATAAGGCTTGTTATCTGGTTCTCGTATCTTTCCAGAAATGAAGCAGCATTTAAAACAAAGGAAAGCAGTAATACATCCAACCAACCACTTATTTGTCATAAGACTCTTGTTATGAGAAAGCTTTCATAGTATACAAACCCCCTATATCGGTAAGTAAAAAAAAAACAAAACAAAATTCTATCTTAAGTATGATTCTAATACTTTAGAAATGCAACATTAAAAACATTAAGGCTGGGCACAGTGGCTCATGCCTGTAATCCCAGCACTTCGGGAGGCCAAGGCAGGCGGATCACCTGAGGTTGAGAGTTCCAGACCAGCCTGACCAACATGGAGAAACCCTGTCTCTACTAAAAATACAAAATTAGCCAGTGTGGTGGTGCATGCCTATAATCCCAGCTACTCGGGAGGCTGAGGCAGGAGAATCACTTGAACCCGGGAGGCAGAGGTTGCAGTGAGCCGAGATCGTGCTATTGCACTCCAGCCTGGGCAACAAGAGCGAGACTCCGTCTCAAAAAAAAAACAAAAACAAAAAACATTAAAAAATGAGGCTGTCATTTATGCCTTACGAAAGTACTTGCAGTTGAATTTATGATTTATAAACATGTGATACCACGTATTTATCTGACACTGAAACATCTGTTAGTATTTGCTATTCTTCAATAATGTCCCTTCTTAGTTGTCAACAAGTATAGGGACCAAAAAACCTATTCTGCATTTTTTTTTTTTTTTTTGAGACGGCGTCTCAGTTTGTCACCCAGGCTGGAGTGCAGTGGCATGATCTTAGCTCACTGCAACCTCCGCCTCCCGGGTTCAAGTAATTCTCCTGCCTCAGCCTCCCAAGTAGCTGGGACTACAGGCACATGCCACCATGCCCGACTAATTTTTTGTATTTTTAGTAGAGTCGGGTTTTCACCGGGTTAGCCAGGATGGTCTCGATCTCCTGACCTTGTGATCCACCCGCCTTGGCCTCCCAAAGGTTGTCACTGGGTTAGCCAGGATGGTCTCGATCTCTTGACCTTGTGATCCACCCGCCTTGGCCTCCCAAAGTGTTGGAATCACAGGCGTGAGCCACAGCACCTGGCCTATTTAGTTAATTTTATTGTAGTATAGCTCTTCTACATCCATTTAAACTGGAAGGCCTTAATTGTAAGGCAAGTGTGTTTAAATAAAAGTTTCAATAGAAACATCACCTGAGTATTTTGCATATCAACCTTAACTTCATCACTCTTTTTCCAGTCTCTACCAAACTTTGTATAAAACTCAGTCTCGTAGGCTGTGAAGTTCATGTCATGCTTTGAGCTGATTGTCTTTTTTCAAATGACCTGCCTCCTTTTTCAAGTCCTACATCTACACTTGCTCTCCCTAAATCTAATATGTAATCACATAAAATGTAAAAATGTAATCACATGCCAAGTCTGTTTTTGTTTTTAGTTGAAAAGCTAATATAAGCTTAAATACAGTGAATCTTGTCTAGAAGAGTGACTTATTCATCTTTTCTCAAGGACCACTTGTCAAAAAAACTCCATTTCCACAAGATGTTGCTGTGTGATTTGCCATATTAAACTCGTACAGAAAAGGGTCTGAAAAACCATAAAATCTGAACTTACATTTCACAGATTTTTTTTCTTTTTTTTGAGAAGAGTCTCACTCTGTCGCCCAGGCTGGAGTGCAGTGATACCATCTCAGCTCACTGCCACCTCTGCCTCCCAGGTTTAAGCAATTCACCTGCCTCAGTCTTCTGAGCAGCTGCTATTACAGGTGTGCGTCACCACACCCAGATAACTTTTGTATTTTAGTACAGGTGGGGTTTCAGCATGTTGGCCAGGCTGGTCTTGAACTCCCGACCTAAAGTGATCCACCCACCTCAGCCTCCCAAAGTGCTGGGATTACAGGCGTGAGTTGCCACGCCTGGCCAAATTTCACAACTTAAATTGCCTTTATTCTAAAAACTACTCACCGTGTTTATGAACCATGCTGTCAATATTAAACTGATGCTCAGACTTACAGTGTGAAAATGTTTCTTCAGCAGATGTGAATAACCTGAAAAATCAAGCAATAGCTTCATGGAATAGTCCCCTAAGAAGTCTAAATACTGATTTCATGTTACATATATACTTTTTTTTTTTTTTACTCTGCTGGTTTCTAGTTTTACTTCCAATTAAGAAAAAACACACACACTTGTATCTGAAAGGAAGGGAACCCAGCACTTTTAAAGGGAATTAGTACTTCTGAGTCCCATTTTATACCTAAAACCAATTATCCTTTAAATGTCAAAGTGAATTTATTTGTCAAATAATATCACTGATTTTATCTAAAGGCTTTTAAGAGAGTTCCCTTTGATAGAGTCTGTTTCTCTCGAGTCATACAATTTCTCTACTTGAGATTCTTTTCTCCTCTAAGTGTCAACTCTGCTTTCAGAGGCTTTGAACTGGCACAGCTCAAACTGCTTTTAGAAATAAAGCATAAAATGTAATTTTACAGCTGGCATACTCCCCAAGTGCCTTATTTCAAAAGTGATCTTGTAGTATTCCCAACGTACTTGCATCACAGACACTGTGAGGATCAATCCTCTTTATTATGTGACATGCAAATCTGAAGGCTACTTAAAGACAGGAATACACAGCAGAGAAGCTGTATACCTTATCTATATTCCTAACACATGTGGAGCATTAGTTTTCCACAAATGTTTACCGAGATAGGTTATTTGGACTATTTCTGGAGGCTATCACAGCCTCTGCACCACTGGTGCTCAATAAATATTTTATGACAACTAGAATATATACAGGCATTCTATCTACCCAATGGGGCTACAGATGAGAACACTAACGCACCACCACTCAGCACCATGCCCAGATACAGGGAACACTGGAAAATGTATTAAAGTAACACTGGCCAATGCCAACCGGGCCTCTTTCATGCCTACTTGCCTAGGACAGGAGCCAAAGCTTCCCAAGACTAACAGGCAGAATTTTAAGTGGCAAGAATGTGAGTTTGGAAATAAGCACACCACAGCTTTGTGACCTTGAGCAAATTATTGATACTACAGTCTTTTTCCTTAAGTGAAAAGTCCTACTTAAGTAAGGTGAACTTCCTTCTTAGACTATGGAAACCGCTCAAATAAAAAAGAAATGTTTCACCTGAGAAGCTCTGTACTGGTCAAAGTATTAGCATGGTAAAGCCGGAAGGCTCCGTAGGGATTATCTAGTTCAGGGTGGCTGCCAAATATGTTACTCATTAGTAACTCGTTAGTAACTTCACTGTTACTTCCGATCTTGTCCTCATAAAAACAATATTCTTAGACCCCATCCCTGACTTGGAAGGATTCAGGTGCAGGGTTCAGTATCATTTTGTTTTCAGCGTCTCAAGTGACAAGATTTGGGAACCACAGATTCAATGCACTACTGGTCAAAAGCTTGTAGTACAATCGGCCTTCCAGTTCACGGTTCCCCCTCTCTACTACCGAGGGTCCTCCTTTTCCACAAGCCCTCACCCCAGACCGGTGGTTCCAGAATTCAAAGACAGGCCACTCTGGCTTGCCTCCTGCCCGAACGCGTTCCTGGGCACACAGACCCCACGCGCCCGGGCACCCTAGGGCAGAGGCCAGGCGCTGAGGCGGACGAACCTGTTACAGAACAGGCAGGGGGTGTGCTGCTTGTCGTGGGGGAGATCTGCATCGTCCTCATCCTCCCAGGCGGCCTCGTCCGCGCTGTCCGACAGTTCTGGCAGGTCCTCCTCATTCTCCACAGCGCCCCGGCCGCCTAACACACACACACAACAATCAGATCGGCCTCGGACACCGGTGAGGCCCGGGGGCTCGAGGAGCAGGTGAGGATGGGCTCTCCTCCGCCCCGTTCGCCCGCGGCCCTCACTCAGCACCTCCTTCATGATCCCTGCGAGCCCCCCACCCTGCCCGGGCCCGTGTCCCGGAGGGTCTTCCACCGGCCCCACAGCGGCGAGGCCTGGGGCTGGACGAGCCGGGTGCTGAGGGGCCAGGGTACCCACCGGTAGCGCCTGACGCTAACGAGCACATGGCTGTGGTGCCCCGAGAGCCCGGCGTGTCTGGGGGCGGGGACCGGGTTGGGCAACGAGCGCGCGCAGCAGCCGCCGACTCCAGGAACGAGCGCGAGCACAAGCGCGAACCCGCGGCGGGACCGGGGCTCCGGAAACTTCGCAGACCGCCGGGAACGCCGAAGCGCGCGCGCTGGCTCGCAATCGCTTCCGGCCTCGAAGCGCCGTGCGGGTCACGTGAGGTGGAGGCGGGGCGAGAGCGGGGGCTCCGCCTCCTCCTGCCGCAGGGTTGGCGCAGTCCGCGCTGAAGAGGCGCGCTGATGACGGTTAATGTTGCAGCCCGGAAGATGACTTTTGTGTCCTCCTTGGGTTGCGGCAGGCGTTAGTGGGAGGTCGCGGCCCGCTGCTCTGAGCCCCAAGGCAGAGAGACGTCGCTGCGGTTTTGCTGTTGGCATCCTGTCCTCTGTGCGCCCCTTTTTCCTGGGATGAGCGGTTAGCGGAGGGGCGATCGGCCCATGACGCCCTCTGGTGGCGGAGGAGGCCAAACGCTGGAGGCTCGGCTGGTTTCTAGGCTCCCAGGTCCTGGAGGGGGTGCAGCTGGCGAGAGGGAACGAACTGCATGGGCCAGGGTGGGTCTACTGCAGGGACAGATAGGTGTCAAACCCCCCAAAACGGATTTTAATCTTTGGTTAAGTGAGGGCGTGAACTCTAGAGGCAGCCTGCTGGGTTTGAATCCTACTCACGTCACTTTGTGATCTTGGGCAAGTTACTCGACGTCTCTCTGCCTCAGTTTCATCAAATACAAAACAAGGATAATAACTGCACTTGGGCAGGGCACGGTGGCTCACGTCTATAGTACCAGCACTTTGGGAGGCTGAGGCGGGCGGATCACCTGAGGTCAGGAGTTGGAGACCAGCCTGGCCAACATGGTGAAACCCTGTCCCTACTAAAAATACAAAAATTAACCAGGTGTGGTGGCACGCGCCTGCAATCCCAGCTATTTGGGAGGCTGAGGCAGGAGAATTGCTTGAGCCCGGGAGGCGGAGCTTGTAGTGAGCCGAGATTGTGCCACCGTACTCCAGCCTGGGCAACAGAGCAAGACTCCATCTTAAAAAAAAACCAAAAAAAAAAAAAAAACCTGGACTAACTTCAGAACTACAGTAAGGATAAAACGAGTTAATACACCTAAAGTGCTCAGACATAAGTGTTAACTTTGTCCTAAACAATGGAAAATGGTTGAACTATTTAAGCCAGGGAGTGATGCTCTCAGATGTGTTGAGAAAGTAACATTCTGGCTGCTGTGTGGGGAAGAACACAAATGTTCCCCTGCCTGCCACTTCCCTTTCTTCCTTTCCTTGTATCTATTCAAACCATAGAACTTTTTTTTGTTTGTTTTTTGAGACGGAGTTTCGCTCTTGTCGCCCAGGCTGGAGTGCAATGGCACGATCTCAGGCTCACCGCAACCTCCACCTTCCGGGTTCAAGCGATTCTCCTGCCTCAGCCTCCCGAGTAGCTGGGATTACAGGCATGCGCCACCACGTCCGGCTGATTTTGGATTTTTAGTAGAGACAGGGTTTCTCCATGTTAGTCAGGCTGGTCTGGAACTCCCGACCTCAGGTGATCCACCTGCCCGCGAGCCACCGCCCGGCCCAGAATTCTTGCTTAGGAGGGAGTGCCCCAGGCTCTAGCAGAGTTTATCTAATTGGCCTATGAGGCCCTGCATAATCCTGCGTCTTTCCAATGGAACCCTTCACCTTGGGTCCCACCCTTAAGCCTTTTATTTACTGCTAATCATTGAATGTTCTACACATGGGTAGGTCCCTTTGTTCTCAACCAGAAACACTTTCCTCAGGCCATTTCTAAAATAGTTTCCACCATTATTTCAGGAGTATCCTGTTAGTTTCTTAGTACCCACCATTTGCTTACTTGATTTTTTTTTCTTTTTTGGTGATACCCCACAGCACTGAACAATAAGGGTAAGTAAGGGCCATGTCTCTTTACTTTCATTTCTCTGGCACATAATATGTGGCCTGGCCCATAGTATTAATGGATACTGAATGTATTCACTGAATAAAAATGATGCCTTATATTATTGCTAAATGTACTTCTAAATGTACTTCTCTCCCTTAATGGTAAATTCCTAGAGGACAGAATCCATTAAATATTAGTTTTTGTTTTTGTTTTTCTTTGAGACAGAGTCTTGCTCGGTTGCCCAGGCTGGAGTGCAGTGGTGCAATCTTGTCCCCCTGCAACCTCCACTTCCCAGGTTCAAGCGATTCTCCTGCCTCAGCCTCCCAAGTAGATGGGATTACAGGTGTTCACCACCATGCCTGGCTAATTTTTATATTTTTAGTAGTGACAGGGTTTCACCATGTTGGTCAGACTGGTCTTGAACTCCTGACCTCAAGTGATCTGCCCACCTCGGCTTCCCAAAGTCCTGAGATTACAGGCGTGATTGACCACACCCGGCCCAAATATTAATTTTGAAGCTTTCTTACATCCTAGGACATTGCCAGAATAGCTGCTGGCTCTCTTGAGTTGGAGTCATCGTTCATGGATGCATCCCCAGTGCCTGTGTGCTCAGTGGCACATGAGAGGCACTGAATAAGCATTTGCTGAATGAATTAATGAACACTTTTGATTACCTGGGCCCATCCAACTTTTCCCTTCATCCTTCCAACATAAACTTTTTCTGTCTGTGTAACATTTGGTGGAAAACTTCCTGAATCCCTTAGTACTAAATGGAACACCCAGTCCATTCAGTGTTGACAATAAAACAACACCCATTGTGGAGGAGTGATTGGGCCAGAGTCTTGTTCCTTAGTAAGTTCATATCTCACCACAATGCAGAGCTCAAGAGAGGGCTGCTTTTCTCTCTACTCCAAAGGTGAACACAGACCCTTCCTCATTATCCCACATCACTACTGAGACCAGAATAACATGTTGAATGAAACCTGCTCGAAGGTTTGTGAGTAAGGAAATAATATAAGGAGAATAACTTAAAACAGGCCACTGGGTTTAGCTGCTTTCAGAGCCCAGAGGCCTCAACATATCCTCGGCCCATGCTTTTTCACCACCAAAACAACACACTTAGGCTCTTCAAAGTCCAACTCCCAGGGAACCCCACCTGGCAGAAGGAAGATATTTCATTTCCTTTTAAAGCTCACATTTCAATATCCCACCCTGCCCTAAAATATGCCTCTTTTTTGGGTGACTGACACTGGGAATGTCTTCTCCCTTCTAAGGAAACACACTCCAAATTAAGGAGAATGGCCTTTATCCTCCAGTGTATACTGAAGCTTGAAATGTACTTGGCATACAGTAGGCCTTGGAAGAATTGACTGAGTCACTCGAATCACTTTGCTTCCCTGGTGCAGACGTTAAGACAAGTTACATTAACATCTTTTGTTCCATGATGGAAATTAGCAATGTATGTTCCTCTTGGCTTTGACCCTTCCTTCTGCATCTTCCTTTGCCTTAATTTTTAAAGTGCAGCAGCATGAGCACTTTAAAGTTTGGTGGCATAGAATTTTACTGGCTATGTGAACGTTTAGTGATTAATCACTAGAACAAAGGAGAAACCCAAATATTTCGATTTTGTTCATCCACAACATGTAGTAACAATCAACTGGAACTACCTGGAAATATACGGGAACAGAGTGCTCTTGCAGGGTGCTTAAAAACACGATCTATGAGATCTATGGGATCAGGCAGACCTGGGTTAGAATCCTGACTCTGCCATTTCTTTGCTTCAGTTCTTCAGATTTGGACTCTTGAGCAAGGCACTTAACCACAGTGAGCCTCATTTCCCCATCTAAGACATGAAGATCATGATAGTATCACTTTATAAGGATCGTTTATAAGAGAGTTAAAGCACAGATAACACATGTAAAGACTGGTACTTAGCAAGCATTTGGTAAATATTAGCTGCTATTATATCACCCCATAGGCTGAAATGCTGCATATCACACTACATGGGCATTTTCAAGCAATCTAAGAGGCACCCAGGAGTTGTCCATTCATCTTTATTCCTTTATTTAATCCTCCCCATGTATTATATAAGCTTAGGTATATAACTTCTATTACATAAAGAAGTAGTAAAGGCACAATGTTTACTTACACAATTACATGTAGTGAATTAGCACTTTTGTAACTCAGAGACATGAATGTCAACAATTTTAGAGCAGAGCTCATTTGCACGGTCATAAGGTTTTCATGGCTGCTGTGACTCTGCAGACAAGCATTTCAAAGCAGGCCCCCTAACCAGTGGCATCAGAACCAGTGGCATCAGGGGAAGTATAAACAAAGAATATTACAGATTATTGTGCCCACACCCCAGAAATTTTGATTCAAGTTTGAGATAGGGCTGACAAATCTTTATTTTTCCAAAGCTCCCTGAGTGATCTATATGTATAACCAGGTTCTGAACCACTGATGCAGAGCACCATCATTTCTTGATTGGAATGGATGCCTGAGGATAGTAAAACAACAAAGTTAAAACATGCTGACTTTTTTTAGACCCTGAAATTACCGATTTGGTGATGGGTGTTAAGGTTGACAATAAAAACCATTTCTCCAGTGTGGTCATGGCTTGAGAGAGCCATGCGCTTTCCCCAGGTCATGGATGGCCTTGTTCTCCAGCAGTTCCATCTGCTTGTCTCTTGGTCTCACCACATTGTTCAGCATTGCTCTAACCACGGTCACCACAGGCACAGAATGCCCACTGGCCCAAGATTCTGGTAAGGAGCCAAAGAACTTTCTAACCAACCATTCACCTGGGCGAGATTCTTGCCTATCACATAACAGAACTCTAAAATAAAAGAAAGAAAGAAAGAAAGAAAAGCAGAGGAAGAGGTGGTAAATTGCACTGAGACCACAGTGGGCATTACGGACAAAACTGTGTCCCCTCAATATTCTAATGTTGAAGCCCTAATCCCCAAGGTGCCTATATTTGAAGATAAGGCATTAAGGGAAGTAATTAAGTTTAATGAGGTCTTAAGGATGGAACAGGACTAGTGTGATGGGACTGGGGTCCTCATAAGAAGAAGAGACATCAGAGGTCTCTCTCTCTCTCTGCATACACAAAGAAGAAAGGCCATATGAGGACACTGCCAGAAGGTGGTCTGTCTGCCAGCCAGGAAAAGAGGCCTCACCAGACACCAACCCTGAGGGCACCTTGATCTTGGACTTCCAATCTCCAGACTGCGTGAAAAAAAATTTCTGTTGTTTAAGACACCCAATCTGTGTTGTATTCTGTTATGGCAACCCAAGCAGACTAATACAGTAGATGTAAGATTTTATTTGGCACATGAAGAGGATTTAAGAAGGCAGCAAATGCTGTCCAGGAAGTTCCAGACTATTCTGAAGCAGGCCCCACCATCTACTCTTTCTTTCTAAGCAAAAAGGTGTGTCCTTCAGAGAAGCAATCTACCTCTAGCCAATGTCTTTCATATCTTAGATATTTCAGCTGTCAGCCTTTCCAAATGAAAAATTAGTATCTAGGGATTAACCAACAGTGGCATACTCTCATTCAGTATAAATATTATACTTACCCAGGCCTAAATACAGAGTAACGATCAAATTTTAATTCTTCAACCTTGGCTTCTACTTCTCCCTATTAAGAAAAAACACATTTTCAGTATTTAATCGCGACCAGCTCACTTGTGTGAAGTTTAAGAGAGAATAATTTGTGGTTTTGAGATAATATGCTTTTGCAGATCTCAATACTCAAAATATCCTTATCTAGAATTTTAGGTTCCAAGGAGTCTGGGAAATTAAGGAAGAGATCATTTAATCCTGATGTGTAGTCTTGCATTTAAAAGATCCACTAAATGAGTGAATGGCTGCATAGTCAGTCCTCTCACTTTATTGATATTAAAACAGATTCAGAGAGGGTAAGTCATATGTTAGTACAATCATAAAAGAATATCCTCTATTTAGTCCAGAATTCATGTTGCATGCTAGCAGACACTAACGTTTTTTTGGTTTATAGGTAGTTCCAGTGGGTCAGAAGACCATAGACCCACTATATTACTCACTTCTTAAACCTCACAAAATTTTAAGACAGATTACATCTAGATGATGCTTTAAATCTAATTTGTTAAATAAAGGATGCATTTTCATGGCAGGCATCTCTGGAAACAAAATGCCTGAGGAGCTCAGCCCACAGGCACTTCCAAAGGCCTGTGAACTACCACACGGTCATGCACGCCTCCTTCTTGGCCTGTGTGTACCACTCAGTTGGCACTTAACCTGTCTCATCACAGACATTTAAGTAGCTATTTTAAAATATCTTTTTCTTTTTAAAAATTTTTTAATTTTAATTATTTATTTATTTATGTATTTTTTGTGTGTGATAGAGTCTCACCATGTCACCTAGGCTGGAGTGCAAGGGCATGATCTTGGCTCACTGCAACTTCCACCTCCCAGGTTCAAGCAATTCTCCTGCCTCAGCCTCCCAAGTAGCTGGGACTACAGGCATCTGCCATTATGCCTGGCTAATTTTTGTATTTTTAGTAGTGATGGGGTTGTCACCATGTTGACCAGGCTGGTCTCGAACTCCTGACCTCAAGTGATCTACCCGCCTCAGCTTCCCAAAGTGCTGGGATTACAGGCGAGAGCCACCGTGCTTGGCCGTTCTTTTTTTTAATAGGTGGTTTTTAGTATATACACAGAACTCTGTAACCTTCATCACGATCTAAGTTTTAAAATATTTCATCACCCTGAAAAGAAATCCCGTATCATTAGCAGTCACTCCTCGTACCCTACCCTCTGGGGACCTAGTCAACCACTAATCTACCTTCTATCTCTATAGATTTGCCTATTCTGGACATTTCATATAAATGGAATCATATAATTTGTGGTCTTTTGTGACTGTCTCCTCACACTTAGCATAATATTTTCAAGGTTCACCCATGTTGTAGTATGTATCATTTCTTTTTATAGCTGAATAATATTCTATTGCATGAATATATCACATTTTATTCATCTATTCATCAGTCGATGGCTATCTAGGTTGTTCCCACTCTTTGGCCATTATAAATAATGCTGCTATGAACAGTCATACACGATATTTTATGTGTATACACATTTCTTAGCTTTTTTTTTTTTTTTTTTTTTTGAGATGGAGTCTCACTCTGTCACCCAGGCTGGAGTGCAGTGGCGCAATCTCAGTTCACTGCAAGCTCCGCCTCCTGGGTTCATGCCATTCTCCTGCCTCAGCCTCCCGAGCAGCTGGGACTACAGGCACCCGCCATCACGCCCGGCTAATTTTTTGTATTTTTAGTAGAGATGGGGTTTCACCGTGTTAGCCAGGATGGTCTCAATCTCCTGACCTCGTGATCCGCCTGCCTTGGCCTCCCAAAGGGCTGGGATTACAGGCGTGAGCCACCGCGCCCGGCCCATTTCTTAGCTTTTTAAAAGATTTGTTTTGTCTCTATTAGCAGTGTGCATAAAAGAGATACCATAGCAGGCTGAGACTGCTATCCTTAGAAAGGCCTGTTGCAAGTTTGGCCCCTGGCTTGTGCTTGCAAACTTGGATTTTCGGTGTGTTCTCACCATTCCCTATCTGATAAGGGTCATGTACTATGCCTAAACTGTCTGTACAAACAATGTGGTTTATGCTGAAAACTTGCCTTTCTTCTGGAGGGCTGCAATTTTGCTAGGCCAATGTGCCTATGTAACTGGCTCCCATAAAAACCCTGCATTCCTAGGCTCAGATGAGTTTCTCTGGCAGAAAACGTTCATCGCTGGAGACATTAAGTACATCCTGTGCAAGCTCTATGGGGAGAGGCCTCTTGGAAGCTTGTACCTACTTTCCTCCAGACTTCATCCGACACACCTCTTCCCTTTGCTGATTTTGCTCTATATCCTTTCAATGCGATAAGTTGTAGCTGTGAGTATGACTATATGCTGAGTCCTATGAAACCTTCTAGTGAATTACCAAACTTGGGGGTGTCTTTGAGGATCCCTCAATACAAGCAGATTATAAACTCCTTGAGGTCAAGGATGATACCCAATAATAAAATGTCACATGTCTGGAAAGTATACCTTCACCCTGAACAGATGAGGAAACCAAAGCTTATAAACCCTGAGAACAGAGGACATGAGGCCCATCCAGTACTCTGGGCTCCACATCCTGACACGTCTCCCCACAGCACCAGCAGAATGCCCATAAAGCACATGATTGATCCAAGCCCCCAGAGCTGGCCCACCATGAATGAATGCAATTGAAACTTCATTGAGTAGGATAAATGTTCCTAAACAATAAAGGAGTTTCTAAAATTGGGTGGGTCGGGGGAGTTCATACACACATGGAGGCTGAGAAAATAAGCAATAAATACTAGGAATGTTACACACAGTAGCTGAAGGATTATTTTGGAAAGATAATCTTTCCAAATTGTAAAAGCAATTATATATTGTTCAGCGTCATTCTGGGTTGGATCATTTGGTTGTCATTTCTGTCCTTTATTAATCTAATTCATAATCCCAGGCTGCAGGTAATGCAGGCCAATTGCAGTGAAATCAGAGGTGTCTTTCCGTTGTATTGGCCTTAATATTTGCTGAGGCTCTGTCACGGTCCAATCTCTGCTGGGTCCCTTTTGCATGTATTAGTGACAAAGGCTATTCATTACTTAAGAGCTAGTGGCATAGGCCTTGGAATCAGCCTGGGTTCAAGCTCTAGCTTTGCCGCTTAACAGCTGGTGTTTTTTGTTGTTGTTGTTTGTTTTGTTTTGTCTTGTTTTTGAGACAGAGTCTCACTCTGTCCCCATGCTGGAGTGCAGTGATGTGATCTCGGCTCACTGCAGCCTCTGCCTCCTGGGTTCATGCAATTCTCCTGCCTCAGCCTCCCGAGTAGCTGGGATTACAGGCATACACCACTGTGCCAGTTAATTTTTGTATTTTTAGTACAGACAGGGTTTTGCCACGTTTCCCAGGCTGGTTTCAAACTCCCAGCCTCAAGTGATCTTCCCACCTCGGCCTCCCAAAGTGCTAGAATTACAGGCGTGAGCCACCGTGCCCAGCCAACAGCTGGTGGTCTTAATATCACAGTACCTGTTTCCACACAAATGCACATAAAAGCCCTCAGAATACTGCCTGGCTCATTTAGTGTTAGCTATTATTTTAAAAATCTGGTTAAATCATTATTATAACCCAGTGAGTCAGTAGTAATGCCTTTATCTTTAACAATGAGGAAATATCTTATGTATATTTTCTTTCCTAAAAGGTATAAATGTTGATCTTGCTAATGAGAGCAAAAATCCTATTTGATAACCTTTCTCAGAACCCACATGTGTCAGTGTTTTGAAAAACAAGTTGGGCCTGGTCCCTCATGCCTGTAGTCCCAGCTACTCAGGAGGTTGATGCTGGAGATTGCTTGAGCCCAGGAATCTGAGGTTGTAGTGAGCTGTGACCGCACCACTGCACTTCAACCTGGGTGACAGAGCAAGACTTTGACTCTAAAAAAAAAGAAAAACAGATTTTTTCCTTTTAAGAATTGTTCTAAACTCTGACAATTAAGTGGAAACTTTTCCATTCTTCATGTAATTTCATTGGTGGCTCACTGATCTTCATCTGGTTCAAAATACTATTTTAGGATAGGTGAGATATGGCTCAGCTATAAGCCATGTGAAAAAAATCTGGAAATTTTTATTATTACAGGCTGATCATGAGCCAACAACATAATAAGGATGTTTGGTAAAATAGTAACAATCTTATATCTTATTTTTTTAAAAAAGCATAGTGTTCGGAGCATGAATAGTACTCCCAGTGCAGTTCCAGTATAATATCACTGCAAAGTTCACCCTTAGCAAAGTGATGCAGTCATGAAGGAGCTAGACGCAGGAACCCATAAAGAATGGTGCAAGGACTTAAAGGTGTTATGCCTGGGAAACATACAATTAAGGGGGCCATAATCTCCAAATGTCTTAAAAACTACAATGCAAAAGAAAGACTGGACGTATTTTTGTTATTTTAAAAGGCAGAACTGATAACAATTTGTATTTACATAACAATAAATTTCACTTCAAGGTAAAGACTTTTGGACAAGTAGATCTGACCCAAAATAGAAAAAGTTGGCTAATGAGATAGTAATCTCTGTAGTGCTGGAGATATTTAAGCAGAAGCGAGATGAACTTCTGTAAAAGGACTTCACATAGGAAAAGTCTACGGCTGAATGACCTCTGTGGCTCTGCTGCTTAAACTGTGGGCACCTGGGGTGCAAAGGGAGGCACACAAAGACAAAGCCATGCCTATCTTCCAACAGCATCAATTTAACTGAAAGGTAAGTTAATAGAAACCTTTTAAATTAAAATAAACAGGGATATGTATAGTACTAAGAATAGCAAAATGTGCATAAATTTTTAAAAGATAAAACGTAAGACTTTTAAGAAAGTTGAGGCCAGACGCAGTGGCTCACACCTGTAATCCCAGCACTTTGGGAGGCTGAGATGGGCTGATCATTTGAACTCAGGAGTTTGAGACCAGCCTGGGCAACATGGCAAAACCCCATCTCTACCAAAAATACAAAAATTAGCCAGGCATGGTGGCTCATGCCTCTAGTCCCAGTTACTTGGCGGGGCAGAGGCTGCAGCGAGCCAAGATCATGCCACTGCACTCCAGCCTGGGAACCTGTCTCAAAAAAAAAAAAAAGAAGAAGAAGAAAAAAAAGAAAAGAAAGTTGAGTCTGTAACTAGAATACTGCTTCAGGATAGATTTCTCCAAATCTCTACACAAATAAAAGCTCTTCTTTCCGCTCAGTCATTAGGGAAACTGATGGAAAAGTTTAAGAATCACTGCCTCCAAGTCTCTTCCAATGCTAAGTTGCCATGCTGACAGTCAAGGCTGGAGATGCCATATCTCATTCCATTTGTTGCTGGATAATTAATAGAGAGGAAGACATTGGAAATTACCTTTCAAATCATTCCTGTTTACTAAATATATTCCTGCAGTCCCATAGCCATACAAATGCATAATATGATGCATTTGATGGTTTTTGTATTATATAATATTTTATATTCTTTAGTACTGCCAAATAGCTAGGGTTCTCCAAAGTGTATGAAAAACAGAAACTTGCACAAACCTTAACTTGTAGATATAAAAATTTGCTTGATTTATCAGCTCCTTTAGAGGATAGCAAGTTGAAATGTTTGCACCCTCCAGCTTTTGCCAGCTCTGCAGACTTCAGCACATAATCTCGGTCAACACGAACAAATCCCTCCTAAGGGGGAAAAGGACATGAGTTATTTCCAAAAAGCAGCAAGTTCATCTTAAAGATTACTACTTGGCTTGGGTAGCAGGCTGGGAGGCCTGGAAGGATGGAGATCTAAATAAAATGTGTCCAGGCAATACATGAAAGTCAGGCTTAGACCCTGGGAAAGGCTCCAGGTCTGGTCCTCTGGATAGACATACCAGCTTTAGCAGCAAGGCTGGACTGCAATAAGGAAACAAGGACAATGACATTGAAACACAGACACCAAACAAATCTGCAAAGAACAAAGGGAACAGTAAGATCAGGCTGAGAAACTACTTTTAAGCCAGACTTTTTTTTTTTTTTGTCTTAATAACTTCACAACTTTACACTCCTGTTTTCTGTGTCAATTCTAATGTGGTAGGGTCTCCGAGTATGGGTGAGGACACTCCCCAGGCACTAAGAGAACAAAGTCTATTTATACATTCCCAATTTTTGTGTATGCTTTACAATGTACCTCACACATTAGTAAATAAGGCATCCTCAAACGTTTTTATTAATGGGTCTCTAATCAAAAGTGTTTGGAGACACCCAATCTAGATTCAGTCCAGTGAGGGCGGTGGCTGGGTCTTTTTTCTTAATTCATCTCTCAGCATCAGCACATGTCCAGCATATGGTAGATGCTCCAAAAATGAATGAACAAAACTCCAATGAAAGCAGAGAAAAGGTAAATCCAGTCAGAAACAAACAGAATTAAGTGGCAATAAAAGGGGGAGGGAAGAGAATGGCACAAATAACAGAATATAGACTCACTTCCAGGGCCTAACTGAAAAGCATGCACCTTTACCCAGAAAAGGGAATTCCAAGGAGTAACAGTCTCTTGAGACCACCATAAATTCTGGCATCTTCAAACCCAAGACGGCTGAAGACAAGTCTAAAGTCTATTGAAGCTGAACTTTATAGGTAGTCACAATTACAGAATGAGGTCTTAGAGTAGCAGGAATTCCAAATCTGAAGACTGGACTACTGCCCCAGTGATTGATTGATTGAGACAGTCTTGCTCTGTTGCCCAGGCTGGAGGGCAGTGGCGTGGTCTCCACTCACCACAACCTCTGCCTCCTGAGTTCAAGTGATTCTCCTGCCTCAGCCTCCCAAGTAGCTGGGATTATAGACACACGCCACCATGTCTGGCTAATTTTTGTATTTTAGTAGAGACAGGGTTTCACCACGTTAGCCAGGCTGGTCTTGAACTCCTGACCTCAGATGACCCACCCACCTTGGCCTTCCAAAGTGCTAGGATTACAGGTGTGAGCCACCGCGCCCGGCCTGATTTTTTTTTTAATTAAAAAATTTGCTCTGCAGTAGTTACTGATTCTAAATGTTCTATTTGGTAGGGTGATGTGTATCTTTCACAGAATGTTAGAAGGTACCTTAGGAAATATCACATCCAGTCCCCTCATGATATAGACAGGAACCAAGGTCCAGTGGGCGGGTGAACTGTTAGCTGGGAAGTGGGAGAGCCGAGAGCAGAGTGCAGATTCTGGACTCTGAGCAGTGCTCTTTTCACTGTACCCATGTTCCTTTTTTATCCCCCATCCTCTCTCGCTAATGAAAATGACTAATCCGTGATTGTGGTGGGCAGAATAATGGTCCCTCAAAGATGCCCACGTCCTAATCTTTGTGAATATGTCATGTTACATGACAAGGGGGAATTCCATCACAGATGGTATTTAGGCAGAAGCAAGATGAATCATGCTAAAACAACAACAACAAAAAAACTGAATTTATTTCACTAGTCAACTGTGTCATTTTGTTGTAACAAACACATTATTAAAATCAGAGTTCTAGTGAACTGGCATGAGGGGAAGAAATAGATGTGGAAGGGAAATTCAGTGTTTTAGAAATTCAGTGTTTAGAATTAGGGTGCTAATCAGCTGGCCTTGAAACAGAGAGATTACTTTGAATTATCCATGTGGGCCTAATGTAATCACAAGGGCCCTTAAAAGTAAAAGAACCAGGCAGAAGAGCAGGCTGGAGTAATGCAACCTAAGAAGGGCTCAGCTACCACACTGCTGGCCTTAAGGATGGGAAGGGGACCACAGGCCAAGGAATGGGGGTGGCCTCTAGAAGCTGAAAAACGTATGGAAATGGTTTCTGTCCTACAGCCTCCCAGAAAGGAATGCAGCTCTGTCAACACCTTGATTTTATCTCAGGGAAACCCGTGTCAGACTTCTAAGATGATAAATTTGTGTTGTCTTAAGCTGCTAAATTTGAGGAATTTATTAAAGCAGCAATAGGAAACTAATACAGAATTCAATTTTAAAACAATACGCCCGTGCAGATTTTTTAACTTTGTATGGAAGTGTATCATAAAAGTAAACATAAGTATAGAGCTCAATAAATTTTCATAAACTGAACATGCTCTGCCACCAGTTCCAAGATCAAGCAATAGAACATTACCATTACCGTAAAAGCCTTCCTCATCCTCCTTTCCCATCACTCACAAGTACATTTTTAACTATATCCACCACCTGGAGGACAGTGTTATTTTTCTGCCTTACTTTTTCTACCTTAGTTTATGGGTAATATAAACTTACCTCTTTACTCACGAGTCATCACCATCTCCTTTTGTATACTTTTTGTTGTACACTTTGACACTCAATCCTGAACGGACTTGCCAAGCTGTCTATATACTGACTCAAATTCATGCAGTTGCTTTTAAAATCAGTGTAAAGCAAACCAATTTTAGTACTCAGCACATCCTGAGAGAAGTGATTACCCTCAGAGCCATTCTCCAAAAGGAGACTTTAGATGTGCTCAAAGTGTGCCAAGAGAAACAGCCCAAAACTACATAGAAAAATTCTAAAACACTAAATTTTTCTTCCACATCTGTTTCTTCCCCTCATGCCAGTTCAGCAGAACTCTGATTTTAATGACAGGTTAGTTATTCACAACAAAATGACACAGTTGACTAGTGAAATAAATTCAGTTTTTTTTTTGTTGTTGTTGTTGTTTTAGCAAGATTGATTGGAAGGATTATTATAGTCGTCTGTTAAAATACTTTTTCTTTCATCCGTTTCTTTAAAAATAAGGGAAAGATTCAGCCAATCACAAGTCTCCTGACCGACGCTGTCTCTCTCACTTAATCCAGAGCCAGTAAAAGGATAATTTGATTAAACTGAGACCCTAATTTATTTGGCTTTAGTTCTGGATCAACCTCTCCTTAATAGAGTGCTGTCGTCTCCAATTGTTTGATGAAAATTAAAGTGACATAAATACCATGGGACTTTTTCAATCTGATTAGTCAGCTAAGGCACATCAATACCACCCCAGCCATCAGACTTTGGCGTCCTTCCTTTCACCCGCCTCGCTAACAACTGACAACCGCTCCTTGAAGGACGAGCACCCACGCTGCTGCAGAGACCCCCACACTTAGCCCATCATCCCTGCTCAATGGGGCCTGTTGACAAGGTGCCCATACCTTTCTCCATTGCTGTTCTCTGGACAAAGCTAAATATTGTTTTATTAGCAATCAATGGCTGTTAATCCAAAACGATTTCACAAATCCTCTGAGCCTTCAAGCTCATTATAAATACGCGTTTTTCCAAGCCCACTAAATTTTGAATTTCACTTCCGTCACCCTGATGGCGTGGCCTTTTAGCTGGTGAATGAAACTCAAAAGCAAAAGGGTCAACAGCTTTCAAAGACTTAAAAATCAAACCAAAGCATGGGTCCTGATGACTGACTAGGAGGTATCACACACCAATTTTCTCTGGAGTGAGGAAGATTCTATTTACAGATGAAAGGAGCAATCTCGAAAATCTTATTCATGCCCTTTGTTGTTCTCCAATAGCTCGATTAAAAAGACAACAGAAAAACTAACTAAAGCAAGCTATTTCATATCTCAGAAACACAATTTTCAGAAAAACTGTACTTAGTTTCCCTAACCATGTGGACAGACATCTCTTCTGAGAGTATTAAGTCCACATGTCATTCTGTCTTTATGATTCCATAGCCAATGTGTCCTGCTCTAAGCTAGGAATCTGAGTCCCTTCTAGAAAAAGGAATTAATTAAATAAGTTCCCACTATAAAGTCCTTTCCCAGCACCCTCTCAAAAAGAATAAACACAGTATACTACACTCAGTAGAGATATCCTCATAGGCTCCACAACATCAAAGGCAACAAATTCTCCAACGACTCTGAAGTCTTACTAAAATCCAAAGCTACTAAGTATTTCTTCTAATCTTCTTTACCAGTGCCTGAAAACTAAAAACAACATTCTGGCTTCAGAACAACTCATCCTAGCAAGGTATAGTATTTCAGTGCTGACTGATAGGACAAGTTAGCACATCTAAACGACTCAAGAAGGTCATGGGGTCAGGCACGGTGGTCTGTGGTCCCAGCTACTCAGGAGGCTGAAGCAGGAAGATCGCTTGATCCCAGGAATTTGAGTCTAGCCTTGGCAACACAGTGAGACCCTGTCTCTAAAAAATTAATTAATTTATAAAAAAGTAAATCATGGGGATCTTTTTCCAAGAAGGGTGGGTCTATCATTCTGTAAAGGTCCCACTCAGCCCTATTTCTGCTTCAGGTTCTTTCTCCTTCACTCCCTTTCAATCCAACCCTATAAATTAGACCAGAAAACAAAGATGCTGACAAACACCAAATGGTATAATCTGAGGCACCTTTTGTTTGTGTCCTGGAGGGCATCTCCATATTTGATGTTCAATGGTAGGGGAAAGATCTTGGTTAGAGAAGGAGTTCTGGATAGATAAATAAAATCAAGCAGATACTGAGGATTCCTGGGTCAATCTATATGTTCCTGAAAAAGTTTTCCAATTAGATATTCTTTCTTCTGTGTTTCATAGAGTCAAAGAATTTTTCAGGCCGGGTGCGATGGCTCATGGTAATCCCAGCACTTTGGGAGGCCGAGGCAAGCAGATCACTTGAACCCAGGAGTTCAAGACCAGCCTGGGTGGGAAGCATGGCAAAACCCTGTCTCTACAAAAAAAAAAATACAAAAATTAGCCAGCCATGGTGGCGCATGCCTGTGGTCCCAGCTACTTGGGAGGCTGAGGTGGGAGGATTACTTGAGCTGGGTAGGTGGAGGCTGCAGTGACCGAAATCGCACTCCTGCAGTGAGCTGAAATCACACAACTGCACTCCAGCCTGGGCAATGGAATGAGACTCTGTCTCAAAAAAACAGAAAAATGTTTAAGAATTTTGCAGTAGGAAGGTGGGTTCACTGGTCACCTCCTTCTGACAGACAAGGAGGCAGTGGCCTCCAAAAGCTAACCAGCAAACTCCAGGCTCCATAGCTACTTGGCAACCAAACAGGGCCTGTGATCTGGGTCCCTTGAACCAGCTAGGACCTCGCCACTTCACAAGCCCCCTCCTAGACATCAAATAAAACAACAGAGATTAGAACAAGGGTGGGCAAACTTTTCCTGTAAAGGATCAGACAGTAACTATTTTTAGCTTTGCAGGCCTCTGTTGCAACTATATAGCTCTACCATTATGTTAATAGCACAAAAGCAGCCACAGATAATACATAAAGTAATGAGCATGGCTGTGTCCCAATACCACTTTATGTATAAAGACTAAAATTTGAAGTTTTTATATTTTCACATGGTATGACATTATTCTTTTGAATTTTTTAACCATTTAACAATATAGGCCGGGTGCGGTGGCTCACGCCTGTAATCCCAGCACTTTGGGAGGCCAAGACGGGCAGATCACGAGGTCAGGAGATCGAGACCATCCTGGCTAACATGGTAAAACTCCATCTCTACTAAAAATACAAAAAAATTAGCTGGGCATGGTGGTGGGCGCCTGTAGTCCCAGCTACTTGGGAGGCTGAGGCAGGAGAATGGTGTGAACCCGGGAGGCGGAGCTTGCAGTGAGCCGAGATTGCACCACTGTGCTCTAGCCTGGGCAGCTGAGCGAGACTCCATCTCAAAAAATATATATATATATAAAGACATTCTTAGCTCACAGGCTGTACAAAAACAGGTGGCAGGCTGTATTGTAAACCTTTGAATTAGAAGAGCAGATCATTAGAATCAGAAGCCATAAGATTCTAATGAGATGGGCCATGAGATGCCTAATAAATGTCACAGTGGCCACACTAATCACATTAATGACATCATCCACTCAACAGAAAACAAGAACCTGGACTTCTGGAGCCTACTACTACCAGGTGAGGAAACAAATGAAAAGGTGAAACCACATCGAACCACCTTGAATTCACTAATCAAATCCCTCTTTTGATACAAATAAGGGGAAATGAACTATTCTCACTGGCATCTCTAAGTTTTTGTGCTTCACTCCAGGACAATACAGATCTGGTTTTCAAAGGCTATTTCGATCTTCACTAGCAAACAAGTTACTCACTAAAGCAAGGCAAAGGTTATCCAGGACCACAGTACCCAGAAAACCAGCAAGTGAGGAGAATTAATACACCCCAATGCCTCTTGAAAGTAGGTTCAACAAGAAGGACAGGGTTGACTGCATCAGGATCTCCCAAGGAGCCTGCTAAAAATACAGATTCCAAGCTTCCAAATTCAGAGATTCTGATGCAGTAGATCTGGATCAGGGCCAAGTCAGGGAGCCAGTGCATTGACTGAACAACTATGTTCTGTGAATATGAAAAGGAAGATTAGCATCTACCCAGCTACTGCTAAAGGAAATAGTCTTCCAAACAGCTGAGGAAAGCTAATAGACCTTTTCCTAGAACCAGTGTCAATAGAAACCTGAGTAGACTGAATTTTGTGGGTTGGATTACATCCCCCCAAAATGCGTATGTTGAACTCCTAACCCCCATTACCTCAGAATATGACCTTATTTGGAAATAAGTTCATTGCAGATGTAATTAGTTGAGATCATACTAAATAGGGTGGTCCCTAATCCAGTATGACTAGTGGTCTTATAAAAAGGGGAAATGGGGACATAGGCACAGGTATTCAGGGAAAATACCACGTAAAGAGACACAAAGAGAAGGCTGCCATCTACAAGACAAGGAGAGAGCCTTGAAACTCAAGGGCTCAGCCTCAGAGCACTGACCAGCCTGCTGAGACCTGGATCTCAGACTTCTAGCCTCCAGAACTGTGAGACAATACGTTTCTGTTGTTCAAGCTACTTGGGTCATGGCAGCCCTAGCAAACTAATACACTGAACATCACAGGGAAATAAGCCACCTACTCAGAGGATCTCAATACTGAGACAAAAACGCTGAATTTCTTGAAGTTTCTCTGCTGGAAACACAGACTGCTAAGGCAATATATGAGGTGTTCCAGTTACAAAATCCCTAGTGAAGCGTACTAGTTTTGCCACTAGCTTTGTAGTACTCATGTGATAAACCACCCAACGAACTTTTTTCTACAGAGAGGGCTGCTGACCCAGAACACCAGCTGGGATAAGCTTGGAAATCCACAACCCCCACTTAACACACTATCGTTACTTAGCCACATATGAACTGTCACCTCTTTCACATTGGCTAAAGTTATCAACCTCCCAACTTTATATTGTACACAGCCCAAATTAGTTTTTTTTTTAAAGCCCCCAAAACAAACAAAACACTTTTCTGGTATAAGTGTCAGCTTGCTTTCCACCACTAACCTCTTAAATCATTTAAGTCCTAATTCATTTCTAAGCTAGGTGAATAGTCTAGGCTCATTAGTCTATTCTTGCTTACTAGTTAATTCCTTTTATCTTTCCAAACTGATTTTAAAGGAGAACAAAAGGTATTGAATAGCCTGAGAGGTGAAGAACCAACCCCATTAAAAAAGAAAATTCTGGATAGTGAAGACACACAATTCCTCTGATTAAAATTGCATTACCCAGTTTGAACACAAAAAGCAGTTTAGACTTTTCCCTGGCACACCCTATAATGAGATTTGCCTTATGTCATGAAAATCAACCCTTCTATGCCTAATGCAGCATTTTGTTTTGCTGACTCACCACCAAAACCAGGTTGGCACTTGAGACAAACCTGCAGTGTCCTGGAACAAAAGTTTTTCAATGCTTTTGGAGGGCACACCACTTGTGACTGTGCCTGGGACAGAAAAGACTGCACCCACTGTTAAGCAGGAACATGACCCTTTCTAGGAGAGATAATGTGCCAATTCCTGGGAAAGTCAAACTTCTCTATAATCCATAGTTCCCATCACAGAGCTCCAATCCCAGCTGTGTTCCAGGATAGATATGCAGAACTGCAGAAGGTACGGAAATACATCTTGATTGAAAGCATACATAGAATTACTCTTTGCATCACAAGGAGGCCCAGAGAAATACATCTGAATCTAACTACTCGGTTGGTATAAATGAATAGTTCTTCACTATATGCTCCCTTAATGATTCAGGTGAAGAGGTCTGGCTTATAAACCTAAGGAGAATTCCCATGGCAGAGTCATAGTCATATATATATATTTTTTTCTTTTTTCTTTTTTTCCTGGGATTACAGGCATGAACCACTGTGCCTGGGCTTTATTTATTTATTTACTTTTTTCACTTTCTTCTATTTATGTATTTATTATTAAATATTTTTAAATTTTACTTTAAGTTCTGGGATACATATGCAGAACGTGCAGGTTTTTTTCAGCTCCAGCATGTAAATTCTGCCAGAGGAATAAACTATAGTCAAAGTATAAATTAAATAAGATGTACCCGCATTAACATTTGCCCAGAATCCAGGTAGTAAACTCTGATTTCTAACTATGTAGTAAACTATGACTTCTGTACAGGAGCTGACTCAATTTAGAACACCATTAAAAAGAAAATAAAATGTGTGTTAAAAGACTTTTGCGTCAGTAAAGACTGAATCATTAGTGGGGTTGAATCATCGCTGAAGGCTGAGTCATCGCTGGAGGCTGGTTGAATCGTGCCTGTGTTCTGATGTTCTATTCCAGAAGTTTAAAGCTTGACATGAAAATAAGTTGAAGCAAATCACTCAAGTGAGACAGAACATTTCAAATTTCAAACATTTATTAAAGGGAAAAACAGCTGATTGTTAACAGCATAAACCAATTAGTTTTACTCAGACATCATGGTTTCCCTTAGTCAGGGGATGTAGTGATAGCGATAATCACAATAGGCAAAATCATGTAAATATTTACGACGTCTCCAGCACTGGGGCCTGAACTCAAGGATTACTTTGAAAGACGAACTTATCAGTACTACTAAAAGGATACCAAAGGTTAGTGCAGCATATAGAATCTTAAACAATAAAGGCTTATTCACATTTAAGCATTGCAACAGGCACAAAGAAAAAGAGTGAGCAAGAAAAGCATCCTTGATATTACTGGCCAGCAAAAAGGGAAAAGAGCATATGCCTTCCTTACCGCCCCAGCTTTCCCTCTGGTGGTACCCAGGCAACAGAATCCAACATCATGACCTTGAAAGGCAGAAGCGTAGTCATCCAACTTTTCAAAGTCCACCACTTCTTGATTCTAGGCAAGGACACAGTTGTATGTAGTTTCATGTTATTTAAACAACAGACCAAAAACCCCCTCTAGATTTAAAGACTAAGTTACAGAACATTACTGATAGGCCTGTCCACTTAACATCACATTTTACAAATTCCTTTTCTCCAACCAAAAAGCAATGAACCTCAATTGAAAATCAAGAACACACACATATGTCCACAGTCTAGATAACTGGACTAGCGGTGATCCAGATTTCTGAAGTCAGGTTCGATTATAATCTCTCTCTGGAAAAATAAAAGACCTGTGTGTAGCTTACCAGGAAGGAGACCACTGAGGTATGATGTGAGGGCAAGAGATGGCATTTGGCATCTTAAAGAAGACCTAGCTGCAAATCTTGGGCTTGCTACTCACTAGGCATGTAATTATGGGCAAATTATTCATCATACACTACAGCTTTTTTTTTTTTCAGCTGTAAAATGGGGGTGATAATCTTTCCTTCAGTCCAATCCATGAACCATTTGCATTATAATTAGTCAGGGAGTGCTTAATAAAAAGGCATATTCCTACATCCCACACCAATAGTTCTGAATCAGAATCTGCACTTTTAACAAGCACCCACCTTAATTCTCATGCACAAAGAAGTTTAAGAACCTCCATCTAACCTTATAAGTTTGCTGTATAACTTAAAAAAGAAAGCATGATAAATTCCTATCATCCAAGAACTCAGATAAAATGTTGGTTTCCATTCTTACCATCAACTCTGAAAAGAATTTTTCTGGCACTGCCTATGACACTAAAGAAAAATAGGGTTTCACTGTAATCCCAGCACTTTGGGAGGCTGAGGTGGGCGGATCACGAGGTCAGGAAATCGAGACCATCCTGGCTAACATGGTGAAACCCCGTCCCTACTAAAAATGCAAAAAAAAATTAGCCGGGTGTGGTGGTGGGCACCTGTAGTCGCAGCTACTTGGGAGGCTGAGGCAGGAGAATGGCGTGAACCCAGGAAGCGGAGCTTGCAGTGAGCTGAGATCGCGCCACTGCACTCCAGACTGGGCGACAGAGCAAGACTCCATCTCAAAAAAAAAAAAAAAGAAAAGAAAAGAAAAGAAGAAGAAAAATAGGGTTTCACAAAGTACCTAGTCAAACAGATGTGCCACCAAAACTCGACACTCAAAACACAGATTTCAATTTGTTTCTTTTCTTTTCTTTCTTTTTTTTTTTTTTTTTTTTTTTTGAGACAGAGTCCTGCTCTGTCACCCAGGCTGGAGTGCAGTGGCACAATTTCTGCTCACTGCAACCTCCATCTCCTGGGTTCAAGTGATTCTCGCACGTCCGCCTCCTGAGTAGCTGAGATTACAGGCATGCACCACCACACCCGGCTAATTTCTGTATTTTTAGTAGAGACAGGGTTTCACCATGTTGGCCAGGCTGGTCTGGAACTCTTGACCTCAAGAGATCCCCTGCCTCGGACTCCCAAAGCGCTGGGATTACAGGCATGAGCCACCATGCCCAGCCTTCAGTTTCAGCTTCTAATTACCATGAATATCTGACACAGCCCATAAAACCGGTGAGAACACATCTGCCTCAGCCTGAGGAAAGATGTCTGTTTTAAATAAACAAGTCCTGATGGACCAAAGGCATTCACACCATGACCTGAACACAGACCTGCGAGAATCAAGAACATTTATTTGCAAGATGGCTTGTTATTTGAAATGTTCTTCCTATGAAACCTGTGGGGCCAAATTCTGTAGCTGTGGTGTCTCGAGATCACACTATGTTAATTTGTGTTCACAGATAATTCCCTTTAAATAAAGAACAGAATCTCCAAGAAACTCAGGCTTCTGATATTTAGGGGGTCATGACAAGACAGAAGTCTGGTATGTCATTCCTATAATCATAAAAGTGTAACTTAGGCTGGGCGTGGTGGCTCATGCCTGTAATCGCAGCACTTTGGGAGGCTGAAGCGGGAGCATCATCTGAGGTCATGAGTTCGAGACCAGCCTGGCCAACATGGTGAAACCTTGTCTCTACTAAAAATACAAAAGTTAGCCAGGAGTGGTGACGCACGCCTGTAGTTCCAGTTACTCGGGAGGCTGAGGCAGAAGAATCGCTTGAACCTGAAAGGCAGAGGTTGCACTGAGCCGAGATCGTGCCACTGCACTCCAGCCTGGGGGACAGAGTGAGACTCCGTCTCAAAAACAAAACAAAACAAAACAAAAAAAAACCTTTAACTTAGAGTGAAGGGAATATCCGATTTACAGACACAAGCCTGGGAAGTCAGGCAGGGCAAATTCTTGTAAGTGAATAACCCCACCTTTCACTGCCACAGACCTTTCTCACTCTGCAAAGCAGTTTCAGAATCCCTGACAATATTAGTGTGAAGTGCGCAGGTTGACAAAATCAGCAAAGTGGCTGAGAAAATTCTCAAGGTCACCAGGGCTGCCTCTAGAAGACAGCTTGTATGAACCTGAAAACAGTGCTCTTCTGTCTCACCAGCCCCCACCCCCATTACAACCCAGACCCAGCTTTATAGGGTTGCAGATGGAGAGAAGGGCTTTGCCCAAGACCACACAATGAGCCGGAGGGAGGCACACCTGGGCTACAATCCAGGAGTCAGACTTCTGGGAGGGACTCTCACAGACCAATCTTGGCCAAGTTTTGACGGCCTCTCACTACCCCCACCACTGGCAGGGCAGTATTCAGCCTTTAGGCATGAAATATGTTCACCTCGCAGAATCCTGGGGGTCCATTTGAGTCCCAGCTGAAATACCCACCACATTTTTATAAGCTTCCTCGTCGAAGGTGAGCTTCCTCCGGCCAATGAGCGTGACTTTGGAAAACAGGCCCTGCTCCAGGATTTCCTTTAAGAGCACTCTGCCGGTTTCTCCGCTGGCGCCCAAAATAAAGACGGATTTATTCTGCATCCTGAAGTCTTCCCGAAGCTTCGACAGGGCTTCTGTTTCGGCCATGCTGGGGGAAATAACATCGACAGGTGCCGGTCTTAGGGTGTCAGGGGACTGCCCGTCCTTATCCCGAGGAACAAGGGCTGTTTATCTGTTAGGAAGGAGGCTATTATTCTCCGCAGTCCCGGCTCTGGGGAAAGTGCTGAGTCACGTGCGGGGCGCGGCTCCCCGGCCATCTCCCGCACCTGAGCCAGCAGACCCATGGGAAGGGGCCCGAGCTGGAGGGTGCGCCCAGGTGCCACAAGCTGCTGGCATCACTGGGCATCCCGCACGGTATCCCCGGCCCGGCCAGGAGACCTGGCCCAGCTCGGTCCCATACGCGGAGGGGTTACCTGGGGCCAGCCCCAGGGTCCTCACGACGCAGCAGGAGCAGGGCGGCCGCCAGAGCAGCCGCCGCCGCCGCGCTCAGCGCCGCAGGCCCGGCCATCAGAGCATCCCACCTTCCCTGGTCGGACCGGGGGGTTGGAGGCGACGGAGACAGCGCCTACCCGGCTCGGTCTTCCGGGTGGCCTCGCGGCGACGCTGCTTCGCCCCGCCCACAGGGGCGGGACCTGGGGACGAACTCCCGGCACCCTCACAGGCGCGGGGAAGGTGACCCCGAGAGCACGTGCGCGGAGCCGCGACCCTTCCTAAGTCTGGAATCTGCAAGACCCTCTTCCCGCGTTTTCCCTCACCTGCTGGGCTCAGCTCACCCAGGCGCCAGCTAGTAGACTTGCCAGACTTGATCTTCAATGGTCCCCCCAGCTGGAATGTCAATTGTATATTGGCCATCATCTCAAATTCACCAAGTCAAAAACTTAACCCTGCCTACCCAACCACCCCAAACAGGAATAAAACAAACCTATTCCTAGCCTCTCTTGAGTGTCACTGTCCCTACATACACATACACACACACACGCACACACACACACGCACACACACACCCACACCTCCTTCTACCCTGTCAAGTCACAAATCAGGATTCCTTTGATTCCTTTCTTTTCTAGCCTTTCCACACCACAGACTTATCAAGTCCTGTTATCCCATCTACCTTACAAATATTTCTCCCATGTAATTCAAGCTCTCATCATATCTCCCCAGAATAAATGGTCTTCCTGCCCAGGTCCTGGCCTAATTCGTCACCTAGATGGTTGAACCCGGGTGAGTTTCCACACCTGTGATTCAGTCTTCCTAGCCCAGATCAGTGGTTTGGGACACAGGTATCTACACTGGGCCTGTCCTGGATCTTGGAAGTCCTGAACAGAGGTTAGAATGACAAGCAGAAATCTGAATAATTTCAGATTGTTCAGGTTTTGTTGGGAACATTGGTCATTTGGGGGCCCCACCTCCCATCTAGAAGCCAGTGAAACACATTGACTCTTCCATCTCCATGGGAGTTATTATATGTAGGCTTTGCCGAGGCTCAGCCAACCAGAGGCTCACACATAGGTTTTCAGTTTTGGAGGAGTAATGAAAAGATGCAGTGAAGGCCTGAGATTATATGTGGGTTGGTTGGGGCAAGGGTATAGGATTATGGCATCATATGATCCACCAGCCATCTGATGGTCTGATCTTGTCTTAAATTCCTGCCTGTTTTCAGAGACTGTTGTGAATACAGTACTTCCTGTTATTCTTCTGATAAATTCCTGTGCTGTATAAGCTTACCAGATATATTCTGTTGTTTGCAATAAAAAAGCTTGATTAATACAGAGCAGTGTGGTTCATTCCCCACTGGCCTGTCACAGTGCCTGGACTCTTCCCTTTGAGTTCCTAAAGCTTTTCTACAAGAATGCAATGTTAAACCTTGTCAGCAAACACTGTCCTAGTAATTCATTTATCAAATCTGTCACAGAAATTATTCATTGTACCCTGTCTATTCTTCCCCTTTGTTTAAAATTGTGGCATAATTAATATACAATAAAATGTTAATGTACAGATCCTAAAGGTTCTGTTCCATGATTTTAGGAGATTGTATATACACCTAAATAACCACCACCAAAAACAAGATATAGAGCATGTCTGCCATCCCTGAAAGTGCCTTCATTCCCTTCTTGGCAATCTCTCCCCACTCCAGAGGTTATCACTTTCTGGTCACTATCAACATAGATTAGTTTTGCCTGTCGTAGAATTCTATTTAAGAGTACAGCATGTATTCTTTCGTGTCCCAGGTTTTTGGCTTAACACATATTTTAATATTTATTCTTGTTTGTAGGCCTGCATTATGATTTCTATGGGCCCTAAGCACTTCATGAGCCCCTTCATTTTATGTACACACACTATATAATCAAAAATTATGTCTTATGACTATGTTGCTATAAAGATGAATATGACAAACTATATAATCAAAAATTATCTTATGACTATGTTGCTATAAAGATGAATATGACAAACTATATAATCAAAAATTATCTTATGACTATGTTGCTATAAAGATGAATATGACAATTTCTTTCACCTAAAACATTTTCTTCCACCTAAAAGTTTATTTTCACAGGCCCCAGAACTGTGCCTACTATGCCAAATGAGTAAATCAGCCCTGGTTGTTTCATGTATCAGGAATTCATTCCTTTTTATTGCTGAGTAGCCTTCCAGTATTCCAGTATGAATATCCCACAACATGTTTAAATATTCTCCTGTTGATGGACATTTGGTTTGTTTCTACCTTTTGGCTAATTATGAATAAGGCTCCTGTGAACATTATTGGACCAGTCTTTCTGCAGTAACATGTTTTCATTACTCTTGGACATACACACACACACACATATATAATGTTATATATATATATATATAATGTTATATATATATAATGTTATATATATATAATGTTATATATATATAATGTTATATGTATATATAATGTTTATATATATAAAATGTGTATATATATAATGTGTGTATATATATGTGTATATATATAATGTGTATATATATAATGTGTATCTATATATAATGTGTGTGTATATATATAAAATGTGTGTGTATATATATATATAAAATGTGTATATATATATATATATAAAATGTGTATATATGTATATACAATATAATGACCCTGCAGGCAATCAGACCTTATGGTTGTCTTCCCTTGTTCCCTAAAAATTGCTGTTATTCTGTTCTTTTTCAAGGTGCACTGATTTCATATTGTTCAAACACACGTTTTACAATCAATTTGTACAGTTAATACAGTTATCATAGTGGTCCTGAGGTGACGTATATCCTCAGCTTACGAAGATAACAGGATTAAGAGATTAAAGTAAAGACAGGCATAAGAAATTATAAAAGTATTATTTGGGAACCGATAAGTGTCCATGAAATCTTCACAATTTGTGTTCCTCTGCCGGAGCTCCAGGCAGTCCCTCCATTCGGGGTCCCTGACTTCCCCCAACACACTTGCAAGCTAGCACGAGCACGTGACAGTGATTTAGCCAATGAGAAGCAAGCAGAGGTAATATGTGCACATTTGAATCACATCTTTATAAGGAAGTTACCTTCTTTCCTTTCACTTTCCCTTTCCCTTCACTTTCCCTTTCCCCCTTTGCTTAGGCCAGAATGTGAATGTACTGGTAAACCAGCTCTGACCATGAGGAGAAAGACACTCTCTAGAGGATAGCAGGGCAAGGAGTCCTTGGATGACTTCATAGAACAGAGCCGCCTGCCCACCCTGGACTGCCTGCACACCTCTGGGGAGTGAGAGAAAAATAAACTTCTGTCATGTTGGAGCCACAGTAATTTTGTTACAGCAGCTTAGCCAGCATTTTGCCTAATGTAAGATTCTTTTAGTCAATCTTGTCAATGGATATTTACTGATTATCTAATGCAAGCCAGATACTGTGCTAGGCACAATAGATTTTTCCAAGGTGAATCAGGGACACCAGCTAAATTCACTCTCATCTTGAAGGCAAGTCATAAATACTTGGGAAGCTAAATAAAGTTAAGCAACATTATAAAACATCCCCCAAACTTTCATAGGGTGGCACATGCTGAAGGCCAAATCAGCATACAGAAATAGAAGGAAACTCAGAGAAAAACAAGTCCATGCCTTTCCTTCTCTGACAGCTGGAACCGTCTCATCCAAGTGCTGAGATAATGTGACAAGACCTAGGCTCCTAGAGCAACCGGACCACAAAAATTCAGGGCAAAGGGGAAGGGGAAAGCATAGGGAAGGAGGGAAAGGGGACATAAAGAAACGGAGGTAGCATGGACAGATCCTTGGCCAGAGACCTGCCTGCCACGTTCAGGTTTGGCTTTGATGAAGTCTCTTCATATATCTTGGCCTCCATTTCCCTATCTGTAAGATGGGAACTGTTTCATTACATTCACTTTGCTCCAAGGAACAAACTGATTCATGGTGAGTAAAGATGGTGAATATTGTAATATTATAAGGCTATAAATCATGTATAAGAGAGACAGAATCTCAGAGAAATCTCAAAACAGGATCTGCTGTAGGATGGGGCCTTAGGGAGACTGGAACTGTATTTAGGTCAGATTTAGAGTCCTCAGGATCAGGGATCCATGCATCTTCACTTCAGAGCTATATTTTTAGTTATACCTTCATTAAGACTCTGTTTCACGTGTTTGAAGCCCCAAACTCAAAATGTTTTGAGGGAAAAAAAAAAAAAGGAAATGTCCTGGCTCATGCAACTAAAGAATCAGTGTATATAATAGCCTTGGCATGACCAGAATCAGCCAGTCAGCCAATGGGGCCAGGACCCAGTCCCTCTCCCAGCCATGGCTCTATTTCCCTTCACGTCGGCCTTACTCTCAGACCCTGCAAGATGACCCAAAGGCTGTACTCTTGCTCATACTCTTCATTGTCTAAATTCAACCAGAAGCTAGAGGGAACTTATAATGTGCAGACCAGTTTTCTTCAGGGCATACAATAAGGTAGATAAATGAGGAGAATGGATGATCGAAGCTATCAAGTACATCCCCCTAGATTCAAGTCCAGTAGAAAGAGCATAATTGTAAGCAGAAGTCCCCAGCTGTATCTCCTTAGTTCTGATTAAACCTCCTGATCGTCACTGTGGCTCTGGGAATGAAGATGGGTGGGGCTATCTCTTCCCACATGTCTGGGAGTAGGGGAGGAAGTAAGGTCTCCAAGGAAAGTAGAGGTCACTATTATAGAAAGAAAAGAGAACGGATGTTAAATAGCATCTAAAGTGGCTATTCTTGTTCCCCATTTATCTCATTTATTTGTAAATATGAATGCTGGATAATTTTTTTTTTTTTTTTTTTTTTTACAAATGAGAGCTTTAAATAACTGTAGCATGACTAAGATATCTGGTTGGGCACATAAGAGGTTGGATTTGGTAAAGGTCTGAAAGAAAGTATTGTAATTTTCTGCTCTCACATAACAAATACAACCATGAATTGCATTCAACAGTTTAGGTAGTTGATTTAGTGTATCTATCATGTTCTTGATAGCTAATTGTTTTTATAGATGGAGAAACTGAGTCACACGTTTATTAAATATATCATCTAAGATCTTGGGATTAAACTTTGGTGCCAGGACAAGAACCTGGATATCCAGATCAATGACAAAATCATGAGTAATACCTGTGTAATTCTAGAATGTTTTCAGGAAAGCATAATTCTTCTTGTTTTTAGCTGATAGCACTGTATTTGTTAAATTCTTCAGGTTCCCTAGCACTCACGGGTATGTCCTCTTACTGATATATACCAAAGGAATAACCTATGTAAAAGCACTCTGGTAGGTAGAAGTATGGCTGGTTTTGAAGGGCCAAAAACCAATATGCTTGAAATGGAGAGATGGAAGCATGGGGCAGGGGCAGGGGCAGGGCAGGGGAGGGGAGGGTAGAGAGGCAGGTAGGGACCAGCCTGTGAAGGACGTCATAAGATATATTATCATTTATAATTATTGTTAAATTTTAGGTTTTAAAATTTAGCAAACTTGATTTTATTAGATTTATTTTTTATGGTTTTCTTCTATTCAAGGTAGTGAAATATTACCTTAATTACCATTAATACATTTATTAGTACCTGTTACCAGTAGTACATTTAACAAAGTTTAAAAAAAAGAGGACGTTTTCATAAAATATTAAGTACAGCTGAGTGTATAGTAAACATAGGATATGGTAAACTCATGAAAATAGTATCTGAAGGAGTAAAGTTTGGGAAACACTGGTATGTTGGGCATTTTTCTTTTTTCTTTCTTTTGTGAGATATGATCTTGCTCTGTCGCCCAGGCTGTAGGGTAGTGGCATGATCTCAGCTCATTGCAACCTCTGCCTCCCGGGTTCAAGCTCCCACAGCCTCCCGTGTGGCTGAGACTACAGCCATGCATCTTTTTTTTTTTTTTCTCCAGAAACAGGGTTTTGTCATGTTGCCCAGGCTGGTCTTGAACTCCTGAGCTCAAGTGATTATCTGTGTCAGCCTCCCAAGTACTGGGATTACAGGCACATTTTTCATTTGCCCCTCCAGATCCACTTTCCACTCTCTGTATCCTTTTTTGTGACTCCACAGCTGACCTCTAAGGCCTGCATCACCCAGTCTACCTTGTCCTCCTTGAACTATCACCTACCTTGGTGATAAGAGTCACCAGTAGGAAATTGAAGCAGAGGAGGAGTATGGGGTTAGGGGCTTTATTCCCCTGAATTCTTGCTGTGAGATTGTTATTCCTCGACCCAAGAGCCTCACTCCTGTCTGATAGCCTCCCTGACAGCTACAGGCACTCTCTTCAGGTTCCAGTAACCACCTCCTTGCCTCAACCTTTTAGACTTAGGAGTAGAAATGGCTCCCCGCTATTGCTAGCACTGAGACACAGCACCATTCCTTGTTGGGTTTTCTTTAACCCTTCCTGCTTCCTTGTAAATAATCTTTCACTAAATTCTCCCTCAGTTACTCTGTTGGAACATGTTCTCTGTTTCTTGCCAGGACCCAAACTGATACACATGATGTGGTAGAAAGCAACTTTGCAGTCAGACGGAAGTAGATTTGAATCCTGGCCATCCACTTAGTAGCTGTGTGACCTCAGTGAAGTCCAACTAGATAAGCACAATATTTATCAAAACAGAAAGACTCTGCTCTGTGAGGTCAGCCACCACATCTGTCTCACTGCTACAGCCCCAGCTTTGGGGCAGTGTTTGGCACTTAGTAGGTGCTCAAGAAAAATGTTTTCATGGGGTAGATTTCACCATACCTTATACATGAGACCTAGGAGAGTAAGAGGTCAACTAGTCAAACATACTTTATGGATGACCCCCAAGAATGTAGCAAGACTTGTGCAAGTAGTGGATCTTAGACACACTCTTTAATGCAGGCAACAAAAGGAATGGTTGAGACTGGTAAAAAAAATTAGAAAACATGTCAAGGAACTGACTGGCAAAGAGCACCCTGCCTACTACACCACCATGTCCCTAGAGATCTCATCTCCTCCCCCACTATCACTCCACCTCAAAAGCCAGTTCCCTTCTGAAGGGGGACTCTGTTGAGAGGGCATGTCTTCTTTCTGATGAGGAGGGAACATGCAGGAAGGCACACAAGGAGACCTGAGGGTCCCAGGGAGAAGACAGTGAAGGAACAACCAGATGGGCAGAGGATTTATGCAAGACCAGAGCTGGATTGGCAGGGAAGCCACAGATGTCATGGTCCCTGAAAGTCAAAAAGAGGTGATGAGCTGGTATATTAGTTTCCTAAGGCTGCTGTAACAAATGACCACACACTGGATGGTTTACAACACCAGAAACTTACTCTCTCAGAAGTCTGAAATTGAAGTGTCAGCAGGACCATGTTCCCTCTGCAGGTTCTAGGGGAGAATGCTCCCTTCCCTCTTCCCGCTTCTGATGGCTCCAGGTGTTCCTCGGGTTGTGGCTGTAAAACTCCCATCTCTGCCTCTGTCTTCACGTGGTCTTCTCTTCTGGTGTCTGTGTCTTCTGTCTCTTATAAGGACAATTGTCAATGGATTTAGGGCCTGCCCAGATAATCCAGGATGACCTCATATGAAGATCTTTAACTTATTTATATCTACAAAGAACTTTTTTCCAAATAAGTTCATGCTCATAGGGTGCAGAGGTTAGGATGAGGACAGGTCTTTTGGGGGGCCACCATTCAACCCACTACAGATGTTGATATGGCTTGGCTGTGTCACCACCCAAATCTCATCTTGAATTGTAGTTCCCATAGTCCCCACATGTTGTGGGAGGGACCCAGTGGAAAGTAATTGAATCATGGGGGCAGTTTCTCCCATGCTATTCTCATGATAGTAAGTTCTCACAAGATCTCATGGTTTTATAAGGGGCTTCCCCCTTTGCTCAGCTCTCATTCTTCTCTTTCCTGTCATTGTGTGAAGAAGGATATGTTTGCTTCCCCTTCCACCATGATTGTAAGTTTCCTGAGGCCTCCCCAGCCACGCTGAACTGTGAGTCAATTAAACCTCTTTCCTTCATAAATTACCCAGTCTCAGGTATGTCTATTAGCAGCGTGAGAATGGACTAATATAGTCGGTAAACAGGACAAATATTGGTCATTTTTAAACAAAAGAGTTACTTGATGAACTCTGCACTTAATGGTTAAAGATTAAGCCGAAGGTAGTGTTCAGGGAAGAGATAAAGACAGGAGGGGGCTTCTGGTGACAGCTCTTGCCAAAGTAACCTATGGGATGATGAAAATATGGACCGATGTAGCCACTGCAGGAAAGAGGAGGAAGTAATGCATATGAAAGACCTTATTTTTTAAAAAATCAATCTTGTTCTCTCCAACAACATGGAAAGAGCATAAGTTTTTGAGTCATACGACCCACGTATAAGCCCCAGTTTGTATACTGACTAGCTATGTACATTTGGTCAAGCTCTTAGTTTTAGTCTTTTTATCTGTAAGTTGAGGGTAATGGCAAACCTGCTTACTGCATAGGTTTATAGCAAAGTTCAAATCAGATACCACACAGCACTGGTTGTGTGCTGTGACAGTATACTACATGGCCACATGGTGGCGATTTGCAATTCTGACTACACATGGACATCCCTTGAAGCTTTAGAAAAATAAAGATGCCTGAGTTTGCCCTAGACCTACTGAATTAGGAACAGCAGTTTTAAAAACTCCTTGAGTCATACTGCTGCCCAGTTAAAGGAGAAATTCACTGTGGAAGGACATGGTATTAAGATATAATATCCATAAAGAGAATGAACATAGTCTTCACCTTAGGAAGACCATGTAGTGGCCTGAAGCAAACTGGGGTTCAACTCTCCTCCTTTAAAAAAAAAAACTTATGAACATCGTTATAAATCAGGAATTATGATTATTATGGATTCATTTTGTATTTTTAGTAGAGACAGAGTTTCACCATGTTGGCCAGGCTGGTCTTGATCTCCTGACCTCAGGTGATCCACCCGCCTCGTCTCCCACAGTGCTGGGATTACAGGCATGAGCCACCATGCCCGGCCAATTATTATTAATTTTAATATTATCACTAATTATTCAGTTTCATTTAAATATAAAACAAGTCCCAGTTTAATTCTAACTAAGAATTTGAAATATCCGAGCCTGTTTATCCAGCCACTGGGACAGGACACCCAAAGTCTACTTGCTGGGGTCTGAGGAGCTTCCTGGGAGATAAAGCATCCAAACAAAAGAAAGATCCTGGTACGAAAAGTTTCACCTCATAAGAAAGATTTAGCCATCAGAAAGGAAGGAGGGTGATTCAAATACAACGTAGGGTCTGTTTCTTAATGACATTTACTTCCTGAGCCTCTGCTAGTTTCCCATGGCTTTGTGTAACAGTCCTGTGGTGCACACACAGTGAACCTGAAAAACCAAAACGCTTGTTTTACTAAGGAATGAACAAAAAGCTCTGCAAGACATTGAAGAACAAGCAGCACTGCTTGGAGGCTGCCTTTAAATAAAGGAAAAGTGGAAGGAGAATGGCTGTATTTTATTCTTCCAAAAGGAATTTCCTGCAGTTTTAACTCCTCAAGGAATTCAGAGCCTTGGCCTCAGAAAGGAGGAAGAGGGTAGATGGAGGAGGGGAGGGAGAGGGAAAGAGAGAGAGAGAGAGAATGCATTGAGAACAATCTTATCAAATAACACAGTCAGACAGGGAGACATACTTCCAAAAACGCATTTCATAGATTGTGTGAGTCTACAGGAGCAGGAGCTGAAGGGACTTCAAATGGATAAGGACAATTTCAGCCTAGGAAACCCAGGTTAAAGGATATTTTACAATTCCTGACATAAGCACTGATTAGAGTAACATACAGGGAAGAAAAACAAGTTTAGTTTATAAAGGTTTGTGTGTACAACGCAGAACATAAATCCAGATCCAGTATCACCGTCCTGCACTCCTGGAAGCATCGCAATCTTGACAGTTGCAGCTAGGAAGCACAAGAGGGCGCCAGAGAAGGTGGAAATGTTTTATTTTCCCGGGTACTATTCAGTGTTGGAAAAATCCCCTTTGATCTATTTTTTCCTTTTTTACCATTAATTCTAGTTAACCCCTTTTATCTTTATTTATAAGCATGCTTACTATTAGTTCTCTTGGCTTTTTTAAGAAATGGAATGACTATGAGCGTTAAGTTTATTGGCTAATATTTCATTATTAACTTGGTTAAGTTGAGGGGTGGGATAGTTCACAAGTGAAAAAGCTAAAATAAGTAAGCAGTTTTGGAGAATGCAGAAGGGAAAGAAGTTGCTAGTGATGGATTAATTAAATAAATTAACATTTACTGGTTGGGTGCCCAGTCGTGTGTTAAACCCTATGTGTAGAAAGATAAAATGCACTCACAAATTTTCATCGAAACATCAGAAGTTAAAATTTCATAATACCTTATTTTCCCTATTTGAAACTCTCCTTATCCTCTTCACCTCTTCATCTATTAATCTCTTCAGAGGAACTATCTGTAATAGTTAAGCACAAAGGCTTTGGAGTAAGACAGCTGAGCTCAGTTCCCAGTTCTTTCACTTTCTGGCGATTAACTTCCTTGTGCCCTACTTTCCTCGTCTGTAAAATGGGATGATAACAGCACCAACCTCATTGGGTGGTGTGAAGATTAAATGAGATAATCCACGTAAAGTGCTTGGAATTGTGTGATATTTAAGAGTGCAGTCTCTATTATTATTATTATTATTTGAGACAGTCTCTGTCGCCCAGGCTGGAGTGCAGTGGCTCGATCTCAGCTCACTGCAACCTCAGCCTCCTAGATTCAAGCGATTCTCCTGCCTCAGCCTCTTGAGTTAGCTGGGATTACAGGCATGAGCCACCACACCTCGCTAATTTTTGTATTTTTAGTAGAGATGGGGTTTCACCACGTTGGCCAGGCTGGTGTCAAACTCCTGACCTCAGGTTATCCTCCCACCTTGGCCTCCCAAAGTGCTGGGATTACAGGCATGTGCCATCACACATGGCTAATTTTTTGTATTTTTAGTACAGATGGGATTTCACCATGTTGGCCAGGCTGGTCTCGAACTCCTGACCTCAAGTGACCTCCTGCCTCGGGCTCCCAAAATGCTGGGATTACAGGTGTGGCCTGGCCTTTTTTTTTTTCTTTTTTTCTTTTCCTCGAGAGAGGGTATTGCTCTATGGCCCAGGCTGGAGTGTAGTGGTTTGATCATGGCTCACTACAACCTCAACTTCCCAGGTTCAAGGGACCCTCCCACCTTAGCGTCTGGCATAGCTGGGACTATAGGTGGCACCGCCATGCCCAGCTAATTTTTTTTTTTTTTTAATAGAGACAGGGTCTCACTATGTTATCCTGGCTGATCTGGAACTCCTGGACTCAAGCAATCCTCCCACCTTGGCCCTCCCAAACTGCTGGGATTACAGGTATGAGCTACTGTGCCTGGCCCGCTATTTGTTCTTGTTCAGGTACTACCCATTCGTAGGATTCCAACTGCAATAATAAATTCAAACAACTACAGAGCTGGAAAGGAAATAATATCTAATCTAATTCTCTCATCTTATAAATGAGAAAATGAAAGTTTGCCACTTGCTAGCTGTGTAAGATGGAAAAGTTCTTCACCTTTCCAATCCTGTAAAAGGGAATAATGAGCCTCAACAGTCTCTTGAAGCTGTTGAGAGAATTAAATGAGGTAATGTACATAAAGCTATCAATATCACACAAAGTCAGTGCTCAGTTCTTCCATACTAGGGTATGGTAAAAAAACAAAACAAAAGAAAACAATCAAAAAACACAAGACAGTCCAGCCAACTACAAACCCTAGCCTTTCAAGAAAAGATGGTCAAGCAGTTTCAGATTTTACAATCACCCTTCTCACCAAACCAAATGAATGACACCCAGAAAGACTATGCAGGCTGTACTCACACAAAGGAAGGGCACTCCCTCATACCTCAAACTTTAAAGTGGCAGCTGGAGATCAAAGAGCGTGGAAATTAAAACACAGCCTAGACCTCTCCCTTCTAGGGAGGAAGAAGAGTCTAGAGACTGTAAGGCAGACAGCCAGGAGGAAAAGACATGGAATGTTCCTTGAGGCTAAATTCCCTCTTGGCAATGACATAAGAAGAGCTGAGCTAAGAAACATATTTTTCCCCGAGTTTAAAAGAAAGCTGGGGAGAAGGGCTGAGGAATGAATGCCTTATTCAGTTGTCTCAGATTGTGAGCAGAAGCTTGGGTGGGTGCAGGTGAACATCCCACTAGAAAGCAAACTCCATGAAGACAGGAGTTGTATCTGTTTGGTTCATTACTATATTCCTGCCACCTAGATTAGTGCCTGGAACTTGGCGGATGCTCAGTAAATATTGAGTAAATATATTGAAACACTCCTTATAGTAGGGAAAAGTGCAAACATATTTTTGGAGCTTGGGGAATGCAAAAATAAATTTTAATGAAATTATATATTTTTTCTTAAAAATCCATGCAAATTTTATGCTGTGTCATCTATTAGTGTTTATTTTTACATAAATTAGTGACAACACTTGTAGCAGACAGCTGTACTTTTTTATCCAGCATCGATTCATATTTCCTTTGTGACCCACCCCTTCCCATTCCCCATCCTGCAGGTGACTCTAGCAGCAATTCTACTTTCAACTCTAAGGCTGGGCCTATGATTCACTTCTAGCCAGTCTGAACATTTCCTTCCCTGACAACAGTGATTGTTTTAGGGTTAGGCACATTACTCAATCAGACCTCATGTGACATAATTCCTATTTGGCTGTGACTGTGAAAAGAGATGCACTGTCTTCCCTACTGGACCTGGAGCTGTGAGGGTATTTGTCTGTGTAGGAGAGGAAAACCAACCTTTCCTTCTATCCTTCTAAGTTCTTAGCTGAAGCCCCTATAACCAAGGACAGATTAACAAGAGAAAATCATATGAATGTATTTAAGATGTTTTATGTGACATGGAAGCCTTCATTAGGAAATAAAGACCCAAAAAGGAGGTTAGAGACAGTCCCAATAAAAATATGAGCAGTCAGGTTTTAGCTCTCAGTGGTGCCATTTTAGGAGGCTAGAGCAAAATGTGAAACATTAATTTGAAGAGCTGTAGACAGATATTGGAGGAAACTAGAAGATTTAGGACTCAGTTTATAGGTAGATAACAAAACCTTAAAGACAATGAACAAGACTAAAATGGAATACTCACAAAGCTGTGCTACAGGTTTCCATTGGAACATAATTTTTCTCTCTACAATCACCTCCATTTCTATAAAAAATAATCAAAGTAAAACTAATTTGTTTGCAAAAGAAGCCTAGTCTCATTAAAATTGGTCTGATTGTTGACAACACTACAGCAAGAATAGTGACTGACCACATAGGTCCCTTTCTTTTAGTTCACTTTGCTAAAACTTTGCATAAAAAAATCTCAGAGTAGACTTTTAAAAGCCTCTTAAGGCTAGGAAGCCATGCCAGGGACTTGCCATCAGACCTTGCCTGCAATCTCTGCAGATTTAGGCAAATTCCTCTTTTCTTAAGGTGCCCCCAATATTATGAAGTTCCTGGGCCTGCAAGAACTGAAAAGACAACATGAAGCACAGGAAATTATTTTGATAAGACACAAATCTTTGTTTGCTAGGCAGGTTACTTAAAAGGTAAAGAAAAGCCATTTTACAATTTCTTTTTAAGAGAAGACCCATAATCCAAAAAACCATCATTTTAATGTTGCATCATACATTTATGACACTAACATTCTTTTTCCCTTTTTCTTTTCTTTTCTTTCTTTCTTTTTTTTTCTTTTTTTTTTTTGGAGACAGGGTCTTGCTCTGTTGCCCAGCCTGGAGTACAATGACACAATCACTGCTCACTGCAGCCTCAACCTTCCAGGCTCAAGCGATCCTTCCACCTCAGCCTCCTGAATAGCTGGGACTATCGGAATACACCACCACACTTGGCTAATTTTTTTTACTTTTTATTTTGTAGAGATGGGGTCTTGCTATGTTGACCAGGCTGGTCTCAAACTCCTTGTCTCAAGTGATCCTCCCACCTCAGCCTCCCAAAATGCTGGGATTACAGGCGTGAGCCACCATGCCAGCCTCATCTCACATTTCTTATAGGTATATGCTGTTTCCTCATAGTGCAATTTCTCATATTTATTAGCAGACTCAAATATATTTAGATTCTCTATACTGCATAAAAACAAGATGCCAGAAGTAT
Organism: Gorilla gorilla gorilla; assembly: GCF_029281585.2. Classification (NCBI taxonomy): domain Eukaryota; kingdom Metazoa; phylum Chordata; class Mammalia; order Primates; family Hominidae; genus Gorilla; species Gorilla gorilla. The sequence goes on along the minus strand of NC_073233.2, from coordinate 26,732,961 downwards.
ACAAACTTAAACTTATATTCAGCAATTAATGTTTCATTGTTTTATCTTATTGGGAAATGATCTAGATATTCAATGAATACTCATAATTTAACTTAACTTACTAAAGCTTTAAGGTTTCAAATTACCAAAAAGAGTGGAAACTATTTTTAAGTAGACATATTAAAAACCATAATTTATACATCATAATTATTGCTGAAAAGTTCATTTACAAACTTTTATCCCACTTACATTAATTCACTTGTTCTTAGTAATTATGCTTGAATTGCTCATGAAAATTTCATGAGATATTAAACACAGCCATCACCTCAAATTATTTTTTGTTTTTGCTGACAAATCAGGCAAATATCAAAAATATCACAGGAGCAAAGAACCTAAAAAGTTAAACATATAGCTTTTTAAAATTTTACTGCTGTACTTGATATATGTCAAGCAATTCATTTTTATTGTATATTTTGTTCTGAGGTTGGATTTATAGTCTTATAATCTTAACTAATCCAGTAAAGATAACTAAAGCTTGTTTGACTAGTAAAGCTAGGTAGAAAATATGTCTGCATTATATTTAATGCTGACAACTCTAAAGGCATATTTATTTTCTTTAACTAAACCAACAATATTTTTATTTACCAAAGATTACCCAGGGCACATGAACTTGAAAATCATTTGAGTTAGTTCCTATATTTCTGAGAGAATACATAATTTATATGAGTATCTTTTAAAGTTGATTAAATAGAACTCTTTTACAAATTAATTTTGGAAATACCATTCAGAGCTAGAAAAATATCACACGTACATAACATTACATGCCAGACATATACATATACATATAAACATATGTAAAGATACAAAAAGATCTTATCGCTTTCATTCTAAATCTTAGCAATGAGTTAGATATAAACACAGAAACACAAAATTCACTAATCTACCAAAGAGTTGATTTTCATTTTTGTCTTATTTTTGTAATGCAAATTATGTTTTTGGCAGATGGAACAAGTTAAGGTTACCTACACAATGATGGCTAAAGGAATTTATTTTATTTTATTTTACTTTAAGTTCCAGGATACATGGGCAGAACGTGCAGGTTTGTTACATAGGTATACGTGTGCCATGGTGGTTTGCTGCACCTATTGACCTGTCCTCTAGGTTCCCTCCCCTTGCCTGCCACCCCCCAAAAGGCCCTGGTGTGTGTCATTCCCCTCCATGTGTCCATGTGTTCTCATTGTTCAGCTCCTACTTATGAGTGAGAACACGCAGTGCTTGTTTCTGTTTTTGTGTTAGTTTGCTGAGGATGATAGCTTCCAGCTTCATCCATGTCCCTGCAAAGGACATGATCTCATTCCTTTTTAAGGCTGCATAATATGCCATGGTGTATATGTACCACTTTTTCTTTATCCAGTCTATCATTGATGAGCATTTGAGTTGGTTCCATTCCTTTGCTATTGTAAATAGTGCTGCAATAAACATACATGTGGATGTGTCTTTACAGTAGAATGATTTGTATTTCTTTGGGTATATACCCAGTAATGGGATTGCTGGGTCAAATGGTATTTCTAGTTCTAGATCCTTGAGGAATCGCCACACTGTCTTCCACAATGGTTGAACTAATTTACATCCCACCAACAGTGTAAAAGTTTTCCTATTTCTCCACAGCCTCACCAGCATCCATTGTTTCTTGACTTTTTAATAATCGCCATTCTGACTGGTGTGAGATGGTATCTCACTGTGGTTTTGATTTGCATTTCTCTAATGATCAGTGATGTTGAGCATTTTTTCATATGTTTTTTGGCCACATAAATGTTTTCTTTTGAGAAGTGTCTGTTCATATCCTTTACCCACTTTTTGATGGGGTTGTTTGTTTCTTGTAAATTTGTTTAAGTTTCTTGTAGATTCTGGATATCAGACCTTTGTCAGATAGGTAGATTGCAAAAATTTTCTCCCATTCTGTAAGTTGCCAGTTCACTTTGATGATAGTTTCTTTTGCTGTGCATAAGCTCTTTAGTGTAATTAGATCCCATTTGTCAATTTTGGCTTTTGTTGCAATTGCTTTTGGCATTTTCGTCATGAAGTCTTTGCCTATGCCTATGTGCTGAATGGTATTGCCTAGGTTTTTTTCTAGGGTTTTTATGGTTTTGTGTTTTACATGTGAGTATTTAATCCATAGCAAGTTAAGTTTTGTATAAGGTGTAAAGAAAGGGTCCGGTTTAAATTTTCTGCATATGGCTAGCCAGTTTTCCCAGGACCATTTATTGAACAGGAAATCCTTTCCCTGTTGCTTGTTTTTGTCAGGTTTGTTGAAGATCAGATGGTTGTAGATGTGTGGTGTTGTTTCTGAGGTCTCTGTTCTGTTCCATTAGTCTATATGTCTGTTTTGGCACCAGTACCTGCTGTTTTGGTTACTGTAGACTCGTAGCATAGTTTGAAGTCAGGTAGCATGATGCCTCCAACTTCATTCTTTTTGCTTAGGATTGTCTTGGCTATATGGGCTCTTCTTTGGTTCCATATGAACTTTAGTTTTCTCTAATTCTGTGAAGAATGTCAATGGTGGTTTGATGGGAATAGCATTGAATCTATAAATTACTTTGGGCAGTATGGCCATTTTCACAATATTGATTCTTCCTTTCCATAAGGATGGAATGTTTTTCCATTTGTTTGTGTCCTCTCTTATTTCCTTAAGCACTGGTTTGTAGTTCTCCTTGAAGAGGTCCTTCTCATCCCTTGTTAGCTGTATTCCTAGGTATTTTATTTTCTTTGTAGCAATTGTGAATGGGAGTTCATTCATGATTTGGTTCTCTGCTTGTCTATTGTTGGTGAATAGGAATGCTTGTGATTTTTGCAAATGGATTTTGAGACTGAGACTTTGCCGAAGTTGCTTATCAGCTTAAGAGTTTTGGGGCTGAGATGATGGGGTTTTCTAAATATAGAATCCTGTCATCTGCAAAGAGAGACAATTTTACTTCCTCTCTTCCTATTTGAATACGCTTTATTTCTTTCTCTTGCCTGACTGCCCTGGCCAGAACTTCCAATACTATGTTGAATAGGAGTGGTGAGGGAAGGCATCCTTGTCTTCTACTGGTTTTCAAAGGGAATGCTTCCAGCTTTTGCCCATTCAATATGATACTGGCTGTGGTTTTCTCATAAGTAGCTCTTATTATTTTGAGATATGTTCCATCAGTACCTAGTTTATAGAGACTTTTTAACATGAAGGGATGTTGAATTTTATCAAAGGCCTTTTCTGCATCTATTGAGATAATCATGTGGCTTTTGTCACTGGTTTCATGTGATGGATTATGTTTATTGATTTACGTATGTTGAATCAGCCTTGCCTCCCAGAGATGAAGCTGACTTGATAGTGGTGGATAAGGTTTTTGATGTGCTGCTGGATTCAGTTTGTCAGTATTTTATTGAGGATTTTTGTATCGATGTTTATCAGAGATATTGGCCTGAAGTTTTCTTTTCTTTTTTTTTTTTTTTTGTGTGTGTGTGTCTCTGCCAGGTTTAGGTATCAGGATGATGCTGGCTTCATAAAATGAGTTGGGGAGTAGTCCTTCCTTTTCAATTGTTTGGAATAGTTTCAGAAGGAATGGTACCAGCTCCTCCTTGTACCTCTGGTAGAATTAGGCTGTGAATCCTTCTGGTCCTGGGCTTTTCTTGGTTGGTAAACTATCAATTACTGCCTCAATTTCAGAACTTGTTATTGGTCTATTCAGAGATTCGACTTCATCATGGTTCAGTCTTGGGAGGGTGTATGTGTCCAGGAAGTTATCCATTTCTTGTAGATTTTCTAGTTTATTCGCATAGGGGTGTTTATAGCAATCTCTGATGGTAGTCTCTATTTCTGTGGGGTCAGTGGTGATATCCCCTTTATAATTTTTTATTGTATCTATTTGATTCTTCTCTCTTTTCTTCTTTATTAGTCTAGCTAGCAGTCTATCCAATTTGTTATTTTTTTCAAAAAACCAATGAAAACCTGGATTCATTGTTTTTTTGGAGGGTTTTTCATTTCTATCTTCTTCAGTTCTGCTCTGATCTTAGTTATTTCCTGTCTTCTGTCAGGTTTTGGATTTGTTTGCCCTTGTTTCTCCAGTTCTTTTAATTATGATGTTAAAGTGTTGATTTGAGATCTTCCTAGCTCTCTGATGTGGGCATTTAGAGCTATAAATTTCTCTCTTAACACTGCTTTAGCTGTGTCCCAGAGATTCTGGTATGTTGTCTCTTTGTTCTCATTGGTTTCAAAGAACTTCTTGATTTCTGCCTTAATTTCATTATTTACTCAGGAGTCATATTGTTCATTTTCCATGCAACTGTGTGGTTTTGAGTGAGTTTCTTAATCCTAAATTCTAATTTGAGTGCACTGTGGTCTGAGAGACTGTTATGGTTTCAGTTCTTTTGCTTTTGCTGCAGAGTGTTTTACTTCCAATTATGTGGTCAATTTTAGAATAAGTGCCAGTAGCACTGAGAAGAATGTATATTCTGTTGATTTGGGGTGGAGAGTTCTGTTGATGTCTATTAGGTCCATTAGTTTCAGAGCTGAGTTAAAGTCCTGAATATCCTTGTTAATTTTCTGTCTCATTGATCTAATATTGACAGTGAGGTGTTAAAGTCTCCCACTATTATTGTGTGGGAGTCTAAGTCTCTTTGTAGGTCTCTAAGAACTTGCTTTATGAATCTGGGTGCTCCTGTATTAGGTAGATATATATTTAGGATAGTTAGCTCTTCTTGTTGAATTGATCCCTTTACCATTATGTAATGCCTTTCTTTGTCTTTTTTGATCTTTGTTGGTTTATAGTCTGTTTTGCCAGAGACTAGGATTTGCTTGGTAAATTTTCCTCTTTCCCTTTATTTTGAGCCTATGTGTGTCTTTGCAAGTGAGATGGGTCTTCTGAATACAGCACACCAATGGGTCTTGACTCATTATCAAATTTGCCAGTCTGTGTCTTTTGATTGGGTCATTTAGCTCATTTACATTTAAGGTTAGTATTGTTATGTGTGAATTTGATCCTGTCATCATGATGCTATCTGGTTATTTTGCACACTAGTTGATGTAGCTTCTTCATAGTGTCATTGGTCTTTATATTTTGGTGTGTTTTGCAGTGCTTGGTACTGGTTTTTCCTTTCCATATTTAGTGCTTCCTTCAGGAGCTCCTGAAAGGCAGACTGGTGGTGATGAAATCCCTCTGCATTTGCTTGTCTGGAAAGGATTTTGTTTCTCCTTTGCTTATGAAGCTTAGTTTGGCTGGCTATGAAATTCTGGGTTGAAAATTCTTATCTTTAAGAGTGTCGAATATTGGCCCCCACCCTCTTCTGGCTTGTAGGGTTTCTGTTGAGACATCCGCTGCTAGTCTGATGGGCTTCCCTTTGTAGGTGACCTGGCCTTTCTCTCTGGCTTCCCTTAACATTTTTTCCTTCATTTCGATTTTGGAGAATCTGCTGATTATGTGTCTTGGGGTTGATCTTCTTATGGAGTATCTGAGTGGTGTTCTCGGTATTTCCTGAATTTGAATATTGGCCTGTCTTGCTAGATTGGGGAAGTTCTCCTGGATAATATCCTGAAGTAGTGTGTTTTCCAGCTTGTTTGCATTCTCCCGTCTCCTTCAGGTACTCCAATCAATTGTAGGTTCGGCCCTTTTACATAGTCCCATATTTCTCGGAGGCTTTGTTCATTCCTTTTCATTTCTCTAATCTTGTCTGCATGCCTTATTTCAGCAAGGTGTTCCTCAAACTTTGATATCCTTTCTTCCACTGGGTCGATTTGGCTATTGATACTTGTGTATGCTTCGTGAAGTTCTCATGCTGTGTTTTTCAGCTCCATCAGGTCATTTGTGTTCGTCTCTAAACTGGTTATTCTAGTTAGAAGCTCCTCTAACTTTTTATCAAGGTTCTTAGCTTCTTTGCTTTGGGTTAGAACATGCTCCTTTAGCTCAGCAAAGTTTGTTATTACCCACCTTCTGAAGCCTACTTCTATCAATTCACCCATCTCATCCTCTGTCCAGTTCTGCACCCTTGCTGGAGAGGTGTTGCAACCATTTGGAGAAGAAGAGGCACTCTGGCCTTTTGGGTTTTCAGTGTTTTTTCATTGACTCTTTCTCGTCTTCATGAGTTTGTCTAGTTTTGATATTTGAGGCTGCTGACCCTTGGATGGAGTTTTCATGGGGACTTTTTTTTGTGTTGTTGATGCTGTTGTTGCTTTCTGTTTGTTTGTTTTCAATGGTCAGTTCCCTCTTCTGTAGGGGTGCTGCAGTTTGCTAGGGGTTCACTTCAGGTCCTATTCATCTGGTTCGCTCCCATGCCTGGAGATGTCACTCAGTGAGGCTGGAGAACAGCAAAGATGGGTGCCTGCTCCTTCCTCTGGGATCGCTGACCTCGAGAGGCACCAACCTGATGCCAGTAGGATCACTCCTGTATAGGGTGTCTGACGACCCTTATTGGAGTGTCTCACCCAGTTGGGTGGCATGGGGAACAGGACCCTTTTAATGAAGCACTTTGTCCCTTGGTGGAGGGAGTGTGCTTCCCAGGGGGGAAACCCACTTGCCTGGGCTGCCTGGATTCCTCAGAACTAGCAGAAGGAAAGGTTAAGTCTGCTGGTCTGCAGAGACTGTGGCCAACCCTCCCCATAGGGGCTTAAGCCTAGGGAGATCAGGGTTCTGTCCCAGAGATCCTGGCTGGAGTTGCTGGAGTTCCTGCAGGAAGGCCCCGCCCAGTGAGGAGGGATGGGTCAGGGTCAGGCCTGAAAAGGCGGTCTGGCTATAGTCTGCCTCAGCTGGTGTGTTGGGTTGTGGGGCACACCTCTTGGGAGCAAGCCATCCTGCCTCCCTGGCTCCAGCGGGGGCCGGGCGGGGGGGTGGGGGCGGTGTGAAGCGCAGCCTGGAGCTATAGAGATGGCTTGCGTCCTACTCCTGCCCAGGGAGCTTAGCGTGTTAGGCAGTTATCAGTCCCAGTGCTGGCTGCTGCCCCTCCCCCAAGGAGCTCAAAGGGCTTAGACAGTAGGCAGCCGCAGCTGTGGTGATGGTTGCCCCTCCCCGCAGGAACTCAGCAGGCTTAAGCAGATTTTAGCTTACTGGCTGTTGAGAATCTGCATGGCTCCATGGTTGGGACCCTAGGCCCCGGTGGCATGGGTTCATGAGTGGGATCTTCCGATCCGTGGGTTGCACAGTTCCGTGGAAAAAGCACGGTTTCCCCGCTGGGTAGCACACTCGCTCACCACCTCCCTTGGCTGGGGGATGGGTGCTCCCCCGCCCCGTGTGGCTCTAAGGTGAGCTGCTGCAACACACTGCTCTTCCTTCCTCTCTGTGGTTCATGCTAGCCACCTAGTCAGTTCTAATGAGAGTACGTCCGTTGCTGGTGCAGGATTTGCACGCTATTATGGTTCTTTTAAATGGGAACCTCCGATCGCCACTGCTTCTACTTGGCCTTCTTGGCCCCACCCCCAGGAATTTTTTTAACCAATATTTGTGGAAAAATATGTTTAAATTCTCATTTGCCCTGACATGTAATCTTATGCAGGCTGTGAACTACATTCTAGGCAAGTGAGTAGGAGACATCTAGCAGTTATCTGTGTGCATGTACGTGTGTGTGAGTGTGTGTGTGTTTCAAGAGACGGAATCTACTATGTTGCCCAAGCTGGTCTTGAACTCCTGACCTCAAGCCATCCTTCCACCTCAGCCTCCCAAGTAGCTGGGATTTCAGGTATGTGTCACCACACTGGGCTCCATCTGGATATTTTCAAAGCACATCTGAGTGGATAAAATAGACTATTTCCAATTAGGCTTTTTCCTTTTCAGCCTCAGATACTTGCTTTTGGGGGCCCTTGAGTCTCTTGAGAGCAGAGGAGCTGAAGGTTCAAGTGACTGAGGGGCTGGGGTGGAAAAAGGTCTGGCAGAGATGGACAGAAGAATGGAGGAGGTAGGAGCTTGAAGGGGGACATATCAAAGGATTCAGGAAACTGAATGGAAGATTGAAAGTGGCAAAAGGATGAAGGAGGAGCAGAAGCAAAGGGAAGGCAGAAACCTCAGAGGGGCCAGTTTTGGGAGATCTTAAGTTTCCCCAAGAAGCCAATGGAGTTCCAAATTATCCTCAGCAAAATTGTGCCAACAAGAAGGAGGTGGACATCTAGTCAGCAGGGGCTTGAGAAGGGGATTTCAGTCAAGTGAGAAGTTCCCATGGGAGGAGCAGGATTAAATAGAGAAAACAGAGAAGACTTAAACAAAATTGGTTCCATTAGGCCCTGAATATCAGCTTCCAATTAAGCCAATTTCTGACCATAGATCTTTAAAAAAAAATTCTTTCAAATATCTTATTATCAAGTTTTAGCTGGGACAAACAGTAAATATCTCTGGCAATACTGAACTTCTTTTTAAAATAATTTTTTTGAAACTAAAGGTATCTATTTCAAGTGACTCAAAACAAAAGCCAATAAGCCTTTTATGACTTACAACCAATAAGACTTTTATAGCTTAACCGTGGACGCAAGAGCCGTCTTCAAAGAGAGTGCAAAAAAGGCAGCCTTTCAAGATCCAGACCACTCCCAAAGATAGCCACAAGAAAGACAGACTTAGATGGCCCTTCCTGGGGGCTGGCAACAGTCAGTAAGACATTAGCGGAGAATGAGATGCAACCTACATTTCCATCAGGCCATATTCTCAGGGCCAACAACCTGATGGTTGACTGTCTGCACATTTCCCTGGCAGGCAGAAAGCCAAGCCAAGCTCTCGGGATGCAAAATGAGATAACTAGGAAAGCAGTAGCTGTCTCTGGCATGGAAAGAATCAGTAAACAAGATGTACCTCAAAACCAAGTTAGCCAAATGTGCAAGAATCATAATCCAAAGAACTAATGTTTGCAAGTTTTTCTTCTGCAAATATGAATATGGAAAAGAAAAAGTGACAAGGAGAAATTTTTACCTTTGTCTCTTAACTGGGTGCTACAAACAGAGATCTGAGAAAGCTGACTTTGGGAGAATGCTTACCTTTTTCTGGCTTTTGTCAGTTTCCCAGGATCCCATTAGCAGGATCTGAAATGAGTGAGGTGTTCAGCCATCCCTTTGTGGTCACCAGAAACTGTAGGGGAGGAAAAATATCTTTTCTTTTTATCCTTCTAAGTTCTCAGCTGGGGCCTCTGTAACGAAAGGCAGATTAAGAAGAGAAAAGCATACAAATTTATTTAATGTAAATTTTATGTGACAAGGGAGTCTTCACAAGGAAATGAAGATCAGAAGTGGTTAAACCTGAGCGTTTTTTGCTTTGTCATTTTAAGACGGAGTCTCGCTCTGTCACTCAGGCTGGAGTGCAGTGGTGCAGTCTCAGCTCACTGCAACCTCCGCCTCCCACGTTCAAGTGATTCTCCTGCCTCAGCCTCCCGGAGTAGCTGGGATTACACGCACCTGCCACCATGCCCGGCTAATTTTTTTTTTTTGTATTTTTAGTAGAGATGGGGTTTTGCCATGTTGACTGGGCTGGTCTTGAACTCCTGACCTCAAGTGATCCACCCACCTCGGCCTCCCAAAGTGCTGTATTATAGGAGTGAGCCACTGCTCCCGACCAAACCTGAGTGTTTTTATGCTAGGTTTGAAAAGTCATGGAAAGTTAGGAAAGTTGTGGAAAAATGTGATAGGACAAAAGTAACAAACTGGGGGAAATTTAGCAAGACCTGTTCATTCATATTTCTTTTGGTGTCCCTTCATCTTTAGGAATATGGATATTCCTTTCCTCCAGGTATAGAGTAAGGTACCTCTCACCTGAAGGTCTATAACCTGCTTCAGGATAGAAGGGCAAGGGAAAGTCAGAGAGTTCCTCCTACTGTTTCTCAAATTACTTCAGCTTAAAAATATTCAATATGCCAAGCTCCTATATTTTGGGGTAATGTGTCTTAGGGGTAGGCATCCTGAACTCCATTATCTCATGTAAGCCATCATGCCACCTTGGGAAGATCTATCAAGGAGTGAGGGCAGAGCAGAAGTAAAGCGCAGTCAACCAACAGAGAGAGAAATTGGGTCCTAAGGCCTTGTTTGCTATGATTATGCAGGCCGGTAAATTCTTTTCTCATTGCAATCTCTTGCAACAGAAGTAATCCAACCTGACGTGGCAGTTATATTTATTAATTTCTTACTTTGTGTCTATCCCTGTGCTAAGCGCTTTCCATGTCTTATCTGTTTTATCTTCTAACTGTCATAATAGTTCTATTAAGTAGAAATGAGATAGGCACTACTATTTTGGGGAAACTGTAAAAACCATGAAATAACTCATCTGAGATCACACAATTTGTAAACGGAACAATCAGAATTTGAATCCAGTTTCAGGCTTGTCTTATAAAACTAGTATTCCCAGAAATGACACAACTACTCCCTAATGTAATATACATGCTCTAAAAAATATGACCTTGGTTGGTTGTCGCTCTAGGTAAGAGTAGCACATTTCTATCTATTCAAAGTTTCATTGATTTCTCCTTTCTCTGGGTATTGGTCAGGGTTACCACAGTCGAAGCCACCAAAATTTATCTCTCAGTTGCATATTGTGCTATATTACTTGCCAACTGTCTTACTAGAATGAACATTCTATGAAAGCAGGAACATTGTTTTGTTCACCGTTGCATCCCTAACACCTAGAACAGTACCTAATCACCAAGGCATTAAATATGTTGCATGAGTGAATGAACAAATGTGGATCAGCTTTCCTTGACTATATTGGACAACTTGGAGAGCAAGAGAATACTTGAGAATGTTACACGCTTGATAATATTGATCGAAATCCTTTTTGTATCTTCCATATCTTCATATTGTAGAGGCTAAATGCACTTGGTCACACATACACACATGCAGGCAGGTATGCACGCATGTTAACAGATAGATATGTCAACTGCACTCTTAAAACTCACTTGTTTCTCTCAGCTTCCACAGCAGGATCTGAGAGCATCTGGTTAGTGCCTTGAAACTGAATGTGAATGTTCCCAAACCCTGTTCTAGGCTCCTTTGCTAAGAGCAAAGCAGGGTCTACATTCTTGGCACTGTTGTGGTGGAACTGGCCCCAGCAGAGAAGCCTGAGAGATCTGAGGTCTCATCCTAGCTTTGCCACTTACTAGCTTTGTGGCCTTAGGCAGAGCCTTTTATGTCATCGTACCTCCATTTCCTTGGGCATAATACAGGAATAATAATTCAGACCCGTTTATCTCCCAGCTTTTTGTGAGAAGCAAATTATATGGCTATGAGAAGACTGAAAAACCAAACAGGATATTTAAGAGAAAGTATAAATTGGATTCATACCATTTCTGGGTAAAAGAGGTTAAAAATCTCATTTTGATGCCTAAATCCCTTATATTTATTGACTGTGTGGGTAGCATAGGATTTGACTGAATGCAAATTGAAAGCAATTTAGCCAAATGATTTGGAAGAAAGAAATCTGGTTGAAATTAGTTGGCTCATAAAACAGATTGGTCAAAATAACAGTTTGATAAAGAAAACTTGATTTTCCCAATTATTGGTTTTACGATAATTGGTTATTTGGTTTCACTTTGATGGGGAAGTCTTTTCCCATCTTTTGATATTATTTTTTGCCTCAAGGAATTTCTTAGACTTTAAAAAATTTTACCTGTTTAAGTCATTTTAAGGACATTTTTGATTTGGGTCTTTCATCAGTTTGGCCATGTATCAAATGTTCCTCTCAGGAGATCTTACTAGCATCCATTAATTATTTATAATTGGGAATTCATAATTGAATAATTAAAAAAATAGATTGCCGGAACACACTCAACTTCTCAGCTTGATAAATGTTGGAGTTTCCCTTTCAAACATTTGGACTCTCGGCAACGGGCTGCTTTTGGGTCCTTTTTACCACTTTTATGCAATTTGCTGTTAAGAGAGAGCAATGAAGGGGAGAAAATCTTGAGTGCAGGGGAGGAAGCAGTCAGGATTCCAGTGTGGACAAAGACACTATTATCGGCTAAGAGCCTTCTAAAACCTCCATTTAAATTTAAAACTAGCGGGCAAACTCAACTGTTGAAGTGGAAGAGGAAAGATTGGGTGAGAGGAAGGCAGTGAGGGGATATGCATCAAGCCGTAAACTCCGTGGAAAGCACAAGAGGGCGGTGTAACGCTAAATATTTCAACACCGACTGCTTGAAATGCTAACACTTGGACCTAAACATTACATTAAAATTCAAAGCCTTGAGATAAGAACTATAGCATCTATTTATGAGGCCATCAACAAAATACTTGCAAGTGGTTTTTTTCAGTGCTTTTACTAGGAAAAATTGAAATATACACACAAGTAGCAAGAGTTGTATATTGAATTCTCACGCCCATCACCCAGACAAAATAATCAGCAAGAGTTCACCACCTGTGCTTCATCTTGCCTTTCTTCTTTTCTCCAACTTTTTTTTGGAAGTATTTTAAAGCAGATCCCAGACAGCATGTTATTTTGTCCCTACCTAGTTCAGTTTGCATTCCTGAAAGGCATGGAGATTTTTCTATTTTACATAAATATAGGCCATTCTCACTCTTGACAAAGTTTCTTGTTATTTTAAAATATCCAATTCATAATCCAATAATTCCAGTTGTCTCTAAAATATTGTTTTCTAGTTTTGTTTGAATCCGTAACCAAACAAGGTCCATAAATTGTATTTGGTTGTTCTATTTCTTGTCTCTTTTAATCTAGATAGAACAACAGTCACCCTTTCCCTTACCCTCATACTTTTTCTGATGCCACTATACATTCAAGAAAGATCCAGATTCTGGATTTGCCTGTTTGATTCTTCATAATGTTTAGAAGTAACTTTTTATATTTTTTTAAGCAAGAGTAAATAAATGTTGTATTCTTAATAGATCGTTTAGGATTATTAGAGTATTTGGATTGCAGATCTTGGTTTTATGCTGTGTTACTCTTAAACTCAACAGTACAAACTATGAAGGCAGAGAGAACCACGTTTAAATCCCAGCTTGGCTGTTTAATAGCTGAATATTCATCAATCTGAGCCTCAATTTCTTTATTTGTAAAGCGGATGTCTTGGGACATATGATTCTTGGGAAGATTAAATGAGAATTTATGGTAAGCTCTTGGGACATAATAGCTGTACCATAATTGATAACTATTATTGATAATTGTTAATTTGATAGTTAATAATTGATAACTATTTGATAATTGATTACTATTATCACCAAACTGTATTTTCATAATGCTTACCATTTCTGAACAAGACAGGTAATACACAATCTGATGACAATAACAGACAGTTCATTTTCATCCTCAAGGGTGAAAAGTGTAATTAGTTTAGTTCTGCCACATTTATTCTCCTGCTGAAAATCATTTAATGACTATGGAAATCAGTATAACTCATTCAAATATAGAAATTAGTGTTCTGTGGAGCCATAGCAAATGAAAATGTCCTGTTATGTGTTAAGATGTTAAAGAAAGATTTATGAGTAGAGACTAGCAAGCCAAGAATTTATAAACCCATTTTTCTTGTCAAATCTCAGTACCTGATCCAATAACAACAGTAACCATAATAATAACAGCCCTTATTTTTCCAATTGACAAGACTGCCAAGCTCTAATTGATGAAAAGAATTCACCTGGTGATCCAACAGTCACCCTGCCATAATGTCAATCATAGTAAATTGCAAGGCTGCAGATGAAGCACTCAGAAAATAAATACTGGCTGTTGAGGTAAGTTTAAAGGAAAGAACACCTAGGACTGGAGAGTCACTGACGCTCCCGACTCCACTGGAGATGACTGTGTGAGATGTAACATTTAATACAAGCAGTAGTATTCTGCATGTTCAGAAAAATTTCGATCACCACTATTGGCATGGACTAATTCAGTCTAAAACAAAAATCCATTAGGGAATTGAAAGTAGAAGAACTTAAGTCTATTCTCAAATTGTGTATAAACAGAAAGAGGAGAGTGAAGTTAGCTGCTAATATTTTAAGTTTCTTTTATTGACCTGGAATAGTCTATTTACATACATTTTAAAAATCTTACATTTAAATTAAAATATAGCATTCTGCCTCCTATCCAACTACATGTAAATAAATAAAATAAAATGAAAATATACTAATTGCATTTTAAAATAACGTGCTTATTATGTTAAATAATTGTGTATGCTTATTAAGAAAAAAGTCCAATACACAAGCATTTATTTGAAGGTAATATAATTTGGCAACAGTTTTTTTATTATGCTGATCCAATAAAAAATCACCCCTATAAATGCATGTTACATTGGAGATGATGATTCACTCTTCCACAGTAACTTTGAAAGTATCTGCTTTAATTAGCGCTGCTTATAACAAAAGCATCATTCTGTTTTCTAATGTGCTGTAAAAATGGATATCAAAATTATTCTCTTAAATGTATTGTACTTTTGTAGTGAAATTCATACTGCAAATATCTGACATGCAAGGACTATATATAAAGGACTATAAAATAAAGAACAAAAATGTGTTCCTTATAGGAAAGCTTGATTAGTTTCTACTTTTCTAACTAATGATTTACATCAAACCTACTGCAATCCAAAGAGACAAATGGTAATCAATTGGACAACTGTGGTCAGTGGCCACATAAATGACTTCATCTGCAAACCAAATCCCTCAATTTAAAACTGGATGGCTCTTTCCCTTGAAATTACAAGAAAAAGATCATACCCTTCCAACAAGGCCAACATGAATTCATTTGGTTGTTATTACTGTCTTTCTCCGGGCAACATAAACTGCCAGAGAATATTAGTCCTTTTGTAGTCATGTTTCAAAAGCAGACCTAATTGTTGGTAAAACATGCTAATTGTCAGAAACAGATGCTTGAAGATGGGTATGTCATTTTTGACAATGTAATCAAAGATCTTGTAATGATTATCTGCCCTTGAATTATGGATTCCAGAGTTCCAGAATTTCAGTGTTGGAGGGACCTTCAAGTCTTTTTTAGCTCTTCCTCTAGCGTCTACCCAGATTAAGCTGGAGACTCTTCTGATCTTGTAAAACTCCCCACAGATGAAGATTCTATTCTTTTTTTTTTTTTTTTGTCTTTTTTTTAAGACAGGGTCTCACTCTGTTGCCCAGGCTGGAATGCAGTGACATGATCTCAGCTCTCTGTAACCTCCACCTCCCAGGTTCAGGCGACTCGCCTGCTTCAGCCTCCCGAATAGCTGGGACTACAGGCATGCGCCACCACGTCTGACTAATTTTTGTATTTTTAGTAGAGACAGGGGTTTCACTATGTTTGCCAGGCTGGTCTCGAACTCTTGACCTCAAGTGATCTGCCCACCTTGGCCTCCCAAAGGGCTGGGATTTCAGGTGTGAGCCACCGTGCCCGGTGGAAGACTCTATTCTTATCTTACTAATTGATTTCAAGAGTTTACTAACACAGATGTTTAAGTTCTTTCCCAGAGCCCAAAGTGAATCTGATATTTTTATAGTAGTCTCCACAAACTTCCAAATGTGTACACCATGCTGTTGTAGAAAGAACACTGAACTTGGAAGCAAAAGACCTGGATTTGACACTTCCTATTCGACCTTTGACAACTCCTTAATCTTTCTTGGGTTCAGTTTCCTTATTGGAACAGTGAAGCTAGTAATTCTTCACTAATCTATCTCAAAGGAAGTTGTGAGAATCAAATGAACAAAGATATGTAAAAACACATAACAATTGTAAAGTTGCAGACTTTTAAGTCTCACGATATTTAGGAAGTATAGAAAGAAGTAAAACTTTAGGTCTTAAATATTTATTTTGCTAGGGATTTTGGTTATGATTGTTTTCAGTTTACATTAGACATACCCTTTATGCAGGGGTCTGATCCCCAGGCCTAACATCTACAAAATTTCAACATCCATCCATCGCTTAGATTCTTTTTAAGCATATTGGGAGCTGTGAAGTCATATAAATCAAGCTGTTGCAAAAATGGTTAGTGCTATTCTATTAAGAATTACAGTGAACCACCTGTCTCAGAAAATCCTGAGGCTACATTGTTTAATGAGGGCTGGGCTGAGTAGTTTTTCTTGGAAACTATAAGGCATATCCTTTATGAATGAATCTAGTTTGCAAGGAACTTGACTATACAGAGAATCATCTGATCCTAACATGGTAGTCAGCATCCCCAACTCGAAAGACCATATTGAAATCAAAGAAGCAAGGAGAGTATCTGCCATTTGTATAGTGCAGTTTTCTAAGTTCTTCCATATATTACAAATAGAATGTGTAATATGACTTACATCATTGGAATAATCTCAGTAATTTGAGAAGTGGCAACAAAAAGTAAGGAAGTAAATGTCATAAGTTCAACCACTTAAATATCTTAAGGCAAAACTGCAGTGAGATTAAAAACACAGATGTAAAAAGTGTGTATCCAAACTCAGGTGTGATACTAACATCCATCAGAATACAAAGCTGTACCATTTATGCAATGGAGTGGAGATTTGTACCTACTCCTCATTTGTTTCCTTTTTCTCATTCTAACTTTCCTTTGGAAAACCATCACTCATTGCCTAGCATCCATACACTTTGGGTGTTATAGACATTATACTTTGGTCCTGGGGTGGGCTCTGATTGCTCTCAATCAATCTGGTTGATCCTTACTTCTTTGAGATTATTCAGGATTGGTCTAAGCACAGTGAAACTCAGACCTGTGTTTGAAGGATGTGTAAAGCATCCTCTTTTCCAGGATGTGAAGGAGAAAGCCCAGTCTTCTGCTGCCAGCTATCTTAAGACTATGCCTGAAGCCCACCTAATGATAAGTTCACCCACACTGAAGAGCAGGGTGGAGAGGTGTGTGGAGAAAAGAGGTGAAGCCTAAACCATCTCATGGCTTATCAAGTATGAAAGCCAACACATTTTCTGCATATTTAAGCTACTTTGAAATGGATTTTCTCTTACTTGCAACCTAAATCACCCTAAATGATATATTTAATATACAAAGCACTTTTTGGTTTTGTTGTTGTTGTTTTGCTTTTTGAGGCAGGGTATTTCTCTGTGTTACCTAGGCTAAGTGTAGTGGTGTATCACTGCTCATTGCAGCCTCAACCTGCTGGTCTCAAGCGATCTTCCCACCTCAGCCCCCCAAGTAGCTGAAACTACAGATGCATGCCACAAAGCCCAGGTAATTTAAAATTTTTTTGTAGAGATGGGGTCTCACTATGTTGCCCAGGCTGGTCCTGAACTCCTGGACTCAAGGGATCCTTCTGCTTTGGCCTCCCAAAGTGCTGGGATTACAGGTGTGAGCCACCACCCCCAGCCATAAAATACTTTTGCATCATATATTGTGTAATTGTACATTCACAATGACTCTGTGGAGTGGGTTTCACTGTTATTCCCATTTTACAGAAGAGGAAGGGAATCTCAGAGGTTTATGACCTGCATAAAGGCCATACCAGGCAAGTGTTGGAGCCAGAAATTGAATCAGGTGTTCTAGCCTAAGAGCAATTGCTTTCTGCTCTACCATATCATGTTGAAAAGCCAAATTAAAGGCAGATTTTTGGGTTTTTATGACCTAGGAAGCATATAAGATTGTTTAATTATTAATATTATTAAAAATGGCAGGCACAAATTACAAAACTTAAAATCTGAATCTTTTGTTTGCAGCAGTGGTTGGATTCCTTAATTTAAAAAATCCTTTTGACATATGGGCCCTAACCTGTGGTCTGAGTATGCTGTAACTTTCATTGACTATACTGTAGTTTTAGCTCTGTACTGTACAACCAGGCAGCAATGATGATCTTCAGTTATGTGAAAGTTGGGATTATACACCTTTATGGTTAGTGCTACTAGCCCTGCAGTTAAGAGTGTCCAGCAAAAATCTTTGAATTGCTACCAGTTTCAAAACCCTATTCTTTGAAGGCAAGATGAGATGCTACATAATCCTGTTGTTTGTTTTTTAGTATTTCACTAAAAAGCCCATTTTCCAGTGTCATGGGTGTGGAGTCTCATTGTATCAGAAAGGCTCAAGTGATATTCATTTATTTGGCAAAAAAGTATTGAGCACAAACCAAGTGTCAGAAACTACTGGAACCCAGTTATACATATGAATGAACCATAGTTTCTTCTACCCCAGGTTCGCCTGTCCTTTTGTTTTAATTCAGACAGCCAATAATTAGCTCTTATTGACTGAGTACCTTCTAGAGGAATGTGAGGGAATCAAGATGTGGTGTTCACCTTTGAGGAACTCACAGTAGAGTAGAGAAAAAATAATGAAACATCAAGCTATTCAAGAACAACTAAATTATACATTTGTGACACTAAATCTGTTTATACTTGGTGGCCACATAAGGAATATCAGGGTGGGCCCAGTTTTCCGTAAAGGCTTTGAGAAGGTAGTAGAACAGAAATCCAGTAAGAATAGGGGTATCCTATTTTCCTTAATGGAGGGTCGCTATACCATGACAAGACCTACCTCTGCAGATCTGTCTATAAATTATGTTTGTTTCAGGCAAAGATCCTGCTTTTGCAGCTGGTGTCACCATCTGTAAAATGGGGATGCAACAAAAACTGTCTTCATAGATTGGCTGTGATTATCTAATCATATGATGTATAAAATGAAGGCATTTTCCTATCAGTTATAAGCTTTCAGTTGTAAGTAACAGACAACCAATTTTAAGTTTGGCTTAAATAATACAAGGAATGTCTTCTCTTTGAAATCCATAGGACGATCGGTCTTTAGACACAGCGTGATGAGAGCTCTGTATCTCTGTGAATTTCTCTAGTTTGTCCTTTTTGTTTTTTGTTTTTTCTCTGTATAATGGCTTTATCCTCAGGCTGACTTCAAGTGTTATTCAAAGCATTTATCACCCTTATCAGAATGTCCTCTTAAATCAGAATCTTGGAGTATGGGGCTGGGGAGCAGGTGTCCAGGAATCTTTTGACACGATTCCAGGTGACCGTTAGGCACATTAAAGATGGGGAATCACTGGATAGCCCAGAAAGAGGAAGAAGCTGAGAGGACATCGTTTATCCCAGGTTTTTCAGTCACAAACCTATGATTATAGGGCATTAGCTAACTACTTGGTAAAGCCCAAGTCCCTTCATTCTTATACTAGAGGCACTCAAAGAGAAATTCAGGTCTGAGACTCTATAAACATAGTGTTTAACTCAAGTCCCTTTTTCCTGTGTGCTTCCCTTCAGACACTTGACATATACACCACTATCTTCTCAGCGGAATCTATAGAGGGAGAGGCAGGTGGAAGGTGAACCATTAGGATTTTTTATCACAGCAACAAAAACAGACTCTGACTATATTAGGGAAAAAATAATTTATTAGGGCTGGACGTGGTGGCTCACGCCTGTAATCCCAGCACTCTGGGAGGCCGAGGCCGGCAGATCACAAGGTCAGGAGATCGAGACCATCCTGGCTAACACGATGAAACCCCATCTCTACTAAAACTACAAAAAATTAGCCGGGTGTGGTGGCGGGTGCCTATAGTCCCAGCTACTTGGGAGGCTGAGGCAGGAGAATCACTTGAACCCATGGGGCAGAGGTTGCAGTGAGCCAAGATTGTGCCATTGCACTCCAGCCTGGGCAACAGAGCGAGACTCCATCTCAAAAAAAAAAAAAAAAAAAAAGCATTTATTAGATAAATGCTAGGTGCTCACAGAATTGACAAGCAGCTGAGGAACAGCATTTGGAGACAGGAAGGAAGCATGAAAGACCTGGAAGTTTAGGCAGAAGGAACCATGCACAGGTATGGCCACACCTACAGTTTGGCCTCTAGAATTTACAGTCCCCAGAAGACTGAGGGCATAGGGACATGTGTTGATTATAATTTCTTGGAGTCAATCTTTATTGAATGTTCTTCCTGTAACAGGCCATGTGCTAGGGATACATGAATTAAAAAAAAAAAAAGAAATAACAACAAAAAACCATCCTTGCTTGGAGGGTACTCACAGACACATAAGCAAAGGCTGGGGCTCAGAAAACTCACCCCAAAATGAAGATCTCAGAAGCAGCTCTCTCTTACTTTCTCCTGCCCTGGCCTCCCATTCTACCCCAAGGCCAGCCATAGAAACTAGAATTCCTGCTCCCTAAGGCAGCTCATAGAAACCAGAACCCTTTTCCCCAGAGCCAGCCATAAAACCTAAAAATATTACTCTAATTTTCTCTTTTCTTCTGTGTAAAAACTGGCCATAAGGAAATCATCTGACTGACCTTACTTGAGCATAGGTCATAAGACTTCCATTCCACAGAGAGTCCTGCCCCATACCTGGGAGGAAGGAAAGCTGCACAGAGAGGCCAAGAATAACCTAGATAGACTCACCTTGCTGGGTTTGCCTACTCGGTCCATTAGCATTCAATCATACCCTTTTTGCCTATCATATTTCTACAGGGCTATCTACACTTCATTGAACTTAAGTATAAAAATGGGCCATTCATTTGTATCTTTGGGTCTTTATTCTGAAGGCTCCCACATCACGCAAAACTATGATCAAATACATTTCTATGCCTTTTCTCCTTTTAATCTGCCTTTTGTCTGTGATTTTCAGCGAACTTTCAGAAGATAATGAGGAAGTTTTCCCTTGGCGCCTACACAAGCAAGTAGAATAACATGTCAAAATTGTTATTATCCAAGATAGCAATTTTTTTATATCTTTAGAGCTATAGGACACAGATGAGGCTGCCATTGCTTTTAACTGGGGAGTAGCGGGGAGTCAAAGAAAGCCATAAGGAAACACTGACCTGGGCAGAGCTTGGAAGAACACAGTGCAGTTCACCAGTGGATCTGTGAATGTTGGGTAAGATTTTATCTTTTTATCTAGCTTGACACTAGACCATTCAAAATATACAGTTTCAGGAAATAAACAGAAACAACTGCAGCAAAGTACATTTAGTCTTAATTTGGCTCATTTAGAAACACAATTAGATTAAAAATTAGTTTTCTTCTTGATTTAGTTAAAATGCCCTCCCACTGAGACCTTGTCATTAGTAACATATCACTCTGGGTATCAGGTGTTTGGGGTTTATAAGGTACTGTGTGGTTAACATGCAAGTTTTTCATTGATTTTCTATGAATATTTTAATTTTATCTTCCCTAGACATTGCTTACCAACCTGGACAATGACAAAGTGAAAAAAGAAAGAAGGAAAGAGAAGAAGGAGAGAAAGAAGAAGAAACAGAAGAAGAGGAAGAAGGAAGGAAGGAAGAGAGAGAGAGAGGAAGGAAAAAAGGAGGAAGGAAGGGAGGGAGGAAGGGAGGGAGGGAGGGGAAGGAAAAAAGGAGGAAGGGAGGAAGGAAAAGAAGAAAGAAAGAGATTGATCCTTGGGGCATATTCATTTGGAGATTAGAATCCAGTGCAAAAGATACATCAGTTCTTAAAAGAAACAGCATGACCTAGCACCAAATAAAGTATGAGACAAGCATGATGGGAGTTGAAAGAATAACAAACAAAAAAGACCCAATAGGAATAAGTCAGAAAAGAATGGTGGTGGAGTATACCCAGCAGAGATGACCCAATTCCAAAAGCAGACACTAAAGACTAGGCTGTTGCTCTACTTACTAGAAAAAAGGATTAAAATTGTGTAAAAATTTACCTCCTTGCACAAACAAAAACAAAAATTGCATCAGCAGAGGGAAAGTAGTTAAAATTGACAGTTTGTAAATAAAGCAAATTAAAATTTCATATCCTGTGCGGAGTAGGCTGAAAACTGTCTCCCTAATGCCAGCAGGAATTGTGCTCTGAGGGTCACTGGCTTTAAAAGATACAAGGGTAGTTGCTGGTCCTTCTGTTGAGCCTTTGGCCCAGAACAATTTCCCACTTTGATGATGATTCCTGTTTGTCACTAGCTAGGGTTCCACTAAAAAAAATCCTTTTCAGCTCTTTTGCAAGTTGAAATTAGCTTCTGGGGAAGATGACAAAGCCATCCTATTTCTGACTGCTATGGCTGAGTCCTAGAAAGTTCCATTCCTTGCAAATATCTGAATCCCAGGCAGCTGCACATGTCTTGATTTTCAAATAGAATCCCGGGACCGTCACTTCCCTGGGGATTTACCCTTTAAGCTGCAGAGCGACAGGCATCAAATGATACCCATCCTCTGCCATGGGGAAGCCCAGGGAGAATTTTTACGTTTCACAGCTGAACCAAACTTCACAATGTGCCAGGGAAGAATTGGTAAAAGGTTGAGCTAGAGCGACCGTCTTCAAATTGGAATACTAATGATGACCTTTAATGAAGCCTGACAGTACAATCTGTTTCTCATTGTTGCTTAAGTGCCAGCTCCCAAGCACACTCTGGCTTTCAAGGCAGGAGCAGACTGGGATAAATGGGCCCTGCTGGTGAGCAGGCCTGAGCACAGCTGATCTTTCAGCCGGGATTAAATTAATTAAAATGATTCTCTTGGCCAAAGAATTAGTCTTTTTATCTGTCATTATTGTATTGTTTATTAATCTCCACTGGAGGCTAATTGGTATCTGAGCTTTTAGGGGCAAGGGATCTTAGAGTGATAGGGATGAAATTGCTCTCATTTAGAATGGGGAGAAGAGGAAGGGTTGTCTTAGTTCTAGATGTAAAATGAGCTTGTTAATTTAAGACCTTCATCAAAAGACTACAACAGCCCAAGGCAAGAACAGTAAGGCAAAATGGACCTATACGGAGAAAAGTTTAACTGTGTTGGCTGACCCAGATTACCAATCAATGGAATAGTCACTATATGGAATAGAAACCTACTATATGCAGAGTCCTATGCCGGGGAATTAGAGAACCCAGTTCAGATGTCCTGGTTCCTCAAATAGGGGCACTTCCATTAAAGAGATGCCCACGTTCCATACCCCAGAGGAATCTGGAAAAAAGTCGAACACTCATCTAGTTCAAATTTTCATTTTAACAGATAATAACGAAAATGCCATCAGTGGTGATTAAGTTTATCAAAGCTAGAGTATTTCTTAGGGTGGGAGAAAGGTGCCAGGCCAAGCTTAGAGCACCAACGTGTCAGCTGAGTCCAAAGGAAATAAGGCCTCCCTTCTACTCTGCTTTCAATTCTTCCCTTGGAACTGGGGTAGATTTGGAAGGATAATCCAAGGAGAGGATCTCCAGGTTGTACAGATATGGGTGGGGTATGTACCCAATGCTTCTTGAAACCAGCCTAGCCAGGAAAAGAGAGAACCCAAGTTCTGTTTGTATTAGTTAAGGCTTTTAGGTTGCAAATGACAGAAAGCTCTTTGTCCTTTGCCTTTATGGCCATTTGTGGGAGGGACATTCTGGGGAAATTCTTATTCTGAAGGCTATGCTGCTTTCGCAGTTCTCTTTCTGTTGGTTTGAGTTCTGGTGTCTAGGGATGGCAAAAGAAGGTGATCAATTACAAGATGTTATTTTGCAAGCTTGGGGCTTCTCTGGCAATACCAACCCTTAAAACCTCAAGTCAGATGCTAGACTGTTAGCATTATGTCAGGTGTCAGGGATGGTGGGCTAATGTCCAAAGCCAGAAATCTTGGTTTATGATTCTTGAATGTAGACTCCAGCCTTGGGGTTTCTGTCTCTTAGCAACAGTCTTGTCTTGCTAACCTTTTCCCACTCTGATCATTAAGTGCTTCTTAGCCTAAGCAAAACAATAGCCTGAGAGGTAAAACACAGCTGATGTTTCTCTTGCCTCCAGGCTGCATCCCAGTGGATGGCTGCCTACAACAGGGTCAGATAGGGAGTACACGGCGTAGATGTTTGGGAAAATAAGGAGGGTCAGGCTTCCCTAGTTCCATGATTATGCCCAAATTCTAAAAGTATTTTCTGTTCTATATTGCATGCTTTTCCTTTATTGGCAGTATAGGGTGGGATAAAGGATTCAGCCTTCTCAACTGAGGCAAGATACAACCATCTTGAATCACTGACCACAGCAGAAAGGGTACCTCAACAATTTCCCTCTGTTGCTAATGCTCTCACCTGGAGCATGTAGGAGACTTACAAGGACTCAGCGCTGTAATGGCCACCTCCACCATGCCTATGCTGGGGAAGGCATGCCCCTTGTGAAAGTTGTCACAATAAAAATGGAGTCAATAATATTAAGAAAACCCTGATGAACAGAGCCAGAGAAAGCCATGAAGAGTGGGTTTTACTTGTATGCCTGATAATGAAAAAAACTACAAAAACCACAACCTTGCACAAAGGCCATTGTAACTTTACACCAAAAAAATACTTCTGCAAGGACATCTGCCCAGCAACTGCCTGTCCAACCTTGGATTGGAGTCACCCTTGTTACCGATCTTCATAGCCAAGGATAATTATTTCCAAACAATTATGTAATCCTCCTTCTTTTTCTCCTTTAGAAACCTTTGTCTGCTTCTCAAAAGAAGACATTTATGAGGCCAAAGAACATATGAAAAAAAGCTCATCATCACTGGTCGTTAGAGAAATGCAAATCAAAACCACAATGAGATACCATCTCACACCAGTTAGAATGGTGATCATTAAAAAGTCAGGAAACAACAGGTGCTGGAGAGGATGTGGAGAAATAGGAATGCTTTTACACTGTTGGTGGGAGTGTAAATTAGTTCAACCATTGTAGAAGAGAGTGTGGCAATTCCTCAAGGATCTAGAACCAGAAATACCATTAGACCCAGCAGTCCCATTACTGGGTATATACCCGAAGGATTATAAATCATTCTACTATGGCAGGGCAAGGTGGCTCAAGCCTGTAATCCCAGCACTCTGGGAGGCCAAGGTGGGCAGATCACGAGGTCAGGAGATCGAGACCATCCTGGCCAACACAGTGAAACCCCATCTCTACTAAAAATACAGAAAATTAGCCGGGCATGGTGGCACAACCCTGTAATCCCAGCTACTCAGGAGGCAGAGGCAGGAGAATCACTTGAACCCGGGAGGCAGAGGTTGCAGTGAGCCGAGATTGTGCCACTGCACTCCAGCCTGGGCAACAAAGAGAGATTCTGTCTCAAAAAATAAAAATAAAAATAAAATAATAAAATAAAATAAATCATTCTACTATAAAGACACATGCATACGTATGTTTATTGCAGCACTATTCACAATAGCAAAGACTTGGAACCAACCCAAATGCCCATCAATGATAGACTGGATAAAGAAAATGTGGTACATATACACCATGGTACATATGCTGCCATAAGAAATGATGAGTTCATGTCCTTTGTAGGGACATGGGTGAAGCTGGAAACCATCATTCTCAGCCAACTAACAAAGGAACAGAAAACCAAACACCGCATGTTCTCACTCATAAGTGGGAGTTGAACAATGAGAACACATGGACACAGGGAGGGGAACATCACACACCAGGGCCTGTTGGGGGGTTGGGGGCTAGGGGAGGGATAGCATTAGGAGAAATACCTAATGTAGATGAGGGGTTGATGGGTGCAGCAAACCACCATGGCACATGTATAACTATGTAACAAACCTGCACGTTCTGCACATGTATCCCAGAACTTAAAGTATAATAAAAAATAAAAAATAAATAAAAAAAAACTTTTGTCTGCCGGGCACGGGCTCACATCTGTAATCCCAGCACTTTGGGAGGCTGAGATGGGTGGATCACCTGAGGTGAGGAGTTTGAGACCAGCCTGGTCAACATGGTGAAACCCCATTTCTACTAAAAATACAGCTACTCACTGTAATCCCAGCTACTCACAAGGCTGAGGCAGGAGAATTGCTTGAACTCGGGAGGCAGAGGTTGCAGTGAGCTGAGACTGCACCACTGCACTCCAGCCTGGGTGACAAAGTGAGACTCCGTCTCAAAACCAAACAAATAAAAATATTTGTTTTCCTTTACCTCCCTGAATATGCAGTTTACTATGGCATGTATATGCCCATTGCAATGTTTTATTCTTAAATAAATATCTTTTCTCTTAGAGAGCCTCTCTCTGTTATTTAGGTTGACACCTTTCATTGCTAGGGTGGGTAGAATCCCAAGGGCTTTACCCAACAGAGGTCACCTTTTCCCCTCACTCCTTCCATCTTTTTTCTTTCCTTCTTTTCTTTCTCCTCTCCTCTTCTCTATCTTTCTCTCTCTCTCTCTCTCTCTCTCTCTCTCATAAGTTCTTGCTTTGTGCAGCGGCCCCATCATAATTCACTTCACTGGCAGGCATGGTGGCTCATGCCTGTAACCCCAGCACTTTGGGACGCTGAGGCCAGTGGATCACCTGAGGTTAGGAGTTTGAAACCAGCCCGACCAACATAGTGAAACTCTGTCTCTACTAAAAATACAAAATTAGCTGGGCATGGTGGCGCATGCCTGTTATCCCAGCTACTTGGGAGGCTGAGGCAGGAGAATCACCTCTGGGAGGCAGAGGTTGCAGTGAGCTGAGATTGCACCATTGCACTCCAGTCTGTCCAATAAAAGCAAAACTCTACCTCAAAAAGAGCGAAAGAGAGGCAGAGAGGCAAAAAGGAAGAAGGAAGGAAAGAAACTCACTGCAGCTTTGAACTCCTGGGCTGAAGAGATCCTCCTGCCTCAGCTTCCCAAGTAGCTAAGACTACAGGCATCCACCCCTGCACCTAGCTAATTTTTTGTGGAGATGACATCTTGCTATGATGGGCAGGCCGGTTTCGAATTCCTGACCTCAAGTGATCCTACCTCCTCAGCCTCCCAAAGTGCTGGGATTACAGGTGTGAGACACTGCGCCCAGCCAAGGGGTTGGTTACTTTCAGTGCTGCTGCTGCCACTGATAGGGAGAACAGGCTTGCTGTTTCCTTGCTGACTCTCACCTGGAGTGGGCCAGAAAAAGTCAAAAGACCTTCATATTGTAACATTCCCCCGCATCTTGCAGGTCCTGTGGCTAGAGAGCATGGGATTTCTCAAGCTTTTTCTGTCCATAACCACATGTAATTCTAGGTTTCAGGATTCCCTGGAGCCTGAGACAGGATGTATAGGAAGGAAAAGCAACCCAGGAAATTAACTTCTGGTTTGTCCCTCAAGTACAGAGTTCTTTATGCAGTGTACCTTCCAGAATCCTCTGAGAGTTGCTTTATGCATTTTGTCTAGGGTTTCAGTTGCAGTCAGTGGAAGTAACATTTCTATCATTGCAGTACTGGTCTAGGTAATTTCAGCTAAATAATGTCTTCATTATCTGTATTATTTTACATGTGAAAACAAAGCATAAAGCCAGGTCAAAATTCCCATAACATCTACCAATTAAATTAAATACACACAAGAGGCATACATACAACCCAGGAAGTGCTTTTGAGCAAAAGGAAGATCAATGTTTTCAAACAATCAAATTGCTTTCCAGGCCAGCAGTTTATCTACTTAAGTCAGTTTTCACTCTCAAAAGAGACTTGAGATTATAACCAATACATTTCTCAAGAATTCAGAGTCCAAGATGCAGTACCACCTGAAGTGAGAAATTCTTTATTTTTATTCCCTGTTTGTATTTTTTCCATTGAGTCAATGAGGGAGGGCTACTAAGTAAACACATTGTTGATTATACAAGGCATGTCCTAGCAGTACAATACATAAAGTCCGTCCTCTCTAGAGGACCACAGGATGGAGTCTTTGATGTTTTGACAAAAAATTGAAGAAGCTGACACAGTTCTCATTTTGTTAGCATTCTTACTAAAGTGTCACAAATCCAGGCCTGCTGACAGACTGGCTAGAGAAAAAGGAAAAAAATAATCTCAAAATTGTGTGCTACATTGTCTCAAATGTTATCACATAGCTGGTGACACTGGTTTTTGAGAAAACGATTCAACAATTACCACCATACAACAAACATCAAAATTTTCAAAAATTGAAGCTACAATGTCTTTAGCCTTATATTAAGAGGAGCATATAATCAGAAAATTTAAAACAGTAGTAAATCCAGTTGCTATAGATATTCTATTCCCATACACTATTGGAATTGTTATTCTCTACCAACCAACTCTCACATTATTTAGTTGTTATTTCTTTATCCTTCACACAAATACATTCTGTCACACACACACACACACACACACACACACTCAGCTCCTTTAGAAGAACTTGACCATTATGTTTATCTTTCTGAATTATTCTGACTCTTTGCACTTAAGACTTATAGCTCCTTGAGTGGCAATATGCCTGAAAGAAAAGAGAAGATCAGTTGAAAAACATGAGTGGAGTTGCTTAGAAAACTGCAAGCCTCCATCACAGGGCTGTTGTGAGGATCAAAGTGAGAATGTACGTGACTCCGTTTTGAAAACTCCGAAGGCGTTTTCAAGGGATGGAAGGGATCGCTATTGTCATCATACTAAAAACAAAATACCACCTCTTCTTCCCAAAACAATTCCCCCAAACACAGATCAGTGGAAAGGCAGAGCCTGTGGTTCATAGCCTTTCTTTTTATTGTCAGACCTCAGACAATTTGTAGGTTTTTTTTATTGTTGTTGCTGTTACTGTTTGTTTCACTAGGTTGCATAAGACTTGCACAAGCTCATGAACACTGTGCAGTAAGATTCATCTATGAATTGGTCCAACAGATGACACATTTTTTCAGGGAAATTTGCATTTCTCATTGCAATAATTGATTCATGCTCAACACATGAGTACATTTCTGAAAGATGTCTTTGTGTTGTGTTTGGGATTAAGAGTGTTTTTTTTCTGTCAAAGCAAGGGAAATTCTGCCTGAACTCAATTCCTTTATAAAGCACAAAAAAGTAAGTTTGTAAAAAGATGCTAAGACAATCCTTTGGATGTGATGACCTCAGCTGAGCCTTCTTGCCATGTGGCCTGAGTAAAACATCATAAAACTTCTCCAGGTCTCAGTTTTTCTAGCTAGAAAAACTGGATGAATGGACTAGGACTTTGTAATCCATTCAGACACTCACATTTTATGATTTTATGATTCTTCCCTTCTGAGATGCTCAAATGATTAAATGTGGTGCACTTAGGCCTTTAAAATGCATAAATCCTAGCACCTTCTCCAATTAACAGTGACATTGCTATTTTTGTTTTTGGTCAATTTGATGGCATAAGATGGTACCACATCATTACTACATTTGGCATGTCCCTCACTACTGAGGTTAAGTCTCTTTTCATGTGTTTTAGGACTTTTAGATTTCCTCTTATGTGAGTTTCTTGTTTATGTTATTTATCCAGTCCTATAGTTTGCCTGTTAAAATTTGTAGGAGCACCTAGTATAGTACAGATATTGTTTTCATTTGTCATATATTTCATATTTTTTTCTAGGCTACCACTTTGATTTTGTCATTGTATATTTTGCCATATTAAAAAAAAACACTTCTATTCCTTCATGGCTTCTAGGTTTCCTGTTTAGATTAAGAAGGTCTCTCACATAAAATGTTTCTACAAATATTTTTAAAATTTTTTAATTCTATTTTTAAAACACTGAAATATTTTATCCATCTGTAACTTTTACAAAGGATATGAGTTAGGAAGTCTTTTTCTTCCAGGTGGAGAGCCAGTACCATTTCTATAACGGGCCATCTATTTGTATTGAATTATAATGCCATATCTCATATTTTAAGTTCTCACTTGCACACGATCTTTAGATTTTCTATTTGGCTCCATTGTTTTATTTACTTAAAAAAATTTTCTGTGTTGTGGCAATCCTATACTGTGAGAACAGTAGACTTGTGATAAGTCTTTACTTGCCTTAGTTAGTTGTCATTTTTTGATAAGAAAGAATTGAGTAAAAAGTCAAATTATTTAAATTGAAAAGCTTATTACTCAAATGGAAGAACAAATGAAAACAAGCAATAAGCTAGTTTTACCTAACTGAGCTATTTTTGAAATGTCCTTTACTTTCCTCAACTTCAGACTTCTCATCTCTAAACTGGGTGTTGATAATTGACACCTACTCCCTGGGTTTGTTGTGACAAGCTAAGGAAATTGTAACACAGTTCATCTATCTAAAGAATGTTACAGATGTCTGCTGTTATTATTTACATATGTCACAATATGTGGGATACTATTTCTTTATGGAATATGTATGAATATGTAAACATGATGACACCTTGTAAAATGTCATGAGCCTGCTCTTGTTTCTCTCCACTAGGAACAGAGGAATGGGCTACAAGGCATTAAAATCACATGGTTTTCAAAGCCTTGGCCGGTTAACTGAGAGGAACTACAGAAAACAAATGGCAGTGATGAACAATGTGGTGTGGAAAAGCTGCCTCCCCAAATCCCCAGGTTAAATAGACTTAAGCATCCTATGTTGTGGGCCTTGCCTGGAGAGGATTCAAAGAGGATCACTTCCCCATGGCAGGCTGGGTAAAGGGTGAAAGGTTAACAGGCCAATCCCAGGACAAGATGTTGGCCCAAATTAAGTATTTAGAACATTTGCTGAAGGACTTAGTCAGCTGAGTTCTTTATTTCCAACAGCAAAAGTATTTAGGGAACAAAAAAAGACTTTTGTATGGAAGAATTTGAGAAATCTAGTTGGGTCCTCTCTTCTTCAAGGGAACCAAAAAAGTAAAAAAGTTTTCCTTCTATTTCAAGGAGACAGTTACAGATTGAAACTTATTTTGTGTTCTGAGAACCAATATCATATGTAAGACTCTGTGCTCAATAACTTTCATTTGGAATTACTCTTCCAAAGACCAACCAGAACCACCAAGAAGTACATACGTTTGCCTGGTAATCTGGCATCTCAATACTTCGATAGGTTGGTGCAAAAGTAACTACAGTCTTTGCCCTTACTTTCAACCTAATAATTTTTATTTTTTTTATTTTTTATTTTTCAGAGAAAATGAATTCTCCAGTAAAGCCTAGGCTGGGGCAAGGGCAAGAAGAGGCAGACAATTTTAGAGTTTGGGGAAAGAAGTATAACTGGACACCTGCCCCCATTCACTCCAAGGTCAGAAAAATTTTCTCCCATCAAGTTGCAAGGTACTCAAGCACTGACTTTTGGCTACGTTGTTATCCAAAGATGGAATTCCATAGCAAATAGATCACAGACCTGGAAAATGGCATTTTTGAAAACAGAGAAAAGAATTTCTTCAGATATTTATATAATACACTCTGTAAAGACCTCTGGTGAATTTTATCTAGTGCCAAAACTCTCATATCATCTGTCTAAATTCTGAAGATGTTGGCATAGATAGAATAGAAAGGATCACATTAGCAAATCCCTAGGAAACTGATGCCATTCAATCAAATAAGGATTTACCTTCATTCTGCAATGACAGGCAAGATAATTTTAGAAAGCAAAGTCATTGTACATGAGACTAAAGCCTATAAACTACAGAATTTAGAAAAATAGGTGTTTGGAATGGGATAAAAGGTAAATATGGGAGGGAGAGGGTAGCAATTATTCACTTTACTGAGGAATTGCAAATATAGCAAGATGCCTTAATGGATTTAAATGATATGGTATACAGAACAAAAATCTGAGTTGCATACATATCTTCGGCATAAGATAAAATAAAATGCCACAAAAGCAAGGACAAGCCTGAAACACCAGTTTCTTTTTTTTTGAGACATGGTCTTGCCTTGTCACCAAGGCAGGGGTGCAGTGGTGTGATCTCGACTCATTGCAACCTCAACCTCCTGGGTTCAAGCTATCTTCCCATCTCAGCCTCCCGAGTAGCTGAGACCACAGGTGCACACCACCATGCTCTGCTAATTTTTAAATGTTTTTGTACAGATGAGGTCTCACTATATTGCCCAGACTGGTCTGAAACTCCTGGGCTCAAGTGATCTGCCTGCCTCAGCTTCCCAAATTGCTGGGATTACAGGCATGTGCCATCACACTCAGCTAAATTTTTCTGTGTTTTTAGTACAGATGGGGTTTTGCCATGTTGTCTGGGCTGGTGTCAAACTCCTGGCCTCAAGTGATCTGCTCACCTTGGCTTCCCAAAGTGCTGGGATGACAGGTGTGACCCACCATGCCCAGCCTGAAACATCAGTCTTCAGCTCTGTAAAATCCTTCTCATTTTAGGCCTCTTGTGACCAAGCACATATACTCAAAAGATGGCTAGCTAGGGTTTAGGTGCTATCTGTAGAAGTTGGAACAAAGCCATTTTCTCCTGGAGAACCATCCCAGGTGACCTCACAGCCCGGGCTATTCTAGTTGCTTCTCCCTGCAGATAGATGCTTCCAACAGACCCTTCCCTCCCGGTGTCCTGCCTGCCTCCTTGCTAGACCATGAGCTCCTGCTGAAATGCAGCAGGGGCTTTTTGTCTTTGTTTCCCTATACCCAGCCAAGGACACAACATGTAGTAGAAGTTGGATCAAATTTTGTCAAGTAAAGTAAGCAAGGATGGGAAGGAAGAAAGCCAGGAGGAGGCCCTCCTTAGCCCTGAGCTTTTCAGGAGGTTGAAAAAACGACAGATGGAGGGGCTGTGTCTATTCAACAAACACTCATTAAATACCTATGACTGCCAGACACTGTACTGGTTCTGGGGACAAGTAGGACCCAGTTCTTGCTTTCAGGAAGTTTGTAATGTACCAAAGTATCATGAAGCCAGACAGTTTATTGCAACGGAGGTGATGAAACAACATGGGGAAAATACAAGGGTAATAGGAAGGGGTTTTGTTGCCAGAGAAAGCTGGTTTGACTCCTTTCTTGGTCCTTCGGGAGCTGAATTACCTCAATAACCAATTAGTAATAGCCTAATATCTTATTATGTCACTGAACTTCTCTGTAAAATTCTGTATAATGCCCACTTTATTCGGTAATTATAAGAATAAATTAATAAGCAAGGTATGTTACAACATCTAGCAGTCTCTGGTAGTCAGCAGGAACCCAGTTGTGTTTATTTTTCTCCTTGCCTTAATAAAAAGTAAGGGTAGAATATAAAATGATTTCTATGCTATGATGACAACATGTAATCATCATGGCTGCTTGTGGGTCAAGCCTGAAATAGATCATTAAACACACAAACAAACAAAAAAAAACTATGTGGGGGTGGGGTGAGGGAAAGGTAATTTTTTTTCTTTCCTTTTTTTTAAAAGGCTTATTAAGTTGCAATATTCCTTGGGAAGTAAATAAGAATTACACTTTTTAAAAAGAATTTTTTCTTTTTTTTGGAGACAGAGTCTCACTCTGTCACCCAGGCTGGAGTGCAGTGGTGTGATCTTGGCTCACTGCAACCTTCACCCCCTGGGTTCAAGCAATTCTCTTGCCTCAGCCTCTCTAGTAGCTGGGATTACAGGTGTGTGCTACCGTGCCCGGCGAATTTTTGTATTTTTAATGGAGACGGGGTTTTGCCATGTTGGCCAGTCTGGTCTCGAATTCCTGACCTCGAGTGATCCGCCCGCCTCGGCCTCCCAAAGTGCTTGGATTACAGGCATGAGCCACCACAACTGGCCAAGAGTTACACTTTTTAAAGTCTAACTCTTAAAGTCTAACTCATCATATGATTTTCCCCAGAAGGATAATAACGATCCCTTATGATAATGGGGGTGTAGATTTGCTATTTTCCAGAAGTGAAAGTTTGCAGAAAGTCAGGTCAAAACATATAGCAGTGTGTTTTCTCTAAAAGTAAATGAAATCTAAAAATTAGAAAGGTCTAAAATTCTCCAAGCCTGATTTTGCATTACACACACTTCTTTTCTTTCTGTTTGTGCCAAAGATCACCAACATTTCAAAGGCCCTCAGGCCAAAGAGGACCTCACAGAGGTGCTGATAAGTCCCCAGTTTTCCCTAATCAGGAGAGTACACTCTGGTGAGGACCTCACCATTTTCTTTTGCAGTGTTTTCAAGTTTGCACCCTCATAAGGACTAGGAAGGCAACACAAATGTGGGAATCAGGGGGAGTGTATGAATGGGGAGTGGTGGGACCTGGAACAATTTAAACTTATCAAACACAGTGCCAGCTAAACAAAACACAGTCCCAGGATACATATGCTCCAGACCCCAGCAGCCAGAGTCATCATTCTAAATTGCAGATCAGATCAGATCAGATCATGACCCTACTTAAAGACTTCCTGTGGCTTCCAGTTGCCCACTAAATAAACACAAACTCCTAGGCAGGCAAAGCAGACAAGGCATCCTGAGCTTCAGAAGCTGTCCTTTGCCCTTCTCCCTTGCTGCCCCACAAAATCACAGGTCCAGCCAAGCTGATCTTCTTATGGTAATGAAAGCGCGTGCCCTCCTGGCTTACATAACCTGCCTGGCTTCCCCTTCACATCACCTTCATTAAGCAAACTCTTACTCATTCTTCAAGACAAAGAATAATATCCCACTAGATCAGTAGTTTCCCAATTTTTTGGTTTCAGAATCCCTGTATACTTTAAAATCATAAAGAACTCCAGAGGATTCTGCTGGTGAGAATTATATCTCTTGATATTTGTAGTATTAAAAATTAAAACTGAAGTTTAAAAAATATTTAATTCATTAAAAAGAATATAAATGCATTATATATTAACAAAGACAACATTTTTATGAAAAATAACCATTTTTCAAAAGAAAACATATTAGGTAAGGAGAGTGGCATTATTTTACATTTTCATAAATCCTTTTAGTATCTAAGTAGAAGACAGCTGGATTTTCATAGCTACCTCTGCATTCAGTTTGTTGGAATATGTGGTTTTGGCTGAAGTATATGAAGAAAATCATCCTCACAGATATGTAGTTGGGGAGAAAATGTGTTTTAATAACCATTTCAGATAATTGGATTGTATTCTTTGCCATTATACCCTAGCTTGACAAGTGGTGATTTCTTAAAGGTTGGTCACAATATGTAATTTGAAACCATTTCAATGAAATTTTCATACTCTCTCATGTTAAAATTTGTTGCTCTATCTGGCACTCTGAATGGATCTTTTACCTGTGCCTGATTTTGTGCCGCCATGCACTGGTCAATTGGAAAACACTGGTTCGCTGAGTTATGCAGATCTTTCAAACGTTGACACATTTCATCATGCAACACCAAAACATCACTTTCTTTAATATCTCCACTAATCTAAAGAGAAAAGTCATTATATCAGGAGATGTCAAACTCATGATGGAGGATACATACACTTCTAAGATTTTAATTTTTGCTTTGAAATTTCAAATGTTAGGCCGGGTGCGGTGGCTCATACCTGTAATCCCAGCACTTTGGGAGGCTGACGTGGGCGGATCATGAGGTCAGGAGTTCAAGACCAGCCTGACCAACATGGTGAAACCCCATCTCTACTAAAAATACAAAAATTCGCTGGGCATGGTGGCACGTGCCTGTAATCCCAGCTACTCAGGAGGCTGAGGCAGGAGAATCACTTGAACCCAGGAGGCGGAGGTTGCAGTGAGCTGAGATAGTGCCATTGCACTCCAGCCTGGGCAACAGAGTGAGACTCCATCTCAAAAAAATAAAAAAAAAAAGAAAAGAAATTTCAAATTTTATTGTTCGCAACAAATATTCTCAGCTGTTTCCCCTGAATTGATCAGGCCCACTTCATTCATTTGCAGGAAAATGTCTGTCCAGTACCCAAGTCTGAATAAGTATAGTTTGCTCTTTGAAATAAAAATGTTTCATGAAAAAGCAGCTAGTGCTACTTCAGCTCAGAACCTGAGCAATCCCACAGTGCTTTACCTTGAGGTGATCATCACGTTTGAAGTAGTATGTTATATGCATTTCCCAAGTAATCACACAGAATATTTAAAAAGACATGTATTCAAGGATCAAGATTTAATAAAATTAATATTTTTTGCTGTTTCATCAAAGGCATTCTTAAGAAAACCTGGAATTTTTAATTTTCCTGCAAGTGTGTGGTGGTGAAGAACACAAAGATTATGCTACGAGTGCCATGCCTTGATTCACACTAAGGCTCCAGTGTCTCCTGCCATTGCTTTTGCACCAACTGTGCAAATGTCAACACAGTGAAAAAAGGCAAAGAACCCAGTGAAAAAAGGCAAAGTATAACGTGAAAGTAGTGTTAACCTCACAGACACCCTTTGAGAACTACTGCCCTGGACTGTAAGTGGTATGGAGGCAAGGCCTATGTCCAGTTGCATGCCAGAGTCAGCTCATACTGGCTAGGAAGAACCTGTTAACTTTTCAGTGATTTTTGCAAGGCTGTTGATGTCACATTGGCTGTCTGGCATCAGCCACGGTAGAAGTGTTTACTCTATGGAAATCAGCAGACATTACAAATCAGGGTCTTTTTTTTTTTTCTGGAAAGCTTATTGTTAAACATCTACCAATATACCACTATCTATGTCTTTACTTCTTTGTGAATTAGCATCTTCCATTGTGTTTCTCACATATAGGTATTTAATAAATATTTGTTAAATAAACAAGAGAAAATGAATAATTCAACCTGTTGATGCTACCCCCTCCAGGAGGATTTCCCAGGCTTTCCAGGAAGAGTCAGTCTCGCCTTTGTGTTCTCAGTATTTGACATTCTAACATTGATTACGTTGAGCCATAATTATTTTACAAGTCAGTTTTCCCCACCAGTGTGAGAACATCTCAAGAGACTATTTCTTGCAGAGTGGTAAGACAGCAAATTTCAGCATAGATACTTTGTTGTGAAATCACCTGAGTTCTAATCTCAATTTTGCTAATGCTAACTGTATCACCGGGCAATTGATGTCTCTTCTTTGGGCCTTATGATCAAAGTAGAGATCACATCAGCTTATCCTTCCAGGGATTTTGGGGAAAATAAAACAGATTAACACATGTCTATCAATGAGAACAGTAAATTAGTTCAACAAACTTTTACTTTTTTTTTTTTTTTTGATACAGAGTCTTGCTCTGTTGCCAGGCTGGAGTGCAGTGGCACAGTCTTGGCTCACTGCAACCTCCACCTCCCGAGTTCAAATGATTCTCCTGCCTCAGCCTCCCAAGTACCTGGGACTACAGGCGCACGCCACCACGCCCAGCTAATTTTTGTATTTTCAGTAGAGACGGGATTTCACCATGTTGGCCAGGATGGTCTCGATTACTTCTACATCAACTGTTTCTTCATCCATTCTATCTTCCTAGAATCTGGTATATAGCAGAGGTTCGTGAAATATGTTGTGAATGCATCCTGTATTTCAAGCCTTGTACTAGTTGCTTATGAGGATAAATTAAGTCTGGAATTCTAACCTCAAGATATTTTATAGAAAGGCACACATATAATACAAATAAGAAAGGAAGAAAGCAGAAAGCTCCACAAGATGGTAAAGGTGAAATGATGAAGGCTCTATTCTCAAGAAGGTGAGGATAATAGAAAAGAAAACAGAAATAGGCGACTGACCAGTTTGAGGAAATGGTGAGACAAAATAACCTTCAGAAACAGAAGTTGCTGGTAATACTTGGCTAGCTTCTGCTATGCCATCTGAAGGGGAGGGGAAAAGTGAATGTGTTCTGGTTACTAGAATAAAGAATTCTATTCTGGGGTAGCTATAATTTATTGCATCTTACCTAAGTCTGGATTAAATATCCCTCAAAATACTTTCAGAATAGTAGCCCTCTTAGTCTTGGTTCCTCCACTTATAAAATGGGAATTATGATAGTGCCAGCTCCAGAGGTTTTTGTGTGTGCTAAACAACTCAGTGTTTGCAAAACATGGCACATAGGAAATACTTTACGAATATTAGCTATTGTTACTGGTTGTTCAAATTGTTCTATGCTTACCTTCTAACTTCTGATTAGTGTTTTGCTTTTTAAGGTACCTTGACGACTAGGAAATGGTTAACCTGTACTGATTACCAGTATGCTAGTCATCAGAAAATTATTTTGGTAGACATAATAATGTAGTGTTTTGGTGAAATGTTCCTCTGGTGCTTGATTACCTTTGGGTTAACTGATTATTCAGTTTTCTAACTCCTTTCCTGAAACCCTTGGGCCAGATATGTTTCAGGATTCAGATTTTTAAAGAAAATTTTTAGAATAATATCAAGTATATATCATAATTTAGATAAAACCCTGTGTGTTTTATCTAGTGTATGGTATATACTTTATATTATAAGCACCTCAAAATCAGACATATTAATAATATTCGTGCAATAAAATACATAAATACTTAATGAGATAGAAAGGTTATAAGTAGCTTCATGTCAGGTTTTGCTGTTAAATGAGTTATGAAAAAAACCTCTTTGGTTTTTCTGATCTTTGAGGATTTCAGAATTGCAGAGAAGGCGTGTAGGCTGGTTTTGGGCTTTGGGCTGGTGGAGCTGGGGATCCGACCTGCCTGGGAGTGACCTCTCCAGAAACAATTGCTCAGTTGCAGCCAGTCAGTCTCTCTCTGACCTTCTCTTTTGCAGCACATTCCACAGATAGGCTGTCATCCTCTGTAGGTAAGTACTTGTCTCAGGACACAAGAGAAAAGAAAAGATGAGGGGCTAGGTGCCAACTCCCAGATAGCATTCCTGGTGGAGGCTGCAGAGGCAGCAGTGAGTGGTGAATAATATTGGATACATGCCCGCTCACTGCTCCGTAGCAGTTTCTCAGGCCCTTCCCCATGTGGGAAGAGAAAGCAAGCCCCTACCGTGAGGCCACTCTCCTGTTGCTGTGTATGCCTAAACACCCAATGGCCGGATTTATTAACTTCGTATCTTTTAGCGAGGAGTTCATGTCAGACCTACCACAGGCCTAAAGATGGCTCCTGCTGGCCCCCAGGGTGAGGACAAATGTCCAGGCTAAGAGTGTAAGCGCAGCATGAATAGGCCTAAATTAGGCCAGGCCTAATAACCCGTTCACTAACACCTGTATTAGTACTCCATCACTAGGGGTGCACTGCTGTCCGACAAGCCATAATCCCATAAGCTTTTCATTTGCATGTACCTCATTAGCTGATTAAAACTTGAAGAAGGCAGGTTTTTGCAGCTGGCGGGCCCATTCCTTCACACTGCCTGCCTGGGTGGCTTTGGTAATGAAGTCATGTGGGTGGATGTGAGGTTTATATGTATGGAAGGGATTAAGAGTATTAGAATTTGTGTGAGCTGATGTTGCCATATTCTCTCTACTGGAGCCCAGTAATTGGATGGGAGGAGAAATGGCAGACCCATTAGTTTTGTCTGTTTACTCAGGAGCAGGGTGCTAGAGATTCAATTTTGCTTTCTTTGGCTCCCTCGCCTTTGTGAAGCAGGCCTGCTTTGTCTCCTCTGGCCCTGAGCACCTCCAAACACCAGCCCCGCTAAGGCGATTCAGCCTCAAAGAAGAGACATCGGTGACTAGGGGCCCAGGGAGGAGAAAATGCAGCCCTGACTCAAGTACTACTTGAAGGCAACCTCATCCCGTCTAGTCCAATCCTGGGATAGAGAGCAAAAGATAATTGAAATTTATAAACACTTCTGAGGCCTTTTTTGATTATTTTATTAGTTTTCCACATTTGGGATTAACAATCCTCAGCATCAAACGCACCGCAGCCTCCTTATTTGAGAAATGAATGGTTAGACATTTCGGAGACTTAACAAAGCAATTGTTGTATTTGCTGGGTTTGCATAATTTTAATAGACAAAAAATAACACGAAGAAAAAATCCATTTCCTGTGTTGTTTGTACAGCTGGAGACAGAGCTCCTTGTGTTTGATGATGTAAGAGATGCACCATTGTCTCACCCCTCACCCCGACAATGCGGTCCCACTAATGTCGTTAACAAAACCGGACTGGGCAATTCTGAAAACTTTGAAGCTGAACATTGTCTCCAAAGTGTATGGGGCGCCACAGACACAACGATGTTTATTCATCAGCAGGGCTGGGTTTTGCAAAGCCCGGAGATGAGGACTGGAACCAGCAAAGAGTGAAGAAAAACGTGGCCTGAGCTTGAAGCCAGGGAATATACAGGGAAAATGTGGATTTGGAAATTTTATTTTTCTTCCATAAAGATATTACGGAAGCATAGAATATTTCAGGTCACTTATGCTCTGTGAAGGTTTATTTTATGTTTTCAATTTGCTTCATTAAAAGCCACAGTTCCCCTTCTCCCTCCAAAAATTTCTGATGTGAAACTGTGCAAGTATTTTTATCACTTACGGAAATATTTCATTTTAATTTGGTTTATGTTTTTAAATGTCTTTAGTGAAGAAACAAATTAAAACACCCATCACATGCAACTCTTGAGTTTCGGAGTTGGGTCATTGGTGGCGTTTTTAGTGAAATCACTGAGCAAGATTATAGAATTCTAATGAGACTCCCATACGGAATAGAAAGAGAAACAGCAATACTGGTCATTGTAAAAAGTTTCCCATAGTACAATTGAGATGAAATGTTTAAAAACAAAACAAACAAAACCAAGCAAGCCAAAAAAAGAAACAAACAAATAAAAACATTAACAATAATGTAATAACCATCCTATGGGAATATTTATGTGTGTTTCACCAATCATTAAAACAAAACTTTTCTATTTCTATCTCTCTCTTTCTTTTTTACTGTAATGATTTTTTTCTGCTCCTGTTAACACCTTTAGTAAAAGCAATGGAATCCCCTGTTCTTAGAGTTCAATTCAGCTAACATTTTAGATCCCCTACTCTGCTGTACTTAATTTGGGGTTAGAAAGAGGCCCACTAACAAAGCCTGCAAGATTTCAACCACAGCTCGGCATTACCAGTGGGCATGAAAGGAAATCTGGTTGTAAAGATAGTGAGGAAAAGAGAATAGGAGAAAGTTTTATCCTGGCTCACGTAGTGATTCTTAGAGCCAGAGATGAATGGAATCTTAAGAACAGAATGACCTTTAAAGGTCCCCAAGTCCATCCATGTAACCTGCATTCTACATCCCTTCTTAGTAAAAAATTCAATGGATCTACTTACCTGTTCCAAGCATTTGTGACCTATCATGTTCCTAAATTTTTGTAACCCTAATCTACGAACTGATCTTCCAGCCACTTTGCATTCCTCTCAAGCTTATCTTTAGGTAACATATTCTTCATAAAGAAGGAATTTCACATTTTTTGAGGACCTACTTACCATATAGCAAGTAACATGCAACATCCTGGGAAGTGGGAATAAATATGCTCATTCATAGATAATGAAATGGAGGCTCCAGAGGGCTAAGCAGCCTGTCCATGAACAAATAGTCCCTAAGCAGATTGGCCCCCGATCTGATCTCTTGCTACATAACAAACCACTCCAAACTT
The DNA here is from genome assembly GCF_029281585.2 of Gorilla gorilla gorilla. NCBI lineage: Eukaryota > Metazoa > Chordata > Mammalia > Primates > Hominidae > Gorilla > Gorilla gorilla. The sequence goes on along the minus strand of NC_073233.2, from coordinate 26,692,144 downwards.
TGTGGTTTAGAACAACAATTATTCTATTACTTTTCATAATCCTGTGGTTGAGCAGGGATGTTATGCTGTTTTGGACTGGCTTGGCTGGGTGATGTAGGAAGGCCCCACTCAGGTCTGGGCCTCAGCATGAATGGCTAAGACAGCTGGACCTCTCTTCATGTCATCTCAAGGAGGCTAATGAAGACTTGCTCATATGGTGGCAGTATTTCAAGAGAGCAGAAGCTGCGAGTCCCCTGAGGTCTAGGCTCAGAACTCACAGTCACTTCCCTTGCATTCTGTTGACCAAAGCAAGTCACAAAATAAGCCCAAGCTCAACAGGTGGGAAAACAGATTCTGCCTCTTGATAGCAGTAGCTGCAAAAAAAACAAAAAAAAAAACAAAAAACTTTTGGCCATTTGCAACTGAATACATTATCTGGGTTCTATTCACTTAACTCTGGAGCCAGATAGTGTATGTTCAAATCTTGGCTTTGCTAGTTTTTAGCTGTGATGCTTTGGGAAAGTTAACAAACTCCTTTCTCTGTCTGTTTCTTTATTTGTAAAACAGGGATAATAATAGTACCTTAGTCAGAGGGTGGTCATAAGGGTTAAATGAAGAGCTCTCCAGAAAGCACTTAGAATGCTGCCTGGCACAGAGTCTGCACACAGTGGAAAACTGTGTGTTTGTGACTTATTATCGTCATTCACTCATATGTTGTACTGTCTACCTCGATATTTACTAATGTTTAGCATGCGCTAAGACATGGGGACCCAAAACCAAAGAGTTAGGTGGGAAAGATTTTTATCACCTATTTATGTAGGCACCACGCTGGGTGCTTCATATGTGTTTTTTATTAAGTTCTTAGAAGGATTCAGTAGGATAGATGTTATTCTCTCTGGTTACACATAAATAGTGTCTCTTTTCTCAAAAAGCTCATAGAGTGTGGAAAACATTACAAATGATAACAGTTGTTTGGTAATTTTATAACACACTCATATACATTATTAACTCATGGGAACTTCATGTTTTTGTCATACCTATGAAGCAGCTGAAGACACTGATGTGCAGAGAAGTGAAGCATTGGGAGGTCACACAGCTAGTACGAACAGCCTGCACTAGGACCAATGTCTCTGGCACTCCATTCTAGGCTTTTCCATGATGCCCCAATGTCTGTCTTATTTATATCGGCATTTAACACATTAGGAGGGAAAAGATCTCCAGAAATTGCTGAAGATCTCCAGACATTGATTAGATGAAGCCAGAACCGCCAAACAAAGCATATGATGGCTGCCCCTGGTGCATTCCATGCCTTGCCATAACACTTCCAGTTGTTTGCTGAAATCATTTTGGATGTGGTATGCCTCTTAAACTGATACAGCAACACTAATGTACCATGTCCTTCTCAGGACTAGATGTATAGTCCAGTTCATAAAAGGAAATCATTCGATAGCTGGCTTGATGAGTAATCAGCTCACAGATGCAAAGCGTTAGTCAAGGACTAGGATGGTCACTATGAGAACAGCTTTGGAAAAACTGGGGACCATCTACATAATTTAGGATTGTCACAGTTCCCGGTCAAGCTGATATTGGCACATGGGGGCTCCTTTCGTACAGTGGAGGGGACCCAGTATCAGCCATCAGAAAAAGCAAGAGTTGGAGTCAGACAGACCTGAGTTTTGATGAACTGCCTCTTATTGGTTGTGTTACCTTGGGCAAGTCCTTCACCCCGTGAATCTCGATTTCCTCATCCATTATAACAGCAGCTTCCTCAGATGGCTATTATGAGAACTATGTGAGATTCTGCACATAAAGTGCTGAGCATAGTGCCTGGCACAGGGAGAACCCTTCTTTTTGGTGAAAGATGAATTGATAGTGTCAGAGTAAGGAAAACCCAGGCATTCCCAAATCCTGCCCTGCAATCACCTTTCCTATTGAGGAAGCTAAACACATAGGAACATGAGCAGAATGGAAATTCAGGTTCCATTTTGGCATTCAGCTGCTTGTATACCGTTTTCTAAGTTCTGGAAAAGCTGTGGGGGAACTCTGAGTTTTAACTTGAGGACAAAGCAGGGCCTTCACATTCCTCTTTAAAGTAGAAATCTCAGAATTACCTACTCTCTGATGGGTTCATGAAGGAAACTGGTCAAAGAGAAGAGGAAGGACAAGTGGGCATGTTGACCAGGTTTGGAGGGAGGAAGAGAGAGAGAGAGAGAGAAAAAAAGACAAGGACAGGAGGAGGAGGTAGTGGTGGACGACGAGGAGGAAGAAAAGGAGATGGTTGGCCCCTTTGATGTGCCAGGCTTTGTCTAGGTTTGCTAACCACACAGAGGTAGGAAGAAATGGAAAGGCTGTTTAACACAGTGATACTGCCTTTTGGTAATCATAACTCACTCAGTGTTTTAGAATCTCATTATTCAGATTAGCAATTCTTCTTCCCTTGACAGGGATCATGGAAAAAGGTGGGTGGAGGTAGGCTTGGCATTGGGATACAAGGCTGAAGACTCGTGTCCACTATGGGACTCAATCTACCATACTATTGTCATTGTTGTTGTTGTAATATGCCTATACTTTAGTGTCCCCACTAACAGTTATAGAGAAATTGAATAGTGAGGGCTAAAGTTCTTTTCAACTTGGAATTAATGACAGTAATATTTTAGAAAAACTGTAGGTAAGTAAAATTCATTATTTTCTAATGGTACATTGAAAGAAAGAGAGAGTAGCATAAAAACAGAGCACAAAGAGAAAACCATACTTGGGCGAATTATTTAACCCCTCTAAGTCTTAGTTTCCCAATCTGTAAATAAGAACTCATGATAACTATCTTCCAAATTTTGGAGAATTAACGAGCTAATATAGAATAAAACCTTGTATATGGTCAAGGTCCAAGAAGTGGTAGTTTATTATTATTCTTATTCATTAATTCTGATCTTTATTATGTTACTCAATGTACTCCTACTTTTTCAGCTTGAAGTTTATCATTGCTTACCCACCCACACCCCACAGCCCCACAGTGCCATGTCCAGGTGGAGCATCATAATAGAAGTATCATTGAATTTGGATTTAGGAAGGACTAGAATTAAGCCCAGGACAGTTTTCTAGTTTTGTGACTCATGACAAATTATTTACTATCTCTGAACTGCTTCCTTATTTACATAATAATTCTGTGGCAAAATTTCTAACTGTCAACCCCCGTATCCATTCTTTTCCTTTTTATCTGGGCATATTGCTGCTTGGTTAGAAGACTACATTTCTCAGCTTTCCAGTGGTGACCACATGATTAAGTATTGGCCAGTGAGATACAATTGGGAATTTGTCATGACCCTTCTTTAATTCTTTCCTGTTTCTCAGGACAAAGATATGACGCCTGGAGCTTGGTCCCTGGGGACAATTGAATAGCTGGAAACAGGCCAAAACCCTGAGATAGTATGGGTCCCCATACCAGCCCTGTAACAACTACCTTTTAACATCTCCTATGAATGACTAAAAATAATCAACCTTATTTAAACTAATATTTTAAGTTTTCTGTCACATAGAGCCAACTTTAAATAAAATAATGAATGTTCAACTGTTTGGTGTATTGTAGGCACTTTTAAAGAAAATTTTAAAGAAATTTTAGTTTCTCTCTTCTTCCCATCAAATCCATTCTTCTTGCTCTAGTCAAAGAACCTTTCTTAAATTCAAATATTAAACAACACATTCCACAGATGTGCTTGTGTTATCCCCACTTCAAAGTCCTTGGTAGGATTATAATGAGGGTCAATTGAAATGATTCTGTAAAAGTACTCTGTACTTTGTAAAGCCCTATCTAGGTAGGAAGCCTGGGGGCCCTTCCCATCCTGACTGCAGACTTTCTGACCAGCCTTTTTTTCCACTGTTTTCTCCTGCCCATCCCAACTCTGTCTTTATGTACCTTATTTTCCAGGTGCACCAAACTGGACATGTCATACACAAGTCTCAAATGTTTCTACCAATGGCAGAGAAGCAAAAGCTCAAACCCCGGGAGTATCTAGGGACAGAATCTGAAGCAGCCTTAAACAAAAGCCCCAAATTTCTTGGATGTATTAGATTTTTATCTCAAAAAATTAATCTGAATTTTTACTCTCTTAATATCCTGTTTACATGAATAAAACTTTACTGTTTAATTAACTCACCCTTGGGTAGCCTGTAGCTTTGAGAACTCCTGAGATCCAGGTCTGGGAAAGAAGAGCAAATTTGTCACATCTCTGTTTTTCTATGCTGCTGCTTCTGCCAGAAATGTCTTTCGCTGAACTTTCTCCTTGCTAGCCTCCTCTGTAAAAATGTTCTTGACTTCTTAAAGCAGACTTGGTCATTCTCTAGCATGTTGTATATCCGTCCACTATGGGTATTTAAGACGTTGTATCTAAAGTGGTCTTGAGGTGGGGAGGTGTTGGGTGGGATGGGCTCTTTATGAGTCTGCAATATCTTCCAGAAAAATTACTTCATTTTTGTACCATCACCACTGATAAAACCACCATACCCTCATCTCCCTTAGGGCCTAGCACTATGCCTATGTCCATAATAGATACTCATTAAAGATTAGATGGAATGAATAAATGAATGAATGTTCAGCAAATGAATGCCCCTCATAACATCAAAAGACAGGTAGCTTTGTGGATCTTAGACCTCAGATTTCACCCATGTGCACTGCCTAGTTTGGCCTGGGGCAATGCCAGTGGTGACCTCTTCCAGGTACATGGCTTACTACACTTCTGAGGTGGGCCCTGGACCCTTCTCCGAGTTCAATGGAAAGATAAAGGCAACCACCTACAATTCAAGTCAGCCCAGCTAGGAAAATCCACTGCCAAGGTCCCAGTGGTCTCCGAAATGTCAATACTATGAAGGTTGACGCTAAGCTTTGCACACCCCACATTATCAAATGCCCTTTTGCTTCATGTTTTGTCTGGTCTGTCAGCACCATTTACTGCTGAGCAGGTCCCTTATCTTTATTGATCACTTAATTTGTCTTTTCTTAACTTCCCTTGCACCGTCTGGTGCCGTGTGTCCGTCTGTTGAGGCTGTCATGACTGGTTTGCTCTTGAAATAATAGGGGCAGCAGGTGGTGTGACTAAGTCGACCCTGTGCAGAATGGGGGACCATTCCCAGTCCCTGTCTCAACCTGCCAGTGTGTCTACACCCTCCCAGCTGTTCCACATTAAAGCATTCAACTGTGACTTTACAGTCCGAGTTTTACACAACTGTTTTACAAACTGGGAAGAGGGTCTTTTGTGACAAATCCTTTGTCAGGCAGTAGAATGGGGGGAGAGAAAGCCAGTTCCGAGACTTGGTGCATTTTAATGAATATGCAGATAGACACACAACCCTTTGCCTTGGTAAAGGGGGTGTGTAACAGAGATGGGCGGCTGGCTGGAAGGAGAGAGAGCAGGCTCACTTCTTGCTCTTGGGACAATTTAGTATGAGGAGCAACTGCTCTTTCAACACTAGTTTCTGCTTCAAACAGACCTCGACTCCATGAAAGCCTTCATTCCTCTTGTATGAAGGGCAGTTAGTTAAGAGCTTTATGTCCTAGGGTCAGTACTCTGTGGGCAGGTGTTATGCAATTGGGAAAACAAGAAAAGTATGCCTTTGGGAGGCAAAAGCAAGTCCCTTTATGATTTGAGACTTGTACTCACATGTGAGAAGACATGAGACAAAATAAAAAGAGCACAGAGTTTTGAATCAGACAGACATGGCTCCAAAGTTAACTGACTTTGACATAACTCACTATTAACAATATGTTACATTAAAATTTCTATTTCTTAAAACAGAAATCTTTGATATGACAACATCTCTTAACCAGAAGTCGATTAATCAAAAATTTTAAGTAATTAAAATCTACCTCTCTCTCTCTCTCTACACACACACACACACACACACACACACACACACACACCCACCCCTATACTTTAGTTATAAGCTAAAAGGCAAGGGAGAAATGATTTAACCTTAACACTATGGAAAGCGTACATTTGAGGAAGAGTCAGGAAACTTTCTATGTTCTAACACTAACCAGATGATTGAGTTTAGGCATATCATTTAAGCATTCCAAGCCTTAGTTAGTAAATTATAGTAAATTATTTTATCTCTAAGGTGTGTAAATTGGGAAAGGTGATGGTAATAGCTAAGCATGGTGGCTCATGCCTGTAATTCCAACATTTTGGGAGACTGAGAAGGGAGGATCATTTGAGACCAGGAGTTTGAGACCAGCCTGGGCAACATAGCGAGACCCCATCTGTACTAAAAACAAAAAAAAAATAGCCGGGCGTGGTGGCACATGATTGTAGTCCCAGCTGCTTGGGAGGCTGAGGTGGGAGGATTGCTTAAGCCTTGGAGATTGAGGCTGTAGTGAGCTGTGACCATGCCACGGCACTCCAGCCTAGGCAAGACAGCAAGACCCTGTCTCAAAAAAAAAAAAAAAAAAAGAGGAGAATGGAACACTTGTTTTCTTTTCTCCCTTATTCATGTTCACGCAGGTCCATGGAATGGGAATTCCTACTCTCTTTTTGGTATTAAAAAGGCACTTTATTTAACTCTTCCTCACCTTGACTCCTTTCTAAGGTGGGAGAGGACTAGAGCCCTATCCCTTGGATCCACCTCTCTAACACACTATGTGGGGTGTTAAAGGTTGCAGTTTCCAACGGCCTGCTCTCCTCTTTCTGGTTGGTTGCCTGAGTAGTCACAGATACAATATTCTCCCTCCAGCCTATACATCTTCATCCATATGCTGAGCAAAGCTGGATCAAGACCCTGGTCCCATGGAGTCTCGCTCTGTTGCCCAGGCTGGAGTGCGGTGGTGTAATCTTGGCTCACTGCAACCTCCACCTCCCAGGTTCAAGCGATTCTCCTGCTCAGCCTCTTGAGTAGCTGGGATTACAGGCATGTGCCACCATGCCCTGCTAATTTTTGTATTTCTAGTAGAGACGGTTTCACCATGTTGGCCAGGCTGCTATCGAACTCCTGACCTCAAGTGATCCATCAGGCTCAGCCTCCCAAAGTGCTGGGATTATAGGCGTGAGCCACTGCACCCGGACCCCTGGTCACATCTTCTAATGCAGAGATACTAAACATTTGATCCGTTGACCAAAATGTTTATTACTGATCCAAGACAAGTAATGCAGACACTGTCACTAAGCATTTAAAAATATGTCAGTTCAACCCAGGCTAGATAAATTAATCACAAAGCAAGCTTATTTTTCACATCAAAAACTCATGATGTAGCTTAGAGGAGAATGTATAGCATTATATATTCTTATTAGAAAACAAGTAAGTCCTTTAATCAATAATCTAAGATTCCACCTTAAGAAACTAAAAAAGAAGAAGAAGAAAAGAAATAAAAATCAAATGCAAACCAAAGCAAGAAGGCAAGCAAAAGGAAGGAAACAATAAAGAGCAATAAATAAATAAATAAATAAATTTAAAAATACAATTTAAAATAGAAAATGATAGAGAAAAAATTTTGAAGTTAAAATTTGTTTCTTTGAAAAGGTCATTAACATTGATAAACTTCTAGACAGGCTGATCAAGGAAAAAAGAGGGAAGACAGAAGTTATCAAATCAGTAATGAAAAAGAGAACATTAATATATGTATTACAGAAATTAGAAGATAAAATAATATTGTGAATATCTTTATGCCAATGAATTTGATCTTAGGTAGATGTACAGATTTTTTTGAAAGACAAAAACTACTCAGGAAGAAATATAATCTGAATTGTCCTTTATTTATTAAAGCAATTCAATTCATTACTAGAAACTTTCTCACAAAGAACACTTCAGGCCCAGAGGAGTTCACTGGTGAATTCTACCAAACATTTAAAGAAGAAATTATACCAATCCTAAATAAACTCTTCCAGGAAATAGAAGAGAAAGAAATATATCCTAAGTCATTTTATGAGGTCAGCATTACCCTGACAGCAAAACCACAGAAAAACATTATAGGAAAAGAAAACAGTGTAATATTTCTCATGAATACTAAACATAAAAATCTTTAACAAAATATTTATTAAGTTGAATTCATCAATATATAAATGACATATCATGAGTTTATCCTACAAAGCCAAAGTTGAGTCAACATATGAACATCAATCAGCATAAATAATCATGTCAAAGGACCAAAAAGAAAAATCCCATGCTCATCTCAATAGATGCAGAAAAGCATTTGACAAAATCCAGCATCAATTGATGATAAAAATTTTTAGCAAGCTAGGAATAGAAGGGAACTTCCTTAACCTTATAAAGGACATCTATGAAAAACCTATACTGGTATCTTACTTTGTGGTAAAAGACTGAATTTTTCTCCTTTAAAATCAAGAGGAAGGCAAGGATGTTTGCTCTCACTACTATTATTTAACATTGTATTAAAGACTATAGCCAATGCAATAATTCAAGAAAAAAAAGGCATACAATTGGAAAGGAAAAAATAAATCTCTCTTTACTTGAAGATTTATAATCACCTATATACAAAATAAAAAACTATTTAAAATGCTACTAGAAATAATAAGTGAGTTTAGGATAATTTCAGGATACAAGCTCAATATACCAAAATCAATTATACTTCTACATACTAGCAGTGAACAATCAGAAAGTTTAAAAGTTTTTAAATGCTATTTACAATAGCTTCCAAAACCATCAAATACATAGAAATAAATCTAACTGAATCTGTGCAAGATTTGTATTAATGAAAATTACAAAACCCTGAAGAGAGAAATTAAAGAATACTTAATAGAGAGATATACTATATTATTGGATTAATATTGGGAAGATGTCAATTCTGCCCAAATTGATCTATAGATTTCAATCAATTCGAACCAAAATCCCAGCAGGATATTTTGTAGAAATCACAAGCTTATTTTAAAATATGTGCTTTATTTTAAATAAGTATTATTACTTGTAATAATACTTTATAAAGATTATATATAAATAATATAGAAATATATAAGTATATTTTTAAAAATAATATTTTAAACAAAATATATACTGTATTTTAAAATGTATACAGAAAATCAAGGCCCCCAAATAGCCAGAACAACTTTGAAAAAGAACAACATCAACTGACTTCAAGGCTTACTATAATGCTACACTAATAAATACCATGTGGAATTAGAATAAAGACAGACCTATTGATCAATGAAACATAATATAGGGTGCAGAAATATACCCACAGATATATATTCAATTGATTTTTGACAACAATGTTAAGGTTATTCAATGAATAAAGTATAATCTTTTCAGCAAATGGTACTTCAAAAGTTGAATATTCATGTAAAAAAAAGAAAAAAAGAAAGAAAAAAAGGAATTGCAACTCTTATTTACAACATATACAAAAATTAACTCAAATTGAGTCAGAGACCTAAATGTGAAGCCTAAAACTACAGAGCTCCTAGAATAAAGCACTAGAGAGAATCTTTGTAATCTTGGATTGGGCAAGTATTTCTTAGATAAAATGCAAAAAGCTTGAGCCATAAAAGAAAAACCTTGATAAAGTATATTTAAACAAAATGTAAAATTTCTGCTCTTTAAAAGACATTATTGAGAAAATGAAAAGTCAAACCATAGACTGGGAGGAAATATTTGCAAATAAAACATTTGATAAAAGACTTGCATCCAGGATGTATAAAGAACTCTTACAACTCTATAATAGTAAAAAAATTTAATGGGCAAAAGAGTTAAATAGACGTTATCAAAGAAGAGATTTGGATGGCCAATAAGCACTTTCAAACATGCTAACATTTTTAGTCATTAGGGAAATACAAATTAAAACTACAGTGAGATATTACTACACACTTTTTAGAATGGTTAAAAGAAAAAAAGAAAGAAAAACAACTCCAAATACTAGTGAAGATGTAGAGCAATTTGAACTCTCATATAATGTTGGCGAAAATGTACAATAGTTTAGTTATTTAGAAAAGTCTGACAATTTCTTATAAACTTAAAAATACCCTTACCATATGAACTAGCAATTCTACTTCTAGACATTTATCCAAGAGGAATGAAAATATATGTAGAGACAAAATCTGTTCATAAATATTTATAGTAACTTTATTCATAATTGCCCAAGACTGAAAATAACCCAAATGTCCATTAACTGGTGAATAGATAAACGAATTTTGCTACATCCATACAATGAAATACCACTCAATAATGAGAATAAACTACTGATATGTGTAATAACATGTATGATTCTGAAAATCATTGTGCTAAGTAAAAAAAGTCAGATACAAAAGATTGTGGAATCAAACTGTGTGGCTCCATTTATATGAGATTTAAAAAAAGGTAAAACTACAGGAACAGGCTCAGAGTTACCAAGGGGTACCCTGAAAGAACTCTTGGGGGAATATTGGAATATTTTGTGTCTTGATTGGTTGGTGGCTACCTGACTGCATATATGTAGCAAAACTCATTAAACTATATATGAAAAAAGGGTAAATTTTACTCGATTTAAATCATAACTCAATAAACCTGATTTTTTTCCATTCCAAATACTTGGATCAATAAATCTGATTTAAAAAAATGTTTTGGATGATACGTTTGTAAAAGTCTTGAAACAAAACCAACATATAGATGAGTGAAGCCCATCTTTTAAGCAACAAGTATGCTTTTGCAGTTAAACTGTTGTAGACAATAGAAAAAGATGAAGAGTTTCCCAGTTTCTCAGCTGAGAATAGCCCAAAATTGATAACATACCTTAACAATGATAGCAATTAAAATCCAAAATTATAATTATAGATACAAATATATAAAATGAAATATTAGCAAACCTGTTTGAGAATTATTTTAAAATAATTATGTATTATAGCAAAATAGGGTTTATTCAGAATTTTTTTTTTTTTTTTTTGAGATGGAGTCTCGCTCTTGTTGCCCAGGCTGGAGTGCAATGGCGTGATCTCGGCTCACTGCAAACTCCGCCTCCCAGGTTCAAGTGATTCTCCTGCCTCAGCCTCCCGAGTAGCTGGGATTATAGGCATGTGCCACCACACCTGGCTAATTTTGTATTTTTAGTAGAGAGAGTGTTTCTCCATGTTGGTCAGGCTGGTCTTGAACTCCCGACCTCAGGTGATCCACCTGCCTCGGCCTCCCGAAGTGCTGGGATTACAGGCGTGAGCCACCACACCTGGCCTTCAGAATTTTTTAAATGGTTCAATATAAGGTAATCTATTGGCATCTATTCCTGGTTTTAAAATGCCTCAATAAACAAGAAGTAATAATGTAACTTAATATGCAACTAAAATGTAATGTTATGAGGAATTGCCTAAAATTATCAGCCAAAATCCTTCTAAATAATGAAATATCAAAGAAATGAGATACAAAAATCAGAAAAGTAGAGATAAAGTTGTAATTATTTACAGATTATATAACTATATATTTAGAAAACCCCTCAAAATAAGCTCAAATACTTTTGAAACTAATTAGAATACTTACTTTTTTAGTTTTAAATAAAAATCTATAAATATAATACCATGGAAAAACAGTAATCAGTTGGAAAATATAATGAAAAAACAGGTGCCAGCAGTAACAATAAGAACAACAACATAATTCTTTGCATAACCCAAAACATACAGAACCTATTAAAGAGCTATAAAACTTGGCTGGGTGCAGTGGCTCACACCTGCAATCCTAGCACTTTGGGAGGCCGAGGCAGGCAGATCACTTGAGGTCAGGAGTTTAAAACCAGCCTGACCAACATGGTAAAAACCCACCTCTACTAAAAATACAAAAAATTAGCTGGACGTGGTGGTCCATGCCTGTAATCCCAGCTACTTGGGAGGCTGAGGCAGGAGAATCGCTTGAACCGGGAGGCGGACGTTGCAGTGAGCAGAGATTGCACCACAGCACTCCAGCCTGGGCGACAGAGTGAGACTGTCTCAAAAAACAAAACAAAACAAAAAAACTTTACTGAAGAACATAAGTGAAAACATGAGTAAATGGTAAGACCCAGCTTGTCTCTCAATGATAAGGCTGATTGTTATAAAGATGTAAATTCTTCTCAGATTAATGTATAATCTATAAATGTAATGAAATGCAATACTCCATAAATCTAATGAAATTGCAATAAAAATTCCAATTCCTGTTTTAAACTCAAATATGCTTTTAAGAATATCCAGAATACTAAGGTCTGAGAACAGTCAAGAACATCTAGAGAAAGTATTGTAAAGGGTATGATAGGGACAGTGCTTGTTACACCAGATATCAGAACATATTATAAAACTATAGTAATTAAAAGACTGTAGCATTGTCTTTCATTTCAAATGAAATAATTTCATTTTCAGAGAAGAGAGGAAATTTTGTGGAACAAAATTCAAAGTTCAGAAACATACCTAAGTGTATGATAAATTTATACATGATAAAGGTGATATTTCAAAATAGGAGAAGGTCCACAAATAGAGCTGGGAAAACTGGCTCAAAATGTGGGGGGAAAGTTAAAGCTTTACTCCTTTAATATATCAAAATCAATTCCAAATGCATTAAATATTGAAATGTAAATAGGGAAATATGTAAATAATCAGAGAGAGGAAAAGAACTTCATGAGGGTGACTTCTGACACAGGTCTATAAGAAAAGATTGACAGATTAAAATACATAAACTTAAGGCCGGGCGCAGTGGCTCATGCCTGTAATCCCAGCACTGTGGGAGACTGAGGCGGGTGGATCACCTGAGGTCAGGAGATCAAGACCAGCCTGGCCAACACGGTGAAACCTCATCTCCACTAAAAATACAAAAATCAGTTGAGCGTGGTGGTGGGCACCTGTAATCCCAGCTACTCAAGAGGCTAAGGCAGGAGAATTGCTTGAGCCCAGGAGGTGGAGGTTGCAGTGAGCTGAAATCATGCCATTGCACTCTAGCCTGGGTGACAGAGTAAGACTCTGTCTCCAAAAAAAAGCAAAAAACCATAAAATTTTGTTGAGAAAAAAAGTACAAACATCATTAAAAGAGGCAAATCATAAGAGAAACACATTGGTAATGTGATATATCACCAAAAGAAAAAGAGTTTTTACAAATTATTGAGAGATAAATAGGTAAAAATATAGGCCAAGAACATAAATGAAAAATTCATGAAAAATTTATTAATACATAGAAACAGAAAATACACATAAAATATTCAATTTTACTACAAATCAAACAAATGCAACTTATGATAGAAATGTTTACATTTAAATTGCTTTTATTTTAAGGATATCGCCCCTACATTAATCTTTATTATGCTGTTGGTAGATATAAATTTATATAACTTTACCAGGAAACACTGCAGTGTAGGGTAAAACTCACCAAGGCTTTAAAAATATTTATTTCTTTTGAAACAGCAATTTCCCTACCAGGAATTTATCTTAAAGAAAACATTGCTTAAGTGTGCAGCAATTCATCTCCTGAATGTTCAGTAAATGATTGTTTATAGTTACGGAAATTTGGAAACAACTAAAATGACTTACTATAGGAAATTAATTTTAGAAATTTATGAATGTTCCTACATTGTACAATCACATACTGATGGTGTTGTAGAAGACTATTTAATAGCATGGAAAGACGTTCAGGTTAAAAGGCTGGTATAGTATGATCCCATTTTGATAAATAAACAAAAAAATACTTATAAGGAAAAAAAAAAGTAAAAGTACATAGACCAAAATGTTAATAGTGATTTTTCTTCTATCTGAAAGCTTCTTCTAAGCTTTCTAAAGTGGAAAATTTAATTTAAAAAGATCTAATTGGTTTTATATTGTTTATGTCATCTGTGTCACTCTTAACATTGCAGAATGACTGTGATGATAAATATCTTCATGCATATGTGAGTCTGTATGTCAAGTGTGGGCTATGTTCTTACCATACTGTATTCTAGTTCTTTGATTAAATATCTCTTTCCAGTAGAAATAGTATTATTTAGAGTTCTTCTTCTTCTGTGAATAACACAATATCTGGTGTATGTGATAAATAAATATTTAAACTGGAAAAAATATGGGCTAAAAATTTGAACCAATATTTCTCCAAAAAAAAAAAAAGAGAGATTCTGGAGACAAATACATATCAAGATACTCAACTTCATTAGATATCAGAGAAATCCAAATTAAAACCACAATCATATACCATTTCACACCTATTAAAACAGCTAAAGATTTTTTAAACGACAATACTGAATATTGGTATATCAGTGAGCAATGAACTCTTACATATTGCTAGTGAGAATGCAAACTGCTACAGGTACTTTGAAAAACTTTGGCAGTTTCTTATAAAATTAAATATGCTATTACCATAAGACTTAGTAACTCTAGGAATTCACTCAAGAGCTGTGAAAAAATCTGTCCACACAAAATATGTGAATATTTACAGCAGCTGTATTTGTAATTACCTGAAACTATAGACACTCCAAAGGTCCATCTACTGGAGAACAAACAGATTGTATCATATCCCATACAAATGACATATTTCTCAGCAATGAAAACTAATGAACTATGGATACATGCAACAACATGGCTAAATCTTAAAAGCATTATGTTAAATGAAAAAAGCCAGACACAAATAGCTTCATCGTATTTGGTTCCATTTATATGTCATTTGGGGAAAGAAAAAAAAATCATACTATCAGAAATTAGATCTGGTTGCCAGAGGCTAAGAGTAGTGAAAAGGGTTTAATTGTAAGAGGGCATAATGGAAATTTCTGGGATGTTGAAATATCCTATATCTTGATTGGTTACATGACTTTACACATTTGTACTTGTCAAACTGTGCACCTAAAAGGGGTGGATTTGCCGGCAAATTATAACGTAAATTATAATAAACATAAGTTATACTTCCAAAAACCTGACTTATAAAAATAACATTGATATACATAATGTTTACGCAAAGCACGCAATAGGTATTAAATGTGGGGAATTGCTATTTTACTCATAATTTTAACTTTTGTTCTGATTTAGGAGTGGCAAGAAGTTGTGAGTATAATAGTAATTCTACATATTAATTGCCCATACGCACACTTTCAATGAAATGTATATAAAGCTTTGTAATTCTCTGCTTTTATCTATGTGATTTGGTTTTTGTTTGTTTAGTGATGGGAGTCTATGTTGCTCAACTGGCCTTGAACTCCTAGGCTCATGCAGTCCTCCCACCTTAGCTGTCTGAGTCGCTGTGACCACAGGTGCATACCACTGCATGCAGCTCTTACTTTATTATATTAATTGAAATATAATTTTATATGTGTCAAATATAATAAACATTAACATTTGTGTTTTACATGTCTTTTCTTTCTTCATTTGTCTAGTAATTCGTACTTATTGCATTTGGAAAATTTATAGTGTGCTATGGATTGGAAATTTTAAAAACCTAGTCCTTCAATATAGATAGTGTCTAGAAGTCTCTAGAACCACTATTCTAGAGACAAGTCTAGAGTTTCGTGTGAATGTGTGTGTGTGTGTGTGAGAGAGAGAGAGAGAGAGAGTTTGTGAGTTAGTTATTTCCCTTGCAATTGGATTGAGTGACTGCCCATTCTTCAGACCCAATCTCCTGTCTATAAGGTAACAATTTTAGAAATTCCATTGGTTTAAAATATAAGATAAATTCTCCAATATAGCCCTATTGGCAGTCTGCAGCTAATTCTCAACTTTTTCTGAAACTGGAGGAAACAAGTTGTGATTGGCCATATCAAACCTCAAGATGAAGTTCCTTCCAGTTTTAAAATCCTAACTTTTGTTCCTTGAGCACTGAAACAGTGCTCAACGGTGGTTGCCAGGGCCAATTCACAGAGAAGTCTCCTTCCACTAGCCATTTTTGCCAATTTTGGACACTTCCTTCTAAACTAGCAAACAGTTACAGGTGCCTGGGCTGCATAAGGTCCCTGCCTAGCACTATAATAGGGAAGATGAACAAGGCGGTCTGTGCCCACAAGGATTTATAGCTTATCTTATAATAAGAATTGCTCTCCAAAATGATGGTCCCAAGGTCAGAAAGATCTATAACTATCATGAAACATTCAATTGTGTTTTCCTTCTTATGTAATAAAGTAGTGCCAGAAATGCTACAGAGGTTTTATACCTACAATCATGAAAATTAATAGCTTCTTCCTTAAATTTCAGCAAACTAAGCATTTATTTTATCCAAATATCCAAATCTCAAATTCCTCAAGATTTTTATTCCTTCTGGTTAAGGATTTTTTTTTTTTCTTTGAGATGGAGTTTCACTCTTGTTGCCCAGGCTGGAGTGTGCGGTGGTGCTATCTCGGCTCACTGCAGCTTCCACCTCCCAAGTAGCTGGGATTACAGGCGTGTGCCACCACGTCTGACCAGTTTTTGTATTTTTTTACTACAGACAGGGTTTCACCATGTTGGCCAGGCTGGTCTCGAATTCCTGACCTCAAGTGATCCGCCCACCTTGGCCTCCCAAAGTGCTAGGATTATAGGCGTGAGCCACCGTGCCCAGCCCCTACTAGTTAAGGTTTTCACTGCCCACTTGGAACTGTTATCCAAGCAGGGTAGGACCTTCACTCCTAAAGGACCAAACCACTGTCTGCAAAACAGCCACAGTCAATCAGATAAGTAGCTTGATTCTGATACATCTTCATTTCTTCCATTGTCTTAGTTTTTTAGCTTACAATTTAATGTATTTATGTAACATAAAAATACTTTAGAGATTTTTCCAAGTAAGATAATACATATAGCATTAATTTCTTCTAGTTTGTTGATACTTTCAAATATTGGAATGCAAGGTTTATATAGAGATCTAATTTCCAGGCTTTTCTTTTGCTAAAATGTGAAACCCTGGACCTTAAGAAATAATGATCTAAAGGCTTTTCATTTCTGGAGCAAATAGTTTAAAACCCAACCATTTATCAAGAACATCCTTCTAGAATATTTTGTTCAGGAAAAGGTCTTACTTTCCTCATAAACCCATATAATTACATTTAACATAAAATGGGAGATATATGATTTATCACATATCCCCTTTTGGTTTAAGCCAAACACTTTTCTCCGGTTCACAATTACTTAACCCTTCCTAATCTCTGATGTCTCACTTTATCTGTCTTGCACCTTTATGTAAGGTGCCTCTGAACTTCTGTGGAAGCAAGAAAGTATATAGCACTCAAAAATAAGCTGATTAACCTAATAATTGCAGTTTAAGAATGGGTTTTCTATGAGGTCCTTCCCCTCCTTCACCATTATTTTGTTTAATTACTTAGATCTGGAGGTCTTTCAAGACCCTAAATTTATTTGTTTTAACTAAATCCATGTAATGATATAATCAGGTAAAAATATTTATTAAAACTGGATGTTATTCACTCTTTCTCCCCTAATGAAATCAGAAATAACTCTTACTGGGTTTCTGGAAACGATAATTTTTTTTTATTATTATACTTTAAGTTTTAGCCATCATTCTCAGCAAACTATCACAAGGACAAAAAACCAAACACCACATGTTCTCACTCATAGATGGGAATTGAACAATGGAAAAGATAATTTTTTAAAACAAAAATAAAAAATGTTGCAAGCAACTAAACTCAGATAGTGGGTAATGGTGTTCCTCAACAAAGTACTAGAATAAGCATCTGAAATTAGTCTTTAAGAATAAAAATTCAGGCCACGTGTAGTGGCTCATGCCTGTAATTCCAGCTACTCAGGAGGCTGAGGCAGGAGGATAGCTTGCACCTATTCAAAGCAATATGCAAGATATTTGATATTTGGATAACATAAATAAAAGCAACATGTTTTCTTAAAGATAGCATAACAGATTTAACTTATAACCAAAATCTGGGGCTCAGGTTTACCCCTGAATACAAGTCTTATAAAGGATGACCTTTTTTCAAACATCTCTTATACCCCTGTGTCAGTAATAAAACCATGAAAGCAAGCAACTTCAATGCTTGTCATCACATTCAGAAAGCTGGATTCTTTCTAAACTCCTTCAGTTAAAAGTCCTCCAGTTGGTCTTATTTACTGTGGTCAGATGATCAAATAGTAGGGTCTCTCACCTCAGGGTTCCAGGGTATAAATTACAGAGAAGGCACAAGCGAACTGAGTTTGGTGGCTTCAGTTGAGACCCTGATGGACATTTGTCTACTTCACAAAAGCCTCTGTACAATTGGGTTCAATTTGTCACAATTGACAGTTTCTGCTGTAAAGAATCTGGAGTGGCACAGATGTTATAGTTTTTATCCTTCCTCAATTTGGACCAGAGAGACTCAGGAGAGTTAATAATTCCAAGCAATCTGCCCAACCCAAAATATAAACTGTTTTATATTTTTTCCCCTATCTCTCTGATATTATTTGAGATCAGATTCCTTAGCATGAGAGCAGTAGTTTCCCAGCCATTGCCAGACCCAACCAGGAGACCTGCAAAAACGTAGTCATTTTATAAACCCTTAAAAGAGCTCTAAAAGGTACAAGCTGAGAGAACATCCTAACAGAAGTCCACAAGCTTGTGGAAGGCAGAACACTGCCTGAGCTGTTACTGTATTCCCACATAGTGTGTGAGTCAGTTGATAGTGCAATAGTCCCTCAGCACAGGTAATAGATACTGCAATAGTCCCTCATCACTGGTAACAGAATTGACAGAGGAGCTTGACACGTTGCCTTAAATGCCAATGGACTCATTTAACTCAAATCTCCCTTAGGCTAGTTTCAAAGAAAGCCCAATTTGTAATCAAACATCGACAGCAGGGCCATAAGAAGGCACAATTATAATTGCTTTTGGGACAAAAGTCACCAAACTCATATTTTTTTGTTGTTTCCAGGAAGATGACTGAGGAAAACAAAAATTGTTGTGTAGGCACCTTGCAGTGAGTGCAGTTTCCATATAATTGTCTTAAGAGTAATTGAATCTGTCCTTTAACAACTCACAAATTATCTCCTGACAACTCGAAATAATAGACCTTTTTGTTAAAAGGAGAAAGCTTGTGGAGACCAAAGGTTAAACAGGTCTTTTCATCATGATAAATCACTGGTTAATGAGGTTACTATTGTTGGGTATTATGACCATTCCCTTTAATGCCATTACCTCCTGTTTGTAAAGCTGACACTAGTAATGATCTACATTCTTTGAACTTTTCCACAATATTGACTGGCTTCTCTGAGCAGATGTTCCTTGGATGCAATTGCAATAGGGACTACAATTCTTCGTCATGGAAAGAGCTTCAAGAAAGTTTATGAAATCCAGACGGTCTAGGCATTTGCAGAGAGGCAGGAAGAGGTAGTAGAAAACATAAGAACACAACATTTTAATTCTGTGATAACAATATCAATTCGCTGTAAGGACCAGAATGAATGGCCCTTAACTGGAAGGTCACACTGCCATTGCCACCAGGAGAAGAAATTAACCAATTACTGCAGTAGATTCTATAGTATCAAATATCAAAATTAAGATTTTTCCCTTACAAATGCAATTCCACAATAAAGTAGTTCTTCATTTGAACTTGATGATTGAACAGAAATAGAACTATATAATTTTCACAACGGAAGGATTTTGAAGATCAATTACATAGGGAACAGATACCCAGAGGCAGGCATTTTAGCAACATTGGAAGCCACATAATGAATATATTATCAATGTTACATTTGTAGCAGCGTTCTTAGGGCAGAATGGTTTCCAGGGCACATTGCAATTTTTGAATCACAAAATCGACCTTCTTTTGTTGTTTATTTTTGTTATTGTTTTGTTTCACTTTTTGTTTTGCTTATCTGATTCAAAAAAGAAAAAAAACAAATCAATAATCCAGACATACTGCTAATATGAAATAAATTATGCACAATGCCTTCCAAATATACATATGATTAGTGTTGTATAGGCTGGATATCCTGGTATGTTGGCATGAATTATATGTGCTGTTCGTCACTCAATGTCCACTGCCTTCGTCAAAGAAGAAAACAATAAAACCGTGCAATTGCAATCACTCAAGAGCTAGCAGGCATTCAGTAAATATCAGTTGAGTTAAACAGAAAAACATTTGTATGAATTTATGCCATTAATATTTGATACACTGAGATATTATAAATGTTTTCTTCTTTGCATTGCCTGGAAATAACTTTTCTTATAGATGAATGAATCTGGAAATACCAATGCTTGTTACTTTTTCTCCCTCACAGTAAGTAATCACATCAGCAGGTTAGCTAATCTTTGGTACTTCAATCTTGAGCCCAGCTAACACAGTGTGGGTTTGTTTCACTTTTGAGAGGACATTGATGAGATTCAGAGAGAAAAAAATGAAGCAGTTAAAAAAAAAAAAAAAAAAAGAGAAGAGGGGGAAGTAAGAGAACAGTCTGTATTCAGCATGTAAAAACTCTCCTTAATGGCAAGGACTATATTTTATTCACTTAGTACCTGTCAGATGGAAGGTATTCAATATATGTTTGTTGAATTAATTTCACAAATACATAAAGATACAAATTCACGAATGAAAATTTCACGTACACACTATAGTTTATGGCTTAACTATTTCAGAATTCCTTTTCCAAATTTGGCTCACTTCAAATACTTAATTTGTTATTACAAATTCCGTGAGTCAATTGAGTGGGGAATCATTTTGTCTATTTTGATGGATTAAGGACATGGATCCACAGAGCAGGTAACAAACTGCATAAAAAGGAAATATTGATTTCAAAGGGACTTTGTTCTACTTTTAAAAATTGCAAAAAGGAGACTGTCCAAAGTAAAATGGATCAAATTAATGCAATAAGAGGTGGTCTTGGCTGAGTGCCTTTCTTGAGGAAAGAGGTTTCCATCCTTGGTAAAAGAATCAAAACCTTTCCTTTTACACAACAAAGGGTGAAACATGGTATTGAAACATTAATCTCTTAAGTGCTTTGTCTCTGCACCACCAAAGATTCTGAGATAGGGGGAAAACTCTGGATGTCTGGAATCTCATATCAAAGCACTAATAATTAGCTGTTTTTCACTTTTTTTGAAAACACAACCCTGGAACCACAGGGGGGATTAGGCAAATGTTAAATAGTAGAGCTTAATTTCCAAACCAAAGCTCAGACCAGGCCTATTCAGCATTCAGCTGAAATCTGGGGGGAAAAAAATCAAGAGGACATCAGGATGTTTTGAAATATATTTGTATCAAGTCCCATATAAGCAAAACAGATATTCCACTTAATTTCATTTTTCACCACATTGAGGTATCATAGATAGTCTAAATTGGAGATTAAGCCTATTTTCTCATTTTCGGGGCTTACAGAGTTTCAGTCATCAATTAACTTGTGATTCTGAGAATCTAGAGACAGGTCAGTAGACAGAGACATGATGAGAAAATGACAATTTACATTTCACTTGAGCCTCACAACAATTTTACATTGTGTTAGCTTTGGCTGGTATTATTATTCCTGTTTTAGATGAGAAAACTGAAGTTCTAAGAGGTGAGATGAGAGGCTAGATAAAGTCCAGGGACATATGACTTCTAGGGAAAGATGCTCATGTAAACTGAAAATAAAATCCTAAGCCCCCTACTGATTGAATGGACCCCTTCTTGGCCAAGGGGACCCAAGAAAAAAATAAAAAGTGAATTCCCGGCCATGACTGGAAGAGAGGTTGAACACGTCTCATTGTATCCCCTTCCTTTTGGAGTTCAGACACAACTGTCCAGCATTAATATTAAAATAGAGATCATAAGACTGACAGAACAGATTCTTTGTGGCACTAAGATACCGAAGTATACATGACCTAAGGCCATATGAGGCAAGGGTTAAATTGATGCCTGCAGGTCATCAATTTTGTTACATAAGATCCTTATCTTTACTTAAAACAACCTTTCTGCTGACTCCAAGTTTTAGACAGAGACTTACTCCTTTAACTAATTGTAAATTAAAGAATGTCCAAATCTACCTTAATCTGTAAGCCCTCACTTCAAGATATCCTGCCTTTTGGGGCCACACCAATATATACCATCCATGTACTGATTTGTCTTTGCCTGTAACTCTTGCCTCCCTAAAATGTATAAAACAAACTGTAATCCAACCACCTTGGGACCAGTTGAGCAAGGCTTCTTGGATTTGTGTTTTCCCTGGGCTGTGGTCACTCATATTAGCTCAGAATAAACCTCTTTAAAATACGTTACGGAGTTCATTTTTTCTGTTAACACTTGCCTCTCTCCTGCTATGACTATGGGAATTTTCTTGTTGCACATAGATAACTAGACCCGTTTCTGTCACAATATACAAAATTCAAATCCAAATAGATTAAAGACTTAAATCGAAGACCCCAAACTATGAAACTACTAATAAAAAAACTTTGGGGAACTCTCCAGGACTTTGGAGTGGGCAATAATTTCTTGAGTAATAATCCACAAACACAGGCATCCAAAGCAAAAATGGACAAACGGGATCACGTCAAGTTAAAAAGCTTCTGCACAGCAAAATAAACAATCAACAAAGCGAAGAGATGACCCACAGAATGGGAGAAAATATCTGCAAACTGCCCATCTCACAAGAGATTAATAACCAGAATATATAAGGAGCTCAAACAACTCTATAGGAAAAAAAATCTAATAATCTAATTTAAAAATGGGCAAAACATCTGAATAGACATTTCTCAAAAGAAGACATACAAATAGCAAACAGGTGCTCAACATCACTGATTATCAGAGAAATGCAAAAAGATGCTCAACATCATTGATTATCAGAGAAATGCAAATCAAAACTACAATGAGATATCATCTCACCCCAGTTAAAATGGCTTTTATCCAAAAGACAGGCAATAACAAATGCTGGTATGGATGAGGAGAAAAGGGAACCCTTGTACACTGTTGGTGGGAGTGTAAATTAGTACAACCACTATGGAGAACAAAAAACTAAGAATAGAGCTATATATAAAAATGTATAAACATTAATGTAAAAATATTACATACAAAAGTGTATAAACATAACTGTAAAAACAAAAATGTACAAAGTATGCTCTTATTTTAAGAAAGTTATAAAAATTGCTCTGTGTTCAGCTGGTGAACTGTACTTCTAAGTGTCTACACCTGTATCTGTCCTCCTAGCATCCCACCTAGCTGGGGTTTCATTTCCCAGATGTAGTCCTTTGCAGGCCATGGGATTATTGCAACTATTGGGCAATTCTAAAATCTATAAATGAAGTGGCACAAAATGACCACAGCATAAGGCAGAGTGAAAAAAAAAAACTCTAAGATAGTGCTGTAGGAATTGAAAGAAGGGAAACACCACATTAATGAATGAAAAGGCCAAACACAGTGATAGCAAAGTCAACGGGATGGAATCTCATGAGCTCATAGCCTCCTTGGCAGGAGCACAGGAGCCTAGAGGCTTGTAGGAAATCTAAGGAGGTTGGGGATACCTTGTGAAGGACTGAAAATGCTCACCAGAGTATGTGTGTTTTGCCTTATCCTGGAAGCATTCATCTATAGTTGCATTGGGTAGGTCTGGTTAATGAAGGCTCTTTTACTCGCCTTTGCCCCTGATTCTGGAGTCAGTTTTCCCTGTACCCTCCATATGGACCATCCTCTCCTCAGATAGGTGAGTATTGTTGGGTTCAGGACACACCACCCCAGAATTTGACTACAGAAGACCAGAATATGCCACCCCAAAATATACTTCTGTTAAAAGACAAAATTACAACAAATCTATCCTTATATTAAGTTTAGCCTAAAGCTGCCTCCTTACATATTTTAAGTTTGGCCTAGAGATTTACCCATATATAGTGAACTATAACCTAACTGGATGTGTAAACAGACTGTCATCTATACTTGTACCAATCACCAAGTTTTGGGTGGTCACAAGTGGCCAACTGTTCAAGCTGTGTTCAAATAAGGGAGATGTCGAGCTGTAACCTATCTGGCTGTTTCTGTAAGTAAGATGTGTGCAAGGCTTTAGGAGAGCCTAGCAGCCACCTATTTTATTATTTATTTATTTAGGAGACGGAGTGTCACTCTGGGGCCCAGGCCGGAGTGCGGTGGCATGATCTCGGCTCACTGCAACATCTGCCACCCAGGTTCAAGCAATTCTCCTGCCTCAGCCTCCTGAGTAGCTGGGACTACAGACGTGAGCCGCCATGCCTGGCTGATTTTTGTATTTTTAGTAGAGATGGTGTTTCACCATGTTGGCCAGACTGGTTTTGAACTCCTGACCTCAGGTGATCTGCCCACCTTGGTCTCCTAAAGTGCTGGGATTACAGGAGTGAGCCACCACACCCAGCCTGTATCTGACTTCTGTTTTCTGTATGTCACTTTCCTTTTTCTGTCCACAGATGCTTTCCAACCACATGGCAGTGGAAAAGTCGCGGGGAAACAGGCTATCCAATTCAAGAATCCTTCTTTGCTCAATGAAGCTGTTAAATTCAATTTAAGTTTTTTGTTTTGTTTTATGTTTTTTGTTTTTTAACAGATGGTGTCAGAAGTGCTGTTAGAAGTAGAACTTTCAGTGACCCCCAAAAGCATCAAGTGGCCAAGTGAGGTACATGCCGGGCCCATTGTGTCACTGCTGTCTTGGATTCTGAAGCTCCATGACTTTGTGTTTTGGGCTATCCAAGTTTGTTTGAGCAAATTTTTTATCCAAACTTGGTTCAGAAGTCACAACTGAAACTGAACTGGGTCCAGGATTTGATCGAATCTGATAATTAACTGGTCTAGATCCAGATAGAGGGTTTAGATGTCTGACTGGGTTATAGACAGAAACTGGCAGCAAATGTCAGTACTGCAGGAGGTGTGGACTTCGGCTTTCAAAAATTTGCAGACATGTTTGTGTTCTATCCCCTTTGTTTCCTTTTCTTGCATGCTTTAGGTAGGGAAAAAAATCACTAAGTTGATCAAAAGGGGATCCAAGAGCCAAAGCCAAGATTCAATGTGAAAATGGGATTTTTAGTTTCTGAAAAACTGAGTACTCCATCTTTTGGCTACATCTACCTATACACATATAAGTATTAGGCCCTGAAATTAGCAAATGCTTATAAAATGGCAAAATCTTACTAAAGCTAATTTAAAATTATAGTGGAATGTTCCAAATGAACAACACTGTACTTTAAAAAATCCATTCAAAAATCATTGTTGGTGTGTCTGTATATCTACACATCTATGTATGTTATATGTATGTGATAATCCTTGGTAAATGAAGCTAGTTTTCAAATTGTTAGCAAACTAAAATACAAAAGGCTTCAAAATTGTCAGTTAAACATAATTGAGACATTTTTACCTGAGTCTACTGGTCAGACAGGTTTATTCTGTCTTAGCTACATGTTTTAAGGTCATAAAACTGATACTTCTGTAATATTTGTCACACTTGTTTGACTTGTCTGTGAGCTAAAGCTGTAAGAGTTGGCTGCTAGAGTCTCCTAAAGCCTTGCACACATCTTGCTGTGAGCCTGTCTTAGGTTTGAGCCTCTAGATTTTTGAGGTCTGGACAGGTGACCATGCTGAGGCCTAGGGACATAGTCTCAACAGTTGAATCAACAGCTGCAAGGCAGAGCCACGCCCCATATGGCCCTATCCTCCCATGTCCAACATTGCCTCCTGGCCATTTTGGGATTGGTTGGATCCTCCAAGCATCCTCTTCACCACTGTGTTCTCTGTCCTGAGCTCTATATCTGGGACATAGAAGGGTCCTGCCTTTCATAGCTCTTCTGGGTGCCATGTGGTTACTTGGGACCCAGGAAAACTGGGAAAGACATTAGGGAGTTTATCTATGTCACAGTTTCAAAACTCTTTAGTAATTTAAAATCTTACAGTCATGTTAATAATTTAATAAATTAAGTAAAAATAATATAGTGTTTGAGTCATTTCTAAGTTAAAATACTGAAACATTAATTATTATTATTATATTACTTTTTGAGACAGAGTTTCACTCTGTTGCCCAAGCTGGAGTGTAGTGGCTCAATCTTGGCTCTCTACAACCTTTGTCTCCCAGGTTCAAGTGATTCTCCTGCCTCAGCTTTCAGAGTAGCTGAGATTACAGACATGCACCACCAAGCCTGGCTAACTTTTTTTGTATTTAGTAGAGACGGGGTTTCACCATGTTGATCAGGCTGGTCTCAAACTCCTCACCTCAAATGATCCACCCGCCTCTGCCTCCCAAAGTGTGGGATTACAGGCATGAGCCACTGTGCCCAGCTGAAACATTAATTATTAAACATACGTTTAAGTTTATATACTTTGGCATTTTATTTTTATGTGGTATACAAAAGCTAAATATATTTAGATCTGTTAATAAAAAATTGAGAAAGTATATCTTTTTAAAAATATGTAATATGGTTTTTATCTATAAATAATAATATAAAACAATTCAAACTTAAATCCTAGGTTTTCACTAGAAATTTGGGTTACTAGAGTTAAAATTGTAGTTAATATATGTAATTCAAACTACCAGATACTTTAAGATTCTGTACACAAAGTATATAAAAAGCAAAATATGTTTTTGGTGAGGAAAGTTGTAAAGGAATAAAAATGTGTGTTTGTTAAAAAAATAATTTTGTCTAGTTTAAAAGTTATTTAAAGGTAATTTTTAATTTCAAAAATAAAAAATATATAAATAAAACTAAAATATAAAAAGCTTAAAAAAGAAAAATCTTGTAAGAAATTATAAAAGGTTTATGAAGATCTTATGTGGTTAAAAGCTGACTGAGATTGGATGATATATTTATAAATTTATTAAAATTAGCTTAATATTAATAATACATTAATACAAAAGTAAAATTTGGTTTTTACTTTTAAAAAACTTTATGTAGTATTAAGAAGAGACAGTAAAATACTTTCGTTCAAATTTGTATAAACTACAAAAAAAGCGGCAGAGAGGGAGACAGATTCTATCTCATACTGTTTTTATTAAGTCTTTTGATTTTTTTGGAAAATAGTCTCCTCTTTATCAAAGAATAAAGGTTTTTGCTTTTTTTTAAAAAAAAAATTGATTATCTGTTTGGCTAAGTGAATGACTTTTATTTTACAGTGACCTGTGATTTTTTTTTTTTTTTTTTGGGGCAGGGTTTCACTCCCATCACCCAGGCTGGAGTACAGTGGTGCAATCTCAGCTCACTACAATCTCCACATCCTGGGCTCAAGTGATTCTCCTGCCTCAGCCTCCTGAGTAGCTGGGACTATAGGTGTGCACCACCATGCCCAGCTAATTTTTGTATTTTTAGTAGAGACAAGGTTTCACAATGTTGGTTAGGCTGGTCTCCAACTCCTGACCTCAAGTGATCCACCTGCTTCGGCCTCCCAAAGTGCTGGGATTACAGGCATGAGCCATCACACCCAGCCTCTGTTTTGATTAAGTGTTTTAAACTTTTGATATATTTGACAGGCTTCCAAAAATCAAATTTCAAAATCAGAATTAAGGCTTTTCACCTCAAACTAACTTTGGGATGTTATGGAGGGCCCCTGCAGCATCTAAAAGAGATAATAAATAGGCTTATTAGACATGTTAAATTATATGGGAAACCTTGTCAAATAACAAATGATGGTTAACCTTCTTCAAGTTACATTTTTATGAATATGTTATTAATATATCTTTCAAAATTGCATGAGATTCCTAAAATTCTAGTAAGTCTTTATATGTTACCCATCATAACTATGGTTATTATGTTAAATTATTATAGGCCACAGAAATAACCAAATTTTCTTGTCAACTGTGTCTTTAACCATGACCATTCTAAGTCCTTTCCACAGTTAATTGCTGAATTCTGATGCATTTCCTGGAAGCTCTTTGCAAGCAAGTAAAATCCTAGAGTGTTGTGTCTTCAAGGAAGTTCATGGAAAGTATGGAAAGGACCCTGAGAAGCACTGCTGAATAGAGGTTTTTGATAACTTTAGGATAATATCGTTTGGACTGGGTAAGAATTCCTGGAACTCTAATAAAGAGACTGGCTGGTTTATAAAACTGCTAACCCAAGCAGAACAAGAATTAGTTATATACCAAGGAAATACTTTGCCAGATTTTCATGCTAAATCAGCCAGTACTGAAATTGTTAAGATAGACAATTTGAGTGAATTCCATATCCAAGTTAAATTACCTGTGATAACCCATTTAATAAACAGTTATGCACCTGAATTGGAGAAACAAAATTGATATTTAAGAGGATATTTAAATATCAATTTAAGAGGATTTATATCCTTTTAAATATCAATATAGAAGCTTTCCCATGGAAGAAGGCTGATGCTATAACAATAGCTAAAAGATTATTAGAAAGTGTGATTCCCTCATAGGACACTCCTGGAAAAATCTCTAACAATAAAAGTACTTGTTTCACTGGACGAATTACAGAACAGTTAAATATGATATTATAGATACAATGGCATTAGGTAAAGCTAATTGAATTGACTGGATTGCCTTGGTCAAAGGTATTGCAGACTGATGACAATCAGATCTACTTCCAGTGGAAACTAAAAGTTAATCTTCTATAAATAGTCACTGGTAGGCTTATGCCCCTAATAATAGAACCTCATGTATCTCCTGCTCCTAAACTCCCATACGACTAAATGCTGCAAGCTTTAATGCATTATGCCAAAGTATATTGCCACAAGGTAAAGAAAGCTTTTCCATGATCCACCAACTGAGGACCTAGAACGCAGAGATTGGGTCTTCTGGAAATGACCTCAGAGAAAGATCAACCTTGCCACTCATGCTGCAGCAAAACTGCAGCCAACTGTTTAAACCATGTTTAAATAAGGCAAAGATTGAGCTGCAACCAATCTGGCTATTTCTATATCTCACTTCTGTTTTCTTTATGTCACTTTCCTCTTCCCATACATAAATCTTCTCCAACCACACAGCCACACCAGAGTTGCTCTGAACCTATTCTGGTTTGGGGGGCTGCTCATTCAAGAATTCTTTGCTCAATTAAACTCTGTTAAATTTAATTTGTTTAAAGTTTTTCTTTTCACACTAGTTTTGCAGATCTTAATTGGCTTCTATTTGCAATTCTAGAATTGGGCAACATTTTACATCAAAAATGGTTCAGAAGCCAGGTATGGTGGTGTGGACCTATAGTCCCAGCTACTCAGGAGACTGAGGTGGGAGGATCACTTGAGCCCAGGAGTTCAAGGGTGCAGTGCGCTGTGATTGTGGCTGTGAATAGCAACTGCATTCCAGACTGGGCAACATGGCAAGACCCCCATCTGTAAAACAAATAGAAAAATGGTTCAGAATGCTTCATCCCACCACATGTGCAGGTTATATTTATAGTCAGAGGAAATGAAATGACACACAGAAAGCAAAAATGAGGTATAGAGACAGTCAGTTGGTTAAATCCCTGCATTTGCCTTAACTGAATCTAGTTTGAACAGTTGGCCACCTGCCATAGGCTGAAATTTGGCTGCTATAATTGGCTGAGACTCAGTTGTTGTTACAAAGGCAAATTCCTAAGTTAGGTTTTCTGTTGGTTTATTTGCTAAGTTAGGTTGCAGTTAGTTACACGGACTTCTACAGAGGCTTCTAAAGCCCAAACGTAGTTTGATTTAGAAATTTTTTCATATATTTTCAGCTGGTCATTCTAAGAAACTGCACACACAGGAGTAGCTCTAAAAAGCTGTCCTTCTGTAAAGGAAATTTACATCTAGAACAGAAATCTACATTATTGGAGTATCTGTATCAGGAAAAGGGCTGCTGGGAGATATATTACCTGAGAGAGACTTCAGCTGCATGACAAGACAACCTTTATTCACTGTACAATTCCTCCCCTCCCCTTCCCATAACTTGTGCTGTCTGCCATTCCCCGAACCCACAAACTCAAAGCCTCTATTTCTTTCTGTAACTCAGGATGCTACAGAAACTTCAATCATCTGACCCTTCTTTGAGTCTCATATTTTGTGGGACTCCCATGGTTATGCATGTAATTAAAATGATTTTTTTTTCCTGTTAATCTGTCTACTTTCAGTTTATTTCACAGACTCAATTCTCAAACCTTCGGAGGATAGAGAGAAAGTTTTTCTCTCCCTGCAATACATTAGTTTCATGTCCTCAAACACAGCCCACTCCAACACTGCCCACAAATGTGCAGGGCTTCATGTTGAAGAGATGGGCAGGTCTGACAGGCTCTGTCCAGTTCTCCACTGCTGCGTACTTTCCTGATGTCGGCCCCGCTGGCTGTGTGCCTCAGCTGAGGAATGTGGCTATATAGACTCCCCTCATTTATCATGTCTCCAAGTGAAAGAAGTAGAATTTGTAAAAAGAAAAAAATTTAAAAAGCTTATTTCATGTACACTGATTAGCATAAAATTGCTCCTTTGTCTCAGCTTCAAGGGAGGACAATGGTGCTGAGACTCCTGGCTCGGGGGAGTCTTCCTTCCTGCACCCTGAGCTCAGCAAGCCACCCCACACACAGACCCCATCCGCACGGGAAACCAGCATCAGCCACACTTTCAACTGTAACACCTAAAGGGGGGCCACCTGGCCAGACCTCTTTCACCCCAAGGTAAAAGTATCAACATGTATAAACAAGTATAAACATGACCTAGAGACCTGGACAGGAGAGAAAATATTCTGCCATAAAGTAAAGCTTCTGCTTTCCTTCAGGAAAGACATCAGAAACTTCATTCATCCAGTCTTTCAATATTTATTCAGTGGCCACTATGTCCCAGCCACTTGCTAAGTATTGATTTGCCCAGACCCCTGGCACTTGAGAAAGAGATGAGAAACAGCAAACAAAGCCATTGCTTTTTCCAAGAACATGGAAAAATACAGCAGCCCTATGATGCTGAGATCCAGGTACATATATTGGATTCTAAAATGTACAACTTTCTACATCGTAATACCTCTCAAGTAGGGATAATCCTATAATTAATAGCACTCTGAAATCAGTAGCACATAAAAAAAAAGGCATGTCTAATAATGGAGGGTGTCTTGGATAAAAATCTTACAGTGAAAGGCAATAACAGAATGTTAGAAACTGAGAAACTAATAAAAAAGCCTCATAGTTATAAAGCTCTGCGCATCTCATAGAAATTTTCCTTCCCATTCCAACCCTTTAAAATGTCTTCCAAAAGACCGAATTATATCTTATCGATCTGAATATGAGACTGTGTATTTAAAATTATCTAAGAGTATTTTGTTCCTGGCAAAATTGCATGGAAACAGAACCAACTTTGGAACAACAGAGCCAACAAGTCAGTAGACAGACTTGGTTCTAACTTCCATTTCAGGTACCTCCGATTCCTTTTCCTTTTTGAAGCCTTATTTTCCTGATCTATAAAAGATAGACGACAACATTCCCTTCCTTGTTGTTGTTGTAGGATTAAATGAAATAAAGCATGGCACATAAGAGATATTTAATAAGTTACTTTCCTCTTTATATATAATTCCAACAAGTTCATTTGATCTGCAAAACGTGTCTATCAAGTGAGGAACTGAGGAACTTCAGCAAGATCACGCAGCTTGTGAAAGAGTCAGAGCTGGTGTCTCCAACAGATCTTCCAGAGCCGAGAGTCTAGTGCCCTATTTTCTATAAAATGGCCAATTCCATCAAAATCCTCATCACAGGATTTTCACTCTCCAGAGCAGGCTCTCCAGCAAGCCCCTTATTTAGGAACATTCTGGTTCCTGAAGAGCCACAACTCATTCAATAACAAAGTTCAGAATAAACAAATCCAGAGAATGACATTAAAACGGCTAGGCTACTTATAAGACATTGATTAATTCTAGTGAACATTTGTGTGAGTTCTTGTGTCAAAGATGCAGGGGTCATAATCAGCTCTGATATGATCCAATGCCTGTGACCCTCTCCTCCTGACACCCTCTGGGGCCCACCAGTTCTGGGCCGACACAGCTGCTCTGCTACCCCAGTTTGCAGCTATATTGACACAGCCATTTTCATGGTAGGCCTGTTGTAAATTTGTTGTTACATGGTGCGTCTGCCCCAAATTGCACGGTGTACGTAAATTTTTGTGTGTGTGGTGGGGCTGGCACGGGGGTTGTGGGGGTGCTAGGGCTGAATGGAGCGTGTGATGGGGCAACCCGCAGGAGACCTAACCCTGATAAATTGTTTACTTGTTAGCGATGGGGCTCAAGAGTGGGCTGGGGGCTGCAGGCTCAGCAGGACAGACGTAGAAGGTGGACCCACGCCAATTACCGGCCATTGTGGTGTCCCACCCCATGATTGACACCAATGTCTCCCCTCTCACCATGGGTCCTTTTACTATCCCGGACCCAACACAAGCCCCACTGTGCTAATACTATGGTGTCTTCAATTTCCTTTGCAGCTAGCAAAAATTAACCTAGGCCTCCGGCCTGTAGAAGACCTAAGGGCCTTGTTTTATTATGCATTTTTTCCCCAGTTTTTCAAGGATGAGTAAGA
This sequence comes from Gorilla gorilla gorilla, assembly GCF_029281585.2. Lineage (NCBI taxonomy): Eukaryota > Metazoa > Chordata > Mammalia > Primates > Hominidae > Gorilla > Gorilla gorilla. Next base: position 26,659,951 of record NC_073233.2, on the reverse strand, counting down.
AAATAGAGGTTGCTAAGGCCAGTTGGACAACAAAGGAAGCAAAGGGACAAACATTATCTTTGGATGACTGACTTCAAAGTTAATGATCTCCCCCACTGAATTGTGCCCTCTGCAGCTCAATGAGGTCTTTGCCATCAGATAAAGAAGCACCTCTTTAATCCACTAACACTTCTTTGTCTCATTGTGGCAAAATGATCATTTCATCAGTTTCGGGTACTCTCTGCCTGGAGAGTTTTTTAGCCTGAATGATTCAGAGCAGGGGAGACAGAGAAGGGTATTTCTCTACTTCATTTTTCCTCAAGTGACGGCTGAATAACTATGCAAAAAAATTAAGGCATAATGACCCGGCAACAGTGACAAAACCTAATTAGTCACGGAGGCCACTGGGTAATGAGCCGCAAAACCCAGCTCTTGAGTGTGTAATAACTGTATTTTTCTCCATTTCTTCCCCTTTAGTCACAGTCTTGTGTGGCATTTTTAACAAACTAAAATGGCACCAGATGCAACAGGGTTCAGACATTTTAACTTGAATTAAGAAACCATATGTTCCGATAAGTCATGGTCTCTTCTTTCCCACAGGCTAGGTCCTCCATCTGTGAGGTAACACTCCAGTGGTGAGGGAGTGATGGCCATTGGGACGATCACCCCACGAAGGTGACTGGGTGTTAGGGTTGGGAGTGGGTCCTCCAGAACCCGCCTGAGACTGAGGGTCCAGCTCTTGGAAGCAGCCCGGACATTCCAGCTGTGGGCCCCAGATATGCTCCCAAGCCACAGCAAGACTGAGAGGCCAAAGCTGGAAGAGAAGATGGGAGGGAGGGGGAAGAAGTGGGAAGGGCTCTGTGTTCAAATACCAGTGTGGAAAGCTGAGAGCTGCCTTTAACAACGTTATCCGCTTTCACGTAGAAGAGTGCTTGGCCGTCTAAGGCATACGTTAGCCAACGCTGAGTGCCACAAAAACCTTGGGCCTTAGTACCTCCATTGTTTTTGAGATGAAGGAACTACTGACCAGTGAAGTTAGGAAATTGCCCGTGGTCACAGTTAGAAATGCAGGAATCAGGATTTCAAGCTCTATTTGTGATTATTATCCCAGTATGTTTCCTATGTTTGTGGTCATTATTACTGTTAATCATAATTTCTTCTTAGAATTAGAAAAACTTAAAAGGATGGAAAGTTTATGTATCATACAGCTTGGCCTGATGTATCTCTTCAATCCTTGGACAGGGAATTACTTTCCAAAGTCAGTGAGGTAAAGTGTCATTAAGACATAATTTTTATTTAAAGCAAGCCATCATCTATGGTGTGTTCTTGGTCCCACTCTGGGTTTAATATGAGACATTTCCAATCCCAGTTTGTGGAGGAGACACTGCCCCACAGTGCTGAGTTGAATTTCTGTTCTACTTTCATGAATGTCGTCTTCTGGCTGTCACTAACATGGGGACTGTGAGTGGGTTTACGAAACAGCAGACATTATGATCTCTGTTCTCTGCGAAACAGGAAAGCTGACCTTTCTTTTGTTTTTCTTCTTACCCAGCAGATGAAGGAAAAAATCTCCCCAAGATGAATCCAATTCTCCCTTGACTTCAATAAGGGATTCATTTCCTCCTGAGCCTCTCTGGTCGTGGAATCACATAAGGGAATCCTGAATCAGGAATTCCATGTAGAATGTGGAGAATAGAATTAACCACAGAACACAGACACAGTTTTGGACAGGGACTGCTGCCTTCTTGAGAAATCTTAAAATAGCATGCATTAAACAATAAAAACAAAAAATGTGGCCCTTCTCTCCCTGTAACAAGACATGAAATGAAAATGCAAACAAAACAAATAAACAAAAACAGATGTATCTGTGCAGTTTGAAGATTTATACAATGTAAATTATATTCTTAACTCCTCATACAATTCTGACACAGCAAAGACCTGGTGTCTGGGACTGTATAAAGTGACAGCTCTTTGTCTTTCTAAACCAGGACTGGCTGCATAATTTGCTGGGCCCGATGCAAACTGAGAATGTGGGATATCTTGTTCAAAAATTATTAAGAATTTCAAGATGGCTATGCAGAGTGTTAGACGTCGTGCAGGAGGACCTCTTTAGGGATGAGGCCTTGTGTGACTGCACAGATTACACTCCCATGAAGCCAGCCCTGTAGAGAGAGCTAATGCATCAGTGTCCATGTAGTGAAGGCACACACTAGACAACTGTGAATAGTTCAGAAGGCTGCCTACCATTATTCCAGCTTCTCACTCAGAACCGTTCAAAGTTGAGTCTTTCTTCTTTAAACTTTGAACTTCAGAAAGTCTACTTTAGCATCTCAGAAGTACTGTATGTAAAATGGGGAGTTTCTCCATGCAGACAATGCCATTTCTTCTCGACTCTTCTCCAAACTTTCATCTATTCTAGTCCCGGCAAGCTTGGCTGCTCTGTTCATTGGGCCTTTTCCTGCACTGAAGTCAAGTCATTATCCTCTTTTTATATACTGCACTTCGTGCCCTTGTGAACCTGTTGAAAAATAGTGAAAGAGAGTTGAAAAGTACCACTGGCTCCTAAAAATAGTGCTGACTAGGAGGCAGAAAGGGGGAACTCCGGTTTTATTCAGTGCTAAAGATAACACCACCAGAATGATAGACTCCTCCGAATTGTTTGTCCCCACTGGCCATTGTCCCTCGGGCACTGAATGAGCCTCTTAGCAGCTCTTGAGGGCCTGTCACAGGTAGGCACCCAACAGAGATAATTCCCAGCCTATGCTTGACTGCCCCTTTATAGACACTCACTCATGGCTCTGAAAGGCCTCAGACACTGTTGAATAAACTCCTACTCGCTTCCATAAACTTTTTCTCCCACTGAATTTTCCGGGGATGTGAACAGCTTCCCAGCCTCACCAGAGGATGCTTCTGAATGCACTCCTGTTCTGAATCAAAGCCTGACAGCCAAGCCTCTTTCGAAAACAAGAAAGAAAAAACGGACCATCAGTCCCCAGGAAGAATCTCTGTGCTTTCTTCTGCAGGTGAGGGCCAGCTCCCAGGGGCTCTGGTCTGCTTTCCGCTCTTCTTATGGGTTTATTTATTTTGGTTGCAGGAGGCATCTTTTTCTATGAAGAAAAAAACCCTCTGTTTGTGGCTCAAGTCTGTCTCTTTTGGTTTTAAAAACAGAAGGGCCTCCCTATAGGGCAAAAAGACTCCAGGGCATGCTTATCGGGACGTCCTAGAAAAGCATGGGCTTTAGGGCTCTGCCAAGCTGGAATCTGGCTCCCCCACTCACTTGCCTTTCTGAGGCACAGTTTTCTCATCTATAAAATATAATAGAGCTGCCTGCAATCCCAGCACTTTGAGAGGCCAAGGCAGGCAGATCACAAAGTCAGGAGTCGAGACCAGCCTGACCAATATGGTGAAACACTGTCTCTACTAAAAATACAAAAAATTATCTGGGTGTGGTGGCAGGTGCCTGTAATCCCAGCTACTCAGGAGGCCGAGGCAGGAGAATTGCTTGAACCTGGGAGGTGGAGGTTGCAGTGAGGCGAGATAGTGCCACTGCACCCCAGCCTGGGCGGCAGAGTGAGACTCCATCTCAAAAAAAAAAAAAAAAATATATATATATATATATATACACACACACACACACACACATACACACACACACATATCACACACATATATAATAGAGCTAATAATAACCTATCTCAAAGGCTTTTTTTGGAAGGTTAAAATAGATAATGTATGTAACATATTTAGCATAGTTCCCAGTAGATTTCATGACTATATAATTATTATATTTTTCTTATATTATTCTTCTGACTTATCAGATTCTTGGGAGCCCCCTACAGCCAGTCCTTACATTCTGAAGTTATCATTTACCTATTGGTCATTCAGATCTTTCTAAACTGGCTTCTTGAAGGAGACATTAATTCCTCCTTAATACTTACAATTCATCTCTCCAAAATATCCCAGGTAGGCACATAGTGGGCTGTTCCAAGGAAATCCTGCCCCAATTCTAACTCACCCTGAAGAATCCATTCCTCTGAAAAATCTCTCCTCCAAGTTTCATACAGCAGGACTGCTTTTCAGTTACCACTTACTCTTCGGCTACTATTTATTGAGCATCTACTCTGTGCCCAGTCCTGTTTAGGTGTGGTGATATAAAAATGGGTCAGGAACAGATCCCCAGGGCAAAGAACTTACTGTCTAGGTGGGATAATTGGACTATATACAAAAAAAGGGACTATATACAAGTTTTTTTTTTTAAATACACTATGCCCCAAAAGGGGTACAGATAAAATACCGTGAGGGTCCAGAAGAAGAGAGATTAGTTCAATTTTGAAGTGTAAGAAGGAGAGAGGATAAGGTCAGGAAGGTCCTCTTGAGTTGCATCTTACAGGATAAAGCGGATTTGTCCTTGCTGAGCTTGGCCAGGGGGAGGAAGGGAGCTCTCAGGTGGGGAAACCATCAAAGCAGGGAAATGTGGGATCAAGGGGCATGTTCAGGAACCAGGGGCTGGGCACGTATCCATCAAGTTCTCAAATAAGAATGAACTCAGAGAAACGGACCTTCCTTACCCATAGCCTTAGCAGTCAGCAGGCCTATTTGGTGTGGCCTTCTTGTTCTTGGTTAAATACCACAAATGCTTACCTCTTTCCAAAGGGCAGAAAGTTACACTAGGAGTTCTGGGAAGTCAAATCAACGTGAGACTTGGTCCTTACTCTCCCAGGAATAAAAGCCCTGCTTCCCAGCCCTCTCCTTCCAATAGTGTCATTTAATTTGCTACTACATTGAAATTATCTCTATATATTATCATATGTGATATAACCTACCTACATATGTGATTTCAATAAAGCAATGTGATGCCCTATCAGTAATTTAAAGGAGAAACATAAAGAAAATAATTTATAATAAAACAGAATATATTTCAATATGTAAGTGCTTGAGGAAAAATAGTTATGAGAGGTCAGCAATTTTCATCTATAATCATTGTAAATGCAATAGCTATAAAAGCAAACTGACATAGCTATATTTTGTTGGAGACTCAAATGCCACAAGCAGTGTTGCCATTGGTGGGTATAATTTTCTGAAATAGTGAAAAACTCTTGGCCCTTTAAAGACCAAACTAAACAAAGTATAATTGTCTTTTAAATTTTTGTTAGCAATGTTAGTTCCTTTCCTGGAAAGTTCTCTGGGTCAGTTTAAGCTATGCAAAAATTATTTAGTGCCTATATGTAAAATAGTATGTGGTTTGAGCCTTGGATAATTATGAACAGGTTTTTAATCTTGGATATCTAGTGGGACATCCGAAGTTCTAATGAGTTGTGGGATGATTCTTTGTTGCCTGGGGCTGTGCGGTGCACTACTCCTGCAGGGTAAATGACAATGGTTCTCCCCAGTCAATGTGATGACCAATCTCTCTACACATATAAATTTCTACAATGCCTCCTAGGGGCAGTACCACCCCCATTGAGAACTACTAGCCTAGAGTTTAGTTGGGGAGGGAAGGTCTACATCCCAAAGGAAGGTCTATATCCCAAAAGACAATTTGTATTGTAAGTAATCATTGATTAAATGACAAATCAGCCATTCAGAAGAGACATCAGGTACTCTTCAAAAGAGGGCAAGCCACCATGGGTACAAGTCATCAGGAAAGTCTTCATGACTAAGCATGGTGTCAGAAAAAGTATAGACTCTGAAGTCGGGCAGGCCCTGAGTTCAGAATCCCAACTTTGGCACTTATTCCCTATGGGAATTTGGGTAAATAATTTAACCTCTCCAAGCCTCCAGTTTCCCACCTGTAGAATGGGAGCAATGGTACCCACTTTGAAAGGTAAGTAGAGGGGATTCAGTAAGATTATGTATGTAAAGTACCTAGGAGAATACCTGGTACATGGCAGATGCTTAATAACAGTAGCTAGTATTGGTATAAAAAGAGCAACTTCAGCCAGCCTTTGAAAGATGACAGGGGTCGGCGAGGGCAAGGCAGGTATAGCATGAGCAAAGGCTTAGGGGGAAGAACATCTAAGGTGGGTTTTTGGGCAAAGTAAATAGGTAAGTCGGGCTAACAAAGAGGGTAAGAGTGGGAGGCCTGACTGGAAAGGTGGGCACATTTAAGAGTGTAAAACCTTAAATGCTTGGCTAAGGAGTATGGCACTTATTCTTGTTGACTAGACAGAGTCAATGAACATGGAGCATTCCTAGACACAACTTAGGTGAAAGCCAACTACAAACAAACCCAGTGAGAGCTACAGCATCTGCTTCTCTAAACAGCCAAGTTATATACCACAGGCTTTTTCTCACACTGCCCTATACCTCACCTGATGTGAAATGGGGTGGCCTTGGACTTGAGAGCAGCCTGTCCAGTAATCTGTAATTTATTCTTAAAATGCTTCCTTGTGGCTGAATGTGGTAGCTCATGCCTGTAATCCCAGAGCTTTGGGGGGCCAAGACAGGAGGATCATTTGAGCCCAGGAGTTGGAGACCAGCTAGGGCAATATAGCAAGACCTTGTCTCTACAAACAAAATGTTAACAATTAGCCAGTCATGGTGGTGCACACCTGTCATCCTAGCTACTCGAGGAGGTGAGGAAGGAAGATCACTTGAACCCAAGAGTTTGAGGTTACAATGAGTTATGCTCACGCCACTGCATTCCAGCCTGGGCAACAGAGAAAGACCCTAACTCAAAAACAAACAAACAAACACCCCTACCTTGCTTACAAAGTTGAGCTGGACCAATCAGACAATGAGATTCTTCTCTCGGGAATTTGAAAAGAAAAGATACAGTTGCTAGAGCCAAGCTGACCTGGTGCTGGAGACTTTAGTTGGGGCCATGGGGAAGTTAGGAGGAGGCCAGTTGATAGAGGGCTTGAGGACTGGATCAAACATGGACAGAAGCAAAAACATCATTATGAGAAACCACATGGCTTCTGGAGAGGCTGAGAGACTAGCTGCACCCTACCATTTGTACTGGTGGTTTTCTGGATCCAGATCCAGTTTCCAGACAATTCTTATAAAAATTCCCCTTTTCTTAAGGTTAGTTTATGATCCTAGATACCCAAACTTCTCTAAGCACACTGATGTTTATCTCTTCTGGAAATTCATGGATAAAGTGATTTCAACCCTTTAAAAACCTTATGCATATTCATATTTCAACTTTGTATGTAGCCTAATTGTGGAGATGATATGCTAAGTTACAATCTATGACACCATAAGAAAGACAAAGAATGGATTCTGGTGAAGAATGTGATCATAGACCTAATGCTTGATGTTCCCTGCCTCAACAAAATTTCCACTAAAATTATCAAAGAAAATAAACTGTGTAGAGTTAAAAATTCACCTTATCCCTGGAAGCTAGGGAACTGTGGCACTCACATGCCAGCAATTTTGAGGAATTTCTGCAGATTATAGCACAGGCAGCACTGAATTGGTGGAGGGACTACCAATACACTGTGTGGGGGAAATAACACTGCCTGAGTTGTAAATGGAAGAAATCCCAGTGAGCCCCACATAACGATCCGTAGTTTGCAGGATTTTGTGGGGGGAAATCAGTGAAAGGGCACATTTCAAGCTTCCTAAAGACTCTAAAGAGGCAGCGTGCTATAATCCTAAAGGAATTAGGGATCCTGTTGCCACAGGTTGTACCCAACACAGATGGATAGTCTGTCTAAGTATGAAGACAATGGCCACAGGTGGTCCCTAGCAAGAGCAGCCCTGCAAGTTAGAGAAGAGAATGCGGGCACAGTTAATTCAGACAATCAATCCCAAGGAAGAAACAACTCATACACAAAAGTAAATACTCCAGCTTTGACACTTCTGGTAGCCACTTGTTTCTACTCCATGATCCATGAGAGTGACAGACTGCTGGTTTCCCCTCAGAGCCATTCTATGCCCCTTTCTAAGTAGTGAAATGTTTAGTGGAGCACACAACTGCTTAGAATAAAAAGTGTGTTTCCCAGCCTTCCCTGCAGGTAGGATTCAGCCATGTAACTAAATTCTGGCCAATAGGATGCAAGTGAAAGTACAAAGTGGCAGCTTCCATAAACCTCCCTTAGTCCCTTTTTCCCCCTTTCCTTCATTCTGCCCCTTGGAATGTGGATATGATGACTGGAACTCTATCATGGACAGGGAAATAAGGAACACACCCTTATGATGGCAAAGCAGAAAGCTAGAGGGAGCCTGCACCCTGAGGACTTGAAGAGGGCTGCCTTACCAGCTCCAGGTTGATTCTCTCTGGATTTTTAATCTCTAGAAATTTGTTTATGTTCCATTTAAAATAGTATTATTTCATATCTTTGATACAGCCAGACCTAATTCTAACTGATTCAAAAAATAAAACTATACCAAATCTGAGGTGTTCACTTTCCCCTTTATCTGAGTTTAAAGAGCTGTATAAAGGTCAGATATAATCACATAACCTCGATACTCAACAAATAAGCACACCACATTGTAATGATAAACAAAAAGAGAGAATCCCCTGGATACATAAAAATATTCAGCAATTCAAAAGAGGGTTAGTATGAGGAATGAGAAGATGTACATCTCTAAGAAACAAAGAAAAATTGTAGGAACGTCTACAATTTGTATTGTCAATAACCTCTAAAAGCTATTGATCTATAAAACAGGATCAAATTGGCAACAAGAAAAAAAATCTGTTTAGAGGAAAGTTTTCTTAAAGAAACCAAACATGACCAGGTGTGGTGGCTCACACCTGTAATCCCAGCACTTTGGGAGGCTGAAGTGGGTGGATCACCTGAGGTGACCAGCCTGGCCAACATGGTGAAACCCCATCTCTACTAAAAATACAAAAATCAGTCAGGTGTGGTGGCACACACCTGTAATGCCAGCTACTCAGGAGGCCGAGGCAGGAGAATCGCTCAAACCCAGGAGGCGGAGGTTGCAGTGAGCCACAATCGTGCCACTGCATTCCAGCCTGGGCAACAGAGCAAGGAAAGAAAGAAAGAGAGAGAGAGGAAGGAAAGGAAGGAAAGGAAGGACGGAAAAAAGGAATGAAGGAAGGAAGGAAGGAAACAGGAGTAATGAATTTTAGAATGCAATGAAGGCAATACACAGCAGATAGAGTGTTGCAGAAATCTGTGTGCCCCTGGTTATTTACCTTGCTCATTTCAACTTATAACAAGTGCTAAATCAAACTAAACTTGGGCTTTAGAAGCTTCAGTATGAGTCCTAAGTAATGAACTGCAACCTAACTTAGTATGTAAACAAACTGGAAACCTAATTTAGGAATTTGCCTTTATAACAAATAGCTGAGGTTCAGCCAATCACAGTAGCTGAGCTTCAGTCAACGATAGGCAGCCAACTGTTCAAACCAGGTTAAATTAAGGCAAACACCAGCTTTAACCAATTAAGCTGTCTCTATACCCCACTTCCATTTTCTGTATATCACTTTCTTTTCTCTATCAATAAATATAACCTGCACACGTGGTAGGGCAGAGCATTCTGAACTACTTTTGACTTGGACTGTAATTGAGTCTAAAGTCACAAATAAAAGCCAACTAAGATCTTCAAAGTTAGATTTGTTGTAATTTTGTCTTTTTTAACACCATTTTTTCTGAAGCTTACAACACAAATCTATTCTATTCTTTCCAACATTTGGCTTAACCTGTTTCATTGTGAATATTAGGTCTATTAGGTATGAAATCCATCAAGTTTTTCTTTATACTTTATACCTCATCTCCACCTGCCTGTGTCTTCACCAAAAAAACTTCTAAATCTAAGAGAAATATTTATATTCTTCCCTGTTTTAAGGCCAACCCTTTAATCTGCATGCTTGATCACCCCCTTTTCTGATTTCTCTAAGATCAGGAACTTGTACCTTTCTTTCTCCCCTATATTATAACCGTTTAATCCTTTCCTGAGTCCTTTCATGCAAATTATAAATATGCTCAAAATACCTATCTTTTAAAAAGCCCTGCCATTCTTCATCCACCATGGGTACCACATCACCTATCATCTCCTGTCTCAGTCATGGTCCCCAAAAGAACAGGTGATACTATCTCTATTTTCTCATTTCCCTAGCACTGTTTTTAAATGAGTTGCTTTCATTGTTATAAAATAATTTTTAATTATAACAATTTTGAAAAATGTAAAAAGATACATAAAATAAAAATCATCCACAGTTATGTGACTCACTGAATATTACTGTGACTATTTGAGATTTTTAAATTCATCCAGTCTTTATATATTAGAATATAAAATTGAATCCTACCACAATTATAATTTTGTAAGCTTTTCTCATGTTATACAGTATTTTGCAATTTTTCTATATCAATTTTTGTCAAAAATGATATTCGTTCAGACAAAAATTTATACATGAACATTCATAGCAGCACTACTCACAACAGCCAAAATGTGTAAACAACCTAATTATCTTTTTTTTTGAGACCAAGTCTCACTCTGTTACCCAGGCTGGAGTGCGGTGGCAGCATCTCAGCTCACTGCAACCTCTGCCTCCTGGGTTCAAGTCATTCTCCTACCTCAGCCTCCCAAGTAGCTGGGACTACAGGTGCATGGTACCATGCCCGGCTAATTTTTGTATTTTTAAAATGGGGTTTCACCATGTTAGCCAGGCTTGTCTCTTAACTCCTGACCTCAAATGATCCGCCTGCCTTGGTCTCCCAAAGTGCTGGGATTATAGGTGTGAGCCACTGTGCCCAGCCAATGACCTAATTATATATCAGCTGATGAATGGACAGACAAAATACCATATAGACATACAATGGAATACCATATTGTTCAGCCATAAAAGGGAAGGGAGTACTGACACATGCTACTATATGGATAAAACTTAAAAACATTGTGTTAAGTGAAAGAAGCCAGACACCAAAGGTCACACATTGTGTGATTCCCTACATAAGAAATGTCCAGAATAGGCAAATCCATAGACAAAAAGTAGATTAATTGCTGCCAGTAGATAAGGGGTGGGGGGAAAGGAGTAACTGCTTAATGGGTATGGGGTTTCCTTTTGGAGTGATTCCGGATCTAGATAATGGTGGTGATGGCACATTAGGTTATGTATATTTTACCACAATAAAAAAATGATATTCAATGACTACAAAAGTTAACATTGTATGGTCATGCCATAATTTACTGATTTTCTCTATTGTCTAAATTTTAATGTATTTAAAATTTGATTTTAGCCTAATATTACAATAAAGTTATTTTTCATTAAATCTGACTCACAATATAATAATGACTGTTAATTTGATGCATATGCTTTTATTAGTTTGAGGAAACATTTATCTATTCCTAATATTCCAGGAATTTTTATCAGAAATAAGTGCTGAATTTTATCAAGCACCTTTTCATTACCCATTGGTTGAAATAATTATTTTATTATGTGACCTTTTGCCATGATATATTTGCACATTTCCTTATAGCAAACTGCTCTTGCATTTCTGTTATATATCTTACTTGGTCATAATGTACTGTTGAATTCTATATATTAACATTTTACTTTGGACTCTTCTATCTATATCAAGAAATAAGATGATCTACAGTAGTGTTTCCATGTCTGGGTGTCTCAGGAAATCTGCCAAAGCCAGATTCAGAAAATTTGGGTAAATGCATTTAAGGTGTTTTTTTAATTGCAGAGTTCCTCAGATCCTTTAACATGCAAATGTATATTATGAATCTCCAAGGGGAAGATACAATCTGAGAATTTCCCACATTTATTTGACCACAGACACATTTTTCAAGTCCTATCTGTTAATGGAACAGAGTTCCCTAATGTGGAAGTGTGTTCCACAAAATATCATTAGGAAACTGGCTATATTTTTTGTGGACTAAATTTGAATATATTATGTTTAATTTATAAAATAAGTTGGCCATCTCTTCATCTTTTCCTCTACTTCAAAACATATAAATTCCCTGCCACCTTCAAAATATGATTTTCCAGAGCTCTGTCTCTTGATTTTATTAAAGAACTACTTGGGCCTGTAATCCCAGCACTTTGGGAGGCCGAGGCGGGTGGATCACGAGGTCAGGAGGTCGAGACCATCCTGGCTAACACGGTGAAACCCTGTCTCTATTAAAAATACAAAATATTAGCTGGGCATGGTGGCGGGCGCCTGTAGTCCCAGCTACTCAGGAGGCTGAGGCAGGAAAATGGCGTGAACCTGGGAAGTAGAGTTTGCAGTGAGCCGAGACCGCGCCACTGCATTCCAGCCCGGGCTGCAGAGCCAGACTCCGTCTCAAAAACAAACAAACAAACAAACAAACAAACAAAAAACTACTTGGATCTATCTGTAAATTCAGTCTCTAATTTGGTGATTTCTGTTTCCATCTTTATTATTTCCATGCGTATCCATCAGTATCCTATCAGCAAAACAGAAACCATGGCAGTTATGTGGCCCGAGAAGATGTAACATAAGGAATGAGTGAAATAACGATCAGAGGGCTGAAAATTGAAAGGGGACTCAGGTAACACAGAGCTAGTAAATACTGGAAACAACTCCCACCCCTGGGGAAACAAAGGGCAGAGCTTGGGCTTTTAGAACCTGAATCTTGGAGAAGGGAACCCTGTAAAGTCAGGGCCTAGTCTCTGAGGAGGAGGGGCTGCTGTCTGGCTGCTGCTAGCATCTTTTGAGGGGACATTGTGGAAAGCATCAGGACGCTGGAACCAATGTTGCTGCCATGGTCAAGAACTGTTGCCAGGGTGGTATAAAGAGGAACAGCAAGCAAACCACAGAAGCATATCCCTCTTCCTCTTCCACTTCCCTGTCCCCCTCTAATCCCTCCTAATTGGCACCTAGCTAGCAAAGGAGGAATGTGGCTTGCAGGTTCCCAGCCTCAGCACCACACGGCAGGTATAGAAGGATGGGCTTGGAGCTGAAGACCAGAGCTTAATGGCCTGCACACCTTCCTTTTCACTCTTGTTTGTTCTCTCCTCTGCTTTTTTTTTTTTTTTTTTTTGGTATAGTTTTACTGAAATACAATTCACATGCCAAAAAATTCACCCTTTTAAAGTATACAATTCAGTGGTTTTTAGTACATTCACAATGTTGCATAACCATCACTACCATCTAATTCCATATTTCCATCACTCCATAAAGAAACTCCATACCTATTAGCAGTCATTTCTCTTTCCCCACTGCCCCCAGCCTCTGGTCATTCTTAATCTACCGTCTGTCTCCATGGATTTGCCTATTCTGGGCATATAAATGAAATCATCCAACACGTGGCCTTTTGCATCTGGCTTCTTTCACTTTAGTATAATATTTCCAAGGTTCATCCTTGCTGTAGCATGTATTAGTACTTCATTCTTTTTGTGCATGAATAATATCCATTTATATCAATATACGGCACTTTATTTATCCATTCATCATGATTCATCTTTTGTGTTCTTTTTGCTTGATATAAGAAAATGATATCAACATATTTCACAGTTATTTTGTCTCTCAATTTTTCTCTATAGTTTCTGGTTAGCTTCTGGTTAGCTATCCATTCATTGTGAGTGGATAAATGAAATGTTGTATATTCATATAAATGGATATTATTGTTTTGTTTATACTTTTTGGCTATTATGAATAATACTGCGATGAACATTTATGTATAAGTTTTTGTGTGAACTTAGGTTTTTCAATTTTCTTGTGTATATACTCTTTTGTTTTTTATTTTTATTTTGAGACACGGTCTCACTCTGTTGCCCAGGCTAGAGTGCAGTGGTGGGATCATGGCTCACTACAGCCTCCACCTCCCCGGCCCAAGTGATCCTCCTGCTTCAGCCTCTGAGTCGCTGGGACCACAAGTATGTGCCACCACGCCCAGATAATTTTTTTATTTTTGTAGAGACAGTGTTTCCCTATGTTGTTTGGGCTGATCTCCAACTCCTGGGCTCAAGCGATCCTCCCACCTCTGCCCACAAAGTGCTGGGATTACAGGTGTGAGCCACCATGCCTGGCCTCTTTCATTTATTCTCAAGCATAATGTTTCATGTAATTATTGGTTGTGTTTAAAAGCGGACCCCTTTAACATCATTAGTCTTGCTCTGGTACAACTTTTCCACATCTGATAAAGTTTGACATGCAGTGTTCTCATGTATGCCTCTTCCTAAATAGTCATTAGTTGGAGGGTTTTTTTTTTTTTAACCCAATGATTATTTAGGAGAGTATTTTAAACTGCATATAAAACTTCTTTTAAAATTGTGTAGAGCACTTAAAGCTATTTGGAATGTGTTGAGCTTTTCTTGGCAGCCTAGTGTATTTTCAATATTTCATAAGACCCATGGTTGCTTAAAAAGTTTTGTTATATACATTTTTCTAATTTTATTCTGCAAATTGTTTTTTGTCTGGTTGATATAAGAAAATACTATCAATATCTTTCACAATAATTTTGTCTCTCAATTTTTCTTCATAGTTTACCTAATTTCAGCTTTATGCATATTCACCCTTGGTTAGTCGATGCATAGAAATCTTTGACTATTAATTCTTCCTTGTGAATTTTTTATTAATATAAATTATTCGATTTAATACTTTTTAAATTTTGAACACATGCTAAACAAGGGAATAAGCATGCTTTTGCTGATATCTTTTCTTCCTAGATTACTTTTGCAATTGTTTTCAGTATGAAAACAACTATTTTTATGGAAATCGTTGAGTGTTAATTCTAAATTTGCTTTTGTCCCAGAATATTTCCTCTCATGTTCCAGTCAGGGTATCCAAAATGCTTCTGTTATTCAGTCACTGGGGAAAAGGAGAGTGAAGTGATTATGTTTGGGGTAACTGCCTAAAAAAACAAAACCTAAAAATACTGAATGTTTATTGAACATTTCTACATGCTAACATCTGTTTTTAAAGCCCTATTTATATTAAATTATTTAATACTCACAGAAAGATGCTGACCTGACACACTTAACCACTTCATTCCCCGACTCTGCACACCCAACCACCATCTCCCTGTCTTTGGCAGTGTCTCCTCCTCTGTCCCCTGCCGGGAAGTCATGTTCATATATCATGACATGGCCGCACTCACCACAGTGATGAGAGTAGGGCTAGTGGGAATAGGGCTGGGCCTCTGACCCAAGGTAACAATCTGTAGATTAGGCTGAATCATTTATATATTTTGTCCAAGAGACACTGAGACATTAGAGGGGTAGGGGCACTTGTATAGAAAGGCTATGTGGAATCTGTACTGGGCAGCCATTTCCAACCACAGGAATGTTGATGATGCAGCCTGTGAGAGGCTGAACCAAACGCAAGGAGAGATGCCGTGTCAGAGGCCACGTGGATCCTGAGAGAGAGGACGATAGAGTTCCTACAAGGCTGAGCTATACTTCCTATATATTGTTACTGTGAGATATCCTTGCCTTCTTTTAATAATCCCTTTTAACTTTTACTGGTTTTGGTGTCCTTCTCTTTCTTAGATGAGCCCTGATTAAAATAGAGCCAAGATTAAAATGCTATTTAACTAGAGAAGATATTGTGGCAAAGTATATCTTCCAAAGGTAGACACCATAATATCCCCCATACCACATGCTCTTCTAGACCCTTGCTATTTCTCAGATAAGAGGTGGAATCTATGTCCTCTCCCATTGAGACTGGGTAGCTCTTAATAATTGTATTGCCCAATGCAGTATGGTGAAAATGGCACCATGTGACTTCCAAGGCTAGCTCATACAAGTGGATATTATGGTGTTTATCTTTGGAAAATACACATTGCCACACTATCTTACATAGTTAAATAGGGACACTTGCTCTTGGAACCCAACACCTTGTTGTAAGGAAGCCCAAGTAGTTAGTGGAGAGGTCCATGTAGAGAGAAATGAGGGCTCCAGGCCCAAACCCAGCTGATGACCAGCATCAACTTGCCAGCCAAGTAAATGAGCCATTTTGAAAGTGTATCTTCTAGTCCTGAGTTAAGCTGTCCCTGTTAATGCCACTGAAATCATAGATGGAGTTGCTCCTAACAAGTTCTGCTCTAATTGCAGATTCATGAGCAAAATAAATGATCACTGTTCTTTTAAGCCACTAAATTTGGTGGTGGAGGGGACAGCTTTTTCCTGCTTTAGGAATATATAAGTGATATAAACACCACATTAAACTATAGTCATCAATTAATATATAGTTATTTCTTAGTGGGGATCTATAAAAATTGGACTTGGGGAAAGATGTCTTAAGATGGAGAGGCAGGGAACAAACAATGAGGAAAAGAGCCACCTTGCAGTCACCCATAGTCAGTGCATTTTGACACCTTGAGGGCAGGTTACTAAAGAAATGGATGAAAAAAGGAAGAGAGGATGGAGGGGAGGACGACTTTGGTTTCTTTCCCTGTGCTCTGCAGAAATCTCATGAGTGGCTTGGAGGCAGTGGTGGAGGTGGTGATGGGAATGCATGAGATGCTGGCATGAACTGTAGAGTCCTCAGGAGTATATCCTGCTCTTTATTCCTTATGGTTTCCACAGAGGCTGGCACAATGCCAGCCACATAGCAGATGCTTAATACATATTTTACATGAAAGAAATAAATGAAAATTCCATGGTGTCCTGGTCAGAATCTTTGTTTATAAAGAATAAAAACTCTGTCAAATTAACTTGGGTAAAAGTGAGTTTAGTGTGCAGATAAAGGTGAATTGCCTATAACCCAACTATACAATGTAGAGCAGGGTCTTGTGAGAACAGATAGGATGTGTATATGTTTCCCTCTGCCTGGAGCCATGGGCATCTCTTACCTTGGCTCCCTTCTCCATGTCTAATCAACTTTTCCTCTTTACAGGTTAGCTTCCTCTGCCAAGCTTTTAGTTTATTTTTTCCTAAAATTCTTCTTGCTTTATAGAACCTTGTTGACCACCCAACATGCCTACTGCTCTATGACCAAAACTAACTGGCTCTCTCAGCCTAAATTTCAAACTACTGTAAGGGAGACTTTAATTGGCTAAGTTGGGGCTTGGTGTCCCCATGAGTCTAAGCAGCTGTGACCAGGCTGGAGCCATGCAGTTCTTTGGGCTTTCTCTTCTAGACTGTGAGTGAGACAGCTTTCTAAGATGGGCATTGTTGAGGAGGAAATAGTGAGACTATGACAGGGTTAAGCACAAGAGTTAAGGGGGTTGCATTCCACCCTCCAAAGCTTTGCTACAATCTATGGTCCTATGAAAATGCCTTTAGGATATAAAATACCACCATTGCCATAAAAATACCATCAACAAGATGCTTCCACTGCCCATCTGTTTTTCAAGCCACAATGTAAGCCTCAAGGAAGGAGATCAGGCTACAGGGTGAACCACACAGTCATGACTCATGTTGTCCAAGATTCCCTATGCTTCTAAAAATTAGCACCTCTGGACCCATGGGCACGCTCAGGCTAAACAATGCGATCCACAGGCAGCCAATGATTAAGATTCAGCGTTCCTCCCTGATTGAGAAGTGCAAATACCAATCCCCTTTCTCAAAGTTCCAGCATTCCAGTCTTCTAGTAACTTATATAGAAGCATACAGGAACCAGGATGTCAATTTGAATCAATCAGCTGTGTTGAAGCAGGAAAGCAAACAGAGGGTTTCTGTAGAGCCCACCTTAGGCTAATGGTCTGGATGGATCTTCAGACTTTCAGAGGTCTCCTAGTGATCTGACAGGCACAAAGCTAAATCTCCAGCTCCACCTTCTTCTTGTAGAGTAGCTCCCAATGGTTAATTACTTTTTATCATATGGGCCACATACAAGAGTTGAACACACATCGAGTTACAAACACATTTTCTAGGCCACACATCAAGTTGGCCCAGAAAAAAAAAAAAAAACTTTAAATATGATATATTTTTATACTTGCTTGGTCATGTCTTTCAGATAACAGCTGATCAAAATTCTAGTTGGACAGTTTAAAAAAATAGCATTTTCTTCATTCTGATATTCTGCACAGTGTTCTAATTAGTGTGATAATAGGACCCTCTAAAGACATAACGTGGGGGAAACTTTTATATTTATTAGTGACAGCCCCTAATGTCAAGTTTATATCATGTTAGTTTCTAAAATGTTTACAATCCATTGCTCTATTTCTAAAAACTTAGTCTGAGATGGGGTTAAGTGCTGAAATAAACCAGATAAACTTAAGTTCTTGCCCCAAGATACTTTTCTAAAAATTCCTTTTTAAATCTTTAAAGGTCCAGGCTGTTGGTTAACTGAGAGAAAGCCAGGGTTGATTGACAGTATCTGTCAGAGGCAATGAACTGCACTTCAACGATGCCTTTATGCCGGCGTGTCAAGTTGTTCAACTGTGACCCTTCCATCTGTTCCAGCTAATCTGAAAGTCATTTAGACTCGCTTCCCCATTCATTTGAAACACAGCACATTCTCCTGTTAACACACATATGCAAAGTTGTCCGCTGTCAGCAACCTAAGGAGTTTGTTGAAAAGTCTCACTTACAACATCTGTATAAACATTTACACAACAGAAAATCCATTTATGGACTATTACTGCCTCCCTAACTTAATTTTTTCGGACATTTCCAAGTATGGGGTCAATTTGAACGCACGTTTAGAAATTTACCTCCTCAAATTATTTTTTAAGCAGGTATGGTCACTTGACTTTGATATTTGAAAAAAGAATCACTCTGTATTCCGTATATTAAGACTTCTTAAGAATACGCAATCTTATTTTCAAAGATTCAGTTAAAATTGAAAATGCTTGCGTACTTTGGGGTTTTCTTCAAGCAAGTCTGGGAGCAGATAGTCAAGTTCATTGTATCTACTGAATCAGAATCTCTGGGGTGGGGTTCTGAGAATCTGTATTTCAAAAAGTACCCCAAGTGATTTTGTGAATCAACCAGGCTCAGAAACAGCTGATCAGGTTTATTTACACCTTAATAAAGTGCCTCCTACTTCATGATTCTATTTTCTTATTCATATGACTCACATGATCCCATTGAATAAATTTCTTCACAAAAGGTAAAAAATAAAACATAACAAAAACAGGAAAGCTTATTTGAGTGATTTACATGAATGTTTCCTTGTGTTACTTGTAAACTGAGATTGTATTTGGATGTAATACAAAAGCATTTATATTAAATAAACACCTCCTTTGGTCCAGAACTAAAAATAATTGCTTTGCTCTATTTTAACCTGGTTCCTTCCTATACTTTGTCTGGATTTACATTGTATTGCTCAAGTATCCTCAACCCTGACACTGAATCTCTGTGTGACCTTGAATGAGTTAATCTCATCTCTCAGTTTGTATAAAGGAGTTGGAGAAGATGATCTCTAAAGTTCCTTATAACTCTGACATTCTCTGTGTATCTAAAACAAGTTTCCTCAATGATAAAATCACCTCCAGCTTTGAACATTATCTCCAACCACACAAAATCAGAGCCCACAAAGGTACAAGTTTATCAAGGTATCTTAGAAAAGTAATTCAGAGGTATAGGAGCTTAAGGGACCACCTTTGTGAAATCTTCCTAGAACTTAAATGTACACCTCAAGCTCCAATAAAATTCTTATTGACCTGTTCACAAGATCTTCCACTCTGTTCTTTGAGGTTATGTTTACAATATTCAATGGTTCTTTTCATTACATTTGTCCCTCCATTTCCCCACCTCCTGTTCATTTTTGTCTTTAGCCCCCTTGGTGCGGTCAAAAACACATAAAAGACTCTGATGAGGTGTGTGAACTTGAACAAACAAGTCATTTAACCTTCCCAAGCTTTAGTTATTTTCATCTGTAAGATGGAAATAATATCTACTTGAGTACTAAAGGAGGTAAGTGAATGTCAAAGCACTTTCTAAGCTTTAACTTGTAGAGAGGTCATTATCATTATTTATTATAATACTTCTGGTGCTGCTGCTGCTCATAAATTGATCCTCTGTTTTACTATTGTGAATAAAATGCCTTCTAATAAATTACTGTTTTGGACACCTATGGAGAAAAATGGAATTGCAGACATATATATCAAAAGACATGTATATTAAAATGTTTAAAAACATTCATAACTTTTGGCATGGGAATCTTTTTTCTAAAAACATATCAAAATATGTATCCTATATTTTACATAAGAACATCCATAAAAACACTGTTTATAATAGCCCCCATTAAAACCAATCCTATATCCATGAGTAAATCATTATCTAGCCATCAATGAGATACTATGTGGCCATTCACAATGGTGTTTTGGAAAAATATTTAGTGACTTAGGAGATGCTCTTATTATGTTGTAAAGAATAAAAATAAAGCAAGATTCAAATTTACTTTTTTTTTTTTTTGAGACAGGTTCTCACTATGTTGCCCAGGCTGGAGAGCAGTGATGCGATCTCGGCTTACTGCAACCTCTGCCTCCTGGGTTCAAGCGATTTTCCTGATTCAGCCTCCCGAGTAGCTGGGATTACAGATGCCCGCCACCAGGCCCAATTAATTTTTGTATTTTTAGTAGAGACAGGGTTTTGCCATGTTGGCCAGGCTGGTCTCCAACTCCTGACCTCAAGTGATCTGCCTGCCTCGGCCTCCCTAAGTGCTCGGATTACAGGCGTGAGCCACCGTGCCTGACCCAAACTTACATTTAAGTTTGTATCTTATTAAGTATGTGAAATATATTCCCTAAATATATCTTAAACAAAGAAAAACAACTGAGATATATTGAAGTATTTACAGTGGTTGTCAGCAATGGCAGTATAGATAACTTATGTTTTCTTTGCACCTCTGAGTTTTCTAAATTTTCTTTTAAAAATATATATTTTTAAAACCTGCAGCACCTGCTCCTCTCTCAAATTTCAAGTCATATATACATTCACCCAAGGAAAACATTTTTAGTATCTCCTGTGTATCTTTGTGCATCTTTGTACTCTGTTGGACACAGTGGAGACACAGAAATATATATATTAGGCTTTAAGGCACTTACAATTTAGAGGGAGAAATTGTTCGTTATACCAAGAATGGCATGTGGAAAGGGTCCTTAGAACAGTACAAATGAAATGCCAAAGAAGTTAACAGAGGAGGTTTCTCTGAGGATGTGAAAGTTAAGCTATTTATCAAATCCCTTAAGAACTGCTATTGAGGTAATAAACAATTGATAGGACTATTTTAATCTGGTAAGAGTCTGCATAAACTATACCTTCTCACTGGAAAATGGGTAATATTTTAGCTTTTATTTACTGAATGTCTCCTATCAAATTAAGGCCCAACCTGGTGAGCCCCTTATTTTTCCGAAGAACAGATAAAAGTTAATTTATCAACAATTCATTGTTAGGAAGTAAGATATCTAAGAAAGAATTTGAGGAGTCTTCAAATAACAGGTCACTCAAATCATATGAGGGCACCTGGCTTCATCTTATGATGCTCACTCAGTCCCCTAAACTCAGAGGTAGGACTTCGCATGGAAATGAGCAGGAGCTAATGTGAGGAGGGAAAGAACACTTTCTATCCAGTTCCAAACTGCTTAGCTAGGGGAGAAAATAAATAAATCATAGTTGGAGTCTATAATGGTTGACCTCACTGTAGAAATACAAATAAAATTGCCCACATAGCTGTCCCATCTTCCACCTTCAACGGCACAATTTTCTATTGGTGAATAAATTGGGGATAGATTATTCCACTTGGATGAGCACTTCTGTGTCTAAAGCATGGGCCATGAACTTTAGTTGCTTACAGCAGCCAGGACAGGCAATATAGATTTGTGAACTAGATGGGTATTAGACCCTGATACTGCAGTAAATTGGAAAGTATGCCTCACCTAGAGGTATACTAAAGTATACAAAGCACCACGTCAAACATTTGCTTCCCTATATTGTAGCCAGTTTGTTCCTGTACAGAGTGGCCCACAGAAGACATATTCATCAACACACTATTCACAATTCCAGGTAAGAGCTATCAATTTCTCCACCAATGCTAGCATTCACATCCTGGAAATGATTCCTTTTCAGTGAGGAAGCTAGAATAATGAGAAGCTGAAAAAAAGCTCAATGTGACCAGAGAGCCAAGCAGAGCTTAAGTCTTAAGTCAAGAAATGTAAATGGTGAGGGAAGTTACACCCTACCTAAGGAAATGAATGAGGAGCTGCTGGTCTTCTTCTGACGCCCCCAGATGATATGATGAATTGCTTCATATCAGTGGTTCTCACTGGGGCAATTTTGCCCCAAAGGCCACTTGGGAATGTCTGGAGACATTTTTGGTCATCACAACTGGGGGACAGGGGACAATGTGACTGGTACCTAGTAGATAGAGGCTAGGGATGCTGCTAAACATCCTACAATGCACAGGACAGTTCCCACAAGAAATACTGTCAGCATCCCAGAGGTCGAGGAATCCTGTCCCATGCTCATGGCCAGTGGGTGTTAAAGGTAACACATTGCTACACTGAATCACAGAATTATATATTTGCATGTTTCTTCATTTCTAGAAGTAACCCTAGAGGGCATTTCGGAGTCTGTGGCAGACTGATGGTAGAAATGTTGAGGCAGGAAGCCCTTTGTTACCAAATCAATCCTAGCTCCACAACTGTGATTCAGCAGGTTGTCACAAAGTTCCCACAACAGAGTCTCCTGCTCCCAAACCTTCCAGGCCTCCCTACTGCCATCAAGATGAAGACTAGCCTTCTCAGTGTACCTTCCAAGGCATTTCATAATCTGATTATATCCTGTGCTGCCAGCTCCATCTGTAGTCAACACCTGCCACCTGTTCCAGATCTAGACTGTCTTGCCTTCTCCCAAACGTGGCTTGTTCTTCACACCTCCATGCCTTTGCCCATGGAATTCCCTCTGCCTCAACTGTCTTCTCAGTTCCACTCCCCTTCCCTGATTTTGCCAAAGGTAAAACCTCATTCATCCTTTTAGACCCAGTGAAAATGTTATACCCTCTCTATCCCCAGGAACCAGGTAGAATAAACCACTTCTTCCCGTGTCTTCTATGGCGTTTTGTGCTCACCTCTGTTAACCTACTTAGCACTTACCATCACGTGTTTTAGTTGCAGGTGTTTCCTTAGCACTTTACCGTCATGTGTTTAGTTTCAGACTGTGCCTGGCACTATGCCTGGCACAGGCTAACCCTCAAATCTTCCCTAAACTTAGTTCAATTGAATCATACGGCACTGTAGTTCTTTAGTGCTTACTATTCATTCATTCATTCATTCATTCATTCATTCATTCATTTTTGGACACTCACTATGTATCAGGCATTAAACAGGCCATATGGTCTCTCATGGGGCAGAAGTTCTATTGGGGGAGATAGATAATAAAGCCGATTCTGAGGTGAGAAATGGACTTCATAGGCTTCCCGACCATCAACTGCCTCATCTCTGCTTGAACTCTCTCTGTGATGAGAAACTGACTTTCTGAAGAAATCTAATCCAATGCTGGTAGACTCAGACTCTCCTTTGATTGAGCTGGAAACTCTCCCCCTGTACCTTCTACAAATGGATCCCAGGTCAGCTCCCTGCAGCCATGCAGAAAAAGCCAGCTTGCTCTTTCTCATGATGATGCTTTGTGGATTTGAAGATGGATCTCCAGGCCCTTACTTCCTTCAGTAATTCTCACATGCCATGGCTCAGACTGCTAACTGCTATCATATTGCTCCTACTCCTTTGGGGGTCTCCCAGAATCTCTAACCCTATAATTGTGATCATTGCCGTAATAGCCAAGATACATTAAACATTTACTATCAGCCAGGCATTGGGCTAAGACTTTTTTTTTTTTGAAACGGAGTTTTGCTCCTGTCGCCCAGGCTCACTGCAACCTCCACCTCCTGGGTTTAAGTGATTCTCCTGCCTCAGCCTCCCAAGTAGCTGGGACTACAGGCATGTGCCACCATGCCTGGCTAATTTTGTAGTTTTAGTACAGATGGGGTTTCACCATGTTGGTCAGATGGGTCTGGAACTCCTGACCATAGGTGATCTGCCTGCCTCGGGCTCCCAAAATGCTGGGATTTCAGGTGTAAGCCACTGCACCCTTCTGTGCTAAGATTTTTAAAGGCCTTATCTCACTTAATTTTCATAACAATTCTATGAGGTGGCTACTATTATTATCTCCATTTTACAGATGAGAAATCTAAGGCTAAGAAGAATAAATAACTTGCCTAGGTTTACACAGTTGTTGCATGATAGGGTTGGGATTCATACCCTGAACTGAATTTGTAACTATTATATAATACTGCTTTTATGGCCTGTGTAAGGGGCCTTTTATAAACCTGGAACTTGGGTAATAACTCTACATCATATTGCATTTTTACAGATGACCACACAATCCTAGTGATTCATTGACTTCCATCTTTTTCAATCCTGGTACTGCTAAGGTCCCAGGTTCAGTGCCTGGCAAAACTCGGTATCAATAAATAGTTTTTAAAAAAATAAATCAGGTACATCTTCTAGCCATATCTGCACATCTTTTTTTTTGTTTTATCTTGCCCAAGTACAGGACTTCACATTTATGCCTGAAATATTTAACTTTGTCAGATCCGACTCCTGGCTTTACAATGCTGTAGTAGGCTGAATAATGGCAACCCAAAGATATCAGGACCTAATTCCTGGGACCTGTAATGTTACCTAATTTGGAAAAGGGTCTTTACAGATGTCATTAATTTAAGGATCATGTGATGAAGAGATGACCCTAGATTATCTGGGTGGGAACTAAATGCCATCACAAATGTCTTATAAGGGGGAGGCAGCAGGAGATTTGGCACACAGAAAGAAGAGGTGTGGGCAATGTGACCAGGGAGGCACATGTTGGAATCATGCTGTCATAAATCAAAGAATACCTACAGGTACCAGAAGCTGGAAGAGACAAGGAAGAGATTTCCCCTGGAGCCTCTAGAGGGAGTGCAGCCTTGCTGACACCTTGATTTTGGCTCAGTGCAATTGATTTCAGTTTCCAGCTTCTAGTACTGTGAGAGAATACATTTCCGTAGTTTTAAGCCACCACGTTTGTATACTTTGTCGCAGCAGCTACAACGAACTAATACAAATGCTGAGTAGTTTTGGATCCTAATTTCCTAATCCAATGAATTAATTGTATCTCCCCAACCTTAAGCCATCAGCAATGTAAAAGATCTTGATCATGTCTTCTATTAAATATATATACTGTACAATCATGTAACTGCCAAAATGTAGACCAGATGCAAGACCACACGCATTGTCAGCCCAGGCATTTTCAGAATATGTTCATAGGATGCTAGTTTCACAGCAGGAATTACCACACAAAAGAAGCTTCATGGTTTAGCAAGGAAGTTTGCAAAATGCTGGGTTGAAAACATTTGAAAAAGTTTCTCTACTACAGGACTTCTCAGAGCCTTTAGCATGCTAATGCACGCTGTGAATGTCCCAGTAGGCATGTGGTCTGGTGTGTTTCCCAAGCTTATTTACTCACATTCATTTCACCCTTGAAAAAGCACTTCTACAAACACATCTTGCAAGGACCACAGTTAAGAGAAAAATATGTCTGGAAGTCCAAAGCAATTGCTTTGCTGAAATCCACTGTTGGTACATTCAGGACTATAACACAGGTCTCCTAAGATTGTGTCCAGCATTCCTACTACTAAACATGTCGAACATCCAAAAAGGAAGCACTGAATCTTACCTTTAAAATAAAGGACACTGATTCTCCAAAGACAACTTTATTGAAAGGAAACTTTTTTTTTTTTTTGCAGTGAGTTAACAGCTTATAGAATACAGCAGTGAGATATGAGAAAGGGTGAATTTTTCCTATCTTTTGTTATTGGCATTGACCCTGAAGGTCCTTAGTCCTTTGCAGAAGCTTAAGGAGCTTAGATCAAGGGCAGATTTTGAAATTGAATTTATTCAGATTAAGCAAAACCTTCAGTGAGAGGATTTACTCCCCACAAGCTGTTGCCAAGTTGGGGCTGCCCAGGCCAGGCCCATTTTCCTGAGTCATAATCGACCTGTTTCCAAATTGCTGTCAGTGTATGGGCAGCCAGTTTCCCCAGGACATTAAACATTCAGAGCTTCCTCAGCCTTCTGGATCATTTTCTATCTCTCCAATATTTTTAGACAGGTTTCTTGCAGGCTGCATATTTTATAACAATTGTACAGGAAAATGATCCTAGGGACAGTAGCCAGAGATTCAAAGTTTAGAAAAATGCTCCTTCCTTATCAGTTGGCAGTTGACAAATCACAGTGAGATTACTTTTGGCAAGGAGGATATTTTCCCATAACAATCTAGAAGACAGAGTGCAGTTGGGAGCCCAGTGTTACGAGTAGTTGTTTGGAGATTTTTCTTTTAATGCCATATTCTCCTGGTTTACCAGACGCTACTTTTATTCTTCAAGTCTGAAAAATTGCCACTGATTTTGAGAGATCTGCCTGTGGCAGAAATAGTAGTCGTAGCGATATCTCTCAGAGTAGATGTCCTGCTTCTGAGATGCAACATTACCCATCTTCTATTAATAGTTTAAACCTACTTTGCTTTAAGACCTAGCATTTGGAAGGCCTTAGGTCTCAAGTTTTGTTCTTTCGTGTCTATATTTTAAATGCAGCTTTTATGGATGTGTTTCAAAAGTAATGCATATTTCTTTTAGAAATGTTGAAAATACAAGAAAAGCATAAAGACAGAAGTTAAAAATCTCCTCTCTTCTCGCCACTAAGAGATCAAGATCATTAACACTGTAGGCTCCTTTTAGAGTCATTTAAGAATATCTCAGCAGGATGCTGATGAGGGCAAACTTTGAGATTAGTCCTTCTAATCCCCACAAAATGGAAGGTAGTCTGTGTGATTCAGCTCTGTATCAAGCACAAAGAGAATCACCTATAATTCGCTGAGCTACTATTTTTTTTAAAAATTATAGGTTGTGAAACTGAATGGGGTCTGTGAACCCCAATGAATAGATGAGGAAACTGAGAATCAGAGAGTGGCTGACTGTCCTGATCACCCAGCATTTCAGTAGTAGGGCAGAGAGTATGAAACTCTTCTGATTTTCATTTAGTGTAGTTTCCCTTGTTGTAACAGCTGTCTCACTACAGAAAGAATTCTAGCTATAAAATTCCACTTGAGTAAGAACATTTGGCTATGCCCTCAAAGCACGGGCAATTTTCATGCACCAATTTGGCATTATGGAGAAAGAAATTATCTCCGCATAAATCCGAATTTCCAAACACCTAAAGGTGAGCTCCTTTAAGCCCAAAGACTTTTATCTTAACTTTAACACATTTCAGTGAAAATTATTCTAAATATACATTTGAAGGTCAGGCACACAATAACATTTAATAGTTTCTTGATGACTCAAAATTATAAGCATTAGTTTTTATTCTGTGCTATAATACAGTGAGACCTTCTGGGATTGGTAAATCATAAAACCCTGAACTGCTCTAGACTGCTAAGCTTTTATAGTTTTATGTTTGCTTTATATGGATTTTCTGTCTCTCCCTGCGCAATCAAGCTGTCAGCTCTTATTTCTTGCTGCTCCCAGTATGTCCAAGATCTTCTCTTTATTTGTTTCCCATCTGCTATGCTGCTTCTAATCTGTATGTGCGGGGGAAGCAGATACTCATGTTTGTTAGAAGCATTTGTAACGTAAGAGTAAGTAGGTTCTGAGTGAGTATTGAGGGTCATAAAATTAGTGAGCAGACTTAGGGACATATATTTTGGTTACTCAGAATCCTCGTTAACTTTATTTTCTTTTTAGATTGGCAAATAAATGATGTCTAGATAAATGATACAGGACAGTACTTTAAAAAATAGGCATAAAAAACGCAGACATCCTTTGCTTATTTATATACATCAGTCTTTCCTTGGGAAGTGAACCAAATCTCCAAGCAACAGAGTGGGTCCCGGGTTTTTTAAGTTATTTCTTTCATTTCTTTTAAATTTCCAAAATCAATTTCCAACTTAAAAGTGGTCTTTTCGAAACTCAAATGGAGAGTAAATGGAAACTCAGCCAAGGTATCACTCATGAGAGACTGGCAAGTACAGAGGACATATCTCTAAACATTGAGGCTGCTTCTCTCCCTAGCAGCTGCTATCTTCCCTCTGCCAATGTTTTCATTTCTTCACTTGTTGCTTGTGTGTTTTTGAAAAACTTTAAAATATTTCCCTTCATCCAAACTTTAAAATGCAATTTTTCTTTTAAATAATTGATAAGACTGATTTTTCCTCTTGTCACAATATTTTCTCCCAGATTCCAAATTTCTAAAAATACAGTCACCAAAAAACAAACATGTAAACATGATGGACTTGAAAACTTCAAGCTCACTTGAGGCTGAAATCATTTTTAAAGCTACCATTAGCAATGGTGCTGTGGGAGCGATATGGGCTGTAAAAGCCAAGCGATTTGCAAAATTATGTTAAGACAAGGAATTACTCAATGCAAACACCTGCTTCAGAGTGATCATCAAATTATTCACAGCCTAGCTATGACCCTGCAAGCTGACTTCCCTGCAAGCTGACTTCCCTGCAAGCTGACTTTCCTTTACTCCTACTCTGTGGTCGTTTGCGTTTATCAGTAAACACCCACAGACCCACTACACTTTGCTAAACCAAGAGGCCAAATTAAACAACTCATACTGGAGTTAATGATGGGTTGTAATAACAACAGCCCAGAAACATTTGAATGGTGCATTAACAATTTGCAAAGGACTTCACACGCAGGATCTCACTTACACTTTGTAATCACTCTATGCTTAGGCTGTTCCCTGGGAAAGTTGCCACCAATGAGTTTTCCCAAAGAATGTGCAAAACTTTAAAATAAAACTGAGGTTAATATACTACCTTAAGTCTCCTTTCTACTGTCTCCTCCCCCTTTTCCTTTCCAGCTGTCAGTTTTAAAAGTGTATGTTTTAATTTTCCACGGTTGACCACATCCAAAGCTGTTTTAAGAAGCACGGGATTCTATTCTTCTCTAAAATCTATATGCGGCCGTGGATTACCACAGCTGGTTCTGGTAACATTTGCAAATTCTAAACTATCTAAGACTATTTCTAAGGCTATTGTGAGTGACATTAGGCCCATTTCTGGCAAGAAATCCTCTAGTTGTAATGTATACTATCTTAAATGGTCTTTTTGTGACCATGGTCTCTACCCTTAAACAAATGAAAGGCATATTTCCCCTGATGGGTGTCCCAAGGAGAGCTTGGGAAGAAATCATCATTATCAAGGCGGTTCACCCAGACACACAGACTTGCTTATTACCGTATTTAAAGAAGTGGCCACAAAGAAATAGTCATTGGATTTACAATAGGGGAAACCTAGTATGCATTTCCAAGGAATCACATTTTGGGGAGAATTACAGAATAATTACACATATGCTTAGATCACGAGCATTCAATGAAGCGGACAGTATTTTGAGGATTTAAGATGTTGGTGTTGTGGTCGTCTCTAAGAAACCGGGATAATTCAGACATTCAAATGCAAAACCGCACCATTTGGAGAGTGTAATGCGGTCTGTTCTGGTCACTGTTACAAATTCGGAAAGGATTCCCTGGCTGCAGACATTAGAGGCACTTAATACTTAAATCTGTTTCCAAATGTAAAGAATAGAACAAAAGTGCTGGGCATTAATGAAACGTATCCTAACACTGGTGTGCTGACACATTTCATTAAAGTGTCACTTTGGGAGAGTAAAAAATAATGACAAGAGCTTTGCTGTGTGCAACTTGATAAGGTCCTCAGATGAAATATCATTAACTAATAACACATTAAACATCCATTTTAATGCTATCAGGGTTTTCAGATTGGGACTGAATTAATTTCATGCCTAGGATGTTTCCTATAACCAATTAGTATAAATAAATCTCTTTCATTGGTCTAAATACTTATTATTTATTCATGTTAGTTTCATTTTAACTTCCAGGAAATCAAGTATTGTTAGAAATTACCTTAATAAAATACTTTGACATATCAAATATCTTGTTTACTTGTAAGGCCAGCCATACATTATTTCCTGAAGGAATGTATTTTGTGAATATTTTAAAATACAAACTTTCTCCATTTTTGTTGGGTAACTGGCAAAATAATTTTCTATTGAACTCTAAAATGCTAAAGTGCTCTTCTACACTCAAAATAGTTTCTTTAATTAAAAAGTTGTGATAAAAATACTTAACAAATATAGTCCTAAAACTCAGCATTTTATAGGTTCAAAAAGACAGCTAATTTAATGTTCCAGTTTAAAGCTAAGTTGTTTTCTAGAAAATTTTCCATACATAAATATATGTAATTTGTATTTTCAGTAAACTTTAAAAACTTCCTCTTCTAAGATCTTGTATGCAAAATATCAAAATAACAAAAACTTTGCAACTTTGATAACCACTTCGATACTCTGGCAGATTTACATGGTGTTCTCCACATTTACAGATTTGTTTGGTTTTGTGCAGAAGAGTCATTTGGTGAAATGAACCAAGACAAGAAATTCTCCCAACAGGGCCTATGCAGCCAAGAATCAAGTTGCAAAGTAACACACAACAGGAGAGATGAAATAGAGAAATTAGTCCACAACAAAACAAGAAAATTGCTCAAGGAACTTGGAGCTGGCAGTCTCGCAATGTGAAAGGTTAATCACAAGATTTAAAATCTAATCTTGCTTTCAAAGGCAGTTCATGTAATTGCATACATTGTGAAGGAACATGAGAACAGTGGGAACAGAAAAAAAATTTAAACAGGCGGGCTTGATATAAGCTGTAAATTTAGTATGGAGAAATGTAAAAAGTTAGCAAGAGTAAGCACAGACCTCAGTAAAGGGTCAGCCCGGGACCTGGGACAGCAGAAATGGCCACAAATCGCCACCTTGAAAGGAAAAGAAAGTTTAAATTTGGATAAACATGTATTCGGATGGGATACTCCCTAAAAGAACCATTAAATTCAATTCCATTCATTCTTGTTGTCTAACCCATATTTATAGGGGACCTATCATTTGCTGATATCGTGGGAATACGCAGATAAATGAGACACTAGAGGAAGAAAGTCATAGTTCCTTAGAGCACGAAGCAGAAAGTTTGGAAGTGGAAGAACTCACTCCATAAAGGGGATGGCATTTAAACTATGCCTTGAAGAAGGGCAGGACTTGGTCATACGGAGGTGGGAATGGGAAAACACAGCTGGCAGAGGCAACTTCAGGAGCAGGACACTAGACTATGCACAGAAGCCAGGGAGCACTTCAGGCTGAACAGCAGTGCTGGCTTCCAATGTGGGAACAGTGGGGGCTGGAAAGGTAAGAGGCCTGGAGGAGTTTGGCTTAATTCTATGGAAAGCAGGAAACCTTCCACTGGAGGTTTTAGAGTCCAAGAATAATATGATGCTAAAGGTTAATTTATTTATTTTTAAAATTAATTTTTTTTTTTGAGACAGCATCTCTGTCTACTAGACTACAGTGCAGTGGCACAATCTTGGCTCACTGCAACCTCCGCCTCCTGGGTTCAAGCAGTTCTCCTGCCTCAGACTCCCAAGTAGCTGGGATTACAGGTGTCTGCCACCATGCCTGGCTAATTTTTGTATTTTTAGTAGAGACAGAGTTTCGCCGTGTTGGCCAGGCTGGTCTTGAACTCTTGACCTCAGGTGATCCGCCCGCCTCAGCCTCACAAAGTGCTAGGATTATAGGCGTGAGCCACTGCGCTCGGCCCAAAGGTTAATTTGACATCTATTGTGAGGCAATCTAGAAGAGGAAGAGGATAATATAATCTTAGCAGAATATATTTCAATATAGCAAAAATGTAGAGATCTATATTCTTGGACTAGAAAGTACAGAAGCCGTATTTATGACTTAAATGTTTCTAAATTCCAAGACTACTACTTCTTGTTAACTGGAAAAGCAGTAAGAAAGAGGTGCCACTGAGGAACGTGGTTGTTTTGATTTTTTTTTTTCTTTTTTTGCGACGGAATCCCGCTCTGTTGCCAGGCTAGAGCGCAATGGTGCGATCTTGGCTCACTGCAACCTCCACCTCCCCGGTTAAAGCAATTATCCTGTCCCAGCCTCCTGAGTAGCTGGGCCCAGTTAATTTTTGTATTTTTAGTAGAGATGGGGTGTTACCATGTTGGTCAGGATGGTCTGAAACTCCTGACCTCATGATCTGCCCACCTCGGCCTCCCATGGGATTACAGGCATGAGCCACCACACCTGGCCGGACATGTGGTTTATCAAGGGACAGTGAAGGCCCTGACCAGTTGGTGCTCTCAGAGCAAATTCCCTGGTTTCCCCAGAGAGAGGTGCAAGTTCTAGAGTGGTTGGGGGAGGGGGGGTGATAAACGCCAGGGACTAAAAATAACCACCCCCAAGGGCATATGTAATTCCCCCATCATAGCATAAATTTGAATTTGGATAAATCCCAGATCTCAGCCCCAATCATGATATACAACTGCTGGCCAATCCATGAGCACCTCCACCCCTGCCTAGAATTGTGCTAATCAGGATAAAAACTGCCTCTGCATTAATATCTAGGAAGGAAAGCAGCCCTCACCATGTCGGCAAACACATTTAGGGGCCCTTGGTAATAACTGTGTGATGTTAAGGTGTTGGGGAGACAGTACAAAAACGGGTAATGGACAAGTGAGTAAAAGAAAGTAAGTCTTGGTTTTCATAGACGTATTTCTTTATCTGTCATATTTATGCAGAATTTTATACTTTTCAAGGTGCTTTTAAATATCTGATACTATTTCATTTCTCCTAATAACTCCATTATTTCCATTTTACAGGAAGAGTTATGGAAGCCCAAAGAGGCTGTGTGACGCATCTGACAGCCACTTGGCAGAGGAATGAGAACCCAGAACCCTAATTTTTTTATTCCTCCACCACTACATCACCTGGTCTCCTACTTATATCAACAGATTTTTTATTGAGAGCCTATTCTATAGAGGCCATGCTTTAAATCTGAGGAAAACCTATGTTGCGTGAAAACTCCCCTGCACAGGGCCCTCTGGTGGCAGGTAAATTAAGAATTATAAGGTAGGAAATTGAGAAATGTTTAGGATCTGATTTTATGGAGAGAGGAGGATATTGAAATATAGAAAGTTGTTCAGAAGGGCTTATCTAATATAGTTCTCTCACTTGGCATATTAAGAAGTTGATGCCCAGAGAGGTCAAGCAATGTGCTCATGGTGGCACAGCATCCCAAGTCAGCACTTCTCTCCAATCAGAAAGGCACTTCTCAGCATCTTCCTCTTTCTCATTTGTCTTAAAGAAGATTAATATTCGCCCTTCTTATCCCCTTTTGAGCTTCAGTTTTTTCATTTGTAAGCTAGGAATAGGGATAGTTCTCACCTCATTGGGTTGTTTAAGAGACTGAATGAAATAATGCAAGTCACACACTTAGCACAAGCCTGCCATGTAGTAAACACTCAATGTGTGGTCATTATTATAATGCTTAAGGAACCATCTCTGTCTTGATGTACTCAGAACCATTAACCCTAAAGCTTTGTGTTTGCCCTCATCTGTAGATCAGAAATAAAAAATATTTTCAGGGGAAGTGAGTGCTTTAAAGATGGTTTCTTCTCCAAGCTGAAAATAATGATCACATAACCTCTGAGACAGCGTCTCTCAGTGTGCCCAGGGAGCCTGGTTATTCTTCTGGGGTTAATGAGATTGGTCCTTCTTGGGGCAGGGACAAAGGAATCTACCTCCTGCCCATTTTCTGAATGCAACCTCAATCCCATGGGTGGATCAGGGAAAAGGAATTGCAACATTTCCCTGTGCTTTTCTATCTGCCCCTCAGTGCCTCTTCTAAGTTGCTCAGTTAAGAGGCATTGTTAGCACCTCTCATCCACAGTTGTAAAATGGGAGTCAATAAAAATGCCTTGCCCTTCCTAACCTCAGTGAAGATATGAAGAGCACAAGCAGAATACAGTAGCCTCACTTAACAGAGGTGACAGAGGTCAGATCTCAGTGAGGCTGAGACAACAAAAGTTTGTGGGGAACACTACTGGAAAGCAGAAAGCTACTTGGTGGAAGAGTGCTATAAATCTGCATGGGGTCCTATGAGTCTCTGATGGAATATTAAGCTGACATGCATAGAGTGAGACTTCACAAAGTCAGGGAAAGGACAACTGCTGGAGTGCTATAAGCTGAAAAATTATAGGAGCTTGCATAGGGATGGGAGACATTTGAGTTCTCCAGAGTAGTGGACCTGACAGAATATCAAGAATATGTCACAGAGACCCCAAAAGGCCACAGCTTCAAAGTACAGTCATTCATCTCTTAATGAATGAGATACATTCTGAGAAATACATCATTAGGCAATTTTTTCATTGTACAAACATCATAGACTGTACTTATATAAGCCTAGATGGTATAGCCTAGGTGATATGGAATAGCCTATTGCTCCTAGGCTACCAACCTGTATTGCACATCACTGTATTGACTACTGTATACAACTGTAATATAGTGGTATTTGTATATCTAAAAATTGAAAAAGTACAGTAAAAATAAGATATTATAATCTGGTATAATATGGTACTATAATCTAATGTATAATGAACTATAGGTTTAAATTAGCCTAAGAGTAAAGAGTTTTCTAGTCCCACCCTAATAAAGATTTTTTTAAGTCTTTACAGGATAAATCTGATCTTACAGAAAATTAGCTATCTATAATAATAAAACTCAAAACTCAACATGCTTTAAAGGGAGACAACAAAATCTGAACTCTCAAATATTTAGCATCCACATTGTCCAGAATATAATTTTAAAATTACTGGCCTGCAAAGCAGGAAAATATGACCCATAACCTGTACAAAACTAAGTCACTAGAACAGACCCAGATACAAGAGAAATGATGGAAGGAGTGAAAAAGAACTTTAAATACCTATTATAAATATGTTCAAGGATTTAAAGGAAAACATGAACACAATGAGGAGACAGATGGAAATTATAAAAATAAAACAAAAGGAAATTCTAAATCTTAAAAACACAACTCCTGAAATTAAAAATGTACTGGATGGGGTTAACAGAAGATTAGATACTGCAGAATAAAAGGTTAATGAACTTGACATTGCATCAGAAACTATCCACACTAAAGTGAAAGGCTCGAAAATTTAACAGAGCCTCCATAAACTATGGAACAACATTAAGTGGTAATTGGACTCCCAGAAGGAAAGGAGGTGGGAGATGGGAAAGGATACAATTTGATGAATTAATTACTGGATATTTTCCCAATTTAATGAAAAGTATCAACCACAGATCCATAAAACACAATAAATTTCAAGAAGGATAAACACAAAAACACACACCAAGGCATATCTTAATAAAATTGCTGAAAACCAATAATAAAGAAACTATCTTCAAAGCAGCCAGAGAGGGAAGAGGACATAATACATAGAGAAATGAATGAAGATGGGAATTATTACTGATTTCTAATATAAACAATGCAAGTCAAAAGATAATAAAGTAAGTTTTTTTAATGCTAAAAGGAAAGGAAAAAAATAACTTTATATCTGTAAATAAAGCTGTATTCAATTCAACATTTAGACCTATCTAAATCTGTATTCTATTCTGTTCTATAGGTATAACTATTCTATTTTATCCACATCTGGCTAAAATATCCTTCAAAAATAAAGACAAAATGAAAACATTTTTAGAAAAGGAAGAATTGAAACAATTTGTAGAACTGCACCATAAGAAATGTTAAAGAAAGTGCTTTAGGTTGAAGAAAAACAATACTAGAAGGAAATTTAGGTCCACATGAAGAAATGAACAGCATTAGAAATGGTAATGATTTTTACACTTTACTTGAAACAATAGAATACTATTTATTAACCTATAATAACATTATTAACTTATATATAATTTAGTAACTGCGAGAAGTTAAAAATGCATATTGTAAATCAGGACATAGGGATAAGCTTAAGAAACTATTCTCAGAAACAGTATAATGAAAACAATACTGTTAGAAGTTAAAGAAGACCTAAATGTTCATAGATTGGAGGCCTCAATATTACCAAAATGTCCACTTTCAACTAACTGACTATTTAAAGTAATCCAATTGAAAATTGAAGTGGTTTGTAAAAAGAAGAAACTGAAAAGCTGATTCTAAAATTTATATGAAAATGCAAAATAATTAGAATAGTCAAAACAATTTTGAAAAAGAAGAGCCAATTAGGGAGGCTTTTGATACCTGATTTCAAGATTCATTACTATAGTAAGTATACTAAGTATGGTATCATTTTGATAGACATACAGATAAATGGAAGAGAATAGAGAGTTTAAGTACATATATATGCATATATATCTATGTATATGTTCAACTGATTTTTAAAAAGCTTAGCAACATAATTTAATGGGAAAAGGAAAGTCATTTTAACTAACAGTTAATGATACTGAACAACTGGATATCCCTATGGGAGAAAATAATGAACCTTCACCACCAGCTCTCACCATATACAAAAATAAACTCCAAATGGATAATAGACCTAAATATAAAAAATAAAACTATAAAACTTATAGAAGAAAATCTTCACGGCCTTGAGATAAGCAAAGTTTTGTTAAATGTGATAGAAAAGCACTAACCGCAGAGAAAAATATTGACAAATTGGATTTCCTCAAAATTAAAAACTCTGCTCTTCAAGACACACTATTAGGAAAAGAAAAAGCAAGCCCCTTACTTGGAAAAAATACTCACAGTACAGATATCTGACAAAGAACTTGTGTTTAGAATAAATATTTTTTAAATGGGCAAAAGATTTGAACAGTCACTTCACAAAAAGATATAAACATCCCATTTATACTCACATACTATTGTCAGCCAAAAAGCACAAGAAAAGCTGGCCATGATTCATAAACAGGGAAATGCAAATTAAAACTATAATCAGATACCAACTCCTGATGAGAATGTGGAGTGATTGAAATTCATACACTGTAGGTAATACAACCACTTTGGAAAACAATTTGGCAGTATCTTACAAACTTGAACATAAGCTTTACATATAACACAACAATTCTACTCTTAGATGTTTACTCGATAAAAATATATGTCCAAGATTAAAAAAAAAAAAAGCCTTGAACATGAAGACTTATAGCCGCTTCATTCCTAACAGCCTCAAACTGTGAACAATTCAAATGATGTTTCATCAGGAGAATGAATAAACAAACTGTGGTTTGTTCATATCATGGCATACTACTCAACAGTAAAGAGGAACATACATGAACCTCAAGAATATTATGCTGAGCAAAAGAAGTCAGACAGAGTACATATTGTATGATTCCTTAATATGAAGTTCTAGAACAGGCAAATTGAATCTATAGTTATAGAAACCAGATCAGTAGAATGTTCTGGTTCTAGGCACAGAACCAGAGGCACAGAAATAGGCACAGAAATAGAAATGTTCTGTGCCTTGATTGGCAAGGCAGTTACATGGGTCCATATATTTGTCAAAACTCAATGAACTGCACATTTAAAATGGATGTATTTTACTGTTAAATTATACCTCAATAAAATTGTTTTTTTAAGAAAAGTGAAAGGGGAGGAAGACATGGCAAAGTTATAAAATAGTATGCAGCTATTAAAATGAATAAGGTAGATAAATATTTCTGAATTGAAAGATATAGTGTTAAGTGGAAGATAAGAGTTGTTAAATAGTACACTTGATCTAGTTTACATTTTCAAAAAAAGTAGTAGAGTGTGAGGGCAGAACAAGATGGTCAAATAGAAGCCTCCACCAAATTGCCCCCCTATCTGGCAGGAACACCAAATTTTAACAAGTAACTACACATAAAAAAGCACTGTCACAAGAATAAAAAATCAGGTGAGCAGTCACAGTACCTGGCTTTAACTTGATATCACTGAAAGAGGCTCTGAAGAGGCTCAAAAAGAAAGTCTTGAATCACTGATGCCACCCCTCCTCCATCTTTGGCAGTGGGTGCATGGCACAGAGAGAGAATCTGTGCACTTGCTGGAGGGAGAGCACAGTGACTGGGGGACTTGGCATTGAATTCAGTGCTGCCCTGTCACAAAGGAAAGCAAAACCAGGCTGAACTCCTTGACCCCTATAGGGGGAGCATTTAGAAGACCTCTAGCCAGAGGGGAATTGCCCATCCCAGTGGTCAAAACTTGAGTTTGTCAGCAAACCTTGCCA
Organism: Gorilla gorilla gorilla; assembly: GCF_029281585.2. Classification (NCBI taxonomy): domain Eukaryota; kingdom Metazoa; phylum Chordata; class Mammalia; order Primates; family Hominidae; genus Gorilla; species Gorilla gorilla. Next base: position 26,622,066 of record NC_073233.2, on the reverse strand, counting down.
ATATGGGCTGAAGTGCTCTGGGATCCCAGGTAAACTTGAAAGACAGCATAGGACACAAAGGCTGCAGTTTCTAGGTAACTCCCAGTGCTGGGCTGGGCTTAGAGCCAGTAAACCAGGGTGGCATGTGACCTGGGGAGACTTCAGCCAGGGTGGCTAATGGAGTGCTTGTGTTAATCCTCCCCCAACCTCAGGCAATGCAGCTTGCAGAAACAAAAGTAACTCCTTTCTTCTTGAGGAAAGGACTCAAGAAGTAAAGAGGACTTCGCCTTGCATCTTGGATACCAGCTTAGCCACAATAGGATAGGGCACTGGGGAGTCATAAGGTCCCCATTCCAGGCCCTAGCTCCCAGCTGACATTTCTAGACATACCCCGGGGCCAGAAGGGAGCCCACTGCCTTGAAGAGAAAGACCCAGTCCTGGCAGGATTCATCACGTGCTGACTAAAGAGCCCCTGGGCTCTGAATGACCAACAGCGATACCCAGGTAGTATGCTGTGGGCCTTGGTTCAGGTGAGACCCAGCGCATTCTCAGCTGTGGCAGCTACAGTGCAAGATTCCTGCTTAAGAAAAGCGGAGGGAAAAGTAAGGGGGATTTTTGTCTTGTACTTTAGGTACCTGCTCAGCCACAGTGGAGTACAGCAGGGGTCCCCAACTGTACCATGGTACCAGTACCAATCTGTGGCCCTTTAGGTACTGGGCCACAGAGCAGGAGGTGAATGGGGGGATGAGTGAGCATTACCGCCTGAGCGTTGCCTCTTGTCAGATCAACAGTGGCATTAGATTCTCATAGGAGTGCGAACCCTATTGTGAACTGCACACGCCAGGGACCTAGGCTGAATGCTCCTCATGAGAATCTAACTAATGCCTGACAATCTGAAGTGGAACAGTTTCATCCCAAAACCCCCAGCCCCCGTCTGTCCATGGAAAAATTGTCTTCCACAAAACTGGTTCCTGGTGCCAAAAAGTTGGAGACCGCTAGAGGGAGAGCACCAAGCAGGCTCAGAGTCCCTGATTCCAGGTCTAGGTTCATGTACAACATTTCTGGAAGTGCCCTGGGCCAGAGCGGGGCCCACTGCTCTGAAGGGTGAGTTCCAGGCATGGCAGCATTTATCACAAGCTGACTGAAGAGCCCTTTGGCTTTAAGGGAACATTGGTGGTGGCCTGGCAGAACTCCTCATGGGCTGGTGGTGGTGGTAGCCACTGGGAGAGGTTGCTCTGCCTGTGGAAAGGGGAGAGAAGACGGAAGGGCTTTGTCTTGTGGTTTGAGGGCCAGCTTAGCTGCAGGAGAATAGAACACCAGGTAGATTTATAAGGTTTTTGACTCCAATCTCTGGCTCTCAGACAGTGTCTCTAGACCCACCTGGGGCCAGAGGGAACTCACTGTCCTGAAATGAAGGACACAAACCTGGCTGGCTTCCACACCTGCTAATTGTAGAGCCTCAGAGCCTTGAGTGAACACAGGCAGTAACCAGGTAGTGGTTACAGTGGCCCTTTGGAGAGACCCAGTGTTGTGTTGGCTTCAGGTCTGACCCAGTGCAGTCTCAGTGGTGGTGACCATAGGGGTGCTTGTGTAACCCCACCCTCAGTTCACCACAGAGAGAGAGAGAGAGAGACTCCATTTGTTTGGGAGAAAGCAAGGGAAGAGAACAGGAGTCTCTGCCTGGTAAGCCAGAGAATTCTTCTGGATCGTATCAAGACCACCATGGCAGTACTCCTACAAATCTGCAAGAACCACAGCATTTTGGGGCTTGGGCTCAACTCCCTTTGAATGCCTGGAAAGCCTTCCCAAGAAAGATGGACACAAACAAGCCCAGACTACAAAGACTACAATAAATACTTAACTCTTCAATGCCCAGACATCGACGAACATCTATAAGTATGAAGACCATCCAGGAAAATATGACATCTCCAAACAAACTAAATAAGGCACCAGGGACTAATCCTGGAAAGATAGAAATATGTGACCTTTCAGAGGATTCAAAATAGCTGTTTTGAGGAAATTCAAAGAAATTCAAGACAGCACAGAGAAGGAATTCGGAATTCTATGAGATAAATTTAACAAAGAGACCAAACTAATGACGAACCAAGTAGAAACAGAACTGAAAAATGTAATTGATTATTCCCTCAAATACGTTTTTTTAATTTCATATTTTTATTTATTTTTATATATATATATTTTTATTATACTTTAAGTTCTAGGGTACATGTGCACAACATGCAGGTTTGTTACATATGTATACATGCGCCATGTTGGTGTGCTGTACCCATTAACTCGTCATTTACATTAGGTATATCTCCTAATGCTATCCCTCCCCACTCCCCCCACCCCACAACAGGCCCCGGTGTGTGATGTTCCCCTTCCTGTGTCCAAGTGTTCTCATTGTTCAATTCCCACCTATGAGTGAGAATATGCGGTGTTTGGTTTTTTGTCCTTGCGATAGTTTGCCGAGAATGATGGTTTCCAGCTTCATCCATGTCCCTACAAAGGACATGAACTCATCCATTTTTATGGCTGCATAGTATTCCATGGTGTATATGTGCCACATTTTCTTAATCCAGTCTATCATTGTTGGACATTTGGGTTGGTTCCAAGTCTTTGCTATTGTTGAGTAGTGCCACAATAAACATACGTGTGTGTGTGTCTTTATAGCAGCATGATTTATATTCCTTCCCTCAAATAAGTTGTACAAACTTTTAGATTTCTCTTCTTCCTCAGGAACACCAATTATTCTTATGTTTGGTCATTTAACATCATCCAAAATTTCTTGGAGGCTTCATTCATTTTTTAAATTCTTTTGTCTTTGTCTTTGTTGGATTGCATTAATTCTAAAGCCTTGTCTTCAAGCTCTGAAGCTCTTTCTTCTGCTTGTTTGATTCTATTGTTGAAACTTTCCAGGGCATTTTGCATTTCTGTAAGTGTATCTTTCCAGAAGTTGTGATTGTCTTTTCTTTATATCTATTTCTCTGGAGAATTTTTCACCCATATCCTGTATTTTTTTTTTAATTTTTAAAATTTGGTCTTCACCTTTCTCTAGTACCTCCTTGAATAGCTTAATAACCTTCTGAATTATTTATCTGGCAATTCAGATATTTATTCTTGGTTTGGATCTATTGCTGGGAGCTAGTGTGATATTTTGAGGGTGTAATAGAACCTTGTTTTTTCATATTAACAGAATTACTTTTTTCATTTAGGTAGACTGTTTCAGTGAAAGAATCTGGAACTCAGGGGCTGCTGTTCAGATTCTTTTGTCCCACGGGGTGGGACATGTCATGCTCTCCCCCTTCCCCTAGAGGTGGGGCTTCCTGAGAGCCAGACTGCTGTGATTGTTATTGTTCTTCTGGGTCTAGCCACCCAGTGGGCTTGCTGGGCTCCAGGCTGGTGCTGGAGAATGTCTGCAAGGAGTCCTGTGAAGTGATCCATCTTCAGGTCTCCCAGCCATGGATACCAGCACCTGCTCCAGTGCAGGTGGCAGGGGAGTGAAGTGGACTCTGTGGGAGTTCTTGGTTGTAGTTTTGCTTAGTGCACAGGTTTTCTTGAGTGTTGGTTATGCTAGCAGTCACATAAACAGACTCAGGACCTCTGGTTAGTGAGGCTGTTTCAGGTGGTGAAATTAGCTGTTGTTTTCTCCTTCTTTGGAGTGGGGTTGTTCTGTTATGAGTTACTGTAATGGCTTGAGTTGGTTGGCCTCCAGCCAGGAAGTGGCACTTTCAAGAGAGCACCAGCTGTGGTAGAAGAAGGGAGATATAAGCTTGCCCTACATTGGCTGGGATAAGTATTTTATAAGAATTTTATTTTTGGTTTACACACATAGACTGAAAATAAAGAGATAAAAAAAGATATTCCATGTGAAAGGAAACCAGAAAAGGGCAGGAGTAGCTCTACTTATATCAGAAAAAAATAGATTTCAAGACAAAAATTGTAAGAAGAGACAAAGAAGATCATTATATGATAATAAAAAGGTAAATTCAGCAGGAGGATATAATAATTATATAATATAATAGTTATAATATAATAATCATAACTATATATGCACCCAATGCTGGAGAACCCAGATATATTAAGCAAATATTATTAGAGCTGAGAAGAGAGACAGACCTGAACACAATAACAGCGGGAGACTTAAGCACCCCAATTTCACCACTGGACAGATCTTTCAGACAAAAAATCAACAAAGAAACATCAGACTTAATCTGTACTACAGACCAAATGGACATAATTGATATTTACAGGATGTTTTACCCAGTGGCTACAGAATACATATTATTCTCCTCAACATATGGGTCATTCTCAAGGAAAGACCATGTGTTAGGCCATAAAATAAGTCTTAAAATATTCAAAAAATTGAAATAATATCAAGCATCTTCTCTGACCACAATGGTATAAAACTAGAAATCAATAACAAGAGGAATTTTGGAAACGACACAAACACATGGAAATTAAACAATATGCTCCTGAATGACCAGTGGGTCAATGAAGAAATTAAGAAGATAATTGAATAATTTCATGAAACAAATGATAATAGAAACACAACATCAAAACCTATGGGATACAGCAAAAGCATCACTACGAGGAAAATTTACAGCTATAAGTACCTATATCAAAAAACTAGAAAAACTTCAAATAAATAACCTAGTGATGCATCTTAAAGAACTAGAAAAGCAAAAGCAAACCAAACCCAAAATTCATAGAATAATAAAGATTGAAGCAGAAATAAATGATTTCAAAATGAAGAAAATTATACAAAAGATCAGTGAAACAAAAGGTTGTTTTTTTAAAAAAAAGATAAACAAAGTTGACAAACCATTAGCCAGACTAAGAAAAAATGAGAGAAGACACAAATAAATAAAATCAGAGACAAAAAAGGTGACATCGCAATTGATATCACAGAAATTCAAAGGATTATTAGTGGCTACTATGAGCTACTATATGCCAATAAATTGGAAAATCTCAAGAAAATGGATAAATTCTTCTTAGACACATACAATCTACCAAGACTGGACCATGAAAGAAATCCAAAACCTGAACAGACCAATAACAAGCAATGAGATTGAAACCATAATAAAAAGTCTCCCAGCAAAAAATGCCTGGGGCCCGATGGCTTCACTGTTGAATTCTACCACACATTTAAAGAAGAACTAGGCTGGGTGTGGTGGCTCACACCTGTAATCTCAGCAATTTGGGAGGCCGAGGAAGGTGGTTTGCTTGAGCTCAGTAGCTTGAGACCAGACTGGGCAACATGGCAAAACTCTGTCTCTACTAAAAATACAAAAACTAACTTTGCATGGTGGCACGTGCCTGTAGTCCCAGCTACTTGGGAGGCTGAGGTGGGAGGATCACTTGAAATCACGAGGTCGAGGCTGCAGTGAGCCATGATCATGCCACTGCACTCCAGCCTGGGTTACACAGTCAGACCCTGTGTCAAAAAATAAAAATAAAGAAGAACTAATACCAATCTTATTCAAACTGTTCTGAAAAATAGAGGACGAAGGAATACTTCCAAACTCATTCTACAAAGCCAGTATTACACCGATACCAAAACCAGGCAAGGACATATCAAAAAAGATATCAAAACAAAAAACAAAAAACAAAAACAAACCTACAGGCCAGGCCAGGCACAGTGGCTCACACCTATAATTCAAGCACTTTGGGAGGCCATGGCAGGTGGATCGCTTGAGGCCAGGAGTTCGAGACCAGCCTGGCCAACACGGTGAAACCCTGTCTGTACTAAAAATACAAAAATTAGCCAGGCATTAGTCCCAGCTACTCGGGAGGCTGAGGCAGGAGAATTGCTGGAACCCGGGAGGCAGAGGCTGCAGTGAGTCCAGATGGTGCCACTGCACTCCAGCCTGGTTGACAGAGTGAGACTCCCTCTCAAAAAAAGAAGGCAAGGCGAGGCGAGGTGAGGCGAGGCGAGGGGAGGTGAGGTGAGGCGGGGGAGGCGAGGTGGGGCGGGGCGGGGCGGGGCGGGGGGCGGGGCAGAGTGGGGCGGGGCGGGGCGGGGCGGGGTGGGGCAGGGCAAGGCAGGGCAAGGCAAAGCAAAAAATCAATGGAAAAAAAAATCAACGTTCCTATGATAAAAATCCTCCAAAAAATTGGGTTTAGAAGAAACATACTTCAACATAATAAAAACTACATACAACAGAGCCATAGCTGGTATCATTCTGAAAGGGGAAAAACTAAAAACCTTTCCTTTAAGATCTGGAACAAGATCTTAGGATGCCCATTTTTACCACAGTTATTTAACATAGTGCTGGAAGTCCTGGGTAGATCAATCAGACAAGAGAAAAACATAAAGGACATCCAAATTGGAAAGAAAGAAGTCAAATTATCCTTGTTTACAGACGATATAATATTATATTTGGAAAAACCTAAAGACTCCACAAAAAACTATTAGGACTGACAAATTCAGTAAAGTTCCAGGGCACAAAATCAACACACTAAAATCAGTAACATCTCTATATGCCAGCTGTGAACAACTTTTGATATAGGCATGTGATGTGTAATAATGACATCATGGTAAATGGGGTATCCATCCCCTCAAGAATTTATTCTTTGTGTTACAAACAATCCAATTACACTTTTCTAGTTCTCTTAAAATGTACAATTATATTATTGACTACAGACACTCTGTTGTGCTATCAAATCCTAGGACTTATTCATTCTTTCTAATTATTATTACTTTTTGTACCCATTAACCATCCCCACTTATCCTTCTACCGCACGCCCCCACTATCCTTCCCAACCTCTGGTAAGCATCTTTCTCCATAAGTTCAATTGTTTTAATTTTTAGCTCCCACAAATAAGTGAGGATATGCAAAGTTTGTCTTTGCATATACCCCATATATATGTACAATTACTATATAACCAGAAAAATTAAAAATTAAAAAAATGTTTTAAGAAGTGCGGGGGGGAGAGAGAGAGAGAGAGAGAGAGAGAGAGAGAGTGTGTGTGTGTGTGTGTGTGTGTGTGTGTGTGCGCATGTGCGTGTGCACCCAGAAAGAATGCCTGAAAGGATACAGAGGAAAGTATATCAGTAGTTACTTTGGAGAGCATCAAAGAGGGGGAGAGGGCTTTTATTTTCACTCTGGGCTCTTCCACACTTCTCAAAATTTTAATGAGCCTTAATAGTTTTAAAATAAAATAATTTTTAAAACTTTAATACCCTCAAAGACAAGCTTTCTTCTCTCTAAATGATAGGGTTAATACAATAAAATAGAAAAGCATTTATTTTTCCAAATATTTTTATTATTCATTCTTTAAAAATGTTTAGAAGCCTATACATGTTTTACTGTAGTTATATATACATTATAACTATACATGTTTTTCTGTAGTTACATATATATATATACACGAAACTGATCATTTTAACCATTTTTAAGTATACAGCTGAGTGATAGTAAGTACATTCCCATTGTTGTGCAACCATCACTGCTATCCATCTCCAGAACTTATTCACCATCCCAGACAGACACTCTGTACCCAGTAGACCATAACTTCCCACTCCCTCCTTCTCACCCCTGACAATGAGTAATCTACTTTCTGTCTCTATGAATTTTACTATTCCACGTACCTAAGTGATTAATACAATATTTGCCCTTTGTGTCTGACTTTATTCACTTAGTATAATGTCTTCAGGGTTAGTCTATGTTGTAGCATATATCAGAATGTCATTCATTTTTAAGGTTGAACAATATTTCATTGTGCATATATATCACATTTTATTTATTCATTAACCCATCCATGGGCACTTGGGTTGCTTCCATCTTATGGCTATTGCGAATAATGCTGCTATGAAAATTGGCTCAAATTCCTGCTTTCAACTCCTTTGGGTATATATCTAGAAGTGGAATTGCTGGGTCATATGATTATTCTATATTTAATATTTTGAGGAGCCAACATACCATTTTCCACAGTGGCTGTACCAACTCACATTCCCACTTGTAATGCACAAGGGTCTCCATCTCTCCACATCCTAACCAACATTTGTTGGTTTCTGGGATTCATTTGTTTTTTGTTTTTATAATAGCCATCCTAGTAAACGTGAAGTGATATCTCATTGTGGTTTTGATTTGCATTTCCCGAATAATTAGTGATGTTGAACATCATTTTATGTGCTTATTGGCCATGTGAATTTCTTCTTTGGAGAAATGTCTATTCCAGTGCTTTACCCATTTATAAATTGTGTTGTTTGCTTTTTGTTGAGTTTTAGAAGTTTTTTAAAAATATATTCTGGATATATAATTGTTTATCAGATAAAGATTTGCAATTATTTTCACCCATTCTGTGGGTAGCCTTTTAATTTTGTTGATGATGTTCTTTGATGCTCAAAAGTTTTTCCTTTTTATGCAGTCCAATTTATCTATATTTTCTTTGTTGCCCATGCTTTTGGTATCACATCTAAGAAACCATTGCCAAATCCAATGGCATGAAGCTGTTTTCTTCTAAGAGTCTTATAGTTTTAGTTCTTATGTTTAAGTCTTTGACCCATTGTGAGTTAATTTTTTATATGGTGTAAGATAAGAGCCCAACTTCATTCTTTCACATGTGGATATTCATTTTTCTTAGAACCTTTTGTTGAAAAGCCTGTCTTTTCCTCATCAAATGGTCTTGGTATCCTTGTTGAAAATCATTTGACCAAATATAGGAAGGTTTATTCCTGGGTTTTCTATCCCTTTCCATTGGTTTGGTGTGTCTGTCTTATGCTAGTACCACACTGTTTTGATTACTGTAGCTTTGTGGGAAGTTTTGCACTCAGGAAGTATGAGTTCTCCAACTTCATTTTTCTTTGTTCAAGATTGTTTTGGCTATATGGGGTCCCTGGAGATTTCATAATAATTTAAGGAAAGATTTTTCTATTTCTGCAAAAAATAATGTCAGAATTTTAATAGGGATTATATTTAATCTGTAGATCACTTTGGGTAGTATTGGCATCTTAGCAATAGTAAGTCTTTTAATCCATGAACACAGGATGCTTTCCCATTTATTTATGTCTTTAATTTTTTTCAGCAATGCTTTGTAGTTTTCAGTATATATCTTTCACTTCCTTGGCTAAACTAATTCCTAAATATTTCATTCTTTTTGATGTTGTTGTAAATGGAATTGTATTTTAAATTTCCTTTTTGGATTATTAATGCACAGAAATGCAACTGATTTTTGTGTGTTGATTTTGTATCCTACAACTGCTGAATTTGTTTATTAGATCTAATAACTAATCTAAATAATTTTATGGGAACTTAGACCTCTCCATACAAGATAATGTCATCTCTCTAGTGTTTTCTTATTCACCACCTGATGTTTTATACACTGGGTTTTAATCATGTATTTGTTTGTTTCCTATCTCCTTCGCTAGAATTTAAGCTCCATAGGAAAAGGGACATTGTTTCCATTGTTCACTGCTGCCTCCCCAGTGCTGTGGACAGTATTAACACAAAACAAAGGCTTGATAAGTATTCATTGCCTAAATAAATGAAAGAGTAAAACTTTTCTAATTGGAAAAAGAGATTATGTTTCAGCAAGCTTGAGCTATTTCTTCATATGGAAAATATTTTCTATTTCCTTAACAGTTGCGTCCAGACAATAGTAAGTGGGTAATACTTGTAGTCAGGGCAAAATAGAAGCTTTCTAAAGCAGGGTTTTCAAGGCATGGTCCGTTAATCTATGACACTGGAACCACCTGGTGATACATACTAAAGATACAGACTGTTTCCTGAGGTCTATAAAATCAAGCATCTTTTGGAAATGGATTCCAAGTATCTACACTGGTAACAAGTTCCCAGTTTCTTCTATTTATACTAAAGTTTGAGACTCACTGCTAAGATGATGATATGACTCCTCTATGGTCTCCATTATTTCCACCTGTAAATGGTGGATGACAATGACAATAGTAAGATGTGGTGATGAGCAACGGAAAGGATAGAGAGTTCTCACTCATAAGTGGAAGTTGAACAATGAGAACACAAGGACACAGGGAGGGGAACATCACACACCGGGGCCTGTCGGGGGTTGGGCAACAAGGAGAGGGATAGCATTAGGAGAAATACCTAATGTAGATGATGGGTTGATGGGTGCAGCAAACCACCATGGCATGTGTACACCTATGTAACAAACCTGCACGTTCTGCATATGTATCCCAGAACTTAAAGCATAATAAAAAAAATACAGATAAAAAAAGAAAGGATAGCGAACTAGAAGTCCAAAGAACCAGGTTCAAGACCTGATTTTGACACTTTCTAGCTCTGTGAGTGCAAGCTAGTCGTTGTGTCTTAGTTTCCTCATCTGTAGAATTGGTATGATAATCCCTGTTCTGTCCATACCTATGGGGCTATGAAAACAAAATATGAAACCCCCTTATCAGTTGCTAAACACTAAGTTCCTGTAAAGAATTATGAGAAAGTTTTATGAGGAAGAATATAATCCTAAAAATAAAATATGTATAAATAATTGTAAATTTTAAAATACAAATTAAGAATAACAACTAAAAGAAACATCTACTGTGTTTACATGTGCCAAACACTGATGTCAGTATTGTACAGGTATTAACAAACTGAAGCCTCATGATATCTTCTGAAGTATTAATATGATAATAATAAATAAGAAAACAGAGGCAAAAAGAAGTAACTTTGTAACTAACTCACCCAAAGTCATGCAGCTGGTAAATAGCATAGTTAGAAATAAATTCAAGTAGTAAGGAACTTTCCCACACAACAGAATTATTTCAATATTTAGTAGGTTTTGTTATGACTTACAGTTAACAATTTTGAGAATAAAATGCATTTTTCTAATTTCAAAGCCATATGAGTAGTATAGGGAAGACAAAGGAAAATACATTTGTTGTTATAAATGCTACATAGGTTTCTCTATAAATGGTTCCTACTTTGATTCTGGAAGGCAAAAAGAGAAGGGTCTAGACTTTATAGACACCAACATTATAAGTATCCTAAAAACTAGCTTTGGAAAAGATTTTGACCTCCTTGTTACCTGAGAGGATTGGGCAAGGGGGCAGGAGGGTGGGGCATGGAAGATGGAAAGTAATGTCTACCCTTGGTGTTAACATCAAGGAAAGAGAGAGCAAAGGAAAGCCTACACCAAAGGCATGTACGAGCCAACATGAGACACACCATATTTCTAATGAGGTCTTCATGCCTTTCCTGCCTTCAAGTAAAAACTGGAGCCATGAAATTCCTTTTTTGTTAACGTAAAGATATGGTAATGCCAAGCATTCATGACCGTAAGCATGGAAAATTGATGAAATTACAGTCTGTTCAGGGAAATAATATGGTGATGAGAGAAAGAATCTTTGCCTGTGTCAGGATCTTAGTGGCAGCTTTTAAAAACAGGTGAACATTTTCTTCTCCTTGGTTGAAAAACATCCCTTTGTACAATATGCCAAGTAGATGTCTATGGAGAAAGGTCAAAGGAAAACAGAATGACACAAATAATTGAGATATTTTTAAGGGCATGTAAGTCAGTGAACACTTCATGAGTATCATTTCAGAAATTTTCTGCTCTCAAAGAAGTAGCCAAATTGAAATCATATACTTCTACTTAATGAGAAAAAGAATGTGATTATGTTGCCATAACATTAAGATTTGAGATGGTCATGTGACAAGCATCAGAAAAGTCAGAGTTTAAAAATCTAAGTAAAATCAACTTGGTCCTTTCCCATAAATACTTTTCAGCAGAATGCATTAGAGAAATCACTAATTTATGAGCTAGTAGCAGCCATAAGTTAATGTTCAGAGTGATGCATTTCTAGTATATGCTATATTAAAGTCTCAAGTGATTGAAAAAAGTGTCGGTGTATCCAATCATGGAGTACTCAATTTCCATCTTAAGTACCATCTCCCAAGGTTCAAAGCTGCATAAGTGTATCAGTTAGTTATTGCTGTTTAATAAGTCAAAATTTTGTGACTTAAACTCAACCACTTATTAACTTTCATGAGTTATGCTGACCTGTATGAGCTTTGGCTGATCTCAGCTGGGCTCACTCATATGGTCAGCTGCTTTGTTGACTGGGGGTTGGCTGGTTTAGAACGGCTTCGGCTAGCATGACTTGGCTCTGCTCCACATGGTGTCTCATCCTCCAGCAGGCTAGTCCAAATGAAAGCAGTCAGAATCTCTTGAGGGCTAGGCTCAGAATTGGCACATTATCTCTTTATTACATTCTATTGGCCTAAGGCACCTTGATTCAAAGGGTGAGGAGGAAACAGTTCATCTCTGGATGGGAAAACTGAAAAATAATATTGCCAAGGGGTAGATAGAAGCCATTTTTGCAAGAAACCACTATAATTAGCTAATTGAAAAAAGATTGCCCCAAATTTACAAATAGCCTAGGGTCATCGTTTGACTCTTCGGCCATATATTCCTCGGGTAACAAATGTTAGATTATGGTCCCAGGTTTATTCATGAGTCTGTTATCTTAAAAGGCTGAAAAAACAATTATGCATTCGCAATATAATTTAAAAATAAATAATGTAGTTGCTAAAAAATTACAAAGAGAAAATAAACAGCATTAAATCAGGCATTTATTTTTTAGATACAGGTGCCTGAGAAAAGCAAGTTTTGTTAGAAGATGACTATATGGCATTTTCAAGCCACTGGGATACAGTAAGTAATCTATAAAATTAGGAATGCCTTGTCTCTAAGCCCTTTTTTGCCATCTGCTACTTGCACCATTCCCTGCCCACCAAGAAAATGCAGTTTTAGTTGTAAATTCCCATCCCAATTTCTTTTTTTCATTTACTGCTGGGAAATTCAGGCAACTGCAATAATGCTTAGGCTGGAAGCCTTGATTCCAATGCAGATTTTTTTTTGTGATGACTCTAAAAAGAACTTCTGTTCACTTTCAAGTGCTTAGAATTTAATGTCATTTATTCCTTTTCTTTAAATGCATTTTAATATGCTTCAACCACACAGAAAAATAGAGAATCACATAAGAAACACCCCATGTCCATTGTTCAGCTGTATCCCAATCCTAAATTATCATATTTGTTTTATATTTCTTTTAAAGAAATAAAACATTACTGAAACGATTGCCCCTGTGTATCTCTCACTCCCTCAACTTTCTGCCCCTAACTCTCTACAAGTAAGAATGCCTCAGAGTTTGATCCTAGCCCCTTTTCTTGAACTGTACTTTCCTCCCAGGTTATCTCAGCCATTCTTCTGGCTTAAAATCAGAAGAGTACTACTCTCTTAAAATTACTCCTAGAGGCAGGACAGTAGGAGTTTTCTATCCCTGGTGCAAATAATAATGAGTGCCTTATCTGTAGACATTTTAGAAACAATATACGAGTGGGTCTAATTTTTATTATCACCATTTCTAAGCAGTATCAGTGATTAAATGGTCCTTCCAAGGTTGGGAGGGGGGATCTTTTTAAAAATTTAACTTATGGGCTGGACACGGTGGCTCATGCCTGTAATCCGAGCACTCTGGGAGGCCAAGGTGGGTGGATCATGAGATCAGGAGTTCAAGAAAGCCTGGCCAACATAGTGAAACCCCATCTCTGCTGAAAATACAAAAATTAGCCCAGCATGGTGGCACATGCCTGTAATCCCAACTCCTCAGGAGGCTGAGGCAGGAGAATAGCTTAAACCCAGGAGGCAGAGGTTGCAGTGAGCAGAGATTGCACCACAGCACTCCAGCCTGGGCAACAGAGTGAGACTCTGTCTCAAAAAAAAAAAAATCAACTTATAAACAATGGTTACAGTTACTGTTGAGTTTTTATTAACAAGATATGAGTTTTAAATTTATACATTTTTATTACTGATTCTTTAATAAGCATTGTATCCTACAAGGAAGAAAATTTGGAGGATGCCCATTTATACAGTCAGCTCTTCTCCTCCCTGTAGGACACAGATAAACTCAGCTATATGCATTCATTTCAAGAGTGGTTCATAAGAGTTGAAATTATTTAGTCTGTGTCAGGTATGGTTCACTCACTTTCCATATCTAAGTAATCTCCAAGGGGTTCCCACTAGTATCAATGTAGCTTAAGCCATCTGGGTGCCATGACCTCCCAGTACCCCTGCATTTTCATCTCTCTTCAATCAGTGCCTCCTATATCCCCTAGAGCAGGTGACGCTGACTCCTCTCAAAATCTTTCAATGACTTGCGTTTGCACTAAGCATCATTACCATGGCCTGAAAGCCTCTGTGTTTCCTGTCCATCATCATCTCAGAACACTCTCATCCTCCCTTCCTCACTTCTATCTACAGAGGGCTTGTTTCTGATTCCCAAACACCCCAATATGTTCCCTAACTCAGAGCCACCACACTTGCCCTCTCCTTTTCCTGGAAGAGTCTAGAAGGCTTTTATTCCAGTTCTTGCAAGGACTCATTCATTGTCATCCTTTATCTTATAGTTTAAAGTCACTTCTTCAGGGCAGTATTCCTTGACCCTGTCTACATTTGTTATCAAGTTCATAATTATAGTGTTTATTTGCATCCTAGTGAATGATTTATCCCCTTCACTATAATGTAAGCTCCAAGAAAGCAGGAACCTGGTCTGCTTGTTGTTTAGTATCTAGCACAGTGTGGGTACACATTGGGCATACAGTAAATATTTTTTGAGAATGAATGAATGAACTCTCCCTTTTTGCTCTGCATTTGTATGATTGCTATAGAAGTTGCCATGTTTTCATGTGATATACTCCCACTGTACAGAAGAATACCCATGGCTTATGTTGAAACAGCAAGCCTCTGCCTCAGGACTTTTGAACTTGGATTGAGAAAGAGTCATTCAATTCCTCTCAGGTAGATAAAGTTGTACCGTAAAAAACTCATTGGCTATCAATGACTTTGCTTTCTGTCACGTAAGCCAGAAAAACAGAGACAACACATTGGCAGAGAGACAAAGCAGATGTGCATGGAGTAGTAAATACAAGAGACGGCATTCCTGATGGTGTTATTGTACCTGGCTCCAGGGGTTCCTGAGGCCCCACTACAGCCCTGTCCTTGGTGTCTACTAGAAAATGACAAAATCCACATACTAAAGATCCCTTTTGCTTAAATTTGTTCAGATTGAATTCCTCTCATTTGCAATCTTAAAAATACCACAAATGCACTATGCTTTACCCAAAAAGTCACGTGGATAAACAATAAATTGTTGTGCCCATCAAGTGAGCAGTTTAAGAAGGCAGTTAAGTGAGTGAACATAAGTCAATGTCACTCTTATAAAAGACACTGATAATCTGAACTCACATTTACCAGCCAAATAGGACAATAAGAAAATGAGATAAATGACCAAAGGACTCACTGAGAAGACTCCATTGTCATGAGGAAGGAGGATGATAGCACCAAGCAAGAGGGTTTCCTCAGAGATAAGGGGGAGGAATGATGTCTTAGGGCATGTTCCCTTTGGTGGACTTGGTACTTGTAATGATAATCAGATTAGGTGATTTCACAACCTAGAAGACATTCATCCATCAGACATTCACCGATTATCCTCTGTGTGCAAGGTACTAAGCGTGGCCTGCACCTTTGGTTTGGTATGCAGTCTCTGTACTCAATAAGGGGGAGTGGAGGTAGTGGTCTGAAATCCAAGCCAAGTTCTGCTTGCCAAACTGTGAGCAGGAGCTGTAATAAGCAGAAAGACAAGGGGGCTAAATGTTTTGATCAAGGGAACAGCATGTGCAAAAGCTTGAAAGCATGACAGATAGTAGTTTGTGTCAGGTACTATAAGCAAGTCAGAAAAGCCAGCAAATTGGGAACAGAGAAGAAAGATGTGAGAAGGATGCTGGAAAGGGAAAGCCATCAAGGAAGGTCCCCTGAGGGGCCCTTGTTTTAAAGTTCACACAAAAATCAGTAGTGGTCCTGCCTGAGGCCTCAAGCTTCTAGAGGATAATCAAGCACAGGTCTTACCCTCAGAGTACTCCTAGGCTAAATCCACACATTGTTAGGTGGCAAAAGTCTTCCCAAAGTAGAGGACATTTGAGCAAAATCTTGGATGATTTATAGGCAGAAAGACAAAGGGGCTAAATGTTTTGAGCAAGGGAACAGTATGTACAAGAGCTTGAAAGCATGACATGAGGTAGTTTGTGTTAGGTACTGCAAGCAAGCTAGAAAAGCTAGAGAACTGGGTGCAGAGAAGAAAGAGGTGGAAAGGATGCTGGAAAGGGAAGGAGCCATCAAGGAGGGCCACGTGTTCTACACTAAGGAGCTTCGTGTTTATCCTGCAGTGCACAGAGCCACTGAAGGGATTTACTCCAGAAAAATCATATAAATGGGAATGGTGGATGAATTTCAGAAGGCCAGGTCTGGAAACAGGGAGACCAGTTAGGAGGCTGGTGCAATAGTTGGGGAGGGGGCTAGTGAGAAAGCAGTGGCAAAGGCAATTGAACGGAGGAAACAGACTGAGTGACATTTAAGGGGTGGGATGGAGACAATCCGAAGACCATAGGTCCTGTTTGCCCCAGATGATTTCAGTTTACATCTGTTGTCTGGCCTAATTATTAACAGTGCCTCTTGCACCCATAAAAATGTTCAGGTTTGGGTGATAAACTGTGTGTTCACCCCACCTGTAGGGCATAAAAGAAAGAGGAATGTAGGGTGTCCTTCAGGATCTGGTGTGGACATCCTTGAAGATCATCGTCTCAGTTAGTAGTGTAGAGTAAAAAGGAGCAGTTCTGAGCCAAAAATAACAAGACTGTTCCATACTCGCTTTAAGGTGTTTGTGGGACATCTGAGTGAAATTACCAAGTAAGTAGTTTCAAATGTACTGCAGTATGGTATGCGATGTTACAAAATATCATAAGTGACTTTAGGGCCATCTGTCATTGTTACATAATTCTTTCCCCTAAAATGTTCTTCCAGTCCTTAAATGTGTGAAGTTCTACACCAGAAACTCAAAATCATTGATAGAAAGCTAAAGGCACATCCATGACACTGGAGAGAGTAAAACCAATGGATTTTACTGATTGACACTGACAAAGGAATCTGGTTTCTTTTGCCAAATCCTTTTCCAGAGGAAACTCTCCTGCCTGGGACAGAAATATTTTACAGAAATGGCAGCATCCCAGGCTCTCAGAGGAGAGACTGAAATTATAATGTACAATAAGTCAATAAAGGAGCTTAATTTTTCATCTAGTCATTTGAGGCCAAAGCATTCCAAAACATAAAGTGGAAATTCACAGACTGCAATTAAAAACTACACTCCTCATTCTGGATTGAAAATTAAATAGGAAGAATAATGTAAGATAAGCTGAAAACTAGCTTCTTTCATGACTACTGCCTCTCTCTATGGCTTCTTAAAATTTAGCTTGCCTTCTTAACTAACCCCACCCCAGCCCCCAACTACACATGCACATACACACACACACCACTGATACTTGGGTTGAACTTCAGCAAAGAACCAATTTGTCACAGCAACAGCTGAAACAAGAAGTGTCAGCAAGATTGGTTAGACTTATTATTACAGGCTCTAGCACCCATCAGAACCATGACAACCATGCCTTCTCCTTACAGCCTGTGCTGGGGGAGTAGTAACCAGCTCAAAACTGACGGCCACGGAAGCCAACGACACCCATGCTCTCCTGGGCTACTGGAAACAGGCAGCCCACTCCACACCCCACCAACTGAGCCCCCATCTGACATGACCACCCCGCCCATCCTGCCCTATTACCAGCCTCATTAGGCCCTATTTATGCCTGCAACAATCCAAACATCACACAGCAGCACCATCATAATTGATTAAGGAGATCTACCAAAGAGCAGTTTTGTTCAGAGATGTTTTTGGAATTCCAGTAGTCCACCCTAAACAGGGAGGGCGCAGAGTCATAAAGAGTGTGCTCACTAGGAGATATACCTAATGTAAATGATGCATTAATGGGTGCAGCACACCAACATGGCACATGTATACATATGTAACAAACCTGCACGTTGTGCACATGTACCCTAGAACTTAAAATATTATATGTGTATATATATATGTGTGTGTGTGTGTGTGTGTGTGTGTGTGTGTGTGTGCTCACTCCTCTCTTGCTTTTAACTGGGTGAGGTTTAGAGAAGAAAGAAAATGGGGAGAAGGATGGGAAATGCCTTATCTAGAAGAGTGAAAAGCAGCATGAGCTTCAGGATACTCTCTGCTACTAACAAGTTGGGTGACCACAGACAAGTCCCTTCCACTTGCTGATTCCTAGTTTCCAAGCCAGAAGTCTGGAAGCAACCCTTTTTCTCCTTATTCATCAGGCACCTCAATTCCCAACTATATTTTTATTAATAAAATCTGCCTTGGTTTTAAGCATCTGTTACTCTACAACTTAAAGTCCTTTATTGGCTTCTCAGTGATGGGCAGGAAAAAGACTCACCTCCCTCTTGAAACATACAACCTTTTAGGATTTACTCCTATAGCAGAAATAGGAAAATAATGACCAAATCAACTGGACTTTCCTGACACTGATCCTTCTCCTGGATTACCTCATCTTTCAACCCCATATCCTCTGGATGCTATGGTCCACCTGCATGGCTGGATCCCACCCAACACTTAGAAGTGAAATGTTCATATATATTCTCCCCCTTTTGACCTCAGGACCCCTTAACTATCTTAAAAATTATTGAGAACTCCAAAGAGATTGTGTTTATATAGATTATATCTGTCAGTTATTACTCTATTAGACATTAGAACTGAGGATTTTGAAAATATTTGTTAATTCAATATCCAGAAAGCCATAACTTGTTAACATAAGTAACATATTTGGGTAAAAACAATTATATTTCCAAAAGAAAAACAACAGGGCATAAAGTAACATTGTTGTGCATTTTTGCAAATTTCTTTTAATGTCTGGCTTAGTAAAAGACAGCTGGATTTTCATATCTGCTTCTGCATTAAATCTGTTACAATATTATATGTCATGCAGCCTCTGGAACACTATACATTTGTAAGACAATGAGAATGAACAAATCAAATAGCACCTTAGTATTACTATGAAAATAATTTTGAGCCCCTGAAAGACTCTTGGAAACCCCCAGAAGTCCAAGGTCACATTTTGAGAACTTCTGATCTAGTGCAAATGGGAATGAGTTAAATTTCTTAAGATCAAAGACCACGGGAAGCAGTAGGGCAAACCAGGTAACACACAGATTTAGAATCAGGCAGAATTGGAAATCTCAACTTTGCCACTTACATGCTATGTAAGTTACATAAGCCTCAGTTTACTCACTTCTCAAATGAGAATAATGCCATCTAAAAATAGGGCATATAAGTGCTTGCCACAGCCTAGGACATGGTAATTATGAGAAAAAGAGAGAGAGTGTGTGTCATTAAATGACCTCGAAAAGTTATGTGCTGTCCTGACATGTCCTGGCACACTTCGGCTCTTGCTATCTAGTTTAAGGGGGAAAAAGGTACAAATGTATATAGTATATTATGGCAATGGTATACCATTGCCATTCCATGCTATGCCATACCACGCCATGCTATAATATATTATGCTATGACATGACATAGGATGGTATGATACAGTATGGTACAGCATGGTATGGTATGGAATGGTGTGGTGTGGTGTGGTATGGCATGGTATGGTATATGGCATGGCATGGCATGATATAGTATGGTATGGTGTGGTGTGGTATGGTATGGCATGGTATGGTATATGGTATGTCATGGAATACCATGGTGAAGTTCCTGCATCCGGGGCTGGCCGTTCGTCAGCTAGTTGAAAGAGCAGTTAAAGCAGACCACAGAAGGTAATGCACGTTTACCTGAAACATGTTATCTTAATCTAAAATGTGTGTAAAGATTCATCAGTTTTCCGAAATGGGGTCAATGCTTTTGAGGACAAGTCTTCTCATTGGTGTTCTGTGTTATTACTCTTATATAAACCACACCCAAAAAATATCAGCTATACTTTCAAACTTCAGTTTTTAAGTGTAAGGAGAAATTAAAGACACTTGAGAAGCAATATGAATACAAAATCCTTTTTAGATTTTTACTATTTTTCCCCAAATATCCCCAGTTTTCTTTAGTTGTATAGCAGTGGCTTTTAGTGGTCAACTTTGACCTTAGTCCCAAGATATTAGACTTTATTTTTATAGAAACAACAGCTGTCTTTCATTGTGCACTTAAATTTCATTGACTTATCTAATATTTAGTTAAGTTATATATCTACAATAGCAAGAACAACTGGCATAAACGGGTTTGGGAACAAACAATTGACTCTTGGTGAACATACAACTCACCTGATGAGGGCAGACATGCTTGGGTGTGCTACGGAGTGGCCAGCAAGCCAAGAGTGTTCACGGTGCCTCAAGCATAGGTCTGTATATTTAATAGAGAAAATGGAAAGTGATGGTTTATCAGAATTGGTTACATGGAGATTGCTTAAGAGAGTTTCTATAGATCTGTCTATACCATAATGGAAAAATATTCGAAATTTCAAATGGAAAATACTAGTTGCAGAATACCTAGCTTCACTTCATTGAAAACAAACCAAAAAATCTGTGTATGTCCAAATGATATAATGCATAGAAAAAGGTCTGGGAAGATGCACACCACATCCTTGGTTGTAGTGGTCACCTGTGGGGCAAGCAGAGATTTAGGATTATAGTAGAAAGTGAGTTTCACTTTTTTCTCTAGATACTTCTATATTGATTGAATTCTTCTACAGTGGTGATTACTTCTATAATAAAAAAATAAGTAAAAGAGTAATGCAAAGCCCTCCCCAAATAGTAAAATTAGAGGATAGCAAAACACCTGTCCTCAGCTGGCTAAAGCAAACTCCAAAGTCCCCAGTGTTTGTCCTTGATGCACCCTCATTCCACTTCTGTGGCCTTCCCCATGTGGGTCCCAGTGAGCTAATTCTGCACTG
Organism: Gorilla gorilla gorilla; assembly: GCF_029281585.2. NCBI lineage: Eukaryota > Metazoa > Chordata > Mammalia > Primates > Hominidae > Gorilla > Gorilla gorilla. Next base: position 26,601,265 of record NC_073233.2, on the reverse strand, counting down.
CCACTCTTCACTGAAGTTAAAGGCTGGCCAAGGAAAATAACTTTTATCAATTAATTGTACAAATATGTCCCCTGATAAGAAAGGAAAAGTGCTATGAGAACAAATAGAGAAACCAGACCTATTCAGGAAAGGCATATAAGGGTGAACTGAGATCCAAACTAGAAGTTAGCCCAGAAAGGAGATAAGGGGTGGGAAAAGCATTCCAAGTAGAAGGAACAGCGTATGTAAAGACCTGGTGATGAGAAATGCTGAGCATGCTGGATATTTGAAAGATGAGCAATGTGACAGAATCATAGAAAGAAAAGAGAGGAAAGTGTGGTAAGAGAAGCATCTGGAAGAGTGGGAGCCTTGGGGGTGGAAGCAGCTCATTCTCAGTGTCATAGGCCAGGCTAAGAAATTTGGTCTTTATCTTATGAACAGTGGGAAGCCATGAAAAGATTTTAAACGGGGAGTGACATGATCAGATTTACTTTTTGTAAAGATAGTGCTGGTGGAAACATGAAACAGTTCATATCAAATGATACAATTTTTCTAGCTGGTGGTTACCCTTGATAGGAAGGTTAGTGATTGCAGTAAGGCACTAACTAGGGAGCTTCTGGGGACTGGTAATGTTCTGATTCTTGATCTGGGCACTGGTTACATTGGTGGGCTCAGTTTGTAAAAATTCAGGTTGTACATCTATGACAGGTATACTTTTTATAAATATTATACTTCAATAATAATGATTTATTTTAAGAAAAGATGATGCTGGCTCTAATATGGACAACCAAGTCAGAAGCAACAAGAGTAGAGGCAGAAAGGCCAGTTAGAAAGAAACTGCTGAGGTAGAGGCAAGATGGAGACTTGGGCTAATGCAGTGACAGTGGAGATGTAGACAGTGGAGATGTAGGGGTGGATTCGAGAGTGGCTTAGGAGATGATGGGGAGTAGGGATGTCAAGAATGTCTCCTAGATTTCCTCCTATATAGTTTGATGGATGCTTATACCATTCACTCAAAGAAAACAAGACACTAGAGGAAGACCAAACTGGTTCTTGTTGGTGCTGCTATTGTCTTAAGGGCAGGGGAGGCAGGAATGCATGAGATGAAATTTAGGCATGTTGAGTTTGAGACAGCATGAAAACATCTAAGTGGAGATGCTAACAGCCTGCTAGATATTCAAGAGCTCATGGGGATATTTGGGTTAGAGATTTATACTGGAGGATCATCTGGGAAGTCGAAGCCATGGCATAGATAGCCTCAAATAGGGAGAAAGTCTAGTGTTTGAAGGGAAGGGAGCTCAAGAACTTTGAAAAATGTCAGCATTTAAAGGACTTAATGGAGGAGGATGAGCCAATAAATGAGAGGGAGAAAGAAACGTCAGAGAGAGAGGAGGAAATCCAGACATGTTCTATTTGGGGAGCCAAATAGAGAAAGAAAGAATGCTTTCAGGACAGCATGGTGAGAAGTGTTTACTGCTGTTGAGAAGTCAAAATAAAATATGAAAATGCTCATTGGAAAAAAAATGCCCTTTGGATTTAGTGGTATTTTGTTTCCAATGAGCATTTTCATATTTCATATTTTTTTCCAATGAGCATTTTCATACAAAAGCCTCTTTTGTAGGCAACTGGTGAACACTGCTGATGATATGCCTGATGGTGCCCACGCCCAGGCCAGCACAGTGAACATTTAGAGGTCACCAGTGGCTTTATCAAGTACTCTTTTGATAGAATGATGAGGCTACATGCTAGCCTGGAGTGGTTGAGAGGTGAGTGGCAGGTGGGAAAATGGAACAGTGAGGATGAAGAGAGCTTCTGAGAAGTTTGGCTGTGAAGAGGGAGGAAGGGGAGACAGTAATTGCAGTAGGTAGGGTTTTCTGTTGTTGTTGTTGTTGTTGTTGCTGAACATGGCACAGAATTGAGCACATTTAAACAATAAAGAGAAAGATCCAGGAGATAGAGATTGGAAACCCAAGAGACAGAAAAGGAGAAACAATAGGGACATTTCCTGAAGAGCGAGAATCCAGTGGAATTGGAGCACAGGTAGAGGTTTTGGTTTTAGACAGAAGGTGAAATACTTCCCTATTACAGAGAAGAGGCAGAGGATGAGTACAGAAGCTGGTGGGAGTGGAGGCAGCAGAGCAGGAAGTTGGGAGAGTTCTCATCTGATAACTCCTATTTCTTTCCAAAATGGGGCCATTTGCTGAGTGTGATGGGGAGGCAATTGTTACACATACCCTGATAGTACCACAGAAATTCCGATGTTAAACACCCTCAGTCCAGCATTTTACCTCCCACTCCAGTGTTGCACGCGTTCATTGACAGCTCACACATAGGGATGTAACAACACAGGCATTCAGGTGTTACACACATGCTCACATCTTATGGAGTAGCTCAGGTGCTGTAGTGCATGCACACACATATTCATCCACCTATTCAGGTGTTCCCACGTAATGGCTGCCAAAGAGGTGGCCAATCCAGTTGTGAACAATGCAGGGAGGCTCTAAAGTTCTGGCATGATCTCCTTGATCAGTCACCTATTTTCCTCCCTCTTTCCTCAGAAGAGTTCCACCTTTTCTCTTATATGGTTTTATTTTAACATCATCCAGTGTGTTTCTGCTTTCGGAGTACATGACATTCACTAGATGCCAACGGGTTGTAATCTAGCTAAGGCCTAATCTCCAGAAGCCTCTTTTGTAGGCAACTGGTGAACACTGCTGATGATATGCCTGATGGAGCCCATGCCCAGGCCAGCACATGGTCCCCGAGTGCTATGTTTAGGAAAACATGGCAATTATTGTTACGAGGCATTTCAAGGCTCTAGTGACCTTGTGTGATCATGGGTCACAGTCTCTTGACTATTGTCATTATAAATGGCTTTAAATAGCCTCTCCTTGTTAGGCTTCCATCTCCTTATTTGTAAGTTGAGGGGCTTGAATAGGTCATTTTTCAAGTCCTTTTCACCGATATCATTCTATGGTACCAAGCCTCTTTGGCTTTGACCTCCAAAACCAGTTTTTCAATGGGGCAATGTCCACAGACAGGCCAGATCATTGAAGAAAAAGAAACGAAGGCCAGATATTTCTTTTTCCCAAAGCCTAAGAGATTACCAAGCACAAAGCAAACGCTGGACCCAGAAGTTGCTAGCCACTTAGTGTCCGTGATAGCTAGCTTTATGTGTCAACTTAGCTAGGCTATAGCAACCACTTGTTTAATCAAACTCTAAGCTAGATATTGCTGTGAATATGTTCTGTAGATGTGATTATGACATATAATCATTTCACTTTAAATAAAAGAGATTGCCCTCAATAATATGGATGACCCTGATCTAATCAGTTGAAAGCCTTAAAAGCAAAAACTGCAGTTTCCCAAAGAAGAAATTCAGTCTCAAGACTGAATTCTTGAGAATTCAAGAATTGAGTAACAACAACTCCTACCTTAGTTTCCAGCCTGGCAGCCTGCCCTATAGATTTCAAACTTGCAGCTTCCACAATCTCATGAGCCAATTTTTAAAAATAAATATCTTAACACACATATATGTGTATGTATATATATATATAAATACATATATATATGTATACATGTGTATCTATCTACATCTATATTTATAGCAATTGTCTAATCTAATCTATTTATCTAATTGGTCTGTTTCTCTGGAGTATCCTGACTGATGGTATCTGAGAGGTCTGCAGGGAGTAGGGACAGTTGGTGATGTCCATTCTGATGATGATAAATGCAGAGAATGAAAATGCAGCTGAGTTTTTAGTTTTCATCTCAGAAAGAAGCAAGAACACTAGCTCATAGGCTTTGATTCTAAAATCCTGTAAGACTTAAAATCACTGCACTATGTTCAAGTTGACCACTTTTGTTACTTTCCCCGTTTCTGCACATTAGCAGTGATAAAACTGTTCATTGCCAAAGTATTATGTCTAGTTTCAGATGTGGCATAAAATGTGCAAAAGAGTGAGATGCACCCTACTGCAATTGTACTTAGGAAAGGGAGAATCCCAAAGGGGAGGGCTAGGGGCAGGACCCTAAGTCCCAAGAGCAGGCTGAGACCCCAAATCCATGGCCATCAGGAAAAAATATACTGGAAGGCACATTCCAGGCAAGGCCCTGAGGGTTAACAGCAGAAAGGCCTCTGATATCTCCCCTTCCCTAAGAGTCCACAGTTTTTAGCACTGATTAGAGGGTGTATAGAGATAATCCTCATGCCCAATACTGCTTTTCTCTTCTGTGCTGACTTACAGGATGGTAAGCATCTAGCAGCAAAAAACTACAAACGAGGCTGGCAGGTGTGTACTCATGATACATGTATGCTTTCCCAGGCAGTCATTCTAAGAAAGCCTTTATCTGTCATGGCCAGCTCCAGCAGGTGATGCTTTCAGTTTCCACTAATTCAATTTGTGTAGAAATAAGCATAGCTCATTGGCTAAATCTGTCTTTCTCTTAGAGAGGAACTTGATATGGCTTGAAGTGGCCAGCTTAATTCTCATCTCCTATTACAGTCAGGAAGCTATATTTTTATTTGGTTAAAATTAAGAAATCTGATATCTGGAAAAGATCTTAGAACACATCAAGTTTAGCCTCTTCTTTTAATGGTAAGGACCTGGAAGTCCACAGAGAAACACACCCAAATAAGGCAACTGAGAAAATAAGTGGTGGGGATCAGAAATGACACAGTAAGATATCAGTCCAGGGTGCTCAAGTGTGGGGTCAGGTGGAGGTGAGAATGCATGTTGAGGGTGATGACGTGGATGTTCATCTGCCGGTAGGAATGGCATCCTGGTCATCTGGTCCAAACTCTCCCCCAAAACCCCTACACTATTTCCAATCTCTGCTTAAATACTTTTCAGGATGAAAGTTCCACAATTTTTTTTTTTTTTTTTTTTTTTGAGACACAGTCTTGCTCTGTTACCCAGGCTAGAGTGCAGTGGCACGATCTCGGCTCATTGCAACCTCTGCCTCCCAGGTTCAAGCGATTTTTCTACCTCAGCCTCCCGAGTAGCTGGAACTACAGGCGCAAGCCACCACGCCTGGCTAATTTTTGTATTTCTAGTAGAGACAGGGTTTCACCATATTGGCCAGGCTGGTCTCAAACTCCTGACCTCAGATGATCCGCCCTCCTCAGACTCCCAAAGTGCTGGGATTACAGGCGTGAGTCACTGCACCGGGACCAGAAATGGTAAAAAGGCTAATGAAGGTCAAACAAGAGACAGAATCACGGGCAAAAGGGGCACATTCAGGGTTTTCTGGACATCAGGCAGGGACTGCGGGGGCAGCTTTAGAAGGGGCCGGAGCCCGCCCCTGCATGCAGCTCACGCAGAAAGTGCCTGGACACTCCCTTAGGACCTTTTGCACTCTGGCCGCTCGACAAAAACACCATTTTGAAAAGGTGGTATTCACTGGGCTGTCAGAATTAAGGAACACCAAATTAAGGCCAACAGAACCGTGTTGGGCTCAGAACTGAGCCTTGGTTTTAATCCTGATGCTTTGGATTAATACCAGGTGCTAATTAGTTGACCCAAGACAAAGGTTTGGATTATTTTCAGATAGAATTAAATCTGTCTCCTTAAAACTTCTATCTATTGCCCCAGTGATTCTTACCTTGGCTGCACATTAGGCTCACCTGTGGAACTTTTTAAGTGTCCTGATAGGCAGGTTACACAGCTGGCCAATCAAATCAGAATTTCTGAGGGTAGAACCCAGGCATTTGCCTAAAGCTCCTCAGTGATCCTAATAGGGAGCCAAGATTGAAAACCACTGCATTTGGCTCCATTCTTGTATTAGTCTGCTGGGGGGTGCCATAATAAAATACCTTAGACTGAGCGGGTTAAACAACAGAAATTTATTTTCTCATAGTTCTAGGGGCTGGAAGTCCGAGAGATGAGTGCCGGCAAGTTTGGTTTCTCCTGAGGCCTCTCTCCTTGGCTTGCAGAGGGCCGCCTTCTTGCTGTGTCCTCACTTGGCCTTTGCTCTTCGGGCTTGCATCCCTGGTGTCTCTCCCTTTTCTTAGAAGAACACCAGTCACATTGAATTAGGGCCCCAGCCCTATGACTTCATTTAACTTTAGTTACCTCCTTAAAGACCCTTTCTCCAAATATAGTCACATTGGAAGTTATGGCTTCAACATATGAATTTTGGGAGGACACAAGTCAGTTGATAACAGTTCTGCTCATTGACTAGAACTGGTTGGGTTAGAGTACCTTACCCAATGTGCTGTGGCACCCACAGGTAGCATCATGTTAGGCTATGAGGGTGGCCACTAGAGGCCCTGGGATAGCAACCTCTGGCTTTATGGGATCTACTCAAGCACCCAGTGAGTTGAGCATAGCCTGGATTTCTCCTTTCACAGTCAGCTGCAGGGCACCCACGGAGATACTAGAGGAATTTCAGGTGCCCAAGGAGCCCAGAGCTAGAGGGCGGGAGACCTCTGTAGAGAGCTATAGACCAAGGAGGCGGGAGCTAGAGACCACACAGGTGCATCTCCAGGTGGTGGTTTCTACCCTCTCCTTTCCCATATGTCAGATGACATATTGTAACAAATGAGCTGGTGTGTTAGGCAAGCAGACTCTGCAAATTAGAGTTTCATTATTTTGAAGTGCTTCGTATTTATGTGGCTAGAACAGTACCTGAACATAGTAATCTTCAATAAATATTTGTTGAATGGACACATAAATACAGTAAATGAAAACATTTGATTGGATTTGAAATTCATTTAAAATATCAAAGATTTTAGCACTAAAAGTTCTAAAATTTAACTGCAATTATTAAAAGTTTTGAATGATGATAAAAATAGTTTAACTTATGGTTCCTGTGCGAATACAAGTTTTCACTGATTGTGTTTTTCAGGAATTTTAAGAGCTTATTGTTAAGTAGTCTTTGTTAGAATTGTATAAGCTATTTCAAGCTTAAAACCATTTTTTTTTTCCAAGTCTTGATCGTTGAAGCAATGTTCCCCCTTGTTCCCAAGCAATATTCCCAAACAGGTTTCTCATCACATTTTTAAGAGATTTTGAAATATATTTTTGATGTATTTACATGTGTTACATATTTGAGATTTAAATCCTTCCTAATACTTTGTATTTGATTTTCCTTATAATCATATCATATATAGAAAAACAGTGAAAAATTTCACCTTAGACATCTGCAAATCTCCTCTAGTTTATCCAGCTAAATCTTACAAATATTATCAATTTGTATATGTGTTATGACACGAAATTGGATAGAAAACAGTCTTCTGCTTCTCTCAGTAAATGGCACCCCCATCTAAATTACTAAACCAAAAAACCTGGGAGTCGTCCTGATTTTTGTTCCTCCTGCTCTAAATCCCATCCTTTCAAAATTATCCCCACTGCACACTCCTTTCCCTTCGACTAAGCCACAATTATCTCTTGCCTGGACTATTGCAAAAGACTCCTAACTGCTCTGCCATCTTCTGCATTTCTTGCCCTTCTACAATTTCTTCTTCTAATGACAGCCCGAGTGTCCTTTTAAAACCTTAAATAGATCATGTAATGTCTCCCCAACTCTCTGCACTTTTTAAAACCTCCCAAAGTCACTTCAAATAAAACCTAGGCTCCTTCCCATGGCCTAAGGGGCTCTACATGAGCTGGCTTTTGTCTTCCACTCCAACCTTATCTACTGTTCTTCCATAGCATGTCATGCTCCAGGCACACTGGCCTTCTCTCTGATACCTGGGGAGAGAATACCCCAAACCAAAGACCAAGGCCAAGTGGAGATACCAAGCAAGCAAATAGATATACAGAGAGTCTAGGGTTCAGGGGGACACTGAGCTGGAGGTATCTAGTAGAAACCTACAAGGCTGGAGGAGTGCACCCAGGAGGTGAAGCTTAAAAAGAACAGTACTCAAGACTGAGCCATGGTGCTCTCCAACATTTTGAGGTCAGGGAGTTGAAAAGGCATCTGTTAATTAGCTCAAGTGACTCTTTCTATAATGTGTACATAGATCAAAACATCACACTGTACTCCATATACACATACAATTATTTATCAACTAAAAATACATTTTAAATTTTAGAAAGGAATCTGTAAGGCTGAGAAGCAGCAACCAGTGGCATAGGAAAAAAATCAGATTTGGGGGCCTTCATAGCCCTCTGAGAAGCTTGTTAAAAATATACATTTTTTTCCCCGTAATCTATCCACCGGAGTTTTGTTTCAGTATGAAGATGGACACCCAAAATTTGTTTGTTTGTTTTTTTTTAAACAAGCTTAGTGTTGTTATCATAAGAGAAACCTGGGAAACGCTGCCTTAGAGCTTGGCCCAATCAGAAGAATCACCTGTGTGGGGCCCTGTTCAACCATGTACCTTCCAGGGACCATATCCCCCAAAACACTGAATCTGGATCCCCAGGGGACTTAGAGCTTGGCAGCTCATCATCCAAACTTCAAACTTATTATTCCTTCTTAGGACTTGTTCCAAAACAAGCCACATGGTTTTGCTTTGGAGCCGATGAATCAGTAGTTCTCACTCCGTTTACAAAGGCTGATATGCTATTTCTACAACTGGAGGTGCTTTCTCTAAAACCATGTGGAATTTATTTCAGTTCATGTATGGTATGTTAGGGTCTTGGCCAAGAGTCTTAAGTAGGAACTAGAATTACAATAAACAAACAAATGGGAATCTCTCATGTAGACCTAATGGTAAAACTAAGAGCTTGAGCTCTTCACCCAAGCTTCTCAGCTGATCTTGGCTTTCAAAAGCACAGGGAGTTATTTTCTCTGAGTCTCAGGAACCACATTTACTTTTCCCAAGTGTTCTGAATCTGATGATGCCAAAATGGTACTTAACAGCCTCTCTTACTGATGTCCCCACACTTCACTCAACCCAACCTGCAGACAGCTGGCTTTTCGGATTCTGCATTGAGGGTCTTTCTACATTTCCTTACTCTGGGTGTTAACCATTCCCCCTTCCATTTGCTCAAAATGGGAAACTTTTTGCCCTTTCTGACAGAAATCATTCCTCGTTGGCCACCTGATGGGTACTTGGGGTTAATTAGAAAATCCCCATCAAGAGTTCAGAGGCCAATATCAGCTGTCAAAATCCCACATTCCCCTCTTTCCTCTCTTTCAAGTGCAAAACAACCTGTGTCTGAAGATGTGCCGGAGATAAAAGGGCACACACCAGCGCAGGGGGCTTTAGCCCAGCCCTATTCACGGCCCCACCACCATGAATACAACAAAATCTCAATGAAAGTTTTAATCTCCCCACTGCATTCAGCCTAAAGAGAAAAGGGCTTCCTTTTAACAATTTCCCCCCTTAAATCTTTTGTGTTGCAATGCTCCTGAAAAAAGGCGGAGATTTCACTCTGACCCGGCAAGGGCTTTACGCCAAAGAAAGCAATGCACCTCAAACCTTTTGTGCTGAAATAAGAAGGGCTGCCGGCCCGAAGCAACCGGCGCAAAAGCAGCAACCCAGTGGTGGGGCTCGCGGGGACAGAGAGTGCCTGCGTCTCTGCAGACCCCGGCTCTGGCCTCTAGGCCAAAGGGCCTAAAAGGATTCCTGAGTATGATCAGGCCAAAGGCCCCATTGCGCCTCAAAACTGCGGCGTCTGGAGTGGGAATGCGACACGGGTGCATGATTTCCCAGCTCAGAGTCTGAAACGCACCCACAACCCGCAGACCAGGAGGCCCAATTATGCCCTTTGTTTTCACATTGGACTGAAAAGAACAAGAAAGAACAATTGCAACATAAACTCCACTCAAAGGCCAGCCCTCTCCAAGTACCCTTTGGGGAGAACTTCTGACGGCTTAAGGGTTGTTCACAAGACCCTGGCTGGTTGCTGTGAACCAGATTCCAACCGCTCCACCATGCCTACCTTTGGGCACAGGCTCCAGGCCACTCCGGGAGCTGGAAGCGGGGAGCTCCCTCCCGCCCTCTGCAAAATACCTTTTGGTGAAAAGCGCCTCTCCCTCTCAGGCTCGCCTTTCCCAAGAGAACTTGGGAAGAACTTGCAGGGCGCCGCTTCGGTCTTTGGCTGCCTTCGCAATGACTCCCTTCGCACTTTCTTAACTGTTAGGGGTGCTCTATGGCAAAAAACGCAACCCCCCAGCTCTTCTAGCATAAACAAACACAAATGTTTGTTTAATAAATCTGTATGACGTTCTTGTCTTCTTTATTTCTTCCAAAGAGCTGCCCTGAATGTTTGAAATTAGAGCCTGGTATTAATCCAAAGCATCAGGATTAAAACCAAGGCTCAGTTCTGAGCCCAGCACGGTTTTATTAGCCTTAATTTGGTGTTCCTTAATTCTGACAGCCCAGTGAATACCACCTTTTCAAAAGGGTGTTTTTGTCGAGCGGCCAGAGTGCAAAAGGTCCTAAGGGAGCGTCCAGGCGCTTTCTGTGCGAGCTGCGTGCAGGGGCGGGCTCCGGCCAGTTCTAAAGCACCCCACCGCGGTCCCTTCCTGACGTCCAGAAAACCCTGAATGCGCCCCCTTCGCCCGTGATTCTGTCCCTTCTTGTTTGATCTTCGTTAGCCTTTTTACCATTTCTGAACATGATTTTTATGGAGGGTCAGAAACAGCACAGCAGATAGTTTGCCACTGTCCATGGCAAAATTCTTTGGTTTGTTGTTTCTTTTTAAAATTTGTTGGTAAAAAGCCTCCTTTCTGGCCGGGCCCGGGGGCTCACGCCTGTAATCCTAGCACTTTGGGAGGCCAAGGCTAGTGGATCATCTGAGGTCCGGAGTTCGAGACCAGCCTGGCCAACATGGTGAATCCCCGTCTCTACTAAAATACAAAAATTAGCCTGGTGCGGTGGCAAATGCCTGTAATCCCAGCTACTCAGGAGGCTGAGACATGAAAATCGCTTGCACCAAGAGGCAGAGGTTGCAGTGAGCTGAGATCGCGCTACTGCACTCCAGCTTGGGTGACAGAGTGAGACTCTCCCTCAAAAAACAACAAACCTTTCTCCTTCCCTGACCAGTTCTTTTTGGTGTGCATGGCTTGAGGTGTGTTTATCTTCAGGACAGTGACAGACACTGGGATAGATTTAAAAGATATCTCAAATTAGAGGTTTAAAGATACAGCAATGAGAAGGGAGTAGAGTGAGGGTGACTGTGTTACAGGAAAGGGGTCCTGATCCAGACCCCAACAGGGGGTTCTTGGATCTCATGTAAGAAAGAATTCAGCGCAAGTCTGCAGTGCGAAGTGAAAGCAAGTTTATTAAGAAAGTACAGGAATAAAAGAATGGCTACTCCATAGATACAGCAGTCCTGAGGGGTGCTGGTTGCCCATTTTTATGGTTATTTCTGGATGATGATATGTTAAACAAGGGATGGATTATTTATGCCTCCCCTTTTTGGACTACATAGGGAAACTTCATGACTTGCCATGGCATTTGTAAACTGCATTGGCGCTGTTGGGAGTGTAGCGGTGAGGACGACCAGAAGTCACTCTCATCACCCTTTGGGTTTTGGTGGGTTTTAGCTGGTTCTTTTACTGCAGCCTGTTTTATCAGCAAGGTCTTCATGATCTGTATTTTGTGTTGACCTCCTAACTCATCCTGTGACTTAGAATGCCTTAACTGTCTGGGAATGCAGCCTAGTAGGTTTCAGCCTCATTTTACCCAGCTCCTATTGAAAATGGAATTGCTCTGGTTCACACTCCTCTAACATTTCTTCTCTCCCTTTTATAAGAGAATCATTAATTTTAAGGGTTGTAGAGGGAGGAAGATCCATCTTCTATAACTTCTTTAGGCTGAATAGGGGTGATGATATTCCTTTCTCACTATGAGCATTTCTTGCATTCAGGGTAGAGAGGAGTTCAATCAGAAAGTATAGCTATGGTGGCTGGGCGCGGTGGCTCATGCCTGTAATCCCAGCACTTTGGGAGGCTGAGGCAGGTGGATCACCTGAAGTCAGGAGTATGAGACCAGCCTGGCCAACATGGTGAAACCCCGTCTCTACTAAAAATACAAAAATTAGCCGGGTGTGGTGGCAGGAGCCTGTAATCCCAGCTACTCGAGAGGCTAAAGCAGGGAGAATGGCATGAACCCAGGAGGTGGAGGTTGCAGTGAGCCAAGATTGTGCCATTGCACTCCAGCCTGGGTGACAGAATGAGACTCCCACTCAAAAAAAAAAAAAAAAAAAAAAAGAAAAGAAAAAAGAAAAAAAGAAAGTATCAGTATCGTAAGGTCTATTCACAACTCTTGAGTTTTGACAAAAGGTGATATCTGGAATATTAATAAATGTTTAAGAAAACATTCAGTAAGTTTGTCCTGTATTTCTACACAAAGAGTAGAACAGTAATATATTCCACAAGAGTAATATCAAATAAGTAAAGTTATTCTAAGTAAATTAAATTAGAAGGCTTTTCATGAACTGGGCAGCTGTTAGAACTAAGTTGGTATGGGGTTGTTACTTGATTCTAATATATCCAGAATTAGAATACTGATCCAGATTTTTACATTACCTGTCCCTCTTGTTTCTTCTGTGTAGTAGTCAGAGAGCCCTGGTTGGTTTACAGCAATAAGTAGAGTTAGCCTAAATTGTAGAAACAAACTTAAAAACAATTGATGAGACCAGAAAGTATAACATAGTTTTTGAAACATATTTCTCTCTCTCCAGTTTCTCATTTTTATTAAAGACAAATCATGGTAAGACTGATTTGTTTTATTATACTTGGCCTGATTATTTGTATAAAGTGTAATAAGAATAATTATTTTTCACATAGGTTTTTAATTGGCTTTGATGGAACTCTGTTTCATAAGGAATCTCAGATAAGACTTTTTTAAAGTCAAGTCCTGCCATGGGTTTTTACCCTCAAATACCTATGAATTGGGTAAATTCTTCTCCTTTTGAGGTCCCAAGATAACTTGGGGCTCCTGGACCTGTGAGAAAGTGACATTCTTTACTTAACACAGGTCAGAAACCCTATACAGGGACTGTGTAGGGAAGGTATGAGGCTAGTTCCCCACAGGCCTTTACAAGTTAAGTTTGATTCCTTAAAGGAAAGTACACCATTCTAGTCAAAGTCTTAGTAAAATTAACCAATTTCTCCAATTGTGTCCTGTTACAAAAGAAGACAGAATCTTATTGTACTTATGTAACTAACTATATTGCCATAAGAATACTTACAGCTAGTTTCTAAACTCTGGAGAAATCAGGTAGAAAGAAACAAATATGTTCTAAATTGTGTTCACAGTAGTATACTTTACTCAATTGTTACAAGCTGTAAATAGCTTAAAAGTTTCCTTGACTCTGAAAAACAAAACAAAGGATTAGTAGTGTTTTAAGCAAAGTTAAAAAGATTGCTTCAGTTTTGTATTGGTTCAGTTAATTCCATTAACTCCTCTTCTATTTGATATTCATGAATATTCCAGTTCTTCATGAGAGTTCCGAAAGTTGTTTCCTCTATTCTAATGTTACAATTTTCCAAAGTTATTAGAAAACCTTTATTTAGGAACATCTATTAGAGTTCTATAGTTGATTATAAATCACCTTCTAAAGAGGATTAAAACAAGACAACAATTGTCTGTGGAAGATAAAAAGTTTTAGGACAGCCACTGTTAAAGCCACAACTGATAAGGAAATTTGGTTACTTCTGTGGCACACAAAATTTTACATAACAATTATAAGTATTAATAACATACACTAAGTTACATTAGAATTATAGGAGTTTCCCATAATTTTGGAACATATACTAATAACACATTTATGCAAATATAGTGCAAAGAAAGCAAAATACTATTTCATATTTGATAATGCTTCCTGTATAGTTTTTATACCAAATAAGTGAAATTTCACCTTTACATTAATGTACTATTAATGTTAAACTCAATTTTTAATAAAACCTTATAGACATATTTACCTAATTTTAATGTTTAACCATAAGATTCTTGTAAACCTGCTATAACCCTTTACATTTTTTTTTTGTGAAAGATCAGTGCTCTAAGAAAAGCCCATTGTGCTTTTATTCCAATGTTTAATTTATGGAAAAACTGAATAATATTCCTTTAACTTTAGCCAATATGTTCACATACAGAATCTCTTACAATTAATCTTTATAAACCTTCCACAACTTGTTTAAATTTTTAGATTTTTTTTTTCACTTAAAACAATCCTTTAGTACTCTAGGCTGAAAAAATCCACATTCCCATGACTTCTTATAATATTTCACCAAAAACGCATTTTACTTTCTTTACATGCCTTGCATATAAAGTTGTTTCTTTAGTAGTTTTAATCATGTTATAATATTAACTCTTAGTAATTTTTACTTTTGGTGAAAACCCTGGTCAGTAAGCAATTTTAATTGTGTACTAGGTGTGGAGTCTAGTCTAGGACACCAGGCAGAAGTGTAGCTAAGAGCTGACTCTCTAGCATAGTTAGGGGTGTGGCTAACTCCACATGTCCCCAGGCCTTATCTAGAATCTAATGGCTTTAAGGGAGGTAAATTGAACAATTTTCAAAAGTCAAAGAAACAGTTTGACCTTAAAGTAGTTAGTAAATCTGATATCTGGTCTTAATTTAGACCAAATGTCTACCTTTTGAAGACATTTTACTTTACCTATAATCTTTAAAATTGTCTTTATTTCCAAAAGATTACTAAAGTCATGTGAACAAAAAGGCATTAAAGTTTCTATTTTTCTGACAAAATATTTTATTTAATTGTTCATTTTTCTAAGCCAGTTAATTAGAGCTCTTTTATATATAAACATATGACACATATGACACACAGACAGAAGATTCAGCACTTGTAAGATTTTTCATTGGTTATTTTCTTAATTGGATTACTGGCTTCAAGGTGGAGCCCTTGGAAGAACAGGGCCAGGAAAGCATCCATTTCTAGGGCCAAATAAGCAGCTGAAGGCAAAGACAGATCCCCAAAATTAAGGGTATCATTTTATACTGGTTCCTGGATCCCCAAAAAGAGGGAAATACTGTGGAAGATAGTGTAGTGCTTCTACTCTGTATTTCATTGTAAAACAACCCAAAGCTAATCAGCCCATTTGGTAATCAGCCCATCCCTCAGGGAAGCCTCATCTCCCGAGGGGGTAGGGATGTTTCCTTATCTTCCAGGTGGCCAAGAGCATGTTTCTCTGATACAAGTGTGCAAAGAGTCAAGTATCCCTCTGTAACTACTATTAACTACCTAGTTATTACACATCAAAGCTCTCTCATAATGTGAAGTAATTTCTGATATCCCCAAAACTCAAAGCCATCATATAACATAATGTAAAACAGAACAGAGTCTTTGATTTTGAGAGGGATCTATCTGTTTTTAATTCTTGGGGTTTCATGAGGAAAACAGATTTTTCCCCAAAACGGGGTCTGTGGCACCTCCTCTGTTTTTCCCAAGGAGTCCCGGAAAAACAAGTTCCAAGAAGAGAAAAACATAAAGGCCTTTAAAATATATCTATAGCTTGTTTATCCACTTTTAGTTAAGTTGACTTTTAACCATAGTGCTCTTTAAAAAAGAAATCCTTTCAGATCTCTTATTACCTGACTTCAGCCATGCCAAGCAGCCAATATTTCTAGCTTCTGAACTTTACCAAAGGTAACCTGCTAGGTGCACAGAGAAAGGAAAATTTAAGATAATCCCCAGAGAAGAGAATAGACAAGGTCATGCAAATATTAAGCCAGAAATGATTTACTTCCTAGGTGAGGAATTGAACCCGGATCACCACTGTAAAAGTGTAAAACCTTAGTTACTGAGTTACAGTAGGAGGCAGTTTCCATTTTCTTCCCCAGAAGAAGTCTAGAGTAGTTAATTTTGAGGTTGTAAAGGGTTTTAACTGTTTAATATGATTTTTAGAGTTGACTATGACATGAACCCTAAAATTCCTGTTCCCTGCAAGGCGGAGACCAAGAGAAGGTACCACCACGTGGTTAAAAAGTCAAGCTCCCAAGGACATGAAACAAGGTGGAGACTTCATCCAGTTTTTTTGTTTGTTTCAGGGACCTGCAGCCAAGTTTGTTTACTGACCAGCTTGTTGGGTCGTCTTGAAACGTGGGGTTACAGGTATTCTAAGCCCATGTTTTATTCTACAGAAAAACGAATTCATAGCATAAAATACAACAGTTTAAGACTAGCCTTAGAATTCTTTTTCACATTAATCAAAACTTTACAGAGGAGATAAACACTGGTTTTTGTTTTGTTTTGTTTTTTCCATTCATTTAACCATTTGCACAGACAGAGAGAGAGAGAGAGAGAGAGAGAGAGAGAGAGAGAGAGAGAGAGAGAGAGAGAAGCCAGAAATCTGACTGGTAAGAAATGCTTACCCTTTGGCCGGCATGCCAGGCTTCTGGGTTCCCTTCCTCTGAATGGCCCTAGTGATCCGGTTTGTGGCATCATCGCCCTGGGGGCCAAGCCGCATATAAAAGAAAATTACTTTTTTTCATTCTGGCCAGAGTAAAATACGTGTGATAAAACATAGATATTAGCCACTCTGCTTAGCACCCAATATCAAAGTGGCAAGACTTAAATTTGCCACCAGATGGGCCCTGTCATCTTTAATCCAACCTCTGACTTGGAGTTTCGACACGTGGTCTCTGGGCAAGATGGCTGCCCTGAGTAATAGAAAAGATAAGAAAGGGAAAGGAGAGAGAGAAAAGCATTGCCTGTGGCAGTGTGGGGAAGGCGAAATGCTCAGGGAGGTGAGAAAGACCCACCCATTGCAGCAATATTGAAAAGTCCAGGCGGCTGTTTCTCGGTAGCAAAGGGATATTTTCCAGCCATCCTGTTAGCTCTCAAGTTTCCCTTTTAGGGAGGAAAAAGGTCCCTATGTCCCAGGATCCTGTACATGCCTAACCTTGTCACCCACAGCCATCAGCAAAGAGTGCAAGGCAGATTAATCCAAAGAGAACAGCAGTTAACATCACATAGTGCCAAACCTGTTCTTAACTGAGAGAGACTTTACTGAGAGAGGCCTCTAACCCCCTAAATCCTAGAAGGGACTCTAACCCTCCTAAGTCGGGCCTCTAACTTAAAGTCAAGCATCCTTGCCTTTTATTAACATGGGCCTCTAACCCATTCTGTCTTAGGAGAGACCCTAACTCCCCTAAGTTGGGCCCTTAACCCAATCCCATTCTTTACCTGGGTACCCCACCACTTACCAAAAGTTGTCCCATCAGTGCTGCAGTCTATTTCCTTTGGGTTGGGCAGGGGGGTCTCCTTAGTATTGTCCCTTTTGTGGTTCCCTAGAAAGATGTTACCGGAACCCACCACTTACTGAAAGGTAGCCTTTGGGTGGGGGGTTTCCACAGTATAGTCGCTTCCTTGGTCGCCAGAAAGACGTTACAGGACCCCGACACTTACCCAAAGGTAGCCATTGGGTCAGGGCTACTGCCCTATAGTCCCTTCACGGTCACCAGAAATATGTTACAGGACAGGGGTCCCGATCCAGACCCCAAGAGAGGGTTCTTGGATCTCGCATAAGAAAGAATTCAGGGCGGCCGGGCGCGGTGGCTCACGCCTGTAATCCCAGCACTTTGGGAGGCCGAGGCGGGTGGATCACGAGGTCAGGAGATCGAGACCATCCTGGCTAACAGGGTGAAACCCCGCCTCTACTAAAAATACAAAAAATTAGCCGGGCGTGGCGGCGGGCGCCTGTAGTCCCAGCTACTCGGGAGGCTGAGGCAGGAGAATGGCGTGAACCTCGGAGGCGGAGCTTGCAGTGAGCCGAGATCGCGCCACTGCACTCCAGCCTGGGCGACAGAGCGAGACTCCGTCTCAAAAAAAAAAAAAAAAAGAAAGAATTCAGGGCGAGTCTGCAGTGCAAAGTGAAAGCAAGTTTATTTAGAAAGTAAAGGAATAAAAGAATGGCTACTCCATAGACAGAGCAGCCCCGAGGGCTGCTGGTTGCCCATTTTTATGGTTATTTCTGGATGATATGTTAAACAAGGGGTGGATAATTCACACCTCCCCTTTTTAGACCACATAGGGTAACTTCCTGATTTGCCATGGCACTCGTAAACTGTCATGGTGCTGTTGGGAGTGTAGCAGTGAGGACAACCAGAGGTCACTCTCGTCGACATTTGGGTTTTGGTGGGTTTTAGCCGGCTCCTTTACTGCCACCTGTTTTATCAGCAAGGTCTTCATGACCTGTATTTTGTGCTGACCTCCTGTCTCATCCTGTGACTTAGAATGCCTTCACCATCTGGGAATGCAGCCCAGTAGGTTTCAGCCTCATTTTACCCAGCTCCTACTTAAGATGGAGTTGCTCTGGTTCACACACCTCTGACAACTGCACGATTTTGTTTTGTTTTGTTAAGACAAATAATAACAAAGGCCAGATAGCATTTAAAACTAGTACATAGATGTGGGTCATATGTCATATATTTTTCAAATAAAAGTCACCTATAAAGACTTTAAGGTTCCTTTCTTTTTATTTGCTACTTGCTGAATAAAGGGATAGTAGAAAATACTCCTTTAAGGAGAAGGTATAGCTCAGGGGTAGAGCATTTGACTGCAGATCAAGAAAATACTCCTTTGATCATTTTTAGGCTAGGAAATTTTAGCCAACTTCTTATGCCAAATACACACATGCACACACACACGCTTACAAAATGAGAGCTAGAATAAATTAATAAGTGATGATAATGCTGATCAACTTTCCTGCATCTACATTCTAACTACAAGCTCAACATTAAAAAAACAAATCTACATACAGCTTGGTTAAAGGGTTTCTCAGTTCCCTTCCAGTTTCTAATGTTCTATAAATAACATTATTTCTCAGGTTTGGGGTAGTTCAGGTGAAAGCATATCTTTCTTAAAAACCATAATTATCTGGATAATTAGACAAATACAATAAAATTTAAGATAGTAATAAGTACACACTTTTAATACAAAATCATATTTCGGATGCATACAGATAAAATGAACTCCGGTGCAAATTATCCTGTAAGGTGAATAATTTTCTAATAAGAGTAAGCACTTCCTTATTAGTCTGTTTTATATGTCTGATTTTTCTTGAACTAGGTTCCTGTAAAACCACGCATAGCTTTTTTATACACAAAATGGCTATATTCATAATATACTCAAATTAACAATTCTCAAGAGTCCTGTTAAATCAAGTTTAGCCTAAAGTTGCCTCTGTACGTATTTTAAGTTCAACTTAAAGGTTTTTCTGTACATTGTGAACTATAACAAGTGGAGGTGTAAACAGACCGTAGCTTACACTTGTGCCAATCATTGAGTTTTGGCCAAATGTAGCCAATTGTTTGAACATGTTGAAATAAGGCAAATGCCAACCTGTAACCAATCCAGTTGCTTCTGTGCCTCACTTTCCTTTTTCTGTCCATAAATCTTCTCCCATGTGGCTGTGCTGGAGTCTCTGAGCCTACTCTGGCTGGGAAAGCTGCTTGATTCGCGAATCGTTGGTTGTTCAATTAAACTTCTTTAAATTTAATTCAGCTGAAGTTTTTCTTTTATCAGTCAAATAAATACAAAGCTGAGGAGGCTGGGTGGCATTTCTTCTCTGTAAACAAGAAAAGGGTAGGGACAAATGTCATTTATATAAATATGTCCTAGAATTTAAAATCACCTTTTTTTTTTTTTTTTTTTTGAGATGCAGTCTCTGTTGTCATCCAGGCTGGAGTGCAGATCTCGGCCCACTGCAACCTTCACCTCCCAGGTTCAAGCGATTCTCCTCCCTCAGCTTCCTGAGTGGCTGGGACTACAGGCACGCGCCACTAAGCCCAGCTAATTTTTGTATTTTTAGTAGAGATGGGATTTCGCCATGTTGGCCAAACTGGTCTCAAACTCCTGACCTCAGGTGATCCGCCTGCCTCGGCCTCCCAAAGTGCTGGGATTACAGGTGTGAGCCACTGTGCCTGGCCTGAAAATCCTTGTTTAAATTCAGATCAAATCTTAATCTTTTTTTTTTTTTTTTGGCCTTTCCTGTTTATTTGCTTCAAAGGTTTTCAGGAGCAGTGATGAGAATTATTCCACATGTGCTGGATAGATTTTAGGCTTTAAAAGAGGCAAGATGCCTCTGACTTTGTCAGCATGAAAAGACTGCCCTAAGCAGTCTTCAACATACGTTGTTAAAGACACTTGACTTTTTGTCTTGTAAAAAAAAAAAAAAAAAAAGAGAGATACAAAACGTAGGGCTATCTCTTGATCAGTGGGGAAAAAAAGTCACTTAGAAAATATAAAAGTATTTTAACCGCTCCATTAAATAAATCTGTGCCAAATTTACATCTTTGTCAAGAGAAAATAAGATCAAATTTAAATATTTTATATTTTAACTGAATTATGAGTAATGTATTCTTTACATAAGTCAATTTAATGTGGCTCTTTGTGGACATGTTTTCATTTGATGTTGATGTTCTTTCCAGAAGTTTTAGAGAAGGGAAAATTGTGGGGGGGAAAAGAAAGATTAATACACTGGCTTACAGATTTCAGTTAAGCCAAGATAGGAAAGGAAACAAAGTTGTAGGTTATGGTGATAACTTGAACTTTAACTTATAACACTAAAAATACTAACACTCCTTCAAAACTCAGCAATTTGAAAATTAATTTGTGAACTTTGCTGGAGTGAGATTTCTCACCTGAGCATTTTCTCTGCTTTTTGTAAAGCAAAGAGAAGACTTGATACAAACCACCTGTTGTGCTACCCACCTTATCCAATTAGACAAGTCTTTTGTCTTTGTGGAAATAATAACCCATATGAGTCACTACTTTCAGACTAACCAAATCTGAAAACCCTGCTCAGGGTAGTCTTTTCGTGCTCACAAAGTTAGAGGCATCTTGCCTCTTTTAAAGCCTAAAATCTATCCAGCACATGCGGAATAATTCACATCACTGCTCCTGAAAACCTTTGAAGCAAATTAAACAGAAGAGGCCAGAACAACAACAACAAAAAAGATTAAGATTTGATCTGAATTTAAACAAGTTAACAGTAACCCTATATTATTCCATATTTTACCCAGCTGTTTTGGGTATTTAATGAATTTGAACAAGGGAGCAGATCTGTGTTAAGGATTAGAGGCTATAAAGGTTCAAGAGGATTCGAAACCTTTGCTGAACTACGTATCTCTTACCCTGGCTTCTTGCTTGGAAGACTTTTAGGATTCAACGCCATTGACTTCTTTCTTATTTTATTTTACTGCAAAAATCTGGTTTTCTTGTCATTGCTTCCCAAACCAGATCCCTCAAATATTTAAAAACTATAAACAGTATATGTCATGCAGAGTGGGCTCTAAGTCATTTAGCCTCATAGGACACTGGGGTTTATTTCTGAACTCATTCATAATCACCTGTGTCGACTGCAATGAAAGAGGCTTTATTTCAGTTTTACTCTTTTTCTAGGAAGGCATGAGAAAGAAAAAGACCAAATATTACCACATTTAGAGTAAAGTTGCAACCACTTCTCAAATTATCACTTCTCCAAAAAGAGTGAATCTCCTTAGTTTTCCCAGAATTGTAGAGAGAAAGATGAACATTTTCATAGATTAAAAAATTTGATGTTTAATAGAAGCTGATTCTGTGGATTAAGTTCAAATGGAGAGCAAGAGGGACATACAGTCACTCCTCAGGGTAGTTGGGGGATTTGTTCCAGGACCCACCCCAAGGTTTTACAGAACATGGACAATGAGACTCGAGTTCATGCTCTTAATTAAGTGCCATTTTTGACTGCCTCTGTAGTCACCAGAAAGATTAGAGCGATGTTGGAATTGTGCAATGGCTTGCAAAATAGGTAATACAGATGAAAGGAGAAGAAAACATTGCATAAAATTGATCTGAAAACGTAGCAAGACCCTGACTCTACAAAAATAAAAATAAAAAATTAGCTGGGCATAGTGGTGTGGGCCTGTATTCTCAGCTGCTCAGGAGACTGAGGGAGGAGAATCATTCAAGCCCAGGAGTTGCAGGTTACAATAAGCTATGATGGCACTACTGCACCCCAGCCTGGGCAACATAGACCCTGTCTCAAAAAAAAAAAAAAAAATCCAACAAGAGGATGTATGCTTCCTAACTCAATTTGGCATTTGGGAAATATTTCTAGAGTACCAAGAATAAATCATTGATCAAATGGGATGATAGCAGCAAAGGTGAAGATATCCTAGAAGATGGGATTGATTTTCTACAAAGGAAAGCAATAGCATCACTACTTCTCTGTTAGTAAGAGTAAGTAGACAACTACAATATGTACAAAGTAACAAATAATATTTTTTGTTCATATAGAAAATTTAGGAAATGTACAAAAATTACAAAATAAAAAAAATCATCCATAGTCTCACCACTCAGAGATAGTTGCTATTTTTTTTGGTAATGCACATGTAATCTACATATATAATACACATGCACAGGTACATTTTAAGTAGAATTAAATCTTATATATAATGTGTTATCTGCCTTTTTAGTCATTTATTATATCAGATAAATTTTCCTATTCCATTAAAAAGTCTTTGAAAATATTCTTCCTAATGTTACACGTATATATCATAATTAAACCAATTCCCTAGAATTGGGCATCTAGTAATTCTGTTTTTTGCTATTATAAGTAGCTCCATATTATACAAGTATATTTTTATGGAAATCTCTGATTATTTAATCAATATTAAATAACATTTTTTAAGTTCTTTATACATACTGCCATATTGTCTTCCAAAATGGTTGTATTCATTTACTTTCCCATGAACAAGACACAAAATGATCTTTTCACTGCTGGGTGATGATATATAAAAAAAAATTTTCTACCAACTGAATGGGGTTGGGGGAGAGAAGCATATTATTATTTGAAGTTGTTTCATTATTAGGTTGAATATTTTAATATGTTTCTTTACATTTTTGCCTTTAATAAATTATCTTTGATGTCCTTTGGCTTTTTTTTTTTTTTTTTTTTTGCTATTGGCATGCTTGTCTTGTTTATTTTTAAGAGCTCTTTACATATTGAAAATATTAAATAATTTCATGAAATTACATTTGGACCTATTTTTCAAGGCCCAGACTAAATTATGCATCGTTCATTATATTTTTCCTGACTTAATCTGCCTAAGTCAAATCTCCTGCTTCTAAGTCCTAATACAATATTCAATACTGAATTATACACTGTTTGCAATTCTTTAGAGTTTTTTCTTTTATCCTCCATAATAACTTTTCAAAGGAGAGTTCATGTATTTTAACAACTACAAAGATGATCAACTTGACATCTCTGAATTCTCAGTGTCAATTGCTGTGACAGAGTTACTGGAATTGGGTGGGGTTCAGCCCAGTTTCCTTAGCTACAATGTGGTTATTCTTGGGACATGACCAGGCTTTTTTTTTTTTTTTTTGAGACAGGGTCTTGCTCTGTCGCATGGGCTGGAGTGCAGCAGTGCGATCTCAGCTCACTATAGCCTCCGCCTCCCAGGTTCAAGTGATTCTCCTGCCAGAGCCTCCCAAAGTAGCTGGGACTACAGGCATGTGCCACCATGCCTGGCTAATTTTTGTATTTTTAGTAGAGATGGGGTTTCACCATGTTGGCAGGCTGGTCTCAAACTCCTGACCTCAAGTGATCCTCCCAGCTCAGCCTCCCAAAGTGCAGGGATTACAGGCATGAGCCACAGCGCCTGGCCTCATAGTTTATTTTAAATATATGAGACATAATTCAAAGAGAGCTTATAGTAAGAAATAGAACCAAAAAAAGAAATTTTGGATTTTTTGTAAAGAGAGTTGAAATATTTTTTCTCATAATAATTTCTTTAATGATTCTTTATAAAGAATATTAAATTTTTCCAAACTTAATTTTATGGTTTGCTTACATAATAAACCAGGGGTGTCCAATCTTTTGGATCCCCTAGGCCATGTTGGAAGAAAAATTGTCTTGGCCATACATAAAATACACTAACACTAATGATAGCTGATGAGCTAAAAAAAAAAAAATTGCCAAAAAAATCTCATAATGCTTTATGAAAGTTTATGAATTTGTGTTGGGCCACATTCAAAGCAGTCCTAGGCCACATGCAGCCTGTGGGCCTCAGGTTGGACAAGCTTGATGTAAAGCATTTACATGAGTCACCTTAAAATTACAGCACAGATAAGCAATGATAATCGAAATAAAATTAAGCATCTTAGGGCTTTCAACATTTGTTTCCTCTTAAATGACTTGCTCTAGAATCCAAGTCTTTATGAGTTATTTGGATGTCCTGAATGAATGTCTTTATCTTTCTTTTTATTAGTAATAGGAACTTATTTTGAACCAGTGTTCACCCACAAAAACCTTTTATTTAAAAATCACTCTGAAATGGAGTGGCTCCAGGGATGGTCTAGAACCCAATGGAGAGGAATCTGAAATCACTTCCTCTAAGGAGGGAATCTATCTACCTATCTATATCTATCTAACTAGAAAGATAGAGTGGGGTGCATACTTGACTCGTCTACTTGTATTATTTTTTGCGCAATCTAATATAATTTATCTGGGGAGAGAACTAATGAGGAGGAGGAAATGTTGTATGAAAAGGTGAAATTCATGCCTCCTCTCTGGAACAGAGGCCTGATTTGAATGTTATTAACATAGCTGGACTTCCAGGCCTTCTGAAATGGTCTTTCATTTCCATATGAATATAGGAAAACGCTCCGCTTAGGGAGGGGGAGATGTTGGGGAACAGACCTCTTTGCCTACATCTCAGCTAATTTATATGCTCTCCAATGGAGGTCATATCGATATGAGGCCCAACCCCTGTCAGCTTTGTGGGTCCCTTAACCTGAGAACCTTGAAGCCCATTGAGAGCTATTCATACTTGGCAGACTGATTTCTTCCGTCATTTTGTCATAGTAACTGACAATTCACTGCCATCCAAGTGTATCTGGGAGCACAATGCCCACATAAATATTGTTGGCAATTCTGAGCATATCCCTTTGTGGAAATAGTAGGTTAATTTCCTTCTGCCGCTCGACTTTCTATAGCTATGTGGCAGAAGATCATTTCCACGGGAGCCATGTAGCCGACAGGCCCAGCAGGGCTTGTTTTGAAGAAGCACAGAGTTTAGAATCCCCCATCAGTGCAGAATAAAATTAATCAAAGTTTCAAACACAGGCTAATCTGAAAAGGGAGATGGGGTTAATAGGGACATAAAAACTTTGATAAGAACCAGGTGCAGCCCAAGTCCTAAAACTAGTCTAGAAAGTTTCAGGCATGAAATTAACAGACGCAGGAAACTGTCTTTACTTTCAAACAACAATAATCACACAAGGGACAAAAGTCATTGAACCTTCTTAATCACACCAGCCTATTTGAAAGGTGCACTCTGAGCTGTGCTGACTCACAGAGTAGGTGGGGGACTTCTTGAAAGCAGTGCACAGAGTTCGGGGTGGCCTTGGTCTACGGAGGACTTTCTTGTTGCATCCCCCGATGTTAATCCAATCATCACTGAATGGAGAGGCAGTCACAGTATGGCACGGCAGAAAGAGCAAGAGCTTTGGTAGTAAACATTCCTGGATTCGATATCAGGCTCCCCCACTTAGCCATGGTAGTCTAAGTCCCTTAACCTTTCTGAGCTCAGTTTCACTACCTGTAAAACGGGATTATAAAAGTACCCACTTTATGGGGCAGCCATAAGGATTAAATGAGAGAATTTATTCATTCAATAAATCTTTTAAGTGTCTTCTTTGAATTAGGCACAGCATTTAGGACTGGTGAGTGAAACTGTTGGGGTCGGGGGAGGTCTCTGTCTTTGATTTTAGTGCATCCAGTTAGAATAGAAAATAAAATTCCTTCAGTGCAGGACTTGACTCTCTGAGTTAGCTTGGGAGAGTCAAGGAAGGCTTCTCAGAAAAGATAGCTCTTGAGATTTGAAAGAAAAGATGTTTGTCAAGCAGACCAGCAGAATACAGGCATCCCAGGATTGTGTGAAGGCCATGAGCAAAGACTAGAGGGTTGCATGAGGGCACATTCATTGTTGCTAGAGTTTAATGTGCAAGAAGCATGTGGTAGAAGACACTGCTGAGTAGAAAGAAGGGGACCTAATCACACTGAGCTTTGTGTATGCCCATTGCAGAGGAGTTTGGATTTTATATTGTAATCACAAGGAGCCTGTGAGATATGCCTGCCCTGTTGAGGGTTTACTATGGAGCATGTGCTGTGCTCAATTTCTGTACTATCTCAACAACTCATAAAGTGTCAGGCCTATAAAATGGCAATACGATTTCTCTAGTCAGGGGTAATCAGAGCTGTTGTCCCATGGGAGTTGATTTTCTAATTAGTTCCTTGTGATGGAAAATGGTGAAACAAGTTTGAGTGTGGGTGTGCAGGGAGAGGGATGAGAAACCTTTTGAAAAATTCTACTCATGTCTGGGGTTAAGAGGCATGGAACCACCTCTAATTGATTTCTTTATCTCTCTGAACCTCTCTTGGCCTCTCTGGTATGTGTGTAAATGACATCTGCCAAGCCTTAATGTAGCGCTTTTATGGCATGAGGGATGGCTAGCATCTTAAAAAATTCAAGTGCTATCTAAGGCTATAATCTGCTGCAATTTTCTTCTTCCTGTTTCTGAAGTGTGAGGCCAGGATGCTGGAACATCTGAAAGAGCCCAAGCTTAAAGAGAGGGGAGCTGCAAGCTTCCCAAGTCCAATTAAACAGAAGACAGGATTCCCTCGGAGGTTAGTAACATCCTTTGCTGCTGAGGCTCATGTATGAGATTCAGGACTTTGTGGGAGATATAGGGAAGACAAATCCTAGAAATCCAGATGCTTGGACTTTACCACCCACCGGCTATGTGACCTTGAGGAGGTCACTTAACTCCTGTGAGTTTCAGCTCCCTCATCTGAAAAATGAGAATAAATGATAATGCCCACCTTGATTACTGCATGGGCCAGCAGGGGCTGGGATTACCCTGTGTTCTGGTTATCCGTTGCAGCATAACAATGACTACAGAACATAATGGCTTAAAACTATAACAACATCTATTTTGTTTACAAACCTACAATCTGAACAGGGATCAGTGGGGACAACTTGTTTCCGCTCCACCTGATACCAGCCGGGGCTACTCAAATGCTAGGCCTGGGCAGGGCACAGTGCCTCACCCCTGTAATCCCAGCACTTTAGGAGGCTGAGACGGGCAGACCACCTGTGGTCAGGAATTCAAGACAAGCCGGCCCAACATGGTGAAACCCCGTCACTACTAAAAATATAAAACTTAGCTAGGCATGGTGGCACATGCCTGTAGTCACAGCTACTTGGGAGGCTGAGGTGGGAGAATTGCTTGAACCTGGGAGGCGGAGGTTGCAGTGAGCCAAGATCGTGCCACTGCACTCCAGTCAGGGTGACACAGCAAGACTCCGTCTCAAAAAAAAAAAAAAGGCTCGCTCCTTCCCACGTCTGGGAGTTGATGGTAAGTCTGTCAGTGCCTCCTCATGACACGGTGGCATGGTGGTGGCAGATTAAAGGGCGAGCACCTGAGATAAGCAGAGTGCCAAGTCAAAGCTATACCATTCTTATGACCTAGCCTCAGAAGTCAGGTAGCATCACTTCTGCCATTTCCCTTGGTTAGAGCAGTCACAAGCCCCCACAGGATTCAACGGGAGGAAACACAGACCCTCCCCCGCCACCCCTCTGCAGAAGGAACAGCAGTGATGTTATAAGAGGGTGTGGGATGGGATGTATGTATTGATGGAGCTATCTTTGGAAAACACAATCTTCTACTCCACGTGTAGCAAACAGCTTTATTAAGTTTAAAGCATCATACAAATGATGCTGCTAACACTTGGGCCTTTCACTTAAGTGCTGGCTCACAGATTTAAAGAGTACTATTAAGCTCTGTATTTATTCAGATAAGCAATATTTATACCTATTAAATGCAGTTACTGTCCAAGACATGTTTTTTTGTTGCTGTTGTTTTGAGACGGAGTCTTGCTCTGTCGCCCAGGCTGGAGTGCAGTGGTGCAATCTCAGCTCACTGCAACCTGTGCCTCCAGGGTTCAAGCTATTCTCCTGCCTCAGCCTCCTGAGAAGCTGGGACTACAGGTGCCTGCCACCACGCCCGGCTAATTTGTGTGTGTGTGTGTGTGTTTTTGTACAGACAGGGTTTCACCATGTTAGCCAGGATCGTCTTGATCTCCTGACCTCGTGATCTGCCCGCCTCAGCCTCCCAAAGTGCTGGGAATACAGGCGTGAGCCACCGCACCCAGCCGTCCAAGACACTTTTAAGCACAGGAACTCATTTCTCCCATAAAACAACCATAAGAGGTAGGCTTTATGATCCCTGTTTTATAGGAAACTGAAGCTCAGGGCATGTATGTGATAGCTTTATTCATTCACTCAATAAATATGTATTGAACCTCTACTTTCTGCCAGGCAATATGTTCCAAGGGGAACAATAATAAGCAAAACAGACATAATCTCTACTTGATCTAGTGGAGAGAAAAATAAAAAACAATACTGTAATCATAAAATACATTGATGACCTTTGTGATCAACATCATGATGGGAAGACCCCCATATAGATGGAGTCAGGGAAGGATTCTCTATGGAAATGATACCTTAAATGACACCTGAAGAAAGAGTAGGAGTGAGGACAGGCAGGAGAGCATGCCAGGCAAAGGGACCAGTCCATGCAAAGGTCCTGTGGTGGAGGGAGAAGGGTATAGCTGGAGTATAGAGAGTGAGGAGGGGCTTGCTTTGAGAGCAGCCAGAGGGGTAGACATGCACAAAAGCAGATCTTTGCCCAATCATAAGACAGAAGCTGCAGACTCAGGGCTTGAACGTAGGTCTTCTGCACACCCATTGAGGGCCTTCAACCCAAGACAATCGCCTGGATTGTGCTAGGCAGAGAGCTACCTTCCTGTCATCTCCAAAAGACCATTATACAGGTTTGGTTGAACCATGTGTTTCTCCACTCAAGTAACAGGCTCTTGAAGGGCTGCATGTTCTCCCTCTTTGATTAATCTCTGTGTAATATTAAGTGTAGAGCCTCAGCTAATTACTCCCAGACTGACAGTGAATAATGCAAACTCCTCTGTTAATTACTTTTTTGAGATAGAGTCTTGCTCTGTTGCCCAGGCTGGAGTGCAGTGGCATGATCTCGGCTCACGGCAACCACCACCTCCTGGGTTCAAGTAATTCTCATGCCTCAGCCTCCTCAGTAGCTAGGATTACAGGCGCATGCCACCACGCCCAGCTAATTTATATATTTTTAGCAAAGACAGGGTTTCACCAATTTGGCCACGCTGGTCTTGAACTCCTGACCTCAAGTGATCTGCCCACCTCGGCCTCCCAAAGTGTTGGGATGACAGGCATGAGCAACAGCGCCTGGCCAATTCCCTCTTAGCCCCCAAAAGGCAAATGCCCAAGCACAGCCCTAAGACCAAAGGGCCTCCCTTGGAATCAGGATGGCACATTAGTGAAAGAAATAAGAAAGCAGGACCTTTTTCAAAGCCTCAACCTGCCCTTCTGTTAAATAGGAGAAATTCTGCCCAACTACTTCTTGCTGAAGTTATTAAAAATTAATAGCACCAAATCTAAGATAATCAGTTCAGTTACATACCCAGTGCAGGGATGGCATCCTTTGCTGTTTTTGCAGGGGAACCAGTAAGCTGGAGCAGATGGAACAGGAAGGCCCCAGGGAGAGAGAATCTCAGCACTCAGATGCACCATCAGAAAAGAATGTTTGCAGACAGTGAAATGTGTGCTACAGCACGCACTTCCTAGCAGCCCTTTGACTCGCTTACCCAGTGGCTGAACTGTTTCCAAAATAGTTCCGTATAGGCTTTTGAAAGAAAACAGCCTGGTTTCTCTGCTGGCAATTGTTTAGGCTACTGGAAGCTTGGACATTAAAAAAAAAAAAATTCTCTCTCTTTAGCCAAAGACAGATTACTGGATCCTCTGACATGAGGGAAAAATGATTCCTTGGAGATAGGCACTATGTAAAAGGTATTCCGATTGTCACTGTCATTCACAGTTTTCAGATCTGTTTTATTATGGTGTCCAGTAATAGAATAGTTAAACCATGATCCTCTACATAAATCTTTTTCTCATGTGTTTATTCATAACAACAACAACAACAACAACAACAAAATGCCAACTTAAATGACAGGAATTAGAATTGCTCACCAAAGCCAGGTAAAACATTTCAAAGTTAAAAAGAAAGGACACCCACTTTTCCAATTCATCTCAGCAAACTGCTCTGAGTTTCTTTCATAGTAGCTCAGTCATTATTCTGGCAACAAGACCATAACAGTTTTCATCTTGAACAGCTATTACTGATGAGCTACACTTGAAATTTCCATTCACTTAGAAGGATTACAATCTCAGTTATAGACTTCTCATCTGGGATAAAACTCAGTAAAATGATTCTTACATGAGAAACCCTCAAAATAGCCACTGAGATGAGACTAGGTTGGAAATAAAAAGGCAGTTAGGAAAAGAGTTAATCTTTGGGGGAAAATATCCTCCCTGTAGTTTTCATTTCAGTAACTCTTTCATTGTGAAAAGAATCACTTTAAGATCACACATTGATGTGCTTCTGTCTAGGAATTAATACATTCCATGTGGTCATCTACCCTTTCTGGGCAGAAGTCTTTATTTCTAACCATGTTTAGGTTCCAAAGTAGGTTATACTTGGTTGCCATAGGGTGCCAGTAAACTATTGTGAAAAGTTGTCTTTTTTTTTAAAGTAAGCTCATAGGCAGATCTGAGGCAATGATTAAATTGTTGCTTATAATTAAAAATACCCTGAGAACATAATAATTATGCTCCCTTTGTCACCGGCATAAAAAATTTCCTGATGTTTTCAGACTAACCTGGTAGCAGCTGTCTAACAATCAATCAACACATCATTGACCAGATCTTCTAACTGTGAACTATAAATCCCATCTGCAGCATCCCAGACTGAGGTTAAGAGCATTGTGGAAAATGGGGGACAGCCCAGTATAGCAAGACCTTAGAAAGCAAGGGCAAATATGAGGGAAGGTGACACTGGAGAGCTCTGTGGTGCCTGGTCTTATACACAAGATCTAAAACTCTGTACTCTGTGGCCCTTGCTGTCTTGGAGACCCAACCTGTGACTATGAGCCATTCTTGTGATTGCATTCAAACAAACCTCCACTCAGTTACAAATGAATGAGTAAATACTTGCAATGGAAAAAAATTTAGACATCATAAAAAATAATTATTTTCTATGAAGATGGAAATGAGAACTTAGGTACTATACTCACAGGTCTAATATCCATAGTTGTGATGAAAACATCCATCCATCTTGTTCTATGGTGATGTTTCAGACATGGTGTTGGACTCCTGAAATAAAGTGATTATCAATATAGACCTTCAACATTTTCCCTGCCATCGTGGAGCTACAACCCGGGAGGAATGCACTCAATGAACTTGCGAGTCTGAATGTGGTGGGTGTTAGAAGGGAGACATGTCAACTCCCATAGGACCCGAGTTTTCTGTTGGTTGTGGTTAGGGAAGGTTTCCTAGAGGAAATGGCACTGAAGCATCTAATGCTACGATCTTATGTTGTAGGGAGAGGGAGAGGCGGTAGAGCATCCCAGGCAGAGAGAATAACGTATATAACAGCCCCATGGTGGAGAGACAATGCCTGACAAATATGCTGAGAGGAATTAAAGGTTTTAAATTATAGCCCGTGCAGCAAGGGTGTGGGGAAAAGAGATGAAAAGCGGGGTCTGTAGAGATTGCCAGGGGCCACAGCGTGAACATTTGCCAGCCAAGTTAAGGCATTTGGATTTTATCCAAATTCAACGAGCCATTCAGGGTTTTTAAACAGAAGAGTGACAAGAGATCTTTATTTCTTAAAGACCCCTCTGTCAATCGAAGAATAAACAATGGCTTTATCTGTGTCAGAGAGGTTGGGGAGAAACCAGGTAAAGGCTGTTGCAGTCGCACAGGTTAAGAGATAGTGCTGGCCTAGAGGTAGATGGTTGTATTTGTTCTATTTATTTACCCAGATTAATAGAAATCACATTTTTGCATTTTTATCTCATTATATAGCATAATCAAACTATGATAGGTAAGTTAGACCAAAGAGTTTAATACAAGTCAATCCAAATTTATTATTTTTATTTATTTAGAGACAGAGTTTCACTCTTGTCAACCAGGCTGGAGTGCAGTGGCACAATCTTGGCTCACTGCAACCTCTGCCTCCCGGGTTCAACTGATTCTCCTGCCTCAGCCTCCCGAGTAGCTGGGACTACAGGCACACGCCACCACACTCAGCTAATTTTTGTATTTTTAGTAGAGATTGGGTTTCACCATGTTGGTCAGGCTAGTCTCAAACTCCTGACCTCAGGTGATCCACCCACCTTGGCCTCCTTTGGCTGGGTTGCAGGTGTGAGCCACCACAGCTGGCCCCAACTTTATTAAATGAACCTAATCTAAGTACTAACATTTCTAAATTTGTAGAGAATTCTATGAAAATGAGAAAATGTTGAGAGGACTCAAGTTATATTAGGATGGCTCAGTTATATATTCATAAATCTAAAACGATATACTATAAATAATACTGAATGCTTACTATTTGTATGCCCCTCTTTGCTTCCAAAAAAAAAAAAACCACACACACACAAACAAAAAAAAAAAAAAACAAAAATACAATCCTATAACTTTCTTAGTAATGGTTTTCCTCTCAGTTGACATCCTAACGGGTGGAGCCAAAAGTCTTTAACTTCAAAGAATGCCAATTTGGGATTCTCTGGGTCTGATTCAAGCACTGGAAACAACAGCAAAGAAAACAGGAGACTTGCTCAATACCCCCACCCATTCTCCTAAATAATTATGTCACTATTTTAGGTGAAATCACCATCACACGTTTACTATAACTGTGCAAATATTATTTATTAATGTGCTGGTATTATACTATGGTTACATTTCCTTTACTGTGTAACTATTTTTTTTTTTTTGAGATGGAGTCTTGCTCTGTGGCCCAGGCTGGAGTGCAGTGGCACGATCTTGGCTCACTACAACCCTCCTGGGTTCAAGCGATTCTCCTGTCTCAGCCTCCTGAGTAGCTGGGATTACAGGCGTGCACCACCATGCCTGGCTAATTTTTTGTATTTTTAGTAGACATGGGGTTTCACCATGTTAGCCAGGCTGGTCTCGAACTCCTGGCCTCAGGTAATCCGCCCGCCTCAGCCTCCCAAAGGGCTGGGATTACAGGCGTGAGCCAATGCACCCGGCCTATTATATAACTTTTTATTTTTCCTGAAGTGAATACTTTCTTCTTTTTTGTTTACGTCGCTCTCTATGTAACTATCATTAGTTGTTCTAAAACTCTACATCAAAATTTTATTATTTTTTATTTTAGTTTAGTATTTTGAGATGGAGTCTTGCTCTGTCTCCCAGGCTGTAGTACAGTGGCGTGATCTCGGCTTACTGCAGCCTTCGCCTTCTGGGTTCAAGCAATTCTCCTGCCTCAGACTCCCAAGTGGCTGGGATTACAGGCATGCACCACCGCGCCCAGCTAATTTTTTGTATTTTTAGTAGAGATGGGGTTTCACAGGCTGGTCTTGAACGCCTGACCTTAAGTGATTCACTGTTTCAACTTCCCAAAGTGCTGGGATTATAGGTGTGAGCGACTGCGCCCAGCAAAAAATTGTAAAACACCTCGGAGTGCTGTTCTCTTTTCCATATCAGAGTGCTGTTCTCTTTTCCATATGGTCAAATGCAACAGGTGACAAAGATTCTCTCTTCAGCCAAACTCTACTTAAACTCCCCTGAACTTCAAAGTAGGCCTTACATATTTCTCTCTGCATTGTTCAATTTCAGCAGGAATCCCAATGAATTAGTTTAACCAGAATCCTCCACCCTTGATACCTGATCACCCTGGCCTACCTTTTGGGAGAAGTTTATTAGGTTTGTTTAGCCAGAATCTGTCCTTTCCCCTGTGTTAGGCCATTCTTGCATTGCTATAAAAAAATACGTTAGACTGGGTAATTCACAAAGAAAACAGGTTAAATTGGCTCCTGGTTCTGCAGACCATGCAGGAAGCATGCTTTGGCATCTGCTCAGCTTCCGGGGAGGCCTAAGGGAGCTTTTACTCATGGCAAAAGGCTAAGTGGGAGGAGGCATGTCATATTGCAAAAGCAGGAGCAAGAGAGAGTGAGTGTGAGACACCACACACTTTTAAACAACTAGATCTTGCAAGAACTCACTCACCACCAAGGGCATGGTGCTAAGCCATTCATGAGGGATCTGCCCGCCGATCCAAATACCTCCCACCAGACCCCACCTCCAAATTTTGGGGATTACAATTTCACATAAGGTTTGGCGCGGACATATATTCAAACTATATCAACCCCTGATGTTTCCTGTCAGTAACTTTTCATGCAGTGACCACCACCCTGCTTTTTGGCTGGACGTTCCCACTTGCCCATGCTGTGTTCGGAGTTGAGTGCAATCTTTCTTTCCCACTGCAAATTCTATCTTGGTGGTTTCTACACCTATTGTGAATAAAGTGAATAAATCACTTGAATAAAATGGTTCCTACAGCTATTTCCCTTGAATAAGTCTATCTTACTGTGCTTACCAAGTGTCATAGAATCATTTTTTAACACAGGTGACTGCCAGCTCTGTTTTCCTCAGAAACTTTCCATTTTCCTGCTCCTCTTTGCCCCACCTGGTCCTGCTGTCCCTAGACTTGCCTTTGTTTCTCTTCTGGGTTGGATCCTTATTTCCAGAACCCAATGTCTTCTTTCTTGGTTTATACCCTCTTTTGGTAAAACACATCTTCCTGAAGCTTCTTGAGAAAGGATGGAAGACAGGTTCCTCGTTGCTAAGAGTCCCAGTCCTCATTTCTAAGAATCCTGCTCCGTTGCAGCCTTCTTTAAGGCAGAGGCCATATGCTATGGTTTTTTTTATCTTTCAGGCTCAACATTCCCATTCTTCCACCAGTCATTCTTCATCATAAAGCCCTGAAATGATCTCAGTAACTTATCTGTTTACCTGTCTATTGTTTTTCTGCCTTGCATGCTTTATTCAAATATATTCAATGGAAAATGTATTTTCCATTCATAGGACCCCCATCTCACCCTGCCCCACCAAAACTGTTGAAAGCATGATTAACAAAAATGGTAGTGTAGAAAGAGCATGAGTTTGGGAGTTGGACAGCCTTATGCTCAAATATTGGCCTTGTGCTTTTAGTTCTGAGACTCTGAGGGATCTACTTAACATTGCTGAGATCCCATTTTCTCATATGTCAAATAAGAGTGACCATCTCTCATTTGCATACCAGGTGATGATGCTGATATAGTTAAGGGTTGAGTTGTCATGATATCTGTAACTTACTTTCAAATGGTTAGGTCTCCACCTTCCCAAATATACACATACACATGCAGAGAACAGATGTGAAAAAATGGTAACAATTAGTGAACCCAAGTTAAGGATATGCAGGTGTTTATTGTACTTTTTTTTTCAAACTTTTCTGTAGTTTGACAATTTCCAAAATACACATTTGAGGCACGGGGAAAAGCAGAGCTATCTTACAGGGTCTTTGTTAGGATTAAAGGAAGCTAATGATGAAGCACTTAGTATGCCTGGTTATATCAGATGCTGAATAAATGTTAATGTCCTTCATTCCCTGGGGCTAATCCCAACTGTAGACTGGCCATCAGCCAGCCCTGCAGAGGGCTCCCTTTTAACCTCACAACCCAGTTGTAGAAACTTGTCTCTTGACTTTGCTCCCTATGCTAGGCCCACAAATGGCCTCCCAAAAGATACCCACATCAAATCTGTTGAACCTATGTTACTTTATTTAGTTAAAGGCATTTACAGATGTAATTAAGGATTTTGAGATGAGATCATCCTAGATTATCTTGGTGGGCCCTAAATCCAATGGCAAGTGTCCTTACAAGAAACATACAAAGGAAAACAGACAGAAGAGAAGGCTGGCCAGGCATGGTGGCTCACGCCTGTAACCCTAGCACTTTGGGAGGCCGAGGCGGGCAGATCACTTGAGGTCAGGAGTCCGAGACCAGCCTGGCAAACATGGTGAACCCTCATCTCTACTAAAAATACAAAAATTAGCTGACCATGATGGTGCATGCCTGTAATCCCAGCTACTTGGGAGGCTGAGGCACGAGAATTGCTTGAACCCGGGAGGCGGAGGTCCAGTGAGCCAAGATTGCACACTGCACTCCTGCCTAGGTGACAGAGCAAGACTCTGTCTCACAAAAAAAAAAAAAAAAAAAAAAAAAAGAGGAGAAGGCAGTGTGAAGACAGAGGCAGAGATGGGAATGATGTGGCCACAAGCCAAGGAAGCCAGGGAATGCTGGCAGCCACCAAAGTTGGAAGAGGCAAAGAACATATTTTTCTCTTAGAGCTTCCAAAGAGAGTACAGCCCTCTAACACCTTGAGTTTAGACTTCTGGCCTCCAGAACTCTGAGTTTCAAGCCACCATGTTTGTGGTCATTTCTTATGGAAGGCCTAGGAGACTAATATACTCCCCCTGCCAAGTCCTCAACTTGTGCTTCTATTCATGCAGCCTGGCTCTGCCCAAGTCTTCCCATAGCTCTTTCTAAGCTTCTGAGACTTCATTTCCACAGCCAGGGATCCACTCCTTGTCATGGGCACTCCTTTGTCTCTCATCTGCCCTCCAGGCAGCATCTCAGTCAGCTGCTTGCTGCAGCATCTCTCTGATACCAGCTAGCTTCTTCTCCGCTCTTTGCATGTGACTTTTCCTTCATATCTCAAGCCCCATTCTTGCAGGTCAGCTGTCTGGTTCCTAGGGTCTAGTTATCTCTAACCTAACTAACCCTACCAACTACCATGCCCAGTTATGAGATTTTTAATATTTAAAAACAATGAGCATAATAATCTATGGTGATAAGAAATCAGACAGGGGTGGTGTGGGAACAGATTGGAAAGGGGCATAAGAGAACTTACTAGGGTGAAAGAGATGGTCTATGTAGTGATAGAAATCTGCGATACACAAAAGTTTGCACTTGCTAAAAGTAATCAAAATGTAACAAGATCTGTGCATTTCATTACGTATATGTAAGTTATTCCTCAACCAAAAAAAATAAAAAATTAAAAAGAACAAGGCAAACCTGCTTTTACCAAAAATCTTAAAAGAAAACAAAAGTCACAGATAAAAAAGAAATTTTTTAAAAAGGCACTTAGTAAATTCAGGGTTTCTCACCTTTGGCACTACTGGTATTTTGAGCTAAATAATTATTTGAGGGGCTGTCTTGCACATTGACTAGCAGCAGCCCTGGCTTCTACCACTAAATACCAATACCATCCTCTGCATTTCCCCCAACTTGCCCAATTTGTGACAACCAAAAACATCTCCAGACATTGCCAAATGTCCCGTAAAGGGAAAAGTCGACCCCCTATTGAGAATGGATGGGTTAGTTAACATGTAGTGTTCAGCTATAGCCATCCCATACAAGGTGATTTGTGTACAATATGACAAGTTTGGGAGACAAACTGAAAGTGACCCGCCAAAAAACCTTTCTCAAGTGGAAAAAAAAGTTGGTCATTAGGGATATGGGCATGACCTGATATTTATTTCTCCACTCTTCAGTTCTAGTTGTGAAAAAAAATATTAATAACTACGAGGACGCCTAACAAGTAAGAATACCAAAAACAATAGCAGGAGGAAGAGGAGAGAAGAAGAGGAAGAGGGAGGAGGAGGAAGGAGGACAAAGCATATCAGTTAATTTAGCAGTTGCTGTCGTGGTAGTGATACAATACTAATGATAACTGATATTTATATATGTAACATATATTTAAATCCTTAAAAATCCACTAATTTCTCCCCAACAATATCCCTTTGGGAAAGGTAGATATATTAATTTTCTCTGCTTTATAGATAATAAAATCAGGGACAAAGGTTAAGTAACTGCCCAAGGTCACAGTCAATTAAGGGAAGAGCTGGAACCACCACCTTTGCCTTGGCCTTGTGATTTTTAATCCATCACTTTCTTCCCACTGCAAACCCTATTTCTAGGCATCAGCATCACTTGGAGGCTGGACGCAAATCAGAGAAAATTGTGTGCCTGGGAGGAAATAATCAATCAGTCCGTGAAGGGCTTGCCCTACAGACCCAAGTTCACCTATGTGAATAATAAATAGTAAAAAAAAAAAAAATTACTTTAGAAACAACAGTCATTGAAGGTTTTCTTCATCAGTAAGATGTCTGAGGAGCACACTTTGTGGGGATGTATGTGTGGGTAAGGAGACCATGTGACAGTGGTGCCCAGCACAAAGCAAAGCTCAGAGAATCCCAGAGACTGTTTCTGAGATAATAAACTCAGTCATCAAGCGAGGACTCCTCATTTCTCAGAATCTCAGTACTGTAATCTCTGGAAAGGCAGAGGCCTTGTTGTCTCATTTTTTACATGCCCCTGAGTGTCTTTTAGGTAATAGATCCTAATAGACGCTGAATGGGTCGAGCTCTTTCCAAGCCTCTACCTTAAGGATTATTGGAGTTGGGAGGATTTATTTCAAATAGGGTGTTCAGAGAGGGCTTCATTAATATGGTAAGGTTGGAGCATAGACTTGAGGAATGTGAGGAGTGAACCATGTAAATATCTGGAAAGTGAGCATTCCAGACAGAAGGAAG
Organism: Gorilla gorilla gorilla; assembly: GCF_029281585.2. Lineage (NCBI taxonomy): Eukaryota > Metazoa > Chordata > Mammalia > Primates > Hominidae > Gorilla > Gorilla gorilla. Next base: position 26,562,829 of record NC_073233.2, on the reverse strand, counting down.
AGCCAGGCAAAGGCCCTAAGATGAGAGTACACCTGCCAAGTTCAAAGAGCCACAAGGAGATCAGTGTGTCTGGAGCAGACAGAGGGAGAAGACCAACAGGAGATGAAGTCTGAGATATAATAGGGTGGTGAGGGAGGCAGGGCAAGGTCATGGAGGACCTATGGGCTTTTGTGAGGACTTTGGCTTTTATTCTGAGATGAGATGCATTGGAGGGTTTTCAGCAGAGATATGACAGATCTGACTTGCATTTTCAATGGGTCCCTCTGGCTTCTGTGTTGAGCACAAGGTTAGAAGCAGAGAGACCATTGCATTAATGGGGGCAAGGACCAGCAGATAGCAGTGAAGCTGGTGAAGAGTGATCAGATTTGCAGGTGTATTTGGAGAGGAAAGCCTGCCAAAATCTGTATCTTAAAGCTGTGTGTCAGGGATGGGTAGGAACAAGCCAGGACTGAGAAAAACCTTTGCATGAACTCTGAAGCACAAAATAGCTCTGCTGGTTCAAGGATCCAAAGGCCAAGGCGGTTTGAGCTTAGTAAACAGGGAGGGGATGGGGTAAGAAGCTGACCAGGTGGGAAGGGGACAGATGAGGCTGGGCACTGCAGGCCACAGGGAGGAAGTCTCTGATGGGTTTCAAGCAGGGCCATGTTTTGATGTAATTTATGTTTTCAAAGGTCACTCTTCTATATGGAGACTAAATAAACTGGCAAATGAGCCATTAAAATAGTCATATTTGTATTCAGCCAAATCAGTGTTCCTCTAGAAGTCCCAGTTCTACTTGCTTAGGGCCGTGTGAAATGAGTCTCATTTCCTTCCCTGAGACTCCTTGCTGTCATGAGAACTCATCCACTTTGTTCAGCACCTCTCACAGTTACCCATGACTGAGTGCAGCATCACAGCTGCCCTGAGGCCCACACACAGCCAAACCAAACAGGGTGCTCCAGCTTCTATGCTTCCAGCTTGAGCAGCAGCAAGGACGGGCCACTTGCCATTCTTTGCATTCTGGTGCTTGTTAGGTGATGCACTCATTTGGCCCCAGTGACTTCTCCTTATCTTATCTATTTCACAATCTGATTACCACAATCATTTTGGCCTCCAGGGATAATGGCTTCCCACTAATGCTCGGCTATTGGGAATATATGGGTATGAGTGTGGGAAAGTATTTGTCTTGTTTCCCTGATAGGTAATAAGATGTTGGAGGGAATGAGAGTGAATTAGCTTCTCTCTCTCAGTAGGTAGTATAATCTTTTGCATAAAAGTTGGTGACTCTCTTTCAGAGTAAATATAAAAGAAGTATTGAGTATACCATGACCAACTAATTAGAGAACAGGACTTGCATTAAATGAGGGCTAATTTCAACACAAAATTAGCATTACTGCTGAAAGGGTTAAAAAAAAAAGCTATTGGCGGCTCACCCTTATTTAATAGGGGGTGGGGATATGCAGAGCTCAAAGAAAGGGTCCTCAGCTAGGTGGGCACTCCTAAAGCAGTGGAAGTGCATAAAATAGACCTTTTCTTCTCTGCTGGTATTAGGCCCTTATTCCTTGATTTTCCTAAGCAACAAGGACATCTAATTGTCATTCTGGGTATAGTCAAGAAGAGAAAATGAAATGAACATTTGTCAAGCACCTACCATAGGCATTTCTACTATAGCAGGAAGTTTTCAAAATAAAATTTGGAATTAACCATGTGATCAGTTAGAAAATAGGATTTGCCATGTTGTTGTTTGTAATGTTTCTCCATCTGGAACTGGTGAAAATAGAAGCATTTTGAGCCAACATGGCAGCTGCATCTAAATGGCTTTGGTGCTTTCTTTATCACAACAGTGAATGATAAGGGAATAAAAGTAATAAGAATGAGTAAGAAATACTGAAGACAGTGCCTATAGTACTATGAAAAAGAAAGGTCTTTCTTCTTGAGCAAAGGCTGGAAGTAATCAAGGCTGGATTTGCCAAGTAATGTTTATAGCTATATTTCAAAATTCTGTTAAAATTTTTACAGAAAAAATAACTTTGGTATCAAAAATCTGAAATCCATGAACTCTTAGTCCTCTTCCATCCATCCTGTTTTTATAATATGGTTTTTAAAAATAACACGCAGATTTCATTGTCATACCCACCATCACACACCAGCAGCACCAGGCTGTGCTCAGCAGGTTCTCACTGATTGAATGCACTGAGTCAAAATAGGTCATGAATGTCCTGAGTTTTATAAGCCCAATTACTTATTTCTCAGTGAAATAGCAAATAGACTTGAAATTCTTTTCAGAAACACCCAGTGAACTTGAGTACACCAGAACTGAACCTATATATTTTTGAAACTATGATGTCCTTTGACCGGAACCTAAACCTGGGGGGATATTTCACTCTGGGCCGATGTTCTGAGCCTCTACTGAACAAGACCCCACCATCTGAGCCAAGAGCTAAGACTCCTAATGCTTCAGAAAAAGGTGATTTTTTTCCTAGGAAGAGTTAAACTTCTTGAGGCAACGGGGCTTCCCTCAACTCCAACTCTTCTCGGTCCAGAAAACAGCTCTGGGAGCCCCAGAGGGGGCTTTTGCTTCTCTGACTTCTCACACCCTCTTCTTTCAAATGAATTTAAACCTTTTTTTGTCCAAATCCCTGCAGAAGAAAAAAAAAGTAACCACTCTGCAGTTTTTCTACTATTATGCAAATAGATTAATCAGGCAATGCTCCTGTGAGAATTAATTTATATTTGAATCCAATGAGGCCTGGATGCTTGCTAACTGAACCCCCAGGCCAATGCCTCAGCTAGGTAGCACTTCATATTATTCCTTTGACGAAATGTGAACTGACATAAATACTATGGCTCCCTTTCAATCCGATTACCCCATTACCTCACATCAATGCTACCCCAGCCATCAGATTCTGGCGTCTTTCCTTTCACCAGCTCCAGGAACAACGGACAACTCCTCCTTGATAAACAAGCATCCACGCTGCCATCTCGTACCCCCACTCCTAACCCATCATCCACATTCAATGGGCTCTATTCGACAAGGTATTTTATTTTGTTTGTAGGAATCAAGGATTAAAACCAGTTCAAAATCAAGCCAGGCTGGAGCTGCTCATTCAGAGCTACCCTTTCACACAATCAGTCACTAAGAGCCTCTGGAAATAACACCCCTGAAGTAGCCACCCTTTAATAGACGTCATCCCCCTGGGACGCCCCCTCCACTTCATCTCCCTCCCTTAACGTCTTATGAACTCTTTTTAAAACACACAAAAAACAAATAGCAGCACAGGTTTCCCTGGACTTGCGTGACCTGAAGCTCAGTCAAAATGAACCTACGTTTTACAACATACCTTTGTACTAAACTCATGTTGACAACCACTAAATTCTTTCCGTTGCTCTGCATAGAAATTAAAAAAAAAAAAAAAAGATTTATTTCTTTACCCGTGCCTCCTCCTGTCCCCCCTTTTTAAAACTCTGCACATTTAAAAAGCTTGGCTAAACAATCCACCAGGTGGGAGGAAAGCTTTTCTATGTGGGCAGCTCTATTTCTGGAGCCCCCACCTCTGTAATTAGATTAACAGGCAACGTATGAATAGCAGCCCCGCTCTCTTCATGCTTTATGCGATTGATTGCACATAACTGATAGCAAAACATCTTCAATGGTGGCAGAAAAAACATGGATTTGTGAACTGTTCTATGATGAAAATGCAAATGAGAGGAAGAAAACAATGCAAGCTTTATTTTTAAAAAGCAACGCCTAGTAATCATAGTACTCAGTTTTTTGAGAAAGGGTCAGAAGTTACACATGAGTAGAACTGGGGCTGTGGGTATGTTTGTTAGCTTTGTAGTAAAATAGTTTGAATATTTTGGTGCCCCCTTTTAACACAACCTAAAACAGAGGGGCATGACCCTGTAGGCAAAGCTTGTCTTTCTGAATTGGTGAAGGCAGAAATATCTTTTCTAACCACAGTCCCTCTAGAGGCTCTGAATTTGAGAAAGCCTTTGAAACATATTTTAACTACATATACATGTTAGGAAATTATTCACTTTTTAAAAATAAGATAAAGCAAAATAACTATTAAGAATTAAAATTCATAAACACTCATTCAGCTAACTATAAGAAAAATTATGTTTTTTTGCCAAATACCATTTATATTTTTTTGCAATTTTCTTTGCCTTTCTGTTATTCCAGAGGATATCTCTATTTTCATAAAAAGTAGACTTCCATTGAAAAGTAAAAGAGGCATTGAGCAAACACATTGAATTGTAGCAACTAATTTTTATTAAAAATGCCACACACCCTTTCCTCTCACCCTAACCCTGATACTTTTCAGCAAATGTCTAAAATTTGCTGCTAAGTATCTGCCAATTACAGATTTAGTGGTTATTCAGGAATATTGTTTGATATCACATTTTTACTCAAAAATAAATGCAACTCAGGCTGGATGTGGTGGCTCACACCTGTAACCCCAGCACTTTGGGAGGTTGAGGCAGGCGGATCACTTGAGCTCAGCAGTTTGACACCAGCCTGGGCAACATGGCAAAACCCCATCTCTACAAAAACTACAAAAATAATTAGCTGGGCATGGTGGCACGCACCTGTATTTCCAGCTACTCAGGAGGCTGACGTCGGAGATTACTCGAGCCTGGGAGGTCAAGGCTGCATTGCATCGAGATTGCACTACTGCACTCTAGCCTGGGCAACAGAGCAAAACTGTCTCAGAAAAAAAAATAATAATAAGTGCAACTCCATTTTTCCCTTCCTTTGTTCTGGTTTTTCATCATTTATTTAACAAACTCCCATTTAGTATGTACTGATGGCTAGATGCATCTGCAGTGACAGACACTCAGGAGTGTTCAGGATGACCAGTCTGGTTAAAATCCCTCTCCCGTCACATCTTTCCTTTACCTACAGTTGAGGGCCACAGGAATCTTCTCCAGCAAGCTCAGCCCTATTCAGTCCTGCCCCTCAACAGGAAACATCTAGGAGACTTAGTGCATCAGCCTAGAGGACTCAGCCTCCAGTTGCCTTCTTCTGGTGACAAAAACTCCCAGACTACCCTGACTGGCCCTTGCTTTCTGGGTTTCCATAACTGACCCTTTGTGGTCACCTTCTCATTCTTCAGTCCCTTCCCAGCTCATGGCCTGCCCAGAACCAGAATTGCTCCAAGTGCAGGGCTTGCTATCCTCTAACCTAGTCGTCCTCAAATGGGGCAAATAGCGCTGCCCCCCACCCCCACCCAGGAACATTTGGCAGTTTCTGGATGTATTAGTCCATTCTCATGCTGCTAATAAAGACATACCCGAGACTGGGTAACTTATAAAGGAAAGAGGTTTAATTGACTTTCAGTTCAGCATGGCTGGGGAGGCCTCAGGAAACTTACAATCATGGTGGAAGGGAAAGCAAACATGTCCTTCTTCACATGATGAGAGGAGAGAGAAGAATGACAGTTAGTGGGGTGGGGCAGCCCCTTATAAAACCATCAAACCTCGTGAGAACTCACTATCACGAGAACAGCATGAGGGTAACCACCCCCATGATTAAAGTACCTACCACCTGGTCCCTCCCACAACAGGTGGAGATTATGGGAACTACAATTAAGATGAGATTTGGGTGGGGACACAGACAAACCATATCACTGGAGACATTTCTGACTCTCATGATGAGGTGTTTGAGAGATGTGCTACTGGTATCTAGTGGGTAGAAGCCAGTGATGCCATTAAACATCCTACAATATACCATATGGCTCCACATGATGTTAAAAAAACCTTGCCATAACCAGTCCTTTCCCCGGTCCCATAGGCAGTTCAGGCTGCTAGGTAGGAACACAGACTTTGGGTTAGATCATTCCAGGTCCAAATCCACTTCTGCCACTAAATTAGCTACATGACCCCTTGCAAGCTACTTTATACTTTTTGAGCCTCAGTTTCTTTGTCTATAAAATGGACTTATGAGGAGACAAGGAAATAAAATACATAAAGCACTAGCACAGTACTCACTAAAATAGAGGCCATCATTATTGCTGCAACTGTTCTTATTATAATCCCCAAATCCAGTCCCCTGAGTCCTGCTATTTAATGGCAAACTTCCTTCCTGTGAAATTTCTCCCCATTGCTTAGACCAGAGGTGCCATATGGGGGCATGAGTCCACCACTTCTACCTTCAGAGCCTTGGAAGGCATTATTAATTAACAGTAGAAGTTTTTTCCATACCACTCAGAGTTGGCCTCAGAATCCTTCTTTGCACAGTGTGCTGAATCTATTTCAGTTCATGTGCTGAATCTCTACAAATTAGTGAGATTCAGCACATGAGCTGAAATCTAGTTGTCATCCTTAGTCCATATGCTATCTCTTACTAGAGGTTATCTCTTGCTAGATATAATGAGTTCCCAGTCACTAGAAGTGCTTAAGTAAGGCTGACATGAAAGGGATTTCACAGAGAGGATCCAAAAATTGGATGCATGTTTGGATAACCACCTTGGTAGCATGAGACCTGCACTCCAGATTGACAACCCCCTGTTCTCAAAACACAAGTCACAAGGAATATGATTTTGATGAGTACATAAGTCAATGTAGGATGAATTCTCTGATAACTCCAAAATCTTATAAGAAAAGCTTGTTTCTTGCCCATGCTGCAATCTGATGCAAAGTGGGTGGCTCTCCTAAGTAACTCAGAGATCCAGGTTCATTCCTTCTTGCACCACTGCCACCCCAACATGTAGTATCCCACTGGAAGGAGAAAAAACAAAGAAGTGTATATTGGGAATTTTGTATGCCAGGCCTGAAAGTGGTGTACATCACTTCTACCTACGTTCTATTAGCCAGAACATAGTCGCATGGCTCTATCTAACTGCAAGAGAAGCCAGGAAATGTCTAACTGTGTGCCCGTAAAGAAGAAAAGAATGGGTATTAGTGAGCATAAGCAGTACCTGTGGTAGAGTAATGAAACCACGAACAAAAACCAGAAGTGAGACACAGTGATAAAGGGCAGCTGCTAAGACTCAGCCCTAGTTCTAGCTTTGGGTAGAGCATATTTCACAAATCATGCTTTAATACGCAGTAACAGGCATTGTCTGTTGCCTACCCAAAGCTACACCCCCCTTTTCCTTAATAACATGCACATGTTTCCAGGAAGTTGGGCCCTTCACTAGCCCCAGGGAGGTGAACCTTGATCTGTTTAATCAAATAATGGTGATTCCATTTTCCTTGCCACTGACTGGTCAATTGGCACTATTCTGACTGATGACGTAAAAGCAATCCTTAGGTTGCACTTCTGGAAAAGATTTTCCCTGCTGATAAAAGGAAGGAGAATAGAATAAATTGGCTCATTTCTCTTCTGCTGAACATTGTCACTGGCTTGTGATGCCTGGAGGGGGGCAGCCATCAGGGACCAATTGGGAACCAGCCAAAGAGGACAATTCAAACACTAAAGATGGCTGAGCAGAGAAGGAAGGAACCTGAGTCTTTGGTGCTATCAACAAGCTGATGAATTAATGAACTCTTATCCACCATCCCTTCTCTGTCTGTCTGGGATTCTTCCTTCTGGGATTACCTTCCTTCTGGGTTTCTTGTTTTGTGAAATAATAATTTTTCTTTAGAGTTTATTCTATTTTTGGACGGGTCTTTTGCCACTTGCAGTCAAAAGCATCCTGACTGATAGATATGTACTAGACACTTGAGATATATGTACTTCAAACTGGAGCCAAGGTAGAACTGGAATTCATATTTAATCTCCCTTTGTCAGGGCAGGAATCTGAGATCTCTCCCACATGCTTGGTCCCCTGCCCTCACAAAGTTCACTTTTTAAAAATCTAATAACTACTTCTGTGAATAAGTAGGTGCTGGAAATGCTGCATCCATTTATTGAGATTGCTGTAAAGATTAAATGAGTTGATATCGAAGCACTTAGAACAGTACCTGGAATTCTGTAAGTGCTAAATATGTGGTCACATCATTGGTAGTAGTAGTACTGGTAGTTGTAGTAGTGGTAGTAGTAGTGGAACTCCTGATTTTTATAAGCCAGTGAAACTTTATTTGTTGCTGAATGCCTTCTGGGTGTCAGTTTGGCCTGGCTTATGAGTATAATGATGTTTTAATCCCTGTTAGTATTTCAAGGAGGAAGAAGGCCCCAGATTAATTGAAACCACAGACAACTCTCATCAACCTCCAAAATCCCAAAACTTTCTTAGAGAGTGGTTCTGAGTTGGTATAGAATAATGGTTATGAACATTGGTTCTGGGGCAGACTACTGAGTTCCAAGCCTCAGCTCTGACATTTACTCTCTGTGTGTCCTTGGGCACTGTACCAGTCAGGATTCAACTAGAGGTTCAGAACGAATAAAATATATGCATACATATATATCTTACAAAGATACTATACCTCATATATACCTCATATATATCATACATAATATATGTAGCATATATATCATCTATGTATTATGTAGTACATATGTAGCATATATATTATATATCCATATCCATATATATGTATATAGATTTGTTACAGGAGTTTAACCTGATACAATTGTGAGAGCCAGCTAAGCATTTTCCATAAGGCTGTCACCTTCACATCTAATGCTGGTGCACGAGGTCCACGGGGCAGGCAGTCGAGAAGGAATGGTGGATGAAAAGTAAGGGGAGATCAAGAGCAGGATAGAACCCACCAACATGAGCTGGAAGCCCATGAGAACAGACTAAAACCCACACTGGTCAGTCCCTGCGCCCCCATCCTTGTGAGTGAGTGTGGAAGTCCTGCCAAAGCCCAGGCCTTTCTTCATATGGCTAAACATGCACACCTGGCCCTGGAGTCAGGAAAGCTGGGGAACATGGAGCACTTGCAGGCCCAGCTGCTGCCTCGTGCCAGTGAAGTGGCTACAACAGGGCTATCGCTTTTCTTTCACTCTCCAAATTTCTCAGGCTTTCTTTTGTGGCCTACCCTGACTGGAATCACATAGGGAGGGAATTCTGAAAAGTGTAGTTCAGCCTGGTCAAGTTAACACTATATAAAGCTACCACAGTTAATATTATTAACTTTCCCTCAGTTTCTGTGTCCTCTCCTTTAAATAAGCAGGAATAATAATAGTATCTACCTCATAAGGTTCTTTTGAGGATTATTTTAAATAACTCATGGAAAATATTTAACATAGTACCAGACACATAGTAAGTACTCAATAAAAGCATATATCACTATATCACTATCATTGTTGCTGTTATTATTATTGGTTTAAGTATTCTTCACCAGGCCGAACGTGGTGGCTTACGGCTGTAATCCTAGCACTTCGGGAAACCAAGGCAGGTGGATCACCACTTGAGGTCAACAGTTCCAGACCAGCCAGGCCAACATAGTGAAATCTCGTCTCTAATAAAAATAGAAAAAATTAGCTGGGTATGGTGTTGCACACCTGTAGTCCCAGCTACTTGGTAACTGAGGCAGGAGAATTGCTTGAACCCAGGAGGCAGATGTTGCATTGAGCCAAGATTGCACCACTGTACTCCAGCCTGTGTGACTGTGAGACTCCATCTCAAAAAACAAACAAAACAAAAATCTTCACCAATATCTAAAAGGAAATCTGGTACAGAATTAGGAGTTAGAATATTTTGTTTCTTGAGGGGTAAAGGCATTAAACTTCTCATGTATCTAAATATAAGCTGGTCACTGTTGTAGGGAATATGTATTTTTAACAATCTTTTATGGTAGGTATTATTATACCTATTTTAGATAAAGCAGTTGAAGAAACTAAGGAACAAAAAGGCTGAGTAACTAGACCCAAGGCCACACAGTTAGTAAGTGGCAATGCTTTATATATATCATCCCAAGAAGAAAAAATGTAAGGTGATTAAAACTGAATGATGAGAAAGTAGTATTTAAGCTGTAATTTGAAGGATGAACAAGAGTTAAACAAATTAAGAAGGCAGAGGAAAAACCACATGTGAAACTAGAGTAGTAAGAAGAAACCTGGCACCTTACAGGAGAGAGGAGATGGGGATGGCAGGAGTACGGGTAATGAGGGGAGGATGAAGGGGCCAGCAGGACCTGCTTCCACTTTATTCTCTGTGGAATAGGAAGGCCCAGGATGGCAGGAACTGTGTATGTCTTGTTACTCCAGCATTCCCAGCTCTTGGAATAGTACCTGCTGGCATATGCTAGGGTGTCACTAAATATTTGTTGACTGAAGGAAAGGGTGGAGTTATAAGATCTAACGTATGTTTTAAAATCTCCCTTCTTGCTGTAAAGTATGCTATTCCTTGGCTCCTTCTAGTAACAGGGAACTCATTACTTACTTTCTTTCTCTAGGCAGCCCTTTTAATATCTGAATACTGCAGTCATATCTTTCTAGGTTTCCATTTCTGCAGGCCAACAGCCTCAGCTTTTTGGCTTCATTTTCCCATATTCAGGAACCCTAGTCAATGCTATCCAAAAGAACTTCTGCAGGCATCATATGACCTGATTTCAAAACATACTACAAAGCTATAGTAACCAAAACAGCATGGTACTGGCATAAACACAGACACACAGACCAATGGAACAGAATTGAGAGCCCAGAAACAAACCTACATGTTTAGCACCAACTGATTTTTGGCAAAGATGCCAAGAACACGTAATGGGAAAAGAATATTCTCTTCAATAAAGAGTTCTGGGAAAACTGGATAGCCACATGCAGAAGAATAAAATTAGACTGTTACCTCACACCATATACAAAAATCAACTCAAAACAGATTAAAGACTTAAATGTAAGACCTGAAACTATGAAACTACTAGAAGAAAACATAGGGGAAAATCTTTATGACATTGGTCTGGGCAATAGTTATTTTGAATATGACCCTAAAAGCACAGGCAACAAAACTAAAATTAGACAAATGGGGTTGCATCCAACTAAAAATGTTTCTGCATTGCAAAGGAAATGATCAACAGAGTGAAGAGAAAACCTACAGAATAAGAGAAAATATTTGTAAACTACACATCTGCTAAGAAGTTAATATCCAAAATACATAAGGAATGCAAATAATTCTATAGCAAAAAACTCAATTTTTTAAATGGACAAAGGATCTAAATAGACATTTCTCAAAAGAAGACATACAAATGACCAACAGGAATATAAAAAACTGTTCAACATCACTAATCATCAGGGAAATGCAAATTAAAGCCACAATGAGATACCACCTCACACCTGTTAGAATGGCTACTATCAAAAAGATAAAAGATGACACGTGTTGGTGAGAATGTGGAGAAAATGAATGTCTCACACACTTTTGGTGAGAATGTAAATTAGTATAGACATTATGAAAAACAGTATATAGATTCTTCAAAAAATTAAAAGTAGAACTACCATATGATCCAGCAATCCCACTACTGGGTATACATCCAAAGGAAATGAAATCAGTTTGTTGAAGATGTATCTGCTGTTTATTGCAGCATTATTCATAATAGCCTAGAAATGGAATCAACCTGAGTGTCCATAAGTATATGGATGGATAAAATGTGGTACACATACACAATGGAATACTATTCAACAACAGAAAGGAATAAAATTTTGTCATTTGGGACAACATGAATGAACTGGAAGGACATTATGTTAAATGAAATAAGCCAAGGCAGACATCACTTTCAAAAACTTTGGTTATGAAAGAAGTACCACGCTTAGACCAAACAGGAAACTTGCTTGGGGCATGTACTTTAGATAGGTCCCTAGTCTGGGTTCTCTACAGCCCTATGCATCTCCGTGGGGCAGGAGTCCGTAGGGCCACAGAGACACGTGTTCACCTAGAGCCTATATATTCCCTTTTAGGCCCAGGAATTCTTTGCCCAAATAGAACCAAGCTCATTTTCAAAGACTGCACAAGCCCCTCCCAGGTCTCTCTGCCCAAGGATGGATCATATCACTGGTATGCCTATCACCAAACCTAAGGCATAGCCCAGGGATGGCTGTTTGTGGGGCTTGGGGATGGATTTCAGATAGTCAGACCGGGTGTCAACACTTTGGGTTGTGTGGCCCTTCATAACGTAGGGTGAGTAGTAAAGCAGGGTGAGCCTCCATCTGTAGGCCTCACAGGAGTTAGAGGACATTACTAAGAAGAGGTAGTTACAGGCAGACATAAGGCCAATGGAAAGTCCTTTTGAAAATGAACACAATTTGAAAGAACCAGTGGTGAAGGGAATATTGAAGCTATATAGAGAGAATATGAAGCTATATAGAGAGAGAATAATGGAGAACAAAGTCCTTGTATCATTTAGGATTCCAGCAGCATATTTTCCAGTGCATATGGAAGAGACTGTTTGTAGAGGTGTGAGTGGGTAAAGGAAATAAACAAAGGATATTAATGTACTTAAAGACCAGCAACAGTGGGAAGCCATTATATCCCATTATGCCCATAGGTGTGAAAGGGCAGAAGGTTGAAAGGACAATGTTGCTAGAGTCCAGTGACCTTGGAAGCTGTAGCTACAGTCCCTCCCAGAAATGCAACTAGGCAAGAAGGGAGTGGGAGGAATAAATACCTCTTTTGCCCTTGAGTTGGTGCTGGTGCTTTCCATTGATAGATATCAACTAGAAGAATCTAGCCAGCAAGGTATCCTGGTGTCAATGCATGGCCTAAAGGCCAGCCTCTCAGGGCAAAGCAGGAGGGAGAAAGAGTAGACAGTGGGGTTTAGAAGGGTAAACAGAAAACAACTAACCAGCACAGTTCCCAAGGAGGCAGGAGGGGGCTTATCCGCAGGGATGTGAATAGAATGGAGAGTAAGCTGGCAGAAAGGAACCTCTCTGTCTGATGACCATCTCTTTTCTCTCTGCAGTGGGAGGGGAGGTTGATGGTAGATGAAGGTAAGCAGGCAGGGGATTGTCTTATTATTCCTTCTACAGATGGAAGCTGGCATTTGGACTTGAGGCCTTTGTGTAGTATAGTAATACCAGAAATAAAGCTATTTTCCTCATCTCTTACCAATGTAAGAGAATGTCACATTCTCTTATGCCTCCCTCTCCCTTCCCTACACTGACTAAGTGGAACTGCAGAGCAGGCAAAAGTCCCTGGAGATTTCTTCTCTCTTTACTGCATTAAAGCCTACCTTTAATGCATCTAAGCCTACCTTAGCCCCAGGCAAAAAACTCTCCAGCAATTTAGAGGCTCACACAATTCAGAATTTCCTCTCAAGCATTGGCTCATGGTTCAAAACAGCCCCTCTGATAGGTCCCTCCTTTGGCCAAATCAAGACTCCCTACCTGTTAGAAGAAAAATAATTTTTAAAACTAACTTTCACTACATTATAAAGAACTAGTAGCTTTGCCTCCAATCCTCCCATGGGTGTCTACCTCTTTGTCCCAACAAGGTAAATCTCTAAATCTCAAACAGAGACAAAATGAGCTTTGATGTTTAGAGACAAGGATGTTTCTCCCACACTCCTCCAGTTTACGGGTCCTGATTCTAAAAATGATTCATTTTCCTTCTGTTGGGGCTCAGAAAACAATAGCCCAAAATATGGCGCTTTGGCATGCTGAGTGCTTTGAACAAACGAGACTGAAAGTTCTCAGAAATAAGCCTCAGACACAAGGTCTCTCACTGACCTTCTCCTGCCTCTCCCACTTCTCCTTCTGAAGTACAGGGAGTGAGTGGCTTGCTCTGAAATTCCCTTATCTGACTGAAGGAAGTTCTTCCAAAAGAAACACAACTGGCCAGGCACGGTGGCTCATGCCTGTAATCCCAGCACTTTGGGAGGCTGAGGCGGGTGGATCACGAAGTCAGGAGATCGTAGCCATCCTGGCTAACACGGTGAAACCCCATCTCTACTAAAAATACAAAAAATTGGCCAGGCTCGGTGGCGGGTGCCTGTAGTCCCAGATACTCGGGAGGCTGAGGCAGGAGAATGGCGTAAACCCGGAGGGTGGAGCCTGCAGTGACAGTGAGCTGAGATCGCGCCACTGCACTCCAGCCTGGGAGACAAAAAAAAAAAAAAAAAAAAAGAAACACAACTGTCTTCAGCCCCCTCCCTAAGAATCTCATCAAACCATCAGGGAAGATTAATCACTTCAGAAAAGATTGCAAGTCATCACTACACCCAACAAGCTATTCTTATTCTTCTGGAGGCTGCTCCAAAACAGCTTTTAAAAAGAAATTTAAAAAAAAAATTTTTTTTTGTAGAGACAGTCTCAATATGTTGCCCAAGCTGGTCTCCAACTCCTGGACTCAAGTGATCTGCCAACCTCGACCCCCCAGAGTGCTGGGATTACAGGTGTGTGCCACCGCACCAGGCCAACTTTTTTTTTTTAAGCAGATACTTATCTACATCATAAGGCAACCTTCGTTCACAGCACAGTTCTGCTCCTTTTGCCTTGGACAAAAGCAGCCCTTTCAGAGAAAAATTCTATACCCTTTCCCACCCAGCACCAATTTCATCTTCATCCAAGCTTCTTTAACCAGAAAGATTCCAGGACAGAACATCAATAGTTCCAGCTTGGGGTGGGGAGAAGGCAGAAAAGGCAAGAGAGGGAAAAGATGATGGAGCATAGAGGGGAAGGGGCTCATTGTGGCATTCCACCAGCTAAAAAGTGAGGCCCAGGACAAGGGGAGTGGGCCAGGGAGGATCCCCTCCTACTTTTCACCTAGTGTCGGGCCATGCCTCATGGTGGGACAAGAAACTGGCGAGGACAGTAGGCAGGGCAGCCTGTTTGAAGGGAGGGATGTGGACTGGAATGTGAGGATGGCATGACCTCCAGGCTTTTGCTCTTGGTACCCAGTGTATCTTGAGACCCCAGGAGTGAGAGCCCAGTGTGTGCAGTCCTCCCTGGCTGGCAGATTTTCCTTAGGCCTCTAGAGCACTCCACTTTCCTCCCCTCCACCAAGGGAGCACCCTAGAACCTGGAGGTGCTGTCCTTCCTGTCATCACCCTGGGCTCAGAGGCTGGGAGTTGCTGGGCCCCTTCATAAGGCAACAAAGAGCTGAGGGGTTTTAAACCTCAGGAGATCAGATCTGAAAGGGCCCTTAGAGAGCTTTCTGAGGCACCCCCCCCCCCCTCGTTTTACCCATAGCGACACTGAGGCCCAGGAGACAAGAACTTTTCCTAAATACATACAGTAAAGTGAAATGGATTCAAATGTGAGTTAAAAGAATATTTAGATGCTGGAGGATCACTTGAGGCCAGGAGTTGGAGACTAGCCTGGACAACAAAATGAGACTCTGTCTTTATTATTATTTTCTTTTTTTAAAAAAGAAGAATATTTTATCCTGCAGTCTGTGAAGAGCTGGTTAAGCAAGGAGAAACAATGGCTATTTTCAAGCAGAGTGGGATGGAATCTTCAGCTTTAAAAAGTAGCAGTATGAAATTAATTTCCCAGACAAGTGGGCAGAGATAATGATGGAGAGAGAAAGCACTCAAGGCTGGGCTTCCCAAAATTTAATTTTGATTATTTTGAACGGTCTCATATCTCCTTGGCCCAACATGGTTTTAATATTGCTAGGGCAGAGGGTTGTCCAAGAAGGGAGTTGAAGTAAACTTTCTCCAAGCCGGCACTGCAAGCCCTGCACCGCTCTACAGAGATCCCCTTTATTCGGGTTAAAAAAATAATAATAAAAAAAAAGAAAAAGAAAACACCAAAAAAACCCACACACACAAAAAAACAACACACAGTTAACCACCTGTCAGGGCTGAGGATACAATGAGACTCCTCGAAAAAGAGCTTTTCATGCATGCGTAATATATTTGTTCAGCTATTCACTTAATGAAGCTGATAAATGTGATGCAAGACAATAGTCAAGTTAATCTATTTAGTAAAATGTTTTGAGACTTTCAGGCTACGTTAAGGAGGGGAGCGTCCGGCGACATTTTCATTTAAATGCGCTCATCTCCTCTCTTAGGCAGCACAAGGGGGTTCGGGCAATCTATGTGAATATAATTTCTTATAAATGTGTCTTTAATGGGTTTAATTCACCCTTGCCAGCTGTTTTGGGGGCTATTTTGTAAGAGCAAAACAAACGTTTCGGGCTTGGAAAGCTAGTTAAAATTAGTTTCGGTCAGCGAGGCCAAGCTATATTTCCTGCAAACCATCTGCTTGATTGGCACAATAGAAGGATTTTCAAGGAAAAAGAGGGGAGTGAGTGTGAAAGGGATGGGGGGTGAGGGGGGAGACACTAGAAAGAGCTGGTGCAGCGGTAGCTCCTAGTGGCCTATTCTGAAGGTGAACCCCTTAGAGCTGTCTTAAAAGAGAGGCTTGCGAAGAGGGGCTGGGGCGGTAGGAAAGCTCTTTCAGTCCGAGCCTCGCAGCCCTCCTCCTTCGCCTCGCCCGTTAGCTCCCTGCCCCCCCTCCCCACACCCCCCACCCCAAAGCCAGGCGTCGGGCGCTTTTCCCTGTCGCCGCCCGGCATCCGGCCAATCTTTCCAAAATGCGCTCTCACTCTGTTGGCTGCTCCGGCAGGGAGCATGGAGGACTGGGGTCCGAAGCCTGCAAAGGGTGACCTTAGCGTTGCAGCCTTCCCGAAACGGAGACTTGCCATCTTTTCAGAGGGCGGGGAAGCTCACACCACTCTCTGCTTTGTAGTGTCCGTTTCGCCTCGCTTGCTGGCCTTCGCTTACCCGAGACATTCCAGGCACGGCTCGCACTGGAGAGGGCCGCGCTGCTGCTGCGACCGCACGGCGCCCGGGGCAGGAACATGCTCGCTCTCCCCTGCGCGGGGGGAACGAAACCCCCAGAGTGCGTTCCGACACGCTCTTTCTACTATCCAAGGCAGGTTTCGGCAGCTTTGGCCACCTAGGCCCGGGGAGCCCCAGCCGGATCTGCTGCGGCCTCCCCCGCAGCGTAGGCAAGGACCTTAAACCCCAAACCAGGGACTCCGATTCTCTCTTTTCCCCTCCCATCTTCTTTTCTCTTGAAAGAGAAATAGACAGAAAGCTCAGCCTTGAGACAAAGAACGCGAGTGATTTCTCCGAAATAAACTTGAAGATAACGACATAACAGTGAATGGCAGGACGCACAAAACCCCATGGGCTCAGGTCAAATGGCATTAGTCACAGGTCTTAGCCGCAGCCGCCGCGCCGCGCAGCTCCTTGGGCTATTGCGGAGTTTGAAAAGACGCGTTCAAGGAGATCACTTAAAGTAAGATCCTTTCGTCCGATTTCTTGCTTCCTTAGGATTTATTTTTCCTTTCACGGGCGGCCAGCCCTCGCCCCCTCGCCCCCGCCCTCACTTTTCCTCTTTGGCGCTTTAGGAATTCTTTAGGAGGCTGTGGAGACCGACCCCAGGAAGCAGGGTCCACGTGGATCGCAGCAAGGGGTTGATCCACCCTCCAAAAAATGGCAGGGTAGACTTTTAAAAGCCGAGAAGTTAGTAGCAGTTAGTCAATAGTGAGGCAGAATGGCTGGGGCTTGGGGTGGGGGCTAGGGGGTGGCATGAAGCCTGTCGACGGGCAGGAAACGGTGAAAACTACATCCCGGCAAATGCCCCAACAGGGAAGGAGGAGCTGGAAAGGGCTCACGCTGACTTCAAGTTCTTACCGTTCCCCCCCTCCAAAAAAACAAAATCCAAATTGATTTTGGCAAATTTAGACTCTATTCTGATCATCCGGAAGACTTGGACAAGCGCTTCACCGGTAGGGAATCAAACATCGTGAAGCCCCCGGCGCGTCCTTCTGGGAACTGGCAATTGCCCAAGTCCTTAAGACTCGGGGAGATAAAGGGGTGGGGGGCAGAGGGAAAGGGAGTGGGAGAAGGAGGGAGGTGGGCCTGAGGAAAAAAGTAAGGGAGAGGAAGGGAGAGAGCCAGTCTTATTGCAATGGGAAACTGTCTCGTGGCAAGGTTAAAGTGCAGGTGTTCAGATAGCTTATGCTTTTCTCACCTATTTTATTGCAAACTTCAAAAAGGAACTTTTGACGTTCTTCGACAGATCTCCTTCTTCCGTTTCCAGGGGACTCCAATTAACTCTAGCAAGGCGCTTCCCATATTTAAATAGTTATTTAAAAGTTGTTTCTTTCCTGATTGGTTTTCTCCCGCTGCCCATGAGCATGAGCGGTCTTGGGCTCAGAAACTCAGCACTTACGTCATCTTCTAGCATTAATTCGCCTCTGGAGCTGGGCCCTAAATAACTTTTTAATTTGAATCAAGGGAGAGTTTTAGCGGGCTCCGTTTCTGGTTTAATGTGATATAAATCGCAGATGCACTTTTATTGAATGGTTAAAGCAGCGACATGGAGATCATCAACACAAAACACCCCGAACAAAACCATCGAGAGAAATAAAGCTGGTTAATAAGATTTTTGAGAAAGCTTTGTGTTAAAAAGCAAAAAGGAAAACCAGCTGAAGGTGACAGTTAGTTCATGGTTAATAGGATCAGGGCGGCCTGGCGGGGCTGCACACTTCTCTTTGGGGAGGTTCAGCCACACTAAAGAGATGAATGGGACATTTAACACATCTGTTATCTCGCCGAACAGAGAAATGGGGGGAATCGAGTCTTAGTACCACCTCAGCCCCAACCAGAGGAAAGCGAAGGGACTGTCTCCAGGAAGATTCTCCTTTGAAACCCCACATTCAGGGGAGGCTTTCCCGGAGTGGACCAACATTCTTGGGAACCGCATCCCTTCCCTCTGGTTTTCACGCGTTTGTGCGTTGTAGTTAATTAAGAAGCTGCCAAACCTTGGGCCAAGTTAAGGGCCCCGCAAGTGGTAGGGTTCTCTCCAGACGACGTCTGGACCTTCGCTGCTATGGCTTAAAATGTCGGGGCTGTGAGTTTCAACTTAAACTGCCGAGAGCTCCCTGTGTTTGGAGAACGGCCAGCATAGCACTCACAGCCTTTGGATACCCTTGCCCGAGGCAGTTTCCGGTCAGCCTAAGCTCTTTGCAAGCGGAATCCTGCCGCTCGGCAGCCCAGCGCCGCTCTCCTCCGCTCCTCCCGCAAGGTGAGGTGCGGAAAGCCCCTTGCAGAAACTCCTAGAGAAAATCGTTTTCCAAGTTGCTGGGAATTTGAAGGAGACTCGTTTTACTGTTCAGGTATCCACCAACGCTCAAACTCAACCAGTCTCCCGAAATGAAATAACTCCAGACCTCTCCCCACTCTTACGGACACACATCCAGTGGCCCCAAAGCATCCGTTTCCAAGTTTCCCTGAGTCGTCAGAATGGGACTTCTAACACTGATTTCACTCACCCCTACATTTGCTTTATGCTTCAGCTGGAGTAACGGATAGGGCTAGAGACCGGAAAGGGAGTATATTTTCATGTCCACTGACTTGAAACTTTTCATTGCCCCACCCCCACAAGAGGGAGGGCAACTTTGCTGATAGCCTGAAGATGTATTTCTATGAATATTTATTGATTTATTTTCCAGGCTTAGCAGGGGAGCTGCAAATAAATTTAGTGCGTTCTTTAAATAATTCCTTTTCTATGAGGCAAGATGTCATCTGAAACTTCTAAATAGGCATTTAATTAGCCCGGGTGTTGCTTCGGAACAAAAACCTTCGGCGACAGCTTTGGGGGCGCACTGTATTGCAAAGAGGCGGTCGATATGCAGAATTGATGCGCGCGGGCCTTTGTTGCCGGCCCATTGTGCGGGCCATGCTTATGAAGACTAATCCAATCATAAATTGCACCCCTGCGCCAATCAGAGAGTCCAGAGCCTCCGGCGAATGAAGCTCGAGTGGAGAACTTTGTTGAACTTCATTGTCAGAGTTGTCACTTTTCAAAGTGCTTTAGCGGGCGGGCCACTATAAAACCATCACCTCGACGAGAGGACCACGGAGGATCGCAGACGCCCAAGTGGGATTGTTACTTGGAGACGTTTGCTAAGCCCAAGAGAGAGGACACTGTGGGGGCGGGAGGGGCGGGAAGCGAGGCGTTTACCCTCCGGCCACTGAAAGAAGGGTTATTTCGCCCGCCCCGCGCCTACCATGATGTTCCCCGGCCTCCTCGCGCCCCCCGCCGGGTACCCTAGCCTCCTGCGGCCCACGCCCACCTTGACGCTGCCCCAGTCCTTGCAGTCGGCATTTTCCGGCCACTCCAGCTTCCTGGTGGAGGATCTGATCCGCATCAGCCGACCCCCCGCCTACCTGCCCCGCAGCGTGCCCACCGCCAGCATGTCGCCGCCTAGGCAAGGGGCCCCCACGGCCCTCACCGACACGGGGGCCTCGGACCTGGGCTCCCCGGGTCCCAGCAGCCGACGGGGCGGCTCTCCGCCGACTGCCTTCTCCCCTGCCAGCGAGACGACGTTTCTGAAGTTTGGAGTGAACGCCATCCTCTCCTCGGGGCCCAGAACAGGTAAGCGAGGGCAGAACCCTGAGGGCCCATTCAGGTACCAGGCATGCGCGGAGTCATCCTGGCCTCAGTTTCCTCTAGCGAGCGGGCCCCCACACACACATCGGTGCACACACATACGCACGAACTCTGAAACCCTACGTCAGGCAATGTGAGAATAGTCCAGTCAATTCCGGGGAAGAAAAGCCTCCAGGTTCGCCCCATCCTGGGAGTGAACTTGAGCACACGCAGTCGGAGACGGTACGCAGTCATCTGGTGCAGTAACGCTGAGCGCACGCGCCTGGACGTCTGCGTTTCTGCCTTCGAGCTTTTGGGAGACAGTTTTTTTTTTTTTAACTCAATATATATTTATTGGATTAGCAAATATTATAAATCTGCAATTTCTTTCCTCCCCACTCAGTCCTATCTCGTTAGTGCCTAGGATGGAGATTGGGGTAGAGTGGGACGGCGCAGAGAATTATGTTGGGGAGAAAGAAGAGTTTTACAGATAAGACAATGTTGGGAAGATTTATTTTACCCTGTCAACGTATAAGAAAGATGTCTTTGAAACCAGATGAAGGGCTAATTATATCGTGTGTTCAGTGTGCTATACAATAGGCAAGTACGTAATCAGATTCTTTCTGTCTCCCTCTCTCCTTTCTGTCCCCACTCCACCGCCCACCAGAAACATCCCCAGCCTTGCTCCAGAGCGTCCCTCCCAAGACCTTCGCCTTTCCCTACTTCGAAGGGTCTTTTCAGCCTTTCATCAGATCTTCTTATTTCCCAGGTAGGTCTCGTCCCCCTTCTTTGCGCGAGGCAGGGCGGCGCCCCAGCCCCGGCCCATCGCTCCCTGCTCCGAAGCCATATTTCTCCGTCCACCCCTCGGGGTTATGCTCTGGTTCAGAGGTTGCGAGGCGTACAACATTCATGAATCCGTCGCGCCAATTTGATGCCCTATTTAGCACAAGCAGTGACTGCTTGACACTTTGCACCAATTCCCTGCTCTACAAATTAGCAGGAATTGTCATGGTCCCAATTTGAGGCGGTTCCCTTCCCGGCGAGGAGCTGTTGGCATCCCTTCACGCCGCCGTTTTCCCACAGAGTCAGTGCACTTGGCCACGATTCCCCACAAAGGTTTCAGCACCATGACCAATTGGTCAGCTCCTCCGGGCAGCCACACACAGACCGGCCCTAGTCCCTCCACGCCGCCGAGAGACACCTACCAGCCGGGGCTAATTTCTCTTTAAGACTCATTCAGGGCTTCGGGCTTTTCACAAGACCACATGGGGTGCCCTCTTGTGTGGGATGCCTAGGGTCGCCCAGGGGGAGGGGGATTAGATCCTCCCCCAATCCCAACCTATTTCCAGCCTGATTTCCAAACCCCTTCTCATACTCCTTTCCCACCCTGTCTTATAAAATACCGTTGATCTTGCAAAATAAGAAGCAGTTAGAAGAAAGCCCATAATTGTGTCCCAGCCTAAAGGAGCAACACCTTAGGCAGCTTCCACCAGGTTTTCTTCCTGTAACCTCACTGATGATTCAAACTATGGCTCAAAAACTCTGCCACTGGTCAAAACTAAAAAGGAGGCAGGAGAGTCCCTATACAGAGAAGAAAAACTGGGTATGGCCTGCGGGGGATGGGTAAAATCACGACAGCACTCCCAAATATCAGCAAAAGAAACAAGCAATTGATTTTTTAAAGGGGGAGAGATAATTCACCATCCCCCCACCCCCCAGCACCACCACCACCACCACCACCACCATTCACACTGCTGCTAATAATGGAATTTGCTCCCTTTCTCCCTCATCTCAATGCTCTAACAAAAACAACCCGAGCTTTATAAATAGCTTTTCATGTCCATTTAATGAAAACGATTCGGGGAAGAGAAGCCTCTGCCATCAGTATTCTCCCAATGGTCTTGGCCTGCAGTTGTGTTTAGTTTGAAAGTGTAAATCTCTTTTGTCCCAGTAATATATGGCTTTCGCTGCTTGTCCTCAGTCTTTTTCTGTTAGTTCATTACTACACAATTACCATTCACGCTTCATTAGAGTCTCTGTTTCTTTTTGTTTTGTTTTTTTCTTTCGCTTAAAGCGAAACTCTCCCCTCTTTTATCATACCAATACCCATTGGGAAGCAGTCAATGTGCTAATTAGCTGCCACTTTTCATGTATTCGGGCCGAATTCTTTACGTTTCGTGGGGGAGGGGAGGAAGGATTAATATAAAAAAGATGAATACTTATTGGATTTTTCAAAAAAATCTAAATCGGATTTTTCCCTCTTTATCAAAATAGTAAAGCATCTCATTTTCATCTAAAGAATGCAAAAGCCACTGAAATGATAAAAGCTTAGGGGAGAAACCCAGTGGCCTCGGCTGGATATTTTATTTTTATTTTTGTAATTTATTTTTTCTATTGCTGTTTTAACTGATGTACGCAGGTTTGTTTCCCTAAGTCCACTGAATGGAAAAACGAAACAGGCTATTGTGGGGGCTGTTTTCTCTGTTTCCGTGGTTTTACCTAATCCGGGTTTGCACGGTTGAAAGGGAAAGCTATTTGGGCGGAAAGCGCCTTTCACTCTCGCAGGTTTGTAGGTTCGTGGCCTATTCTCCAGGGGGAGAAAAAGGAGCGCTTTAAAGAGATGAAGGGATCAGAGCAAAAAGCCAGGGAGAGCCGTGTTGGGACTGGGGGGCGTACGCCCACTCACTCGCCACCTCCCCCCACCCTGCAGCTTCCTCCAGCGTGGTGCCCATCCCCGGGACCTTCTCCTGGCCGCTGGCCGCGCGCGGGAAGCCTCGGCGGGGCATGCTGCGTCGAGCAGTCTTCTCCGACGTGCAGCGGAAGGCGCTGGAGAAGATGTTCCAGAAGCAGAAGTACATCAGCAAGCCCGACCGCAAGAAGCTGGCGGCCAGGCTGGGCCTGAAAGACTCGCAGGTGAGCGCAGCTCCTCCACATCACCCCCCAGCCCCCGCCCTTCACCCCTCCCCGGCGCACTCGTCAACTGCAAGGGTTCGGAGACGGCTTAGGTCCCACTGTACAGATGGGAAAACCGAGGCCTAGAGAGGGAGTGAGTACACGGGCCACTACCCTCGAAGCTCCGCAGGATAGCCCTCTTCTCTTCCCACCCCGACTCCCCGCCTTCTCTCCCGGCCTCACCGGCCCCCAACCCCGCCCGTCGGGGCAGGGTGGCAGCGGATGAGGCAAACGGAACCGCGAGCTGAGGCAGGGGCGGAGTCAATGCGGGAATCCACCGGAACTCATTTCTGGTGGTGGGGAGAGGACACAGCCCGAAGGACGGAGCCTGCACCCCACTCCACTCCCTGCACCCCACTCCACTCCCCGCCCCCGTGCGTCCCCCGGGGCCCCTGATCTGACCTCTGCTTCTCCCTTCTTCTCGCCGGCCGGGACATTCCAGGTGAAAATCTGGTTCCAGAACCGACGCATGAAATGGCGGAACTCCAAGGAGCGCGAACTCCTGTCTAGCGGGGGCTGTCGCGAGCAGACCCTGCCCACCAAGCTCAATCCGCACCCGGACCTCAGCGACGTGGGCCAGAAAGGCCCTGGGAACGAAGAGGAGGAGGAGGAGGGCCCGGGCAGCCCCAGCCACCGCCTGGCCTACCACGCGTCCCCCGACCCCCAGCACCTGCGGGACCCGCGGCTGCCAGGGCCGCTGCCCCCCTCGCCCGCGCACTCGAGCAGCCCCGGGAAACCTTCGGACTTCTCAGACTCCGAGGAGGAAGAGGAGGGCGAAGAACAGGAGGAAATCACCGTGTCCTAGAAGCCGCTCGCACGCCAGAGTACTATTTTTAAGTGCTTTGAAATCGAAGAGGTGGGGTCCAGTCTGCGCATTCACTTTGTCCCCGTGCCCAGATGCTGCCTCTCCCGACGGTAGAAACCATCACCTCATTGAGGGCGCCACCGGCCCTGCGGTAGCCCCAAAGAGACATTTCCTTCCCAAAAAAAACCAACTCCAAATAGTCCTCCCCACATCAGTTCACTTTAAGTCTTGGTCCCAGCTTAACTTTTCAGCAAGGGCTCCATTCTATTTTGTTTATTGCAAACTATTTTAAACACAGTGGGGTGTTCTATGGTCCCACGGCCTGGACCTTACTGTGAGACAGACTCTGCTGGTCGTTAGCAGCAACCACCCTATATGGTAGGAAACCTGTTTATGGAGGAGGAAACCGAGTTGGGAGTGAAAACACCAAACCATATAACTAACTCCAGCACCGTTGACCCTCTAGATCCCTTCACCTCCCCTAATAGGTAGCAAGGGGCTCCTATTTCACTCCAGTCTCTCATCTCCACCCCCTACCCCACTTCTGTCTTCCCATAGATGTTCTCTTAGAAAGCTCAAGATTTTCAAAAAGGAAATTATATATATATATATTTATATATATATATATATATTAGTGCCTTCTGATTCAAGGCACAACATACATATTGAGTCTTCTCTGTCACCTTCCAAAAGCTCTCTGGCGAAAGAAGTGAGTTCTCTAAAGGGGGAAAAAGAAGCAGTCCCTATTCTTGTATGTGTGTTTTAAAGCTTTTTCTTTTTAATGTCTGTATCCATGGTATACGCATCACACACTCTACCTTGTGCCCTTTTGTTATTCCTAGGGAGGTGTTGCTGAGCTGCAAACCTCCTGGAACTGGGCATGATGTGGACAGAGAGACCTATACAGCCTCTTTGTTTTTTTTTTAACTGAACTTTGCTGTCTTTGCACAGCTCTTATGAACTGTACACTATTTTGTACACACAGGTTGTATGGATATTTTATACCAAGGTTATTGTGAATGACTGTAAAGGACTGACTAGATTTCTCACTCTTTTTTTTGCAATGGCTTTTAAACTTTAAAAAGGTAGCTGTTTAATTGCATAACTTATAAAGAAATACTTATTTTGTATTATCATGTACAGATTTTTATATATGTATATACGTATCAAATGAACAAATGCCAAATAAAAGTAGAATGGATGCAATCAATGGTCAACTGATGTCATTAATTCACAGAATGGTAGAGCTGAAAGAAATGGAGCTGTTCTAGCCCTGGGACTGGGTTTTACAGTAGGTAAGCTGAGGATCAAGAGGTGCAGGCACTTATCCAAAGCCACCCAGCTAGTAAGTAGCCAAGCTGGAACTAGAAACCATCTGACTCTCAGGCCAGTGCCTTTTCTGCTTTCCTGTACCTTAAAGTAACCATATTTGCTATGTTACAAGTAAAGGAGCTCCAGAGTGATACCAAAAGTTGAATCTGCAATAAGCCGCCTCCCCTTCTCTGAGGACTGAAATGATGGGATAAGAGAAATCCATGCAAGTCAAAGTGGCTCAAGTTTGTAATGGTTTTTGTTTTCCTCCTTGAAGGCATTTTTCCTGGTCCTCAGGGAAGCTTCAGAACTGGTCTTGACTCATTCCTTCTGTGTATGACCTAATTTTATCAGGAATGCCATCTACAGGCCTGACATGGGAGCCCAGATATTGACTCTGGGGTCTGCATATGAAACAAAAGTTCTTTAAAGACTAGCTTTCAGCAGGAATGATTTCTTTAACCAGCAAGCTAGGGAGTAAAGAACATCTGGTTAGATCCTGGCAGGGGCTTTTGTGCCCTTTGAGAGTTTGGTCTCTGCCCCATCAGCTACACACACCCATGTTTCTTTGCAATCCTAATCCAAACTCATGGTAGTTTGTATTATATTTGAAATTGAATATATTCTATTTTATATTAACCCTGTTTTCAAATAACACAAACCACCTCCATGCTAAGATCCCCTGCTGGGCTTGTTCCTGATGTTGGTGATCACTTTTCATTATTGTTATATATGATGTTGTGAAGTTGAAGAAAATAATTGTCCTCATTTTCATAATCATAAAATTCAAAAAACCTCCCACATTTCCCCATCAACAGACACAAAAGTGTTCGGCATGGTCAGCATTCAACCCAAGTTAGTGCTTTCTTTTCAGACAGGACTCTGAAGGATTCAGGCTGTTTTCTATCTCTCTGCTGTTGCCTGGATGTCCAACATGGGAGCCTGACTGGAAGCCTGACCTGGCCTACCTTTCCCTTTCTGCCAGCTCAAAAATTCTTTCTTATAGTCAAGAATCACATTCAGGCATAGGTGCGCATTAGTGTCTACATCTGGGGTCAAAGCACTCTGAAGGCATAACCGTGTTCATTGCAGTATTATTCACAGTAGCCAGGAGGTGGAAACAACCCAAAGGTCCACGAATGGATGGCTGAATGGATAAATAAAATGTGATATATACATACAATGGAATATTATTCGGCCTTAGAAAAGAAAGACACCCTGTCACGTGCTACAACGTGGGTGAACCTTGAAGACATTGCATGAAGTGAAATAAACCAGTTACAAAAAGACAAATTGTACATGATTCCACTTGTATGAGATATCTAAAGTAGTCAAACTCAGAGAAACAGTAGAATTGTGGTTCCAGGGGCTGGAGGAGGAGGAAACAGAAAGTTGTTTGTTGTTCGATGAATATAGAGTTTCAGTCTTACAAGATGAAAAAGTTCTAGAGATTTGTTGCACAACAATATGAATATAGTTAGCACTACTCAACTGTAAACTTAAAAATGATTAAGGTAGTATATGTTAGGTGCATTTTTTTACCACAATGCTAAATTAAAAATTTGTTTTATTGGAAAAATAACTCACATGCTAGAAGGATTAAAAATTTGGCAACCATCAAAGTTATGGCAGGCAAGTGAAAAATGTGAAATAAGCCATATTATAAGACAATGTAGAAGTCAAAGCACTTAAGATATACGTCAAGTGCTTTTTAAAATCAATAAAATGTAGAAAAGGAAAAAAATACTTGAGGTTTTTTTTGTTTGTTTTTTGTGGGTTTTTTTGTTTGTTTGTATTTTGACTGTTTATTTGTTTTTGTTTTTGAGACGGCGTCTCACTCTGTTGCCCAGGCTGGAATGCAGTGGTATGATCTCGGCTCACTGCAACCTCTGCCTCCCAGGTTCAAGCGATTCTCCTGCCTCGGCCTCCCAAGTAGCTAGGACTACAGGCCCATGCCACCATGCCCAGCTAATTTTTGTGTTTTTAATAGAGACGGGGTTTCACCGTATTGGCCAGGTTGGTCTCGAACTCCTGACCTCAGGTGATCTGCCTGCCTCGGCCTCCCAAAGTGCTGGGATTCAGGCATGAGCCACTGCACCCAGTCAATACTCGAGATTTTTTTTAAAAAGCATATATTACTTACATATTCACAAAGTGTTCCTGAGAACTACAAACGCTGTATTTCGGTTCATTCCTTTAGTGTTTCTTTCATCACAAGGGTGAGGATCATGTTCATTTCACACTGTTCCCCTAATGTCATTCACAATCCCATACACATATTGGTTATTTGATATGTGTTGAGTGAATAAATGAATTATTATAAAAGGAGGGACAGATCTTCTAGTTATACAGGCAGTGGGTCTCCACACACAGCAACCACATGGGGCTCATTGTCAGGGTGGCTGCTTTAAATTTTTTATTATTATTATTTTTTATTTTATTTTTATTTTTATTTTTTATTTTTTTTGAGATGGAGTCTTGCTCTGTTACCCAGGCTGGAATGCAGTGGCGCGATCTCAGCTCATTGCAAGCTCCACCTCCCGGGTTCACGCCAGTCTCCTGCCTCAGCCTCCCGAGTAGCTGGGACTACAGGCGCCTGCCACTAGGCCTGGCTAATGTTTTTTTGTATTTTTAGTACAGACGAGGTTTCACCGTGTTAGCCAGGATGGTCTCGATCTCCTGACCTCGTGATCCCCCTGCCTCCGCCTCCCAAAGTGCTGGGATTACAGGTGTGAGCCACCGTGCCCGGCCTAAATTTTTTTTTTTTTTTAATAAAAAAGGAGAAAAGAGACACTCTAGAATCTAAACTGCAGGTCTGGAAGTTTTAAACTTTACAAATGAATGTAAAGGTTACTTTGACTGATAAGAAAAAGGGAGTAAATTAACAGGTCAGATGTATTTTTAAAAATCAAACCAATAACTTTAGTCCAAAAAGACCGAAATAGTTACATGTATAAGCTAAAGAATAAGAAATAAATAGTAAAAGAAAAAAAAAAAGGAGATATTTATTGAGCACCTACAATGTGACAGGCAGTCAGTCTCCTGGGTGCCTTACACCAGCACTACTCTGCATAAGGACTGCTTGAGGGTCTCATTGAAATGCAGATCATGATTCAGAGCTCTGGGTATCCGCTTTGCTAATGTGGTTGATCCACAAAACACACTGTAGCAAAATTTACATGAGTTTTAACCTCACAGTAACCCTTCTAAGGTAGATGCATGTTACAGATGCAAAAATGGAGGCTAGGAGTTTTGGTGATATTCCTATGGTCACCCAGTCACAATTCAAATTCAGATTAATCACAATCCTACTCCCTTGACTAAACTGATTAAAAACACATTTAACTGAAACTCAACCAGTGGGAACTCTCTAATAGAGCTTTATGTCTTTTAATGTTGTGCAGTTATGTGAAAAAAATAAATTATCAATGGTTATTAAAACCTTTCTTATGCTTCTAAATGTCCTACCCCACCACCAGATCTCCTTCCTGTGGTCTAAACCTGTGATTCTCAAACTTTAGTGTTAAAACTCCTTTATATTCTTAAAAATTATTGAAGTCTTAAGATTTTTTTTGTTTTTATAGGCTTTATCTATTGATATTTATTGTACAAGAAATTAAGATTGAGATAAATTTTAAATATTTTACTAATTAAAACAAATCCACTAAATATCAATAAAATATCACATTTTATGACAAATATATTATAAAACAAAAAAAGTTAGAAGAGTAGAGCCGGGCACGGTGACTCACACCTGTAATCCCAGCACTTTGGGAGGCCAAGGCAGATGGATCACAAGGTCAGGGGTTTGAGAATAGCCTGACCAACACGGTGAAACCCCATCTCTATTAAAAAAATACAAAAATTAGCCGGGTGTGGTGGCACACACCTGTAGTCCCAGCTACTTGGCAAGGCTGAGGCAGGAGAAACGCTTGAACCCAGGAGGCAGAGGTTGCAGTGAGCCTAGACTGTGTCATTGCACTCCAGTCTGGGTGACAGAGCAAGACTCCATCTCAAAGAAAAGAAGAGTGGCACTGTCGTACCTTTCTGCAAATCTTTTTTTTTTTTTTTTAGACAGTGTCACACTCTCGTTTCCCAGGCTGGAGTATAGTGGCACAATCTCAGTTCATTGTAGCCTCAACATTCCCAGGCTCAGGCAATCCTCCCACCTCACCCTCCCAAGCTGGGTCTATAGGCACGTGCCACTATGCTGGGCTAATTTTTGTGTTTTTTGTAGAAACGGAGTTTTGACATGTTGCCCAGGCTGGTCTGGAGCTCCTGGACTCAAGTAATCCACTTGCCTCGGCCTCCCGAAGTGCTGGGAGTACAGACATGTGCCATAGCATCTGGCCACAAATCTCTTTAATGATTGACTTTATAGAAAACAGCTGGATTCTCTTATGTTTCTGTCATTTGTTGCGATATGAAGAAAATTCGGCTTTATATAGATATGCAGTTGAAAAAGGAGGAGTATTTGTATAGTCTTTTTAGATAATTGGGGTTGTTCTTAGAACAACAAGACTTGACAAGTGGTAGTTATTTAATGGTTAGCTGCAATATGTAATCTAAAATCTTATTAATGAACTTTTCAACTCCTTTACATGAAGACCCATTGGTCTGTCTTCCACTTAGAATGGGTATTTTACCCATGTATGATTTTGTAATATGATGCATTGGTCATATGGAAAATATTGGGTTCATTGACTCATGCAGATATTCCAAATATTAACCCTTTTCACACATCATCAAACATCACATTTGTTAATATCACCACCCATCTCATCATCAAAGTAAGTATTGAGAAGCTGTCAAGCTTATAGTAGCAGATACAAGCTTCCAAGACTCAAATTTTTATTTAAAAGCTCTAATTTTACTATTGAGAAAAATGCTATCAGTTGTTTTTTCAATGGATAGGTTTACTTTATTTATTTTTGAGAAAATATCTGTGAGATATCCAACTCTGAGCATGGTTTGTCTGTCAGTCATATTTTCAAGTAAAAAGGGAGTTACATGAGAAACACGGCTAGTTCTAACAGTTGTACGAGTGCTTTTCTTGAAACAATCATCACACTTCAGTATGCAGCAGAAATATTTATTTATTTATTTATTTATTTATTTATTTATTTATTTATTTACTGAGATGAAGTCTCGCTCTCTCGCCCAGGCTGGAGTGCAGTGGCGCAATCTCGGCTCACTGCAACCTCCGCCTCCCGGGTTCAAGCGATTCTCCTCCCTCAGCAGCCTGAGTAGCTGGGATCACAGGAGCATGCCACCACGCCCAGCTAATTTTTTGTACTTTTAGTAGAGACGGGGTTTCACCACGTTGGCCAGCCTAGTCTCGAACTCCTGACCTCAGGTGATCCGCTCACCTCAGTCTCCCAAAGTGCTGAGATTACAGGTATGAGCCACCGCACCCGGCCTAGCAGAAATATTTTATGCATACTTCTCATTTCATTATATAGAATATTGAAAGGGTTAAGTATTATATACTCTAGGGTTGAGATTTAATAACACTAATAAATTTTCCTGCTTTATCAAGCACATTCATAAGTGAAACTGGCTGGGTGTTGGGATGACTGGGGAATCATAGAGAATGTAATGACCACTAGCGTGGGTTGGTGCTACTCCCTTGATTTCTTTTTTTTTTTTTTTTTTGAGATGGAGTCTGGCTCTGTCGCCC
Source organism: Gorilla gorilla gorilla (assembly GCF_029281585.2). Classification (NCBI taxonomy): domain Eukaryota; kingdom Metazoa; phylum Chordata; class Mammalia; order Primates; family Hominidae; genus Gorilla; species Gorilla gorilla. Next base: position 26,531,893 of record NC_073233.2, on the reverse strand, counting down.
TGGCTGGAGTGCAGTGGCGCAATCTCAGCTCACTGCAAGCTCCGCCTCCCAGGTTCACGCCATTCTCCTGCCTCAGCCTCCCGAGTAGCTGGGACTACAGGTGCATGCCACTACGCCCAGCTAATTTTTGTATTTTTAGTAGAGACAGGGTTTCACCATGTTGGCCAGGATGGTCTCAAGCTTTTGACCTCTTGATTTGCCCACCTCGGCCTCCCAAAGTGCTGGGGTCACAGACGTGAGCCACTGAGCCCAGTCTGCTAATCTCCTTTCTAAAAGCCAACAATTCACCCTTAAATATGAGAAAGATACAGTCATCCCTTGGTATCCATGGGGCATTCGGTCTGGTACCTCCTTCAGATATCAAAATCCACAGATGCTCAAGTTCATGGTATAAAATGGTGTAGTATTTGCATATAATCTATGCACATCCTCTTGTATATTTTATATCATCTCTGGATTACTTATAATATCCAATACAATGTAAATGCTATGCAAATAGTTGTTGTGCTGTATTGGTTTTTTTTTTTTTTTTTTTTTTTGAGATAGTCTTGCTCTGTTGCACAGGCTGGAGTGCAGTGGCTTGATCTCAGCTCACCGCAGCCTCCACCTCCCAGGCTCAAGTGATCCTCCCACATTAGCCTCCCTAGTAGCTGGGATTACAGGCACATGCCACCATGCCAGGCTAATTTTTTTGTTTATTTTTTTTTTTTGTAGAGATGGGGTCTCACTATATTGCCCAGGCTGGTCTCAAACTCCTGGGCTCAAGAAACCGTCCCACCTTGGCCTCCCAAAGTGCTGGGATTACAGGCATGAGCCACCACAATGCCCAGCCTTGTCATCCATGTATTGTTTAGGGAATAGTGATAAGAGAAAAAGTCTGTACATGTTCAGTACAAACAAATTTTTTTCAAGTATTTTTGATCCACAGTTAGTTGAATTCATGGATGCAAAACCCATGGATATGGAGGGCCAACTGTGTATGACAAATGAATTTTCTTTCACTTTAAAATAAAATATAAAATTCTAAAATTATAGCAGTGTTTGGTAAAATCTTGAAGTGTAGAACATTTTCAAAGATTTTTAAAATACTATATTATTGCTAAACAAGACAACAAAGTGCACTTCTTGTGTTTCTGCATAGACTCAAAGGAAACTTTGAAATTTCAAAATAACAATTGGTTGAATAACAGGGTTACAGGTGTTGTAGGAGGTATAACAAGAGAGCAGATAAGAGCACAGTAGAAGTGCTGAAGAAAAAAATGGAGTTAATCCCGAGAAATGCACATAAATCTACATCTACTTCCCTAGAAAATTCTAGGAAGCACAAGAAAATACAAGCAAACATTCCATTTGCAGCCATCAGAGGGGGAGATGGGGACATCATCACACATGTAGCCTCTGGAAAACTCCACCACACAATTGTAGAAGGGTCTTGGGGACTTGCAGGGATCCTCACATCCCACTTTGAGAACCACTTCTATACACTTATAAGCTACTTTACGGTGGTGAGAGATGGGAGAAATCTATGAGGCCAAGTTCCTACCACCCCACCTAAAAATTCAACTGCAACCACACCTGTGCCTTTCACAGGTCTTCATGTCACTCTCCCTTCTTGCAAGTCTTCCTTTCTACAACCGCTTCTGTACCCACGTTCAACCTGTCTTTCTCACTGGCAACTTCTCAACAGCGTTAAACATCCCTCACCTGAAATATACCTCGAGGTATCTAAGCCTCATCCTTGGACTCCTCAATCTCTGTCTTTCTCTTAAATGTTAGTGTACCTCAAGGTTCTATCCTTAGCCCTTGCTCCTTCTTTCTCTACAAGCTACCTGGGTGATCTGCTCCTCTCTTCTTCAGTTTCAATTAGCACCTGTATGATGCAGAACCCCAATCTGCCACTCAAAGTTTTTTCTTCTTGTTACGGTAGGTAGCTAGTCAGACATGAGCAGGGCAGGAGAGGGACTCCCCACACCTCACCAGGAATGTGAGGTGACCATCAGGTGATGGTCAGGTGGTTGTTAAACTCTCTAAAATAATTGGTCATAGCCAGCACCAGGGAAAGGCTGTCTCCCAACAGACAGAAAAAACCCAAAACTGGTCATCTGCATCTTTCTTATAAGATCCCAGGAGTTGGGTGAGTTGGCTCAAGCATGTGCATTAAGAGGCAAAATGGCGGAGTTTAACCGGTATATGACCTTCCTCTAGGAATGCTAGATGGTAACGGAATAACGCCTCAAGTGAGCATGTGTACAACTCCAGTAAACACTCTGCGCACGTGGCCCCTCCCAAGTGCTGGTGAGCCACTGCACATGGGGATAGCCCACCCCAAGAGAAGAATCAGGGGAGAAGGGATGCAAGACATTGGAATTATGCCAACATATAAAACCCCAAGCCAAAGGTCAAACAGTGCACTTGATCTTTGAAGTTGCCTGCTTGGCCCTCTTGTAAGTGTACTTTCCTTCCTTTCATTCCTGCTCCAAAGCTTTCTAATAAACTTTCACTCCTCCTCTAAAACTTGTCTCAGTCTCTCACACTGCCTTATGCTCTCAGTTGAATTCTTTTTTCTGAGGAGGCAAGAATTGAGGTTGCTGCAGACCCCTACAAATTCACCACCACTAACATACTTTGGTGCCGGGTGACTCAAATACATTCCGCTGCTAACATTCTCATCTCCAGACCCAGATGGTCAACAGTCTCTGAACATCGGCCCTGCAGTGTCCCCACGACTTGTTAAATTCCATATGATCAGTGTCAAGTGCCATGTCCTCTAGTTGCAACAACACATTCATATAAAGCAAAAATGACTCTTGCCCCTAACTTTATGAATGTCTTTATTTCTCTTGCTCAAAAATTTAGAGACCCAGTGCCATTCCTGACTCCCCCCTTTCTCCTCCACACAAAACAATGAATCAACTGCTAAGACCTGCCACTGCATGTATGCCCTGAACAGGTTTTCTGCTTCTTTCCATTTCTCATTGCTACTATCTAAAACATTAGCTATTATTATTATTGGAGGAACATACTATATGCTAGATGCAGTAATTCGCATTTTACGTACATTATTTTCTTTATTCCACATGATGACTATTTTAAATTCCATTTTACAGATGAGTAAACAGGTTCAGAGATCTTTTTGGTTATCCCTGACTCCAAAACCCTTCCCCTCTCACCAGCACTGAAGGCATCAAGGAAGGCTTTGTGGTGAAATTTGCCTATAGCCCTGAAGAATGGTATAATTTTTATAGGGTAAGATGGGGAAACCATACACCATATTGTTTCAAGAAAGCCATAAGAAAGAGCAGAGAGAAGACTATTGCTGGCGTGTGTTTTGTGGACAGTGATGTTGAGTGGAAAGGGGTCCCTAACCCCCGGGCCATGAACTGGTACTGGTCTGTGGCCTATTAGGAACCAGGCTGCACCGCAGGAGGTGAGCATGGGCAAATGAGTGAAGCTTCATCTGTATTTACATCCACTCCCCATTGTTCGCATTACCTCCTGAGCTCCACCTCCTGTAAGATCAGTGTCGACATTAGATTTTCATAGGAGCACGAACTCTATTGTGAACTGCACACGCGAGGGACCTAGGTTGCGTGCTCCTTATGAGAATCTAATGCCTGATGGTCTGTCACTACCTCCCATCACCCCCAGATGGGACCATCTAGCTGCCAGAAAACAAGCTCAGGGCTCCCACTGATTCTACATTATGGGGAGTTGTATAATTATTGTATTATATATTACAATGTAATAATAGAAATGAAATGCACAATACATATAATGTACTTGAATCATCCTGAAGCCATCCTTCACCCCCTGTCCATGGAAAAATTGTCTTCCACAAAACCAGTCCCTGGTGCCAAAAAGGTTGGAGACCACTGTTGTAGGAGACGTTTTCACTCAGAGGCAATAAACTGAAACAAGTAAAACATTTCTAAAATGCTTCTTTCCCTTACTTAAGTATAAATGAATAAAAATAATGGCTACTTAACGCACCATAGTGTTCTGGGTATAATGCTAATGCTTTTATTTCCTTTTCTTCTAACCTTTACCTCAGCCCTGCGTGAAAGGATCAATATCTGCATGTGACAGAATGGGAAACTGAGGCTAAGTAACTTTCCCTCAATTAACCAGACAGCAGAGGTGAGATTCGACTACATTCTTTCCACTAAGGGCAGAGACACTGTAGAATTCAAATCTCTACCACTTCTCCCCACCAACTTCAGCCCCTACAAGCGGTCCTTTTGGTAGATATTTACTCTCTCTCCTTTAAGAAGTAACTTTAGCTGGAGTTGCACAATCCAAATTTGAAAAGACAACCAGTATTAATTGACTATATACCTGGCAGAAATGTAAATAAGTTTGTAACTTTACACCCTCCAAAAAAAAAACATTTCCTTAATTTTAACATGATAGTTTTACTTTAAAAGAAAAAAATATGACTTTTTGAAGCCAATGCAAAAAGAAGCCCAATCTAATGCAAAGTAGTATCCTATCCAGATTCTAGAACAGAAAGGACATTAGAGCGTTAGGCAAAAACTAGGACAATCTCAATAAAGAAATGACTTTTGTGAATAATGATGCATCAATATTGGTTCATCAATGATGACAGAGGTACCATACTAACGTAAGATGTTAATATTAGAGAAGTTGGGTAATGGGTATACGGGAACACTCTGAACTGTCTTTGCAGCTTTTATGTAAATCTACAATTATCCCCAAATAAAAAGTTTATGTAAAAAGAGTCCAAATGTGTTTGCGTAGAGGTTGCTAAGAACAAAATGAGACCACATTCTTTATCATGTAAATGACAAAAATACTATTAGAATAAGGTGTTTAATAAAAGAAAAAGTGAAGTTTCAATTCATTCTTTGGTAATCCAAAGCAACAAAAGTGTACCCCACCTCCAACTGGCTCAAGCTCAGGGGGGCTGAAGATTCTATTATTTAACTCACTCACCCCTGCTCCCCCACACCCCTCAACCATCAGGGTAATGCCTCTTGGAATTCCTTTTGGCACAAACATCTTGTTTTAGAACCATGTTTAGACTGTGATTAAAAGAGGATTATTTACACCACACAGCCATCCCAATGTGAAAGGACAGGCCACCCCCTACATTTTACTAAACTTTTCTGTAAATACTACATCCAAGCAATCACTAGCAAACTAAGCAAAGTAGATAAAGGGGCAAAAGAGCTGAATTTGATTGTTCTGAGCAAAAAGTTTCATTTCAACTAGCAGCTGCCACTAAACTCTTCATTCTCAAGTCAAAAGGGCCCATTTCCTGGGTTTGATGACATAAGCAGTGCCAAGGTTTATATTCCAAGAAAATGCTTCCTTTAAAGCTATAGCTACAGGGGATGTGACCAGGGATAAATAGGTATGATTGATAAGGCCTTGGACAGACTATTTTACAGAAGCCCATTCCACTTACATATATTTAAGAAAGCAGGTTCCTCTAAAACTGGGTAAGCTAAGTTCTCATGTAAGTTTCCCTTGCTTCAATAGTAAATTTCCCTGCTTCACATTTGTTCAGAGTATTAAAATTTTACCTTGCATCATCACCCTTGATTTTCATAATCTCATGAGGATAATCAGGGTAGGTCTTATTATCTGCATGTTCCACATAGGCTCTGATAGGTTGACTGATTTTCCTAACACAGCACCACAGCACGGCCTGTTAGTGGTGAAGACGGTACTTTTTTTTTTTTTTTTTTTTTTTGGAGACAGAGTCTCACTCTATTCTCCAGGCTGGAGTGCAGTGGCGCGATCTTGGCCACTGCAAACTCTGCCTCCCAGGTTCAAGCGATTCTTCTGCCTCAGCCTCCCAAATAGCTGGGATTACAGGTGCCCACCACCATGCCCAGCTTATTTTTTTTGTACTTTTGGTAGAGACAGGGTTTTACCATGTTGGCCAGGCTGGCCTTGAACTCCCGACATTGGGTGAACCGCCCACCTTGGCCTTCCAAAGTGTTGGGATTACAGGCATCAGCCACTGCACCCGGCAGTGAAGATGGTATTTGAATCAAGGTTTCTTAACTCTAGTTCAGGGAAGTTTCCTTCAGCAAGTATTTATTGCATGCTTTCTGTGTGTCTAGATATATGATTGTTTCTGTGGATAGAGTGATTCCTGAAATAAACAGACACCTTTCTCTTGGGGAGCTTATAGCTCAGTAGGAGAAGAAAATAATCAAGTAAATTAACAAGTGCATACATAATTATAAATTGTGAGAAGGGCTATGAGGGAAATAAGTACGATGTAAAGCTAGCCAGAGGAGCCTCTTTAAGAAGGTGACATTTTAGCAGATATCTGAAGAAGCCAATGAGGCACATATTGTAGAAAGGGTGTTTGTATCAGTCTGTTCTCATGCTGCTAATAAAGACATACCCAAGACTGGGTAATTTGTAAAGGAAAGAGGTTTAATTGACTCACAGTTCCACGTGGCTGGGGAGGCCTCACAATCACGGCAGACGGCAAAGAAGGAACAAAGTCACATCTTACATGGCAGCAAGAGAGCTTATGCAGGGAAACTCCCATTTATAAAACCATCAGATCTTGTGAGACTTACTCACTACCACGAGACTAGTAAGGGGGAAACTGCCCCCATGATTCAATTATCTCCACCTGGCCCCACCCTTGACACGTGGGGATTATTGTAATTCAAGGTGAGATTTGGGTAGGGAAACAGCCAAACCATATCGGTGTTCCAGGCTGCTTATCACTGAGTCTGTGAAGGGCAGGAAGAGGTGGAAAAGGCTTGAAAGGAAATCGATACAATGTGGTCAAAGAGAGTGATAGTCTGGACCAAAATGGATCCAAAGAGATGAACACGGAATAAATCCTGTGGATGTTTGTGGGCCCATAAAAGACTTACATTTCATTCTATATGGGACAGGAAAGTACAGAAGGGTTTTAAGCACGGATTGATATAAATTGATTTGTGTTTTTAAAAAATTATCCTGAACACTATGTAGAGAACGAATTGAAGAATGAGTTAGTTCTATCTATGGGCGAAAGTTGAGGCAGAATGACCAGTTGGCATCAGTTATAAATTATGGTAGCTTGGATGGGGGGAGTGGCAATGAGGGTGCAGAGAGGCTGAGAAGTTAAAGGTAAAATCAACAGATTGTAGGAATTAATTAAGTGTGAGAAGTGAGGGAAATGGAGGAATATACTGTTTGGTAATAAAAAATTCAGCCACAGAATCACATATGGACATTTTATGAAAAAGAAAAGATATATTAGCATGTAGTTAGATAAATTTTGAGTGTGAGAGAAAATCTCAAATGATAATAGTTCACAAAAGCATGCACATTTATCACCTGTGTACAAGTACGGGATGGAATGGTGACTCCAAGATTATCGGTGTCTACGCCTTTCTAATCTTCCCCTCTCTCCTTCAACACACAGCTCCTACTTTATGGTTCCAGGTGGTTGCTCTGGCTCTGGGCATCCAACAGTGGAAAGGAGAAAAGAGAGGGAGAAGAGCGTGTCCTTTCCTTTGAGAGAATGTCCTTGAAGTTACACACACCAATTTCCCTTCTCAACCCTCAGCCACAACTCAGTCACAGGACTACACAGAGCTGCAAGGGAGGGAAATGTCAGCTCACTTCTGGGCAGTTCGATTACAGAAGATGAAGGGGCGAATGGATATTTGGGGCAGCTCCCATTCTGTGCCCCATGTCTCCAACTGTCTATAGTACCTCTGTGGGGAAACAGGGGGAGGCAGAGATGAAAAGATGCTTCATGTTTCCTCTTATAGCTGTGCCCTGCTTCATTCATCTACTTTAGGAATGTGTTCATGCATTATTTACATACTTTTTTTGAAGATAAAGAAGGGTGGAAAAAGAGGGAGGAGGAGGAGGCGGGAGAACTGGTACCAAGGCTGGATAGAGTAGAAGGCACTAGTGAAGGTGATGGAAAGGATGCTGCCCTAAATGTTGGCAGAAGGCCAGGAGAGTAAGTCCTCATAGAAGCAAAGAGGAGAGAACATTTCAAAAAGCAGGATGCCAACTCCCCTGAAATTTCTAAAATGTCAATGAAAATGAATAGAAACTACTCTACTAGGTAGAAGTCACCAGGGACCCTGACAAGACCACTTTTCCTTGTGAGATGGATGTATAAGCCAAATGGAAGTGAACTGAGAAATAAAATGCACCAGAAACAGAACCAAATATATATGAAAGCTTGCTGTTGATAGAGAAGCCATTTCAGATCAATGGAGAGAAAACACACATTCAATAAAGGATGCTGAGACAATCGGCTCTTCAAAATCTTGTGTACTTCTGATCCTGAGCTCCTATCATATGCAAACATTTACTCCAAATAAATTAACGAAAATGTAAAATATAAAATTTTCAAATTGGAAAAATATATCTAGTAGATATACATAGATTTACTAAAAGTGAAGAATGCACACAGGATACACATCCAATTCTTGCCTGGAAAGAGGGAGAAAGGGAAATAGAGCAAGGTGGAGGTCGTACAGAGGACTTGAATTTTGCCAGGTTTTCACCTGAAGGAAATATGGCAGTTAACATTTGTAAATTCTAAGTAGTAAGAACAAATTTTATTATACTACCCTTTGACCTTTAACATATTTAAACATTTCTTAATGCCAAAAAATTTAATAGGAAAAAAGGAGGCAGACAAAAATGTAGGTTAGTTTTTTTAAAAAAATTAAATAGCATAACATAGTGTAGAATTGAACAGAAAAATCTTAGCATGCATTCCATGAGTAATGTTTCATAAAACATTTGTTCCCATTTTATATGTGTGTTTGTGTGTGACTATGTGTGTGCAGGTGTCTGTGGGTGTGTGTGCTTGTGTGAGAGTGTACGTGTGCATTGGGCTGCTTTATAAAAATATATTTCCTACTGTGGGTCACAGTCAAAAATATCCGAAAGCTGAATATAGACAAGTTTTTCAAGCCGGTTAGCTATAAAAGGAAGCAGACCAATGAAACAGTAGCTGAGAAGGCACGTGTTGTTAAGGAAAGTTCTTGATTTGTTTTGCCTTTGTCTTATTTTAAGTCTGTAGATACTGGGCTGATGCAAGATAAATCAGTAGGGAAGCGGAGTTTGGTGATTCAGACTGGGTGGGGGGCATGAAAATGAGAAGAGAATTGAGTGAGTGGATGGTGCAGTCAGACATCCAGCAGGCTTTGCTGAGCACTGATTACACACACAGGTATAATAGTGTGCGCATGCATGCATATGGGAGAGGGTGCAGAAAAATGCATAAGATACATTCCCATCCCTTGCACTCCATGCCATGGCTGAAAGTCTGTGTGATGTGATGCACAGTCTTTGACACAAAGTCTGTGTGCTGGCAGCCACACAGAACAGGCCAGCCAACAGGCAGGCAAGACTGGGCGGTAACAGTGTGCAAGTTGGAGCTTAGGCAAAAGACAAGGGATAGAAGTGACCAAGGGGGAGAAGCCTTCTTAGGGGACATGGACCTTGAGGTGGACTTGGGGATAGGCACTGAATGGGGGCAAAAAGCAAGAGGGCATTTGGGAAAAATGGTATTTCCTTGCGGAGGGGATATGGGAGGAAGAAGAATTGGGTCTTGGTAAAGGAGAGCAGAGGGGAGATAGACCCTGGGCTTTGGATTCCAGTCTGGAGAAGAGGACTGGGACGCGAAGATGGAACTCTCTTACTCAAGGCCAAGTTACAAGTAGACAGAATAATAACATTTACAGAACATTTACTGCATACTAGGTACTAGTCTACACAAACTACATGTATTTACTTTCCAAGTTATTCCTCATAACAACCCTACAGGGTAGGTTCTATTTAATATATTTATTTATACTGACAGTGAAACAGAGGCACAAAGTGTGAAGGAGTTTGCTTGCTGGAGGTCACACAACTGGCAACTGGCAAGCAGAGCTTCAGACCTAAGCAGTCTTGCTCCAGAGGCTCTGCACTTCCTAATGTGTGCCACGTCTAACAGTGAGCTGCTTTATGGTAGATGGCACTTAGTAGGTATTCAGGAAATGATTGAATTACAAAAGGAAGCGCATGACTTGGAGAAAAAAAAAAACCATCCCTACTCTGTCCTTCTATTGTGCCTCAATTTTTTGCAATTTAGCCTGAGTTACGCCCACAAGTCATTCATTGAGAATCCACTATGTTCAAGTCATGTTACTGAAGTCAGTTAAAACACTGCCTATTAATACTTCTATGACAAAGATACTTGTGACCTGACTGAGAAGAGTAGCAGGAGGCAGTTGGATCCAAACTTCTTTGATTTTGGACTAACTTGTAAGTTGAAAGACATTATCAAAGAGGCAGTTGTTATGTGAGTAAAGAAGACAGAAATGTCTTAGTTCACATCTTAGCTCTGTCATTCACTGCTGTGTATGCCTTGGCCGAGTTATTTAATTTTTTAGACCTCAGTGTCTCCATAAATAAAATAGCAGCATATTGGTAGTGGTCCAAGACAGGGAGAAAAATAGATCAGATTGTTTAATTGGCACTCCATGACCATATTTTGATCCATCAATTAGCATTGAAGAAGCTCCCACATTTATTTTTGTTATTTTTTATTTTTTTATTTTTTTTGAGACAGAGCCTTGCTCTGTCACCCAGGCTGGAGTGCAGTGGTGCAATCTTGGCTCACTGCAAGCTCTGCCTTCCTGGTTCAAGTGATTCTCCTGCCTCAGCCTCCCGAGTAGCTGGAATTACAGGTTTCTGCCACCATGCCCAGCTAATTTTTGTATTTCTAGTAGAGATGAGGTTTCACCATGTTGGCCAGGCTGGTCTTGAACACCTGACCTCAGGTGATCCACCCACCTCGGCCTCCCAAAGTTCTGGGATTACAGGCATGAGCCACCACACCCGGCCTTATCTTGAAATAGGAGGAGAAACTAACATAGACCAACCTGTCACCAAGTAGCTCACATAGGATGCGAAGGCCCATAGTTAGTGGCATCGTGTCTTCATCAGGGGATCATGCCTGCAACTCAGGTTCTGTGGCATAGCTTCTCATGTTCTGCAGGTAGACCATTCCATGCTCAATACTGTAGAGATTTATTTTGTGCTTTCTTACAACCTCTCATAATCAGTCCCCACCACCTTTCAAGGTCAGTTCCCACTGGGAAAAGAAAGGTTTTTTTTTTTTTTACATTCTTTCCAAGTTTTCTGCTTGCCAATATTCCTTGGAGCCACAATAGTTCTCCTACCACTTCCAGCTGCCCTAACTTCTTTGCTCATGACCACTCTGGGATCTGGGACCCCATTTCTCGGTAGGATACTGCCACCTGTGTATAGGCATCAGTGGAGGAGTGAAAATGGACCAGGTCATGTTTCTCATACTGCCTTGTTCTGTTATTCTCCTACTCAACCTTCCTTGACATTTTGGCTTTGGAGCTGGTTGCTTTATGGTGGCAAGGTGGCTGCTGCAGCTCCAACCATCACTTCTTCATATGACAGCATCCAAAATGGGAAGCAAAAGGGACAATGGCAAAGGGAACTTCTTGCATGAATCTCTTTTGTTTTGGAGGAAAGTCCTTCCCAGAATCCTCCTTATGTCTCTCACTGGACACAACTGGATTCTTGCCATGTATAGGCCAATCACAAGCAATGAAGCTACCATAATCAGACCAATCATGGTTTATTCTCTGTCGCTGGGCACACTGATGCTTGAACAAACCTGGGGTACTCTTACTCAGAAAGGTAGGGTGGCTGTTGTGTAAACAACCACCAGATGCCTCTTCCGAGACATCTAAGATAAATTCTTTAAGCAATTAGCCAATTTTGCTCCTCAAACCCATCCCATCATTTGGCCCCCTTTCAAAAGAGCCTTCTTAAGGCATTAACTGGCTTGAAGCCTTCCATCAACTTTTTGGAAAACTTGACCCCTTTCCCCTAGGGAACATTCTACTTCCAGTTGTATCTCCTTCCCCTCCTGTTTCAATTATTACCCCCACCCAAGCTCACATGGAATGGAAGGTAAAGAAGAGGTGTCCACATGACAAGTGAGGTGGCTGGGTGCTCTGAGTCCAGGGAGACTTTTGATGTCCCAAATTCTTTGTTTTTTTCAGATAGAGTCTCGCTCTATCACCCAGGCTGGAGTGCAGTGGTGTGATCTCGGCTCGCAGCAACTTCTGCCTCCTGGGTTCAAGCTATTTTCCTGCCTCAGCCTCCTGTGTAGCTGGGATTACAGGTGTGTGCCACCACACTTGGCTAATTTTTGTATTTTTAGTAGAGACGGGTTTTCATCATGTTGGCCAGGCTGGTCTTAAACTCCTGATCTCAAGTGATCCACCTGCCTTGGCCTCTCAAAGTGCTGGGATTATAGGCGTGAACCACCGCACCTGGCCTAATGTCCTAAATTCTTCAGCGAAGTCCAGGAAGAGTGCTTCCCAAACCAGTCTTCACAAGTGGGAGTTCATCTCTTCATTCTCCCAACTGTCTTGTTAGCAGATGTTGAATCAAATTTCATCAAGCACACACATACACACACACACACACACACACCTCTATCCTAATGACAGACACTAATTCTCAGAGGCAGCGAAGTTTAAACTAGTGGTCATTCCAGTTTTATAGCTCATAAGTCAGAAACATAAACAAACTAGTGGTCATAAAGGATAATGTCTCCAGGGGCCAGACAGGTGACAACAATCAGTGAAGGGAGCCTGTACTACTGGGAGCTCTGCTGAGCCCAAGGATGCAGGCCCTACTGAATAGGACAATTTCTGCTCATGTTAGCTGACTGTTTTCAGGTTGGAATGAAGACTAGATTGCCTGGTTTTTAAGACAATCCAGAAATCTGGAATTTAAGTGCAATTCCCCAATTAAAGAAATTTGTGAGTAAAAATATCCGTGAGTCATAGCAGGACATTAAGCCACCAGTTTTTAAGCCCTTGTCTAACCCATAATAAGGAAGAGAAATATGTTCTCATTTGGTAATACCTCCTCTCTCATAATGAAATCTCTGTAATATTATGCAGGCCTGTACCGTGCCTTTCCTTCGTCTCACCAACTCTCTTCAAATGGTCCTCTTTATGCCTGCCTGGCAAAAGAAAGTGGCCTGTGGCTGAGCAGTATGGTTTGGCATGGTAGCACCTTTAGCCTTTACTTGTCACAATGACTCACGGGTTTTTGTTTTATTCAATTATCTTATGATACGTAGCCACCGTTGTTCTTGTTGATGCTCAGGTCTTTCAGATCTGGCCAGGGATGCCCCTTTAAGCTGGATCCGGTGTTCTCCACTGTTTTTGTTTGTTTTTAGCACCTCCATGTTTTCTGATACAAGATGTTCAGACTTGCCTTGTAATTTTTCTGTCAAATACCTGGAATCAGCCACTTCTCTAAGAAGTTCAGGTTTTTAAAATTAGAGAATGGCATTTAGAAATCATGATGTGGTGGCTGCGATCATTTGTACTATAATATCATTGCTTCTATGCTCTTTCAGGGAACAGATTTATAGCTATCATCTCTCTGTCTATCTTTCTGGAGCAAGAGGGAGGTCTTACTGGTAATCTTTAATTTAATACAGCAATGTGGTGTTCTTCCTTTGTTCTCATTCCATATGTTTTCTCCCTTCTCTCTTAGTGAATGAGAATTATTATTCCTCCAAACAATATATTTGCTTTAACATTCCTTAGTCACAAATAGTGCTGGAATACTACATCAATACAACGACCATCAACACATCTGCAAAGCAAAGCACAAGATTATATTCCATTAAAATTATATTCCACTAAATTATTAAAGTTCAATTTGATATACAGTTAGGTCTTTTTTCTGTTGGTGTTGACGTTTAAGATATCTTTCCATCCTTGCTGATTAACTTTATTTTCCATGCGCATTCTGTAGAGTTCCCCCTCTGAACTTCCTTGCACTCAACTTCCCTTCATCTCACTCCCTCCTCAACCCCTCTTTCTTTTTCTGCCAGACTGAGTCCTTTAAACTTCTGAGCTTCCTTCTACCTCTCTCTTTCTTTGTTCGCTGTCCTTATTGCATTTCCCCATAGGAGACTAGTTCTGTTCTAGGGACTAGATCTGTATCATGGAGTGAGCCATGCCTCCAGCTCTCATTTCATGTGGAAGAGATGCAGGGCCACAGCCATCACAGCAGATTGGGGAGCACTCTGTAACAGGGAAGCACAGGACTGCTGGGAGAACAGAGGGGACACTTCTCACCCCATGGTTGGGGGGGGGGCTTGCACTCCTTAGCTGGCTCTCACGCTATAGGAAGAAGAGATATTTCCTTGAGTTTTTCCTTTCATGAAGCACCATTAATAATACTCTCGCCACAGAGTCGCTGAGAGGATTAAATGAGATAGTACATGTTAATTGCTTAGCACAGTGCCTGGCACAGGAAAGGAGTGTTGCACAGGTTGGATATTACTATGTTATTAGTTCTTCGAATAAGCTTTCTACCCCTTGCTCTTGCTCAGCGGCTCACTGCAACCTTCATCTCTCAGGCTCAAGTGGTCTTCCAGCCTCAGCCTCCTGAGTAGCTGGGACTACAGGTGCACATCACTGTGCCCAGCTAATTTTTTTAATTTTTAGTAGAGACGAGGTCTCGCTATGTTATCCAGGCTGGTCTTGAACTCCTGGCCTCAAGCAGTCCTCCCACCTCTGCCTCCCAAAGTGCTGGGATTGCAGGCATGAGCCACATGCTCAGCCTCAGCTCCTTCTTGAACACCAACAATTCTTAGATTTGGTCTTTTGAGTTACTTTTGTAGATCTTAGATTTGGTCTTTTGAGTTACTTTTGTAGATCTTGTTGGCGGTCTTCATTCCTTTCAGTTATTTTTTTCCTTTCTTTTCCTCTGGCTGTATTTTCAAATAGCCAGTCTTCAAGCTCACTGATACTTTCCTCTGTTTGGTTCCCTCTGCTGTTGAGAGTCTATCGAGTTCATCAGCAAATGAACTTCAGCGATTGAGCAAATGAACTTCTCAGTTTCAAGATTTGCTTGATTTTTAAAATTACTTTAATATTTCGTTAACTTTGATAAGTTTCTGAAATGCGCTTGTGTGCTATCTCAGAGATCACTGAGTTTCCTTAAAACCGCTATTTTGAATTCTTGGTCAGGGAGCTCACCAATCGCCATGTCGTTAGGCCCAGTCACTGGATTTTTGCTTTGTCCTTTTGCGTAGGTCATGGTCTCCTGCTTGCTGGTGTTTTTGTGGGTATACGTCTGTGTCTTTGCAATGAAGGATTATTTATTCCAGTTTTCTCTGTCTGGCTTGTTTGGGTTTCTGTGGGACATCCTTGCCCAGCGAAGCTTCGCGGCCAGGTCGCTTCCTCTTTTTCGGCTCTAGGTGGCGCCCTAAGCCCAGGTTCGCCTCTTCTCCAGTAAAAGGTGGGAGCGCGGCCTGTCCCAAATAGGGGAGGTTTCAAAAGGGTTATCCTGGCAGTGTGGGAAGGCTGGCTAGGGGTTTGCGCCCAGGGCATCAGAGGAACGTACCTTCTACAGCATGGTGCTGCGGAACAGCCGCTCCGATGCGGCGTCTCCTTTGGCCGAGTTACAGGGCAGAGTTTCCGGGCTGGGGGTGGCCCTCGCCTCCCTTTGTCTCTGACTGTGCTCAGGGATGCCGCTCCCTTCAGTCACAGCCACACCCACTGCGGTAAGGCGAGGACCAGGTCTCCTGCCAGGGGACCCGCGAAGGTGGGGGAGTTGGCGCACCCCCTTAGTTTCAATCGTTCCAGTGTAGAAACCGTGCATTGGGGAGAGATTCCGCAGGATCGGTGCCAGGCCGAATGTGGATGGGCGGAGGTGTCCTGAACACGGAGGTTCCCTTCCCTCACCATCTGCCCGAGGTTTTCCTCTTTTCTGTGGCCCTGGAACCGTCTCATCCTCAGACTCGAGCTCCGGGTTGCTGCTGGTGTGGATCTGGGCGCTGGGTATTTGTTTCTGGTTGTCGGAGGGAGGGGTATTGGAAGCAGCTTGCCTGACGCTGCCATTTCGGGACTGGAACTCTCCACGCTGCGAGTATTGCTGCACGGTGCGTCACGCCCTCCATGGAGCCACACATGCCGCGGTGCGGTTCCAGGAAGAGCTCCGACGGCATGATTTTGGGTCTTCCCTCAACTACTCAGAACGTATCCCACATCGGTGTCGATACGCACATGTATTCAATTTTGCCGACGCCACAACCATTCTTGCTTCTGGTAACGCTCTTCAGTTTTTCTTTAGCAACCCTGCCCCCCGCTTTTGGGTCCGTGTGATCTGGGTGTAGCTGATGATTCCCGTACCCCAGCTCAACGAATGGGCACACAACCCAGGCACACGAATCCACACCAGGACCCACTACGTAATAATCTGCAGGGCCCGGTGCAGATGAAAATGGATGGCTCCTTGTTGGAAAAGTATGAAGAATGACAAAGCTTTGCCCAGAGGTTCATGCCTGTAATCCCAGCAACTTGGGAGGCTGAGGTGGGAGGATGGCTTGAGCCCAGGACTTTGAGGCTGCAGTGAGCCGAGATTGGGCCATTGCACTGAAGCCTGGGTGACAGAGAGTGAGACACTTTCTCTTTTTCTTTTCTTTCTGAGACAAAGTCTCACTTTTGTCACCCAGGCTGGAGTGCAGTGGCATGATCTCAGCTCACTGCAACCTCCACCTCCCAGGTTCAAATGATTCTCCTGCCTCAGCCTCCTGAGTAGCTGGAATTACAGGTGGCTGCCAACATGTCCAGCTAATTTATTTTTTATTTTTTTTTATTTTTAGTAGAGACAGGGTTTCATTGCGTTGGCCAGGCTAGTCTCCAACTCCTGACCTCAGGTGATCCACCCGCTTTGGCCTCCCAAAGTGCTGGGATTACAGGTGTCAGCCACCATGCCTAGCCCCTTTCTCTTAAAAAATAAAAGGAAGAAGAAGTGTTGCACTGAAAAAGTGACCAGAGCCAAGAGGCTCAGAAGCTGTAACTGAACCCAAAAAACCCTCCAAGCTTCTGCATCGCAGTGGTGCCTGAGGCAGGTCCAGTGCTCACTTGGGATACAGAGCAAAGAAAAGTCAAGGAAGCAAGGGTACGGGTCAGCAGTGAGGGAGGGCTCACTGACGTGTTGCCTTTGCTTCACACCTGACCGTTCTGAGCCCACAGATGGGAAGTGAGTCCCCACAGGGAATGCAGCAAGTTCATGGAAATGTCTAAACTGAAACCCAGGTCCCCTAGCAGCAATCAAATCACAGGAAACTACATTGGTCTTTACTAGACAGGAGGCCAGAAATAAATTCCAGCCTGGCAAGATCTGGGGCAACTGCTATGGTTTGAATGTGTCCCTCAAAGTCTGTGTATTGGAAATGCAATCCCCAAGGCAACAGTGCTGGGAGGTGGGACCTTGGAGAGATGATTAGGTCATGATGGCTCTGCCCTCACGAGTGGCTTAATGCTGTTATTGAAGGAGTGGGTTGTGGGTTAGTTTTTGCAAAAGTGGGTCCCTTGTAAAAGGATGAGTTCAGTCGCCTCATCCCTTTCTCTCTCTCTTACCTTTCTGCCTTCTGCCATGGGATGATGCGGCAGGAAGGTCCTTGCCCAGAATTCAGGCGCCTTGACCATAGACTTCTCACCTTCCACAAAAAATAAATATCTGTTCATTCTAAATTACCCAGTCTCAGGTATTCTGTTATTGCAGCATAAAACAAAGACAGTGACCTTTTAAAAACAGCTGTGATAACGATTGCAGTTCAGTTAGGAAGAGTGGACAGTGGCTGCTAATGTCAGGGTTCAGAAAACGATATCCCAAAGTATGGTGTCTTGGCATGCTGACTGCTTTGAACTGAATGACACTGAAAGGGTTTCATAAACAAAGTCTTTTTCTGTCCTTTTTCCTTTTTCTTCTGCTAACCTTTCTCCTCCAAGTCAGGCCATAAAAACTAGAATTCCTTTTCCCCAAAGCCAGCCATAAAACCTAGAAATACGACTTTAACTTTCCCCTGCCTTTCTGTGTAAGAGCTGGCCATAAAGAAATTCTCTGACCTACCTTGTCTGATAGCAGATAATAAGACCCTTATTCCAGAAGGAACCTTGCCCCATACCAGGGAGGAAGGAATGGCACACAGAGAGGCCAAGAAGAATCTGAAGTCGGGCCTTGCTAGGTTTCCCCACTCCGCCTATTAGCATTAGATCATACCCTTTCTGTCCAATCATCCAATCACATTTCTGCATGGCTGTGCATTCTTCATGGGGTCTAAGGCTAAAAACAGACAGTTTTCTCTTGAGTTTTTAGGTCTTTATTCTGAAAGCTCCTGTGTCACATAAAACTTTAAGTCAATTTGTTATGCTTTTCTCTTGTTGTCTTTTGTTATAGGAGTGTCATTCGTGAGTCTTATGATGGGTGAAGAAAGGTATCATACCTTTCCACCCCTACACTGAGAAGGACACTTATAGTATCACCTGCAGGTTAATATTGTCATGTCTATTTTACAGATTTGCAAGCTGAGCTCAGAGAGAGCTGCACCATTTGCCCAGGGTCACAGCTTGCAAACAGTGGAGCCCTGATTTGACTCTAGAGTCTGTGGGCCTAACTGCTCCCCTAGTTGCCTGGGAAGGGAAGTTAGAGCACCTGGATTCTTATTCTGGCAGCATCATTAGCTCAGGGTCCATTCTGAGACCGTTTCCCTTCCTAAGTGTCACTATACCTTCCGGGCCTCACCTGCAAGGCCAAGGCAGAATGCCAGTGGGGTCATGGTTGTGAATGCATAGTCAGCAGTGGCTGGTAGGGGTGCAGGCTGGTATAGGAGCAAGACTCCATGCTTTCTGGCAGGGCCTGGGTTCAAATCCTTACTCTGTCTCTGATTAGCAAGACCTTGCCCAAGTCCCTTGACCAATCATGAGACAGAGGATGACACCAACCTCACGCGATTGTTATGCAGATCACATGGTCCACGAAGGCAGGCTGCTTGGCTTAAGAAGATGCCTGACACACATCAATTCCTTTTCCTATCTCCTTTATAGAGAATGTAGCTTCATTCTCCAAGCATGAGGTAGAGGGAAAAATAGTATGCTCGACCTTCTGAGGGTCCTTTTGATTTTATTTTGAGACAGAGTCTTGCTCTGTCGCCTAGGCTGGAGTGTAGTGGCTCAGTCTTGGCTCACTGCAACCTCTGCCTCCTAGGTTCAGGTGATTCTTCTGCCTCAGTCTCCTGAGTAGCTGGGATTATAGGCGTGCGCCACCACACCTGGCTAATTTTTATATTTTTAGTAGAGATGGGGTTTGGCCGTGATGGCCGTGCCGGTCTCAAACTCCTGACCTCAGGTGATCCACTGGCCTCGGCCTCCTAAAGTGCTGGGATTACAGGTGTGAGCCACCACGCCAGGGCCCAATCCTTTTAAAAATACTCTAACTAAATCTGAGAGAGAGCTGAATTTACTGCTTTGCAGGTCCACCCGTAAAGTCAGGGCCTGCCTGAGGATGGCATTGCTTGGGCTTTGCTGCCCTCTTGTGGCCACTGTGAGGTCGAAGGAGCTGCCCCTAATTGCGGCCCTGGAATATAGGAGTTGCGGGAGGACTGTATTCCTGATTCTCCACCCCGGGACATTCTGATCCAGCAGCAACAGGGGAGGTTCTGTGTCACTGGTGATAAGCCACATTAAGGAACCATTGAACTAGTCCAATCCCTCATTAGAGAGGAAGACTATGTCCCTGAGGGTGGATAGGACTTCTCTGAGAGTAGCAGCTAGGGTAGGCTAAGCAACTCAGGTCTCCAGACCTCAACACCGTTTCCACTATCTCCCCTGCCCAAGGCAATCCTGCCAGGTGAACAAAGCTCCCGAGACATCTGGACCCACCTGTCACCCAGGGCGAGGATTCGTCCGCTGCTTCGGTCAGGTCGTTCTCCAGCCTTTGTGTGAACTCCAGTGGTGACAGGGCGCTCAGTATCCCATTAAAGCAGCCTATTCCTGTGGCCCTTAGAACGTTTTCCTTTGTATGGGGTCTTGATGTGCTTGTCTGCATCCTCCCCTATTGGGCCTAATTCTGGCCTTAGAGGCTCTGCAGCTCCACCCTCTGACTCCTGCAGAGACTGCAGAGGCAAGCAATCACAGCTGGGAGAATGAAGAAGATGGAGTCAGTGTTTCATGGCATCTGGCACACGTGATGCATTACCTTCCTCAATCCTGCAAGACAGGGGAGTGGCATTAACTTGTCCAAGCTCACACATCAGTTAGTGTCAAGGTGGACAAAGTGTCCTCGATTTATGGATTCAGGAACCGACCTACTGCTGAGAATTCAAGCAGTGAGTTAGTGATGGGGTGAAGGCCAAAGCCGGTGCTCAAGGGCAGCATTCTCAGCTGCACCGCAGCTTTCACTGATGGCCAGGTGGGCAGCCTGGGGTCGTGTTTACTTTCTAAAAACCTTCTGGTGCACAAAACAAAGACATATAGCTCAAAGATCTACAACAAAGCAAACACTTGTGTCACCACCACCTGTCTTGGTTTGTTAAGGATGCTATAACAGAAATACCATAAACTGGGTGGCTTTTAAACAACAGAAAATGTTTTCTTCCAGATCTGGAAGCTGGGAAGCCCACAATCAAGGCACCAGCAGACTTGCCATCTGGTGAAGGATTACTCTCTGGTTCATAGGTGGCTTCTGTGTTCTGTGTCCTCACACAGTGGAAGGTACTAGCTAGCTCTGTGGCTTCTTTTTTAAGGGCACTAATCTCATTCGTGACAGTGGATTCCCATGACCTAATCACCCCGTAAGGGCCCATTTCCTCATATTAACACATTGGGATTTAGGTTTCATTTTATGAATTTTGGAGGGATACAAACACTCAGACCGTAGCACCACCCAAGTCAAGAAGGAGGACATGTGCCAGCACCCAAAAGCACCTTTCCCCCCCTCCCAACTGCTGCCCCTCCCTTCTCGCTTTCCTTTATATTTCTATGATCTAAGCCTGCACTCACTCCTGAAGGCTATTGTGAACTTTATAGACGTGGAATCATACATTTGGCATGAGTTTGTGTCTCGCGGTTTTCACTCAACATTTACTCAACATTCATCCACATACATTTTCACTGTGGGGTGACAGTGACGGATCACAATTTCATTTGTCCTACTGTCAGCGGACGTGTGGGTTGTTTCCAGTTTTTGTAATTATGAATAGTGCTGCTATGAACATTTGTGTCTATGTTTCTTGGCCCATATATGTATGCTTTTCTGTTGGATAAATGATTGTGCTAGTTTCCTAGGGCTACCATAACTAAGTGCCACCCCCAAGGTGACTTCACACAATGGAAGCGTATTCTCTTGAGGTGCTGGATGACGGAGGTCTGAAGTCAGGGTGTCAGCAGGACTATGTTCCCTCTGAGACTGTGGGTACTTGCTTCTACTTGACTCCTTTCTGTGCCTCCATTTTCCCATGGCGTTCGTCTCTTGGATCTTCACATTGTCGTCTTATGAGGAAACTAGTCAGATTAGATGAAAGGCCTACCTTACTCTAGTGAGACCCCATCTTAATTAATTACACCTGCAACCACTCTGTTCCTAAATAAGGCCACATTCTGTGCTGGGGTTTAGGACTTCAACCTGTCTTTTTGGGGGACACAGTTTACTTAACCCATAACAATAAGAGGAATTGCTGAGTTGTCTTAGCAGATCCTGAGAAAGGAGTTGAGTGCAGATCATTTTTGCTGTGGTGCCAGGAAGCATGGCTGAGGCTGGGGCCAGGACTAGGCTCTCCTGAGGCAAGTGAGGTGAGTCAGTGCAAAATTTAAAGGGGACTCCCAGGGCTGTGCCCTCGGTGCTGACTCAACTCATCATCATTCCAGCTCTGAGGGAGGGAGTAGGAAAATGTGACAAGGAAGGGAGAAATTCCAGCTGAGTTTCCTTCATTATGACTGTGGGCGACG
The DNA here is from genome assembly GCF_029281585.2 of Gorilla gorilla gorilla. Classification (NCBI taxonomy): domain Eukaryota; kingdom Metazoa; phylum Chordata; class Mammalia; order Primates; family Hominidae; genus Gorilla; species Gorilla gorilla. The sequence continues at coordinate 26,510,084 of NC_073233.2, read as the reverse complement.
TGGCGTTCAGTCCCACTGGAGATCCTCAGCATCTTGTGGAGGGTGCCTCCCATGCCTCCCACTTGTCCCACAGAAGGATGAGAAAGCTGGGCATAGGCTGCCCCTGGGCCACTAAGTCTCTAGTCCTTGTGGGCTGCTCTGCCCCAGGACTGGACAAGCTTCTGCAGCACTGGAGAAAGGTCCCAGGTAGAGAAGCAGAGAGACACAGGTGCTTGAGATGGACCACTGTGAGCGTGCCAGGAGTTGTCCACTGGAAGTTTGGGTGAAGTCAGGCTGAAGGGGTACAAATTAAGGAATTTTTTTTTTTTTTTGAGACTGAGTCTCGCTCTGTCACCCAGGCTGGAGTATGATGATGCAGTCTCAGCTCACTGCAACCTCCACCTCCAGGATTCAAGCGATTCTCCTGCCTCAGCCTCCCAAGTAGCTGGGATTACAGGAGCCTGCCACCACGCCTGGCTAATTTTTGTATTTTTAGTAGAGACAGTGTTTCACCATGTTGGCCAGGCTGGTCTTGAACTACTGACCTCGTGATCTGCCCACCTCAGCCCCCCAAAGTGCTGGGATTACAGGCGTGAGCCACTGGGCCTGGCCCAAATTAAGGAATTATTGATGTCTGCTACAACCCATCCGTTATACCCCAGACACATGTATTCCAGCTATTGGGCATTCAACAGTAAATTACAACAGGCATAGTGGCTAACACCTGTAACCTCAGCACTTTGGGAGGCTGAGGCTGGAGGATCACTTGAGGCCAGGAGTTTGACATCAGCCAGGGCAACATAGTGAGACCCCATCTCTACTCAAATATTTTTTAAAAATTAGCTGGGGCCAGGAGTGGTGGCTCACACCTGTAATCCCAGCAATTTGGGAGGCCGAGGCAGGCGGATCACTTGAGGATGGTAGTTCCAGACCAACCCTGGCCAACATGGCAAATCCCATCTCTACTAAAAATGCAAAAAATTAGCTGGGCATGGTGCCATGCACCTGTAATCCCAGCTATTTGGGAGGCTGAGCCAAAAGAATCGCTTGAACCTGGGAGGTGGAGGCTGCAGTGAGCCAAGATCTTACCATCACACTCCAGCCTGGGTGACAGAGAGAGACTCCATCTCAAAAAAAAAAAAAAATTAGCTGGGTTTAGTGGTGTGTGTCTGTGGTCCCAGCTACTCAGGAGGCTGGGGCAGGAGGATCGATTGAGGCCAGGAGGTGGAGGCTGCAATAAGATATAATCATGCCACTGCGCTCAAGCCTGGGTGACAGAGTAAGACCCAGTCTCCAAAACAAAAACCAACAAACAACAAATAATGGCTGACCGTTGAAAATTTATACTGTTTCCTAGATGACAGTGCTCTAACACAAAATGTCTTTCCTGAGCTGGTGCCTTAGTTACAGTAACCTTGAAGAGGGCAGTCCAACCTTCGGCTTTAGAGTAAAAACCAGTGGATCCCATTGTCATGTGTTCTTTGTCACATTTTCTTCGCTTCTGAGACATTATTCTTGATTCCATATAGCAAAGCAAGTGTGTGTTGGATTTATTTCAGGGATGTCTATCCTGTTCTTTTTAACTATTTGTCAATTCTTATACCAATAACACAAGGTCTTAATGACCTTTATAATAAGTCTTGATTTTTGGTAGGAAAATCTCTCTCTTCTTGTTCTTCTTCATTGGCTATGCTTCACCTGTTGCATTTCCATGTAAGTTTCCATGCATTTCCATGTAAGTTTTAGGATCATTTTGTCAATTCTATAAAAACTCTGTTGGGCTTTTAAATGAGATTGCATCAAATCTCATTTTGCAGGGATTGACGTGTTTACAACGGGTATTCTAACTCAAAAGCATAATATTTTCCTACTTTTATTTGGGGTTTAATTTCTCTCAACAATGTTTAATGGGTTTCTTTATAGAAGTCTTGCACATCTTATATTGCATTTATTCTGCAGTATTTGATATTTTTGCTCTTATTTTTTTTTCTGAGATGGAGCCTTGCTCTGTCCCCAGGCTGGAGTGCAGAGGTGCGATCTTGGCTCACTGCAAGCTCCGCCTCCCGAGTTCACGCCATTCTCCTGCCTCAGCCTCCCGAGTAGCTGGGACTACAGGCACCCGCCACCACGCCTGGCTATTTTTTTCTATTTTTTAGTAGAGATGGGGTTTCACCATGTTAGCCAGGATGGTCTCCATCTCCTGACCTCGTGATCCGCCCGCCTCGGCCTCCCAAAGTGCTGGGGTTACAGGTGTGGGCCACCGTGCCCAGCCTAAATTGGTATTCTTAAAAATTTAAAACTTCTGGCTACATATAGATGTTCAACTGATTTTTATGTACTGACTTTGAAAACTTAGTTACCTTATTATTTCTAATAACTTATCGGTAAATTCTGTTGCATAATCTAAATACAAAGTGTTACCTGTGAATAAAGACTGTTGAATTTCTTCCTTTTCCAATCCTCATAATTTATTTTTCTTGTTTCTCTGTATTGACTAGGATCTCTACCACAATATTCAGTGGTGGTAACAGACATCTTTATCTGTTTCTTAATCTGCAAGGAAAAACATTTAACATTTTACCATTAAATATGATTTATATAGTTCTTGCTTTTAAATATTTTTTTCCTTGCAAATTTTATTTCAGACATGTTGACTACAGCTCTGTGGGAAACCCTGAGGCACAGTACTCAACAAGACATACCTGAACCCCTGATCCACAGAAACTGTTAGAAAATGTTCTGCTGTAAGCTGCCAAATTTGGGGTTAATTTGTTACACAGCAATAAAGAGCTAATGCAGAAGGGATGTGTAATCCTCCATCAAAGTCCAATCTAAGTTGATTGTAGCTTAGCATAGCAGAAAAGGCATGGGTTTTGAATCAGATATACCAAGAATTCCATTTCTACTATGTATTAATTTAACATTACTCAGCCTCAGTTTTCTTAACTGTAAAATGGAGATAATTACACCTACCTCTTAGAGGTGCTGTAATTATATGTGATAGAGTGAAATTTTCTATACGTCTGGTACCCAGTGAGTACATAAATGCAGTTCCTGTCCTTCCCTTTTTTTTTTTTTTTTTTTTTTTGACAGTCTCGCTCTGTTGCTCAGGCTGGAGTGCAGTGACGCGATTCTTGGCTCACTGCAACCTCCGCCTCCTTGGTTCAAGTGATTCTCGTGCCTTGGCCTCCTGAGTAGCTGGGACTACAGGCACGTGCCACCACACCCAGCTAATTTTTTGTATTTTTAGTAGAGACGGGCTTTCACCATGTTGCCCAGGATGGTCTCGAACTCCTGGGCTCAGGTAATCCACCTGCCTTGGCCTCCCAAAGTGTTGGGATTACAGGCGTGAGCCACCGCACCTGGCTCTTCCCTGCTCTTTAAAAAGCCATCTGTCCACCATCCCCTTTACGTATGCTGATCATATTTCCTAGGTAACCTCAGAATATATCATGGAGCAATGGGATAGAATGTTTGACATGGAATCTTGGAATTCAGGACATCTAGTTGTCAGACTTGTACTACCCCTTCTTTATTATTTTTTTGACAGGGATTAAAACTGCCTATGCTAAATATCTGGATTCTTTACCTCCTCCCTGGTTGGGCCACTGTTGTATGTTAAGAGTTAGACACTTCATGTCGTGAGCAGTTGAGCCAGCCATGTGGGATCAATTTCACTGTGAACCCACAGGACTCCAAACCATGCCTTTTTTGTTGTTGCTATTCAAAGTGAATGCTGAGATGTAAGGTCACCTCCCACTGCCTGTGTCTGCTATGGATGTGAGCTGCAATGTGGCAGGAGGCCCCCAAGATTAGAAGGCAGCCTGGCAAGGCAGGACGGTCAGAATATGGGGCTGAAACTCCAACTCACTTCTTGGCTATAGGTTCCTTGGCACGTCATTTTCTCTGTTTTTTTTTTTTTTTTTTTCCACTTGTAAAATGGGAGTAAGAATACCTCTCTGGCATCATTTTGCATTATACTGAGTATTAGGGAAAGCATTTGGAAATTAGTAGGTACTCAATACATTAAAAAAAAATCCTTTTCATGCCAAGGGATCGACTTAGGGGGCTGGCTAGACACTGATGTTGCTTGCCACTCAATGTGTGGTCCAGGCACTAGAGCACTGGTATTGCCTAGGAGTTTGTTAGAAATTGAAGATCCACTAGATCCCTGGTGATTCATAAAGTCTGAGAGGATCTGAAATTCTACAGTTCTAACAAGCTCCACAGGAGTGGCAAGAAGACCTGAGAAACTGAGAAGATGTGGGATATTGATGGCATACTAGCCAAGATGGGTTTGCAAAGGTTTTGGGTTTTCCCTGCATTTGCTGCATCCAGATAAGACTGACTTGCTCTTAGCATGAAATAAAACTCCTATGAGGACTTGCTCTAGCACAGACAAGCCAAACCACTAATTTGAATAAATAAGCATCAATTTTATTGAATCATGAATAATTTAAGACTGGTACAATCATCAGCTTTATTCTCTATGACATGGGGCATGATGTCCAGCAGATCATTGGCAAATCCAAAAACCTCATGACAAATGAAAATTAAATAGGTAGGAAGAGAGAGAGGGGAGGGGAGGAGGAAGGGGAGGGAGGATGGAAACATACCGTACACAAAATACTCAATTCCTAGTTTTCTCTTTAAAAATGGCTAGAAAAAATTCATCAAAATGCAGCACTTTAATCAATTATTTACAATTTCTATGTTACAATGAAAAAATGTACATCTTATAGAACATATTTCATAAACTGCTCCACTGGAAACAACTAGATCAAAACAGCAAACCTTCCATTTAATATCCACAAAGTTGGATTATTTTTCCTTTTTGAAGTAGATTCGCCACAATCAAATTTGAATACAGAGAATTTTGAAGTTTAAGCATCAAACAACAAAGTAAAAGTCCCCAAGATACAACACAGATCTAGGCAAGTCTTGTTCCTGTCCCACTCCCACCCCACCCCTAATGAAACTTAAAAGGTATTCCCATTTCAATTATGGCCTGTATCATTCTTGGCGGTTTGGGAAGAGAACTTTTGGCTTCCATTGGTAACTCAACATAAATGTTGCATAGAATTTATATATTTCAAAATTGGCCTAACTGTAGAAAAGGCAAAATGGAAGCATTTCCGATAGAGCCCTAAATGAGTACAAAGTCACTTTGTAAAAGGTGAGTGACACTAAAGTAAAAATATGACCAAAATAAGAAATGTGCATATTAGACAACCCTGCTTCCCGAAACTTTAGGAAGGACATGGAGTTGTGAGTCACACAAGGGCTATGCTACTTGAAGTCAATGTTCACCAATCAGGCAACACTAGGTACAGAAGTCTTGGTTCTGAACCTGGACCCAGTGGGAGGGAAGTCTGTGGGAAAGGGGAGAAGAGAATGACGAGAGAGGATGTCATATTAAAAAAAGGTTTCAAACAATATTGGCAGGTGTCTACTCACAAGGTGATTGGAAAACTGCCCACGAGGAGAAGTCAACTTTACCTCCTCCCAAATTCACAGTACGCGAGTGTAGGGTCATTGCTGGGAGATAAATTGTCTGAGGAGGGCCACCCTTCAGGTTTACCAGAAATCTTAGGGTTTGGCCCCCCCTGGTCACAGGCTAAATATATGGTTTGAAAGTTTTATTAAAAAGAAAAACAGAACAAGACACACTCACACCCAGATGACTAATGAAGGCTAAGCAGAATAGTCTGAGTTTGCTGAGATTAAAGCAGGGATAGTGTTGAAAAGTTTTCCTTTCACTAGTGGGACACATTCCCCTTTTCTTTTCAAAGAGGAAGAACATGGTGTCATCCAATGTGAAGTGAGCAGTTTCGGGCCAAACTCTTATGGTAAGAAACTAAAAAAAGATGCCAAGAGACAAACCTTCAGAAATAGAAATGCAAAAGATGGAATAAAAACCCTGATCATTAAAACAGAGACACCTTCACTGGTGTCCAATAAGGATTCTCTTTACAAAACAGAAACAAACAACTCAAAAATTTACCATACTTTGTAATGAAAATACCAGTATGTTGAAGACACAGCAGACTGGGTTTCTATTAGAACAAGTATCAGCAAGGTCATGTAGACTTGTAGAAACTTTTGCCTTCTCCTGCACCAGACAGATCATTGTCCAGTTGGGTTGTCAGCTGGAGACTGATAAGAACCTAAAAAATGGATCTTTTTTTTTTTTTTTTCTTTTTCCCATGGTCACGCATTCACACAAATGAGTCTTTTGGATGAGAAAAGTCACAGCAACTTGAGTTCTCCTAATGAATAGATGACTTTTTAGCCCTGTTTGTTTCAATGGGGAAAACAATGACAAAAAACCAAACCCCAGGCAGGCACGACACTTATGTAAAATGAACACAGTTAGTACAAAACCAGTAAGGCATCACTTTGGGAAGGTCAGCACCGAAGAGGTCAGGCAAGGCTCGTCCAGACGGGGCTTCTGGGAGGGAGTGACCCTCACCCTTATTGAGCTGCGTCATGTTGGTTCTGAGGAAAGTGCAAGTCTTTTGCAGGGTGACCGCATCACCCCACCGGAAGCTGGGGCGGGGACGCTGGAGGTGTTGGTGTGTGTTCTAAACCCTCAAGGACGAGAAGGGAAGGCAAGGTCCATGGCTCACCCACATGTCGAGGACCAGGTCCTCATCCATTTTAAAGGACACAGATACCCCCAGCCCTAGCAGGAGGAGGCGAGTGTGTAGGACTGTGAGGATGGACAACTAAAAACCAAAACTGAGCAGGACCAAACCAAAACTCAACTCCTGCGGTTCTTACTTTCACCAAAGGACTGATTCTGACCAAGAGGGGAAGGGGGGAAAAAATCTTCAAAAATCAATGCATCAGAAAGGAAGAAACTCAACCTCATTTTCAAAAGGTAATCTGTTCTCCAAAGTAGAACAAGTCTCACTATACACAGTGTTCGCAGAAAAAAAAAAAACCTGATTCATTCATATATCAGAAGGAAAGAGACACATGCTGTTCTGCACTGACAGCCACATCCACTCGCTCACACTCTCACTCCGTCACTCACTCTCACGGATATTAATCAGAGGCTGATGGACCTGAATGGGGTGGTTCGATTGGAACAGGCAAAATACCTCTCGGGTAAGGAAAGCACCATTTAAAAAACATGAAAGCACGGTTTATTTTCTCCTAAGGTTTCCCTGTGTCGTAGCTCTGTAGTGCGTTGAACGTGACCAAAGCAAGCACCCTGGTTAGCACCAGTTCTCCCTGTGGCCGGCTGTGTGGGAGGGTGGGTGGCATGGCTCTGAGACCCAGTCTGGAGGGTCTGTGCTGAGGGGAAGCCGTGCTTCTCTGTGTTTCCGACTTTGCTCCAGTCTCTTCTGTCTCTGGGAAGCTCACGGCAGGATGCTGTTTGGTTTCAGAGCTTCATGTGGGTTCTCTTTTTTTTTTTTCTCTCTGTCTGTCTTTTCATTTCAACGGCGATGATCCTTTCCCGAGAAGTATCTTCAGTGTCTTAGGGAGGTCACAGCAACAAGGCAAAACAATGATTAAAGTACAACAGAAGGTAGTGCAGTTCTCGCTGTGGAAGGAAGCGGTCCGCAGGCAGCTGGCCCGGGATGCCTGCACCCAGGTCGAGGCTGAAGGATGAGGGGTCTCGGTGTTCCCGCAGCTCTAAGGCTGTGGCTGGGGGCTGGCTCAGGAAGTCATCTTCAGGGTGATGTGGGGGATGCAGGTGGAATGCGGTGAGGAGAAGAGGAGGGCACTGGGCTCCGGGCCCCTGTCACAGAGTGGACTCCAAAGAGGAGTCCAAGATGTCATCATGATGGCTGTTGCTGTTGGAATCGCTGTCATAGCTCTGGGGGCTGGAGTAGTTGGCTGCCTCCTGCAGCCTCATCAGCATGTTCATCTAGGGGAAGATTGGAGAAGCATGAGCTGCTTTCTGTCTAGTTGGCCGCCCACCCTGGACTCCTAGAAGGTCATGCCACCACCTCCAGACTCACCTGGGATAACAGCCCACAGTGGCGGCAGTGGACAAGAACATGGACTTTGGGCCAGGCTTCTAGGGTTCAAATCCCAGCTTCACCGATTACTAGCTGCATGACTTTGAACACATTACTTAACCTCTTTATACTTGTTTCTTTACTGGTCAAATGTGAATAATAATAGTACCTGCCCTATAATGTTATGGGTGGATTGAGTTAATATACATAGAGCACTGAAAACAAAATGATGCTCTCTATACATATTATATTTATTTTTTATTTAGGAGGGGCACACCTTTCAGGCATAGCCCTCGGCCTGGATGAAGGTGTGGCTGAGCATCCCTGCTCCTGGAACTTGGCATCAGCATCACTGACGTCGGAAGCACACGGGCCCCCTCCCACTTCGACAAGCATCAAACCCATCTCTTCTCCTTGCTCTGGCCAGGTCAGACTGGAGCCAACTGTGCTGCAGTTCCTGTGGAAGCCTCGGCAGGGAGGTGAGGGGGAGCACCAGTTACAAGCAAAGCCTCCGAGTGCAAAGAGCCTTCGCTTATGATTCAGGAATCTCTGGGCAAATTACCTAAGGTATCTGAGCCAGCAGTTCATCATCTGTGGAATGGGGAGAATGGCAACACTTCTCATAGGGTTGAAGTAGGGAATAAATTGATATAATGTGTATTAAACCCTTAGAAAAGGGGCTGGCCTGGCATATAGTAAGTGCTTAATAAATGTCATCTGTTGTCATCATCATCTAACTTAAAAGAGTTTAGCGACAGTGTTCTTGAATCTGCCCTTGTTTACATTCTATGGGTCACTTGTTTGGCAGTGGGGAGAGGGAATAAAAACTACTTTTATTTATAACTGTAAATTGTGTGTATGTATTTTATATTTTATATAGGAAGTAAGTCAGGAATATGGGGCCTCTCTGAGCTAAGGCCAAGATGTGGTGCAGCTGGGCATACAATCCAGCTGCCCCTCAGGATGCTTTGCAGAGTCTACCCAGATGCGCCAGGCTGCAGAAGCACCATCATCTGGTGTCCATCTGCACAGCCATAACTAGGGAAGAGGCAGAGCTGAAGTATAATGGACAATCCTTGGCAACTGGGATTACTTATTCACTCATTAAACACTCCCAGTATGTCCACAGTATATGGTTCTGGAACAAAAGCAAGTAAATTCTGTTTTCATGAAAGTCTCAGTCTCATGAGTGAGAAGCATTAATACATAAGAGAGCTATGATAATAGAGACACATGGCCCTGGGCAGAAAGAGTAGAAGTGAGGAGAAATACCAAATATCTAACTTGGTAATGGAAGTGGCTGGACTGGCACAGCTCACTTCTGGGGGCCTGGGGTTAGAAGGAGAAATCTGTTTCTGCATTTCCAAGAATCCTGGGTCTTACCTACACACCTTCTGTGTCCAACCAGTGATACAAATGTTACTGGCTCAGAAAAGATTGTTTAGGGATGGGCTGGCCATTCTTTCCTCTAAATATACTAAATTCTATTTTCTATGTAAGTTAAGACCTCATGAGTTTGCCCCTGCAAAAAATACCTCCGTGACTTTGGCTTTCAGCAATGGTTAGTTAACACTGCAAACGGCTGTTTAAAGTATGCTTCTTTCCTTTGTAAGACTACTGTTATAAATATTGCAAACTAGGTTGTACATGGCAACACAAATAATAAATCCTTTAAAAATACAGTTCCCACTGCAATCTTCAACAGAACCACAGCTACATCCCACCAAACAGTAGGATGGCAGACAACCTGAATCGCCTATTAATATTTTCTTTTTTTAATCTAGGGACTTAATTAGCTGCTAGGAATAGAACAGTAAATCAGTTGTCTTTTAATCCTGCTACATCTCTTATAATATTTTCTTTCATTAGGTAATGTAAATAATATTCTCTGTTATGTTTTCTTTTTGCTATGCCTGCCAAGAAAGCTTGGGGCTAAATTTAAGGCATGACAATAGTCCTTTAACCATGGGAGGTTTTGGTATATTTGCTTCCTTTTTATTTTACTGGGCTTTTGATTTGTTAGGTCTAATTTAGCAGTGTGACTCTGTGTGGGTCTTATATTGGTAGAGTACTACAATTGATTAGAAATACTACTGTTATTGGCCCAGGTGTTTCTTTTGTTTGTTTGAGACAAGGTTTGGTTCTATCAACCAGGCTGGAGTGCAGTGGCACAATCTTGGCTCACTGCAAACTCTGTCTCCCAGGCTCAAGCCCTCCTCCCACCTCAGCCTCCTGAGTAACTGGGACTATAGGCGTCTGCCACCATGCCCAGTTAATTTTTGTATTTTTTGTAGAGAAGAGGTTTTGTTACGTTGCCCAGGCTGTAAATGCTCACCAAAAGTGCTGGGACTACAGGCATGAGCCACCACACCCAGCCCGGGTGCTTCTTCTTTTTTTTTTTTTTTTTGAGACAGAGTCTTGCTCTGTTGCCCAGGCTGGAGTGCAGTGGCGCACTCTCGTCTCACTGCAAGCTCCACCTCCCGGGTTCACGCCATTCTCCTGCCTCAGCCTCCCGAGTAGCTGGGACTACAGGTGCCCGCCACCACGCCCAGCTAAATTTTTATATTTTTAGTAGAGACGGTGTTTCACCGTGTTAGCCAGGATGGTCTCGATCTCCTGACCTCGATCCACCCGCCTTGGCCTCTCAAAGTGCTGGGATTACAGGTGTGAGCCACCCCAGCCTGGGTGCTTCTTAAAGGGCCTTTATTGTTTTAGCAACAGCCGAATAAATAAGAAGCTTAAACAGTGTGAAAGACTTAGCTCATCTCAATGGCCATGGGACTCATATTCAGGCCTCCTCCCCTCTGTGAGTCCCTGCTGCCCTCAAACCTCTCCCTGTTTACCCTATCATTTGCCTTGGGCTTCTGGTCCTTAGCAATCTCTTCCTCTGTTCTGCTATTGGTAGGAGAGATCAAAGTAATAGGATAGTAGGTAATAGAGGTGGCATCCCAAATCAGAGGGCAAAGTGTTGTATAGAGACAGTAGGTATAAGAACACTTAAGGGGAAAAATCAATTCTTAATCTTTTATCTAATACCAGAAAAAAATTTCAGAGGAGAAGTTTTTAGTGAAAAACTAAAACCACGGAAGAAAATATTGGCAGAAATGGCCCAGTCATTTGGGTCCAGCCTTCCAAAGCAAGGCTGGATTTAGTCACCTTTGTATTTCCAGAGGCTCTGCATCATACCCAACACACAGTAAGTGCTAAAGGAATGCTGAGCTGCTCTGGTGGCTGAGGACTCACCAGCGGGTCACCTTCAGCATCACTGGGGGGCATCTGCTTGCTTGTCGATCCCTCCCGAGGCATGGAGTAGCCGTCGAAGCCGACATCCTCAGGCCGTAACTGCAGCAGGGGAGGCCACTCGTGCTGTTGTGGGCTGGCTGCCCATGGATATGTGTCCATCACCCACTTGGCAGGATCCTCCCAGGGGGCGCGCCTTCCATAGAGCTGAAAACAGGCAAAGAAGGAACAGTCTGGAAGTGGCCCAGATCTCTCTTGTAGCCCCAGTTTTGCAGCTTTCTGAAAAACTCCCCAAATCCAGCATCATGCCTTCCCTGATGGAGTAATTCCACTTCTATTCCATGCTCAGGAAGTCATCCAAGATGCAGACAGTTCGAGGTGCTAAGGCTGAAGGCAACATGACCCAGTGGTCTAGAATACAGGCTTTGGAGTCAGGCTGATCTAGGTTCATGTCTCAGCTCTGCCACTGACTCACCGTGTGACCCTAAACTCTGAGCCTTGATAATCCAACGTGAAAAACTGGCTGTGGGGGAAAAACAATGACCTGATTTGAAGCATTTGCCAACATCCATGGTACAATCCCACCATGACTGATTTCAAACCACTGACATGATGTCACTGGATGTGGAGTTGGAAAAAGGTGCTATCAGCTTTCAAGAGCCAGCTCTAGTACTCCATTTGGTGCATCTACCCAAAGAATACTGCCTACATACCTTGGGTTCTGGGCACCAACACTGCAGGCAGAGGTCACAATGGCCCTGGCTCAATATTTACTTTGATTTTGTATTGAGACAAGGTTTTGCAATGTTGCTCAGGCTGGAGTATAGTGGCCTCAATCTCCCGGGCTCAAGTGATGCTCCTGCCTCAGCCTCCCAAGTAGCTGAGACTACTTGTGTGCCACCATGTCTGGCTAATTTTTAAAACATTTTTTTTAAGAGATGGTATCTCTCTATATTGCCCAGGCTGGTCTCGAACTTCTGGGCTCAAACAATCCTCGTGCCTTGGTCTCCCAAAGGTCTGGGATTATAGGTGTGAGCCACTGTGCTGGGCTGGTCCTGGCTCAATAAAACCCCATTTCTTGAAATGGGTCTGACTCTCACAGCCTCTATATAGAAGTGCTACTCCTTTTCAAAACAGCAAATTGCTAACAGAGGTTGCACAGAGGCAGTGAAATTATGAGGGCTTCTCTCTTGTCATGTATTTCTCAAAATTCCATAATAGCTAATTGGCTCTTAAAACAGTAAACTATATTATCACTTAATTTTATGGTAAGATCAACACCATGCCTCCAAGCTCCTTTTCTTAAGCCTCAATTATCTAATGGTAAAATGATTTTAGTGACCATTACTAGCAATTTCAAGAAATACATACATTCTTTGAAGAACAGAAACCTAGACTGGACCCCTTCCCAACACGAGGCTCTGTATATTACACAGCTAGGTATAGGCTTTATATTTTTCTCCTTTAACACCACCACATCTTCCAGCTGACTTTGTGCCAGGTACTGTGAGAAATGCTTTACGAATACCTTGCTTAACCACCGTGCAACTCCAAGAGGAAGTACTAATACCCGTGATTTACAGATGAGGAAATAGGCCCAGGGAGGAGAGAAGCCAGAATTGGAAACTAAGTGTGTTCAATTCCACGGCCCACTAGTTTGGCCCACTTGGTCCATGTGGCAGGACATGCTCACAGCCAGGGCAGTGTCACCTGTAGTTCTGCAGAGAGGACTCTGCAGGGGGCCTTAGGGCACAGAGACTAAAGACTCCCGTGGGCCACCACGGCTGCAGTGTGTCTCTAGGGTGGCCACGGCTGTCTGTCTGTCTGTCTGCTCCCCCTGCCCTCCCGCGAATCCTGCCGTGGAGAGGGTACAGAGAGCAAGGTGCTGACAACAGTGCGAAGCTGAGCTCTGAACCAACAAAACCACGTCTTTCCAAGGGGAAGGAGCTGGGGCCACCTAGCCCCACCCCCTCATTTACCAGATGGGCCAATCAAGGCCTGAAGAGCAGAGCCCGCTGAGAAAGGCTGTCAGGCAGAGCCCGATTTGAACCTAGAACCTCAGCTTCCTTTGCCAGGCCTTTTTCCTCTCCACCCCTCCTGACTGACACCACCTTGAACAACTCTGAGTCATGTGAGCCACGTGACTCAGCCAGACCCGGAGCAGGGAGACGTGGAGCAGGTTGTTGGCCAGATATCAGTGTGACAGCCTGCTGGGCTCATTGTCCCTGCCAGCAGTGCCCATACTCCCATGACTGTCTGTGCCATCTGGGACCTCTAGCTATGATTTCTGTCAGGTAAGCTGCCCACCCTGCCCCTTCTCAGATGGGCTCATCTCTCTGTATTCGTGGCTATCACCCCCTCTGCTTAAGTCATGCAGCCTCCTATGACTCATTGCCTTCCCAGACACCAGCACTCCTCCCGTCCTGCGCTCTGGCCCAGTCTGTTGCTAAGTCTTCCTTAACCTGGGGCAGGAGTGAGTCTCAGGCCTAGGAGCTCAGTCTGGCATTTGAAAGGCAATTATTGTGTGAGCAGGAAGGAATCGTGTGAGGGGCATGAGTTTGTGTGTATGTGGGCATGTGTCTCAGGGCAGAAGAGAATGCAAAAGTGGGATATTTGGAGCAGAAGAAGGCTGCTCCACATTAGAACCATTTGTGCAATTTTGAGAAGTTTCTCCCTCTGAGGTCTTTCCCTGTGGAAACTGGGCTGCATCTCCCAAGCCAGACCTCACATGAGGCTGAACCAAACCCTCACAGCTACTGCTTCTGTGACAGCTACTGCTTCTGTCTCCACACTACAGCCTGGATGAGGACAAGCTCAGGGCTGCAGAATCACAGAGGCTAGAACTCCTGGAGCTGAACATGTCCTCAGAGATTATCTGGCACCATGGTTTTCAAACATTTGCTCTTCATCTCTGGTCCTCAACTGAGTAGACTGGGGAACTTTTGGGCTTCATAGAAACCAGCCTGAAAAAACACTCTTCTAGTCCAAACTTGTCAATTTATAGATGGAGAACCCAAGGCCAAGAGACGGGAGACCTGTCTGGGGTCTCAGAGCAGGCTGGATAATCCGATAAATGGCCCCACACTCACTCTGCACTGTTCCTGTTCCCTGCAGGCACCAAGCCTGCCCTGGGCACAGAGAAAGGTCTTTTGAGTTACCCTGCAGACTTTAGACACTTTGGCAAGTGTTTCCAATGACAGCTCCAAAGGGAAGCAGGGCTCAGGACTGAGTCATAAGACAAATGCACATTAGGTACATGTTAACATCATCTGCAAGAACAGAAAATATTTTTACAAGCCTCCTCACTTGTCACTGGACATGTTCAAGTCTGGGTGATGAATGGCTGGGTAAGTACTGTGGTAAGCAAAGGAAACATCATAAAGCTCCTCAGCTCCACTGCAGGCCCCGAGGGCAGCAGCAGAGACATCTGGACAGACAGACACAGAGGGGAGGACATTCACTTTCCCTAAGGCAGGAGAAGGAACCTGGCATCCCCACTGGGTCAGGAAAAATGGGAGCAGGGAGCTGAGACATTGAAAACTAAAACCTGGGCCACTGTGAGCCTTCTGACTGTGGGATGCAGGGGGCTCCTGGGAGGGTGTGCACATCACAGAAGGATGCATCGGCTGCACATTCAGGAAGGTCCTCCAAGCAGTTCAAGTGCATCTGCACATACACGCCCTTGCAGTGCTACCTTATGCTCACTAGAGGGCGATATCATGTTTCCTCCTGGCATGGGTGTACCTGTGGGAGGGGCTACCTGGAAGCCATCCTCATCCCCTGATGACAGCAGGTCTCCTTACGTTCCCACCAAATCCATACTACCATGGGCAGCCCTCCATCCCAGCTCCTGGTGCACAGTAGCCCTGTCAGAACCCATTCTAGGGACTCCACCTGTTCTCAGCCTAGAACCTCACTCTGAACTGCAATGTGCTCACTTCATGGCCACTTACCTGGGTTAGGTGAGGGGCAGGTGACCCTAGAGTAGGTGTGGACTCAAAGTAACACAAACGAGAGTAGGGAATTTTAATTTTTTAAAAATAAAGGAATCCTTTTGTCAAATGAAATCATAGGGAGAACTCCACTCTATAAAATTCAGTATTTGGTTCCCCAAGCCACCTGTGGCTTCTCAGTGGAGTGATGGGTGTCCTCAGGATAGCCTGAAAATAACAGAAGTAGCCAAGGGGCCAGCTAGTCCTGGGCACCAACACGCACTCCACCATACCCTGCTGAGTGGACATGGTACGGGGCAAGAACGTCCGTGAGCCTCAGTTTCCTCATCTGTTAAGAGACTCACTGGGCTGTCAGAACTAAATGAGATCATGCACGTCGGGCCCCTAATGGTGCCTGGCAAGTAGCAGGCCCTCAAAAAACATCACCAAATGTTCCTTCAAAACCAGAGGCATGAAGAACACAGCAAGCTTCCCCAGGAATCCGCAGAGTCTATACGGTCTCCTGGGCTGATCAGGATGGCGAGGTCACAAGTTTGGGGCATAGTGACTCACTTTTGGGCCACTTAGTGGGATGCAAACTCTGGCCGCCTCCCTTTGCAGCTCCACACTCTTGAAAGACTAACCTTCAAATGACCTCTAAGCACAAAGCAGTGATGACTTTTCCTGCCTCACACTGAACTAGTGAGCCTTGAGATTGGAGCATGTCTCTGCTCTCTGCCCCAGATGGCTGGGGCCTCACTTTCCCATGGTGGGAAGGACGCCCAATGATCCTCTATGATCAGCTCCATCAGCAACCTCTCCTAGGTGGGAAGGGGAGTTCCTTTCCAGCCATGCCCAGAAAGCCTTCCTTTAGGTTCAGGTCCAAAGGAGCAGGGCCTTGGCACCGCCAACCACTGTTAACCAGTGAGGGGCTTGCTCAAGTGCAGCGCAAGGCTGGAGCACAGACAGGCTCCCTGCTTCCTGGTTAATGCCTTCCAGGGCAGGGGAGGCCTTTATTCAGCAGAGCCAGTGAGTTCTTCCCAGTGACTCTGAGGTTCACTCCCCTTCCTATACCAGAAGACCACATTTAGAGCAAAGATGAAGCAAATGGGAGAAGGTGAGGTGGAATCAGGGGCAAACAGTCCACCTCATCTGCCTGCAATTCTCTTTGCTTTTCTTAAGCAGCTTGGGTTTCCCAGAGGTGCTGGGCATATCACACTCCCTGGAAGCCATCAATGAGAACAGAGGAGAGAGGCTTCTGAAATGAGACAGACTGCAAGAATCCAGCAGGTAGGAGATGCTTCCACTGGTCCCAAAATAGGAATGACTGAGTGGTTGTTTGGGTCTGTGGTCTTAACAAAACCATTTGATTAAGGACTAAACTATGGTCAATTTATCCACGCCAGTGGCTTTACCTACCTAGGGAGGTTCCACTGCAAAGATCTAAAATCATTCATACCTTCTTGTATGAAAGCAGCAGTTGATAGAGCTCTGCTAACCAATGATTTTAGGCTGGCCAAAAGTTGCCTAATTTCTTGCTTTTTTCCTGCTTTCACAATACACTTTATTAAATATGCTGACTTGAATTTGCAATGCGTATGCCCCAGTTTAGTGAAATACATCACAAGAGGCAAAATACTTTCCTTTTCAAGCTCCCTTTGTCCTGAATGCCTCTGAAGACCATCATTGCTGCTATAAATCATAGATAGAAAATAGTTGAATACTCCTCAGTTCAGCCCTATACAGAAATGACAAACACTGACTGCAGCCATTAACTTGTATTTGTCACACATGTGCCTGTGGGTACACACCAGTCCCTGCACCCTCCACAGGCCTACGATAGCATCTTGTGTCTCCCACTGTCCAGTACCAAGGAAACAAACAAGCTCTTGGAAACCTGGCTACCAAACTGGTTTCTGGATTATTCAGCCACATGTGATGTCTGCTAATTATTCACTGTGAGTGTTAAAAGCCTACAGAACTTCTTAGGCTGCCTCCAGGCTCAACAATAAAACTATCCCAAGTTCCAAATTAATGGTAAGCTTCCAGTTAAACCCTGGGTCAAGTGAGAAGTAAAGAATTTTTGCTTTCCGGGCTGGGCACAGTGGCTCATGCCTGTAATCCCAGTACTTTGGGAGGCCAAGGTGGGTGAATTGCTTGAGGCCAGAAGTTCAAGACCAGCCTGGCCAACATGGTGAAACACAGTCTCTACTAAAATCCAAAAAAAAAAAAAAAAAAAAAAAGCCAGGTGTGGTAGCACACGCCTGTAATCCCAGCTACTTGGGAGGCTGAGGCACGAGAACTGCTTGAACCCAGGAGGTGGAGGTTGCAGTGAGCTGAGATTGTGCCACTGTACTCCAGTCTGGGTGATAGAACAAGACTCTGTCTAAAAAAAATAAAAAGAATTTGTGCTTTCCAACTGCTGCCAGGCAGGAGGAACTGGCAGCCTTATGGGCCCCAAAGTTCCTAAGAGGGTAGGGGTGCTGATGTCAGGGAAAGAATGCCACCAGCCTCAGGGCTAAGAACCTGGAATTTGACCCAGAAGGCATGGATTCAAATCCCAGACCTTTCAAGCTTCCCTTTTATAAACTTAAGCACATCATTTATTCTCTTTGAGCCTCATTTTTTCTCTTAAAAATGGAGTAAAAAACCAAATTTCTGTCCAAGGCTAATCCAAGGACTAATCCAAGGCTTAACCCAAAAGGCAGATAGGAGAATATTTTGCAAACTGTGAAGTACTACACATGTGTATGGTTCTACTTCTCAGGCACTCACGATGCTGAGCACTTCCATTTCATCCTTGCAACAAACTCTTTGTGGCAGAATATCAATGAGGGCTCTGAGGCACAGAAAGGCTAACCAGCTGGCCTGGGGTCACAATGCTAATGGGTGGAAGAGCCACTTGCAGCCAGGTGTGTCCCTACACTGCACTACACTGATGAACTCCCAGGTGAGGGGTTGTCACCCCATGTCAGTCAGATTCCTGGAGGAGGAAATAAAGACAACTCATCTGGTCACCAGAACAGTCCCCCTCAGCTTCAAGGAAGCCAGCAGGGGTGTCTTCTCACCTGGAGTCCTTCTCTGACGGCTTCCAGGAGATAGGGGATAATGGAATAGTTCCACAAGTCGGTGAACCACACTCTCGAGCCGTCCACATCGATGGGGCACGACAGGAAGAGCCGGGGGCCTGGAGACCACAGTGAAAATACATTAGCACTCAAATGGGCATGGGTGATGGGGCATCAGGTGAAACCATGGTCCGAGCACCCTTCACAGGAGGGACCCTAGACGTTCTGAGGGATGGCAGGGCTGAGGCCTGAACGCAGGTATACTAGCCCTGGATGGTGGCCACAGAGAAGGACACTCTGATCCCTGATTCCACCTGGGGGTCTCCCTCCTCCAGGAAAGGCTTTATGGGGAAGATGCTCACTGTGGCATCACTAATCTTGATTTTTTAAAATGGAAGCCCATGCGCGGTGGCTCACGCCTGTAATCCCGGCACTTTGGGAGGCTGAGGCAGGTGGATCACGAGGTCAGGAGATCGAGACCATCCTGGCTAACATGGTGAAACACCGTCTCTACTAAAAATACAAAAAAAAAGAAACTAGCCAGGCGTGGTGGTGGGTGCCTGTAGTCCCAGCTACTCGGGAGGCTGAGGCAGGAGAATGGTGTGAACCTGGGAGGCAGAGCTTGCAGTGAGCCAAGACTGCGCCACTGCACTCTAGCCTGGGCAACAGAGAGAGACTCCATCCTAAAAAAAAAAAAAAAAAAAATGGAAGCCCATGACTGCAAGTCCAAAAGAACAGAAACAGTTAAGCAAATGAGGGTACATCTACATTTTATCATTTTGTAGCCTTTAAAAATAATTTTTAAAACTGAGTAATTGGCTGGGCATGGTGGCTCACACCTGTAATCCCAGCACTTTGGGAGGCCGAGGCCGGTGGAACACCTGAGGTCAGGAGTTCAAGATCAGCCTAGCCAACATGAAGAAACCCCTTCTCTACTAAAAAATACAAAAAAATTAGCTGGGTGTGGTGGCGGGCACCTGTAATCCCAGCTACTTGGGAGGCTGAGGCAGGAGAATCACTTGAACCCGGGAGGCAGAGGTTGCAGTGAGCCAAGATCACACCATTGCACTCCAGCCTGGGCAACAAGAGCAAAACTCTGTCTCAAAAAACAAAAACAAAAACAAAAAAACAACAACAACTGAGTAGCAACAGAGAATGCTCATGAGATAGTGCTAAATGAAAAAGGATTTTTTTTTTTTTTTTTTTTTTTTGGAGTCTCACTCTGTTCCCCAGGCTGGAGTGCAATGGCGCAATCTCGGCTCACTGCAGCCTCCGCCTCCTGGGTTCAAGCGATTCTCCTGCCTCAGCCTCCTGAGCAGCTGGGATTACAGGTGCATGCCACCACACCCAGCTAATTTTTTGTATTTTTAGTAGAGACGGGGTTTCACCATGTTGGCCAGGCTGGTTTCAAACTCTTAACTTGAGGTGATCCATCTGCCTTGGCCTCCCAAAGTGCTGAGGTTACAGGCATGAGCCACCATGCCTGGCCAAAAGGAACACGTTATATGTATGCTATGATTGCCACTTCATAAAGCATATATATATATATATCTTTTATATATACACACATATGAACAAGGACAGAAAAAATAAGCTCAAATTAAAATTATGTCAAGATGGTGGGATGGTTAGTGATCTTTTTTCTCTGTTCTAAATGTCCAGCTTTCAGAAATGCTGATAAAATTTTATTTTTCAAGCAAAGCCAATCCCAGAGGGTAGCTTCAGCTTGGGGGAACCCTGAGGTGGGAGCTCTTTAGTGAGCCAGCAGTTTCTACATTGGGCCAGGCTGGACACATCTCTCTTCTGCAGACCACTAGCAATTTGGGGTCTACCTGGTCTGTGACTGTCCCTCTGCCCCCCTTTCTATCTTTATGGACAGTCCAGCTTCTGCTGACTGTGCCTGCAAAGTGCTGTCCTGGCCAGGGCCCAGAGGATGGGCACCTGAGGATGTCAGCCCGCCCCCCCGACCCCAGTCTCCCACCCACCGATGGTGACGTCCGAGGAACTGTGGGCCTCCAGGAAGCGGTTGAGGTGATGCCAGACCTTGGGAATCCAGTCAATGATTTTTACCAGCTCCACATTGCGCATCCGCCCACTGATCTCTGTTTCCATGAGCTTCCTCCTCAGGAATCGGCCAAGGAAACCCTTCACAGGCTCCGTGTGGTTGGCACAAAGCACCCATCTGGAGGAAGTCAGAAACACTTTTCAAGCTGATGATGGTGATCCAAATGATGGCTGACCTCAGGAACCAAAGCACGTTAGAAACAGAAGGTGTATATGCTAATGCAACAAATTGGATTAGCTATGCACCGAACACTGTTCTAAACATTGTAACTATGTATTAACTCACAGTTCCTGATACCAACCCTCTAACATAGATATTACCTCCACCTCCGTTTTACAGACAGAAATGCTGAGGAACAGACAGGTCATGTAACTTTTCCAGGATCAAACAGCTAGTTAATTGAAGAGCTAAGATGAGAACCAAGAAGCCTGGCTCCAGAGGCTAGGCTCTAACCACTGAGATAAACTGCCTCTTGTGCTTGATGTCAGGCCCGATGCTAGGCTATGGAACTATCACTATGACTAAGACACAGTCCTGGTTCCCAGGAGCTCACAGTCTGGTGGAGGAGGCAGACAGGCAAAGAAAGAAATGAAATATGATGAAGCCTAAGGGAATCAGGGAAGGCTCCCCAGAGGAGGGGATGTCTGGGCTGAGACTGGACAGATAATGGGCAGCAACATAAGGAAAGGCAGGAGCAGTTGTTGGGGTCAGGAGTGGGGTGATGCTGCAGCCTTTGCAAAGGCATGGGAAATAGCGTGGATGTTTGGGGAAACTACCAGAGGTTTAGTGTAACTGAAGTTCATACTTGACCTGCCAACCCACGGAGTCTGGATTTCATCCTGCAGGCCATAGGGAGCTGGAGCTACTGAAGGACTTTAAGCACGAGAGTTCTATGGTCAGATGTGTACTCTAGAATGCTCACTCTGGTCTGGCTGCCACAGTGCAGAGGATTGGCTACAGAGTGCAGGGGGAAAGCTGCAAGCAGATGTACCGGCTAGGTGATGGCAATGGTGTGCTGGGTGATGATGGGGCAGTGATAGGGGGAAAGAGGAGGATGATGGACTTGAGGGATAATTAGGGGAAAGCATGAACAAGACCAGGACAGCCTAAATGCAGAGGTGAGCCATGCTCTCAGTGTGCTGGAGGAGTCAACATTTCTCTGGTAATTACATTCAGACCCACTTTCAATAGATCTCCCTCAGAGATGCCCATAGAATGGCCAGTGGAAATGAGCCGGGGGTCCTAGCCCAGGAGACAGCTTCACATCCACCTCTAATGGCCCAGGCAGGAGAGGTGGAGTCAAATGAGATTCAATATGGGGCAAGGGGTGTTTGGTGATGTCAATCAGGCAGCAATGCAATCTAGCACAACCGAGGTGAACAGCCCCTCCCACATCCTGGCCATGAGAGAGCACTAGCGTGGTGCTGTGGCAGCGGGGCAGGGAAGACAAGCTGGTAGGGAGTCACAGCAGCTGGGACTCGAGGGCCCACAGACCCAGCTAGGTGGGGACATTTTAGGTAAAAGCTGTCATTGCTCATGTTCACTTGGGACAGAGAGACGCCACTGGAAACAAGCAGGGCAGCAGGGTCACCTGCAGTCCCTTCCAGAGCTGCCCTCTTGACCCTGTGACAGCAGGACTCAGAGGCAGAGACTTGATTGCAAGTTCCACTCTGCCACTGACCAGTGTGTGACCTCACCCAAGTCACTTAAGTCTCTGGGCCTTAGTTTCCCCATTTGTAAACTGAGAGTGGTGAATGTAATTACTTGAGGCTGAAGTTAAAATTAAATGGATTAAGCTGAGAAAAATGCTTAACAATACCTAGCACACAACACATACTCAACACAGGCATCTCTACCCGCCCCTTCTTGCTTTCCTTCGTTGTGATTCCATTGTTCAACTGGACAAGGGAAGGGAAAACTGACCTGAAGTTATGGTGAAGCTGCAGGTTGGGAGTCGAAGAGGTAGCCTGGTTCATTGTGCCAATTATGTAAGGGCTGCGGATAAAACAAAGGAAAAGAAAGCTGTGAGTCCAAGCCAAGCTAGAGAACAAGGTGGTCACAGAGGCCCATGGCCCTGTGCTTCCAGGCCAGTGGACAGCTGGCTGCCTCCCACTCCCAACCCTATGCGTGTGCACAGCTTCGCTCCCACACCGGCCCCGGGCCACCTGTGTGCACAGTGCCCCATCAGCTGGCAGCACTCTCTCCCGGGGGGCTATGAGGTCCAGAACCAGCCTTTACCATTTGTGGTACTTGCAGTTGAGCAGCCCATTGAAGATCTCGCCCAGAGAGCTCACGTGGTGTAGGTTGTCCAGGATGATGACGAGGGGCATGTCCACAGCATTGTTCTCACTGTTGCACTGGTCAGCAAGGTTGGACAGGTACTGGCGCAATTCCTATGGTGGCCAGGAAGGCCGAAGGAGAACAAGTTGGTAAATGCACTCAGTGAAGACACACCGCTCAGAGCCTTTGCCTCACCCAGGCCAGTGGAGGCAGAAAGGCCCTTCATGATTCTGCGCTGTAAACACATTCTGGGTGCCTGCCTATTACAGGGCACTGGCTTGGTGCTCAGGGGATGCAGAGTGGGCATGGGATGAGTTAGGACTGGGTCCTGACTTCCAGTATTCACCTGATGAGTGAAAACCTTGAGCCTGGGGTAAAAGCACAGCACTGTGCTCTGTATGTATGTAGCCTGAGAGCTACATACACAGAAGCCCTCTACACATCAGAGCAGCAGAGGAGTCAGACACACACTTAAGTCATGCTGAGTAGTGCTGTGGCAGACACAACACACAGCACTGGGGAGACAAGTCTATATGCACCGGGCTTGGGGAAGTCCTGCTGAAAGGGCAGGCTTTGTATTTAACCTTGGAGAATGGGTGGGGCATTGGCTCAGCAGGGACTAGAACACAGCCCTGCATGCCTGGGGTAAGGGATGCATGTCAAAAATGGAAGAGGAAGAATAATGGTGCATCAGTAGAAAAGGCTGAAACGGCAAGGTAAGGAGCTGGCAGAGAACCTAGGATGGCTGCCTGCCATTAGTGTCATAATGATAGCTGGCATCACTTAGAGCCAGGCAGGGCTTTAAGGGCCTTACACACAGGAACTTCCGTAGTCCCACAATAACCTAGAAGGTGAGTACTATGATTACGTCCATTTTACAGAGGAGAAGCTGAGGCATGGTATGATAAGGTGCCTGGCCTGAGAGTGCACAGCGGGTAAGCAGTGGGCATGGGTCAGACCTGGGTGCCTGCCCCAGTCTGTGTCTTCACCACACTGGCCCGTCTTAGATGCTAGCCTGCTTGCTCAGGGGGTAACATCTTCTCCATCTCCTACCAGCACCCAGCCACCCTGGGCCTCCATTTTAAGTCAAAATATGTCTTGTTAGCAGTAGAAAAAGCCCACCTTTTAAAGTGGCTAGTTCTCTTGGTCCCTCTTCACTGCGATCTCTGGGCCCCAGGTATGTGGCTCTCCATGCCTGCGGAGCCTTCACTTACTGGTCCCAGGAGAAGTTCCCTAACTCACACAAAGGCTCTCAACAGAAGAGCTCTGGGTACTTCTCTCTTGTCCTGCACCTACATCAAGTTACTTGGGGAACTTGTAGATGGTGCAGATACCCAGCCTCAAACAACCTAGTGAAATAGATCATCAAGAAGTGAGGTCTAGGAACCTGTATCTTCAAGCACGCTAGGTGATCCTTAAGGCGAAGGAGTCATTTCCAATCCACCTTTGGTTCTCTGGCCCCTTTGCATAGGGCCAGCTAGAGTGAATTATCCATCAATGCTCACTAATGCATGAATGAACAGGTCTGAGAAAGCACTTTCCAACTCTCGGCTGGGACCAGGTCAGGCTCCATTCAAACAGGTTTCCATTGCTCACTGTGAAGCACGAGCCAAACTATTTGCTGGCCACAGGGCTCTAGAGTCCAAGACTTTGACTTGAGCTTCAGTTCTACCACTTAGTACCATCTGAGTGGCCTTAGGTGCAGGACCAATCTGCTTCAAGCCTCTGTTTCCTTCTCTGTAAAATGGGGATGGTGACAACTACTCCCCTGAAGGTATTGCTGTGAGAAGGTGTTTGCTGGTGATGGGGCAAACAGTCTATAAATGCGGGCTTCTATTATTTTTATTATTGTTATTTTTGTTATTGGTGTTATTATCGTTGTTCCACAAAATATTTTACTTTGGAAAATCAGTAACACCCAGTACGCACATGATAAATTCTTGGTAAATTGCAACAGATGTATCGTAGATAACATTAAAGAACTACCAGCACTGAGCATCATAAATGAACTCAATCAGCTTAACCACAGATGGAACTTCTTTTCTGCTAGCCCCCTCTGGACCTCTTTCACTTGGCTTTCTAAAACCACCCAAGGATTGTTGATAGGAAATGCTGCTTTCCCTTCAGGCTAGTGGTGATATCATCAGTTTTGAAAGGGCCAAAAAATACAGCAGACTCAGAATGACCTCCTCACCTTGCTGGACTTATGGTCCACATTAAAGGTGGCGATAACCCCGTCTGTCAACTCCCGTCCCTCTCGAAGCACTATATACTCAGACAGCCGGTTGGCCAGGTAGGTTTTCCCAGTGCCGCTGGGGCCAGAGAGAATGATCCGACGGTGCTCTATCAGGAGGGAGACGTAGCGCTGCAGGATGGGCTTGGGAATCAAGGACTCAAACACCAGTGAGTCCAGGCTGTTTTCTGCGAGCCCTGCATTTGAGAGAGACAGGAAGCATCTGAAGCCCTGTAGAAAAGGCAGCTCTCTGTGCTTGCCTAACTGGGACTGCCAAGACCTGAGGTTATTCCTCTCCTCGGCAGTCCACTCACCTGAGACTCCTGCACACCCAGGAACACTGGAGGCTGAGAGCAAAGTGCTGCTGCTCTAGGAAGTCACCTCCCTGTTCATCAATGCCATGTGCTTCTGTCTCCTGTCTTGGCTAACTTCCCAGATTCAAACTCACCTTGAACATTTTGGCTCTCAGTCCCCATCTGTCCTCTGCAGAATTCATGAGGCTCTGGGGTCTATTTGCCTGTCCGGATTTACTATACTTACTACACATACACACACCCCTCTAGTATACTATACCTATGGCATCTGCCCAAACCAAACCTGAGTCCTGTCTGTCACAACCCTGAGGTTGCCTCTTCACCCTGCTCCCTCCCACATACCAGGTACCACTGCTATCCACACTAAGATGTGCCACGAAGGCAACAGCACTTTTATCTTTAAAAGGAGGAAAAATGCAAGGCGGGATCATTTGATTCTGGAATGTGAATACTGGCAGACCTAGCCTGAAATGTTGTTAGCTGGGACTCTTGGTCCTCAACAACATCAAGTGGAAACTTATCCTTCTCCTTTCCTATCTGGGACAATGTCATTAATCAGGGTTGTTGGCTTCACAAGGGGTATCTTTTGGATACTGTCTCTAAGAGAAGATCTATCCAAGGTTAGCTGTCCAGAACCTCAGGTCATTGTTAAAAGGTACTCTCAAGAAACCAGCAAAATTAATAAAAAGTAAACTGAAGAGTATGTACTGTTTTATAATAGCATATTCCTTCTACGTACTCAGTCACTGCTAGCACATCCCCCCAATGCATCTACATCTAAGTGCACAATGACTCTTCCAGAATGAACATGACAAAGGCCCCCAGATGCCTTATCTGCTAGGGACAAGCCTAAGATTTTCCTGCTACTGAGCTTGATGTAGTGTACACTTGCTCAAACCTCAATGCAAAGTATGGAGTGTAGGGTCTCTAAATTTAATAATAATAATAAACACAGGAAAAAACCACTAGAACACCCTCTCTGTATATATATGTACTGCTCTGTTTCGGTCTTCTGCCATAAACCCCACAGGAAGTGACTATTTTGCACAAGAGCTCACTTGAGGAAATGCAAAGTCAAACCCCCTTCCCCTGGTACCACTGAAGTGAATCACTGCAGCTCAGGCAACTCTTTCAGCTCAAATCCTTGAGTGATTTTTAGTGTCTTGAAGGCATAAGTTTTAAGTACTCTAGGAAAGAGAAGAGTCAGGTGTCACTGAAAAATAAACCTGAGCTGATCCCTTGAGGTGCTAAAACTTGATGTGCTGACAGCAGCGACGGATCAGGGTCTGCAGAGGGGTGGCACGCTCCACTAGAGGCAGATAATCTTGTTACTTTCTAGAGAGGCTTGGCCTGGTCTCAGCAATGGGCCATTCCTTTTACTCCTCGGTCCTTTGTAATGCTCACAGGTAAGACCAGCATGTGAACAACGCATGCTTGGCAGGAGGGATGAAATGCAATTTGAACTCAGGACATAAAAGGCTCTCCTTAAAGGGTTCTTGTCGAGGATGATTGTTCCAGTGTGTCTGGTACTCCTTCCTGCTTCCTCTCATGGTAGAACTCTTCTTTCCCATGGGGAGCTCATTCCTGGTGGTTCAAGTGGAGCCAATCCAGCTCCTCCACCAATTCTCCTCCACTGGTCCAGCTCTTCCACCAACCCAAATGGATGGGCTGGTGACCAGGCTCGGACAAATCCTCTCCCTGGTCATAATGACCAATTCAGTGATGGGCATTTGACCTACAGTGGGCCAGAGTCATCCCTAGGAATTATCTGTTACATTTTCCCAAAAATCCCTCTTTCCTTCAGGTTCCTAAGCTAGAAGAAGGAATTGGGCTACCAGGGGCCATTTCATCAACCATGTGCAAAGAGCTCAATAAATAAGCACAGCCGATGGGCAAAGCTGAGGCAGGCCTGGTCCTGATTCACTGTCTGAGCACCTGGATCCAGCTGTGCTTGAGGTGTACCCCTGGATTGCCCAGGGCCAGGAGCCCATACGTTTCCTTTTTTGCTACAGCTACTTTTGAGTCTGTTTCTGTCACTTACAGTCCAAAGGCACAATTGTGGAATTTCACTTGCTAGCAGGAGAAGGCTGTGTGAGGCTCAAGCAATATGTACCACTTGCCACCTGCAGAGCAAGATCTTAATTCCTGCTGATGGAAAATGGTGGGGTGCTTGTGGAAATTCTACCAACCAGGAAATACACCTTGCATCAAACAACTGCAAAACTGCGGTCAAGAGCAGTGCCTTTCAGGAAAGAAAGAAATGAGACAACACAAAAGAATGAGCCTAGTACAGTATTTATGAAAGTCTATATTCAAGTGGTACAAAACATATAGGAAATGATAGGGTTTTACAATCAAATAAATTTGGGACAGATTGGATTAAACAGCCTTTTTAACAGCAGGAGTTAGGACATTGAATGACAGAGCCTTTGATGTACCAGTGCACTCCTGTCCCCTAAACACAAATGGGGATAACGATGTAGTTTCCCAGAATTGCATGGCAGTGAAGCTTTTTTTTTCCTCAGTGAACTTTGTGGGCCTGGAGTTCTAAGGAATCCACTGGCCTGGGGCTTAATATCACTAGGTAATGAGAAACTGGAAGCTCTAGCAGCATCATGCGTGGGCACAAGCTTCAGCAGTTTCATCAGGATGCTCAGAGTGACTCCTACAGCCTATTGCAAGTCGTGGTTTTCCCATCTGTAGAACGGGACTGCATCCAAAGCTTGCTGGCAAGAATAATTCATCAGTATTGGTAAAGCCCTATTTCAACAGGGTTATTAAGATTCCATCATCTCAGAGTCATAAGGCTAATGGGATCTTTTGTTAGATAATTGCAGCAATAAACTGAAATGATTTTGTTTCCTAAGGTGGTTGAAAAAGCAAAAGACGGTTCAACTTGCGTAGAGTAACTGTGGTAGAAGGGAGAAAAGCAGCCCACAAATATATGCACAAACAAAACTGGGGCCACAAGTGCCTATGCCAAGTCACAAAATGAACACTGCAATTCCTGAAAGCTCCGACCTCTGCAACAAGCTCAATTACCTTTCACAGTCACTGAGATGGTCGTGTTCTCTCCAACCAGATAGCCACAAGGAAGCAGCTCCGGTGTTTCGGAAGTGTTGCTGCGCTTGATTTCTCCAATGCTGTAGCCAAGAACACTGTCTGAATTCAGCCCTAGCTGACTCACTGGGTCGACATGAATGATGTATTCCTGGAAAAAATAAAAAATAAAGACCCCATCAAAGATGTGGCTAAAATCTGCCCATGACTCATGTTTTCACTGGGTGATTTATGATCATACTCTCTTCTTTCTCAGATGTCTGAGTTGAAATTGAGCTGTGGGATGAGGGAGAGAAAAACTGACTTTCTAAGGGGATAATGCCCGAGTACCACAGGCCTCTTAAAATACAGATTTATTTGGTTAGCAGTGGAAGAAAAAAAAAAAACCCCTAACAAGGTTGTGAACGTTTAGTCTGGATGAACCAAGCACGGAAAAGCTAGGCTGCTTTTCCTAAGTTCGGCTGAAGTCTTGAAGACATCAGGGCCTGTGAATGGTGCTGGAAAATTCACGAAAAAGTAATTTTGACAGGAAATCTCTCTTCCATCCCCTTCTTTTGGCTCGAAGATCATACAAAGAGATTAAAATGCAGACTGCTAGAAAAAATCACCTCTAGATCTTTGAGAAGGAAAATGTGTGTTTAATTTGGAAAGTGTTCCCTCTTAGTTGAGTGAACAAAAGGTTTTAGGTTAGTAAATATAGAACTAAGGTCCATGTACTAGGAGGTGACTGCACGATGACTTAGGTGGAATCCCAGTAACAGGCTTTGCATGGTCTCATTTCCTCACTTACTATGATGCCAGTGCGTCTCTTTTCAGCCCAAACTGTTATTCTAATCCAAGGATGTCCCAACTGCCCATCACCAGAGATAAGTTTTTGGCCTAGGTTGGAGAATCGGTCCATCTAAGCCATTCATATGTCTTCTCTGGTCTCATTTCTATAGGCTGGCTCACCAGGATGGGGACCAATCTCCAGTCAAAAAACAGAATTTTCTCTGTATGAGGCTACCTGGATCTAGCTGTTAGAAAGAAACTATAGTGTACTATTAGGTTGTTGCAAAAGTAATTAAGGTGGTGCACTTACTTTTGCACCAACATAATAGTTAAGTTAGGTTTTGAAGTCAGACCAACTAAACTGGACCAACGGGGTCTAATTCTAGATCCATGACCTTGAACAAATGCCCAACCTGACCCTCACTTTCTTCACCTTTAAATGGGATGATATAAGGGGCTTGGCATAGTGTCTGGCACAAAAAACATGGGCTATTACTACTACTCAGGGAATATGATTAATGAGCACTTATAGTTGTTGACTTACTTCAGGACAATAGAAAAAATGTACCAAAAGCTTCCTTCAAATCACCGTGTGTTTCAAGGTTCACCTTGGTACTCATTAGTTATTTATCCCATGGCAAACACCCAATATAATGATGTGATTAAAAAGAATAGAGAAATAAGTATGGCAACATCCTTGAGCCTGGCCATCAATCAGACATTAATGTCACTCGTAAAACAAATCAAAGACTCTGAAGTGCTGGCACAGGATACTGGGAAAATCAGATCAAATCCCCCAAAATGAAGGCTAGAAATCTGATGTCTAAGCCCTGGCCACAGATTACATACTCCAAAGCATATGTCCTAAGACACAATTCTAAGGTGAAAAGAGAGTTGGACATTAGCAGTTCACTGTGAGAGGATCAAAGAGTTGCTCTGATCACACTCACTAGCTGGCCCACCACTGCAAAGGGCAGACAGAAAGAATTTGGCCGATGACCAGTCTGTACTTACCATTGTCCTTCCATTCCCTTGAGAGCCAGGGAACAAGTTCCAGCAACATAAACATGTAGGGAAGGGGACAGGTCTGAGAAATGGCCAAGCTCAGGACATCAACCTCTCTTTTCCTCCCCAGGCCCGGATGCCCATGTTAGGTAGTATGCTGTAGCCGCTGTCTTGAAACACTTACTTTGAACAGCCGTCTAACCACCCCATCGAGCACATCCCACTTCGTCTTGCCACTAACTCCAATGCAGCCAATAAGAAAGAGGTGTGGTCTGGAATCCTAAGGGTAAGGAAATGTACACAGGTGAAAAACAGGTGGATCTTTTCTGACTCAGTTCAGCAGAGGACTCAGGTTGCCTTAGAACTCCGCCAATGGTTTGAGAGGGGAATAAAAATCCTATTTGTATTAATACCAGGTATAACTTAGGTGGAAGTAATAGTCTTCATACCTTTCCCTGCTTTACTGCTAAAACAGCGTTCCAAGAGTCAGGAAGAGAGGATTTCCTCTCTGGAATATGGAAACTTTTGCTAAGTAAATGTGTCAGACAGGGCATAAATCACATATTCCTTGTATGGAACTCTCTCCACATCTGTCTAGCATCTCTCTCTTTTCAAACCTTGCTTATAAACTCACCTCTTCCAGGAAGCCTTCAGTGATTAACCCCATCAGGCTCAGAGCTTAAATTGCTTCGGCAATTCTGTACATAACTTATATAATGATATATTCTGTACTAATTTATATTTAGTTTTAGGTATTTCTGTCGTATTTTTGCATATCAAGTTTACCTCCTTACTAGATCTTAAACATTGTCAGGACAAAACGTGTTTCTATTTTTTCTTCTATCTTGTTTTTAAATAACATTTATTGTTTTTATTCTTGTTAAAACTTAAAATGTGCAACTCAGAAAATTAGTAAAACTCTGGGAAGAATACTCTCAAAACATCTTTTTCTAACTCTTTTGCATCTCTGTTCACAGGGCTTTGCGTAGTGGCAGCTAACCAGATCACAGTGATAAAAGAAAAGCTGACAGAACATGCCATAATATTGGGTTTTTACATGCTCATAAGGATCAGAGTCAGGAGCGTGGTTGGGCGGAGGTGGGGGAGGTGTCATATGGCGGCTAAGCAAAATCAGCAGAGAAAAGAGCACCAGTCTTGCAGTGACATGATCTGACCCCACCACTTGCCCCTGGCTTCAAATAAGTAATGTTTGGGGTCTTGGGTTTCTCAATTGTATAATGAGGATAATAATCCCTGGTCAACCAACCTCATCTGGATGCTGTAGTGATGCAGAATAATATAACTTTTGAAGGTGACTTGTAAACTTTTGTAAAAGGTATGCTCTATCTGTTCATATTGACAATCACTAGAATAAATAGTCCACAAGGTATAACCTGCATTTACTGTAAGAATGAGTTTCCCAGCCGGCTGTGGTGGTTCACGCCTATAATCCCAACACTTTGGGAGGCCGAGGCAGGTGGATCACAAGGTCGGGAGTTTGAGACCAGCCTGGCCAATATGGTGAAACCCCATCTCTACTAAAAATACAAAAATTAGCCGGGCATGGTGGCAGGTACCTATAGTCCCAGCTACTTGGAAGGCTGAGGCAGAAGAATTGCTTGAACCTGGGAGGCAGAGGTTGCAGTGAGCCGAGATCGCACCACTGCACTCCAGCCTGGGCAACAGAGTGAGACTCTGTCTTCAAAAAAAAAAAAAAAAAAAAAAAGATAAAGAAAAGAAAAAAGAATGAGTTTCCCCTAATAGTCCATCACTTTACTAGCTATGTTTTGAAAACGGAGCTATCTATTGTATATTTCATGGCTAGATGACGCTAATGGAAGTGCCGAAATGCTGAGCTTACCCACTATAGTGAGGCTAGCAAGCCAGCCACAAAGCTGAATCCCCTAAGAAAGGTCTGGCTGCAGACGCTTTGTTCTGTGGGTTCCCTAGCTGTCTGAAACTACAATAGCATGTTGGCTAGAAATACTAAGAAATAACAAACAAAAAACTCAAGGGAACTTGAAATGGTGACTCATGAGGCCTTTTTACATTTATTCGAGAAACAGTCATTCAAAGCATCACTGGGTTTTAATCACTGGCTAAAATTCAACTTTCAATATCAGCTCTAGCCCCCATCCCAAAATAGTCTCTGGCAGTAGTATAGACTCTGGAAGTTCCTAGACTTTGGAAGTGAACAGAAACCGTACTAGGAAAACTCAGATTCCCCAGCCTTGGGGAGTCAGGACGCCCCACTAGCTCTATTTTCAGCCACCTGCATGCTCCCAGGGCTTGGCATCTCCATCCCTTGATGTCTACCAAGATGTGTACTCTTGGTGACTGATGACCGATAAAACTGGTGCTCTTGGTCGGCTGCATGTGGTCAGCTTATTTCTGTACCTTACATGCTGAATGTGCATAGCTGCCTCTGAAGTGCTTTGGGAGTATATTACATTCAGAAAGGCCCTTTCCAATGGATGTTAGTGTTTAGTTAATTACATGAAAGTGAAACGTGGGACCATTTTTAGTATTCTTTATTAGACTTTCAAGCACACGAGAAAGGGAAATGCCGTTCGCACACTTTACTTGTGTCAGAATGCTGCAAGGGATTATGGTTAGTTAAGAGAAGGGTTAGTAGTATTTCCAAATCACCTTAGGCTCCAAGGTGATAGAGGTTTTACAATTAGATCACTAAGCTAGGTAGTTCTACCTGGGGGAGGGACAGGCAAAGCAGGGAAAGGGATCCAACTAACCTCCTTCCACTTCATTTCCTCCTGAAAGCTGACAACTATCTTAACATGCCTGCCTCCTTCCTTCCGAGCCGAGCATTCACCAGTGTCATCCAGCAACATGTCTGCGAATGGAAAACATCAACAGCCTTAGGCACATGGGGATAGCAAAGCCAGCTTCCTGACACCCCCGCTGCTGGTTGGCACAGCAGCGGGACAAACAGGTGTCAGGGTGCAGGGGGTGGGGGGATAGGGGAAGAGGAGAGGGCAAAATGGAGAATGCAATCACAGAAACCAATGGTGGACCAACCAAAGAACCAGTAGGCTGACAATGCACCTTGCCGGATGGAAGTGCGAGGGAGAGACTCAACCAAAACAACAACAGCAGCAGCATCATGGATAAAAAATAAAAGCATCAGCCTTAATACGCTTACAAAGAAAACCTAGATTGTGTTCACTGATGGTTGCGCCAGCCTGGAATCCATCCTGAAGGCAGGAAGATCATAGACCAAGCCACTGCCTCAACTGAGACCTGCTACTATGGGGTTTGTGCACAGCATTCAGCTTGCAGGTCAGCCTCTTAAAATGGATCAAACAGAACTCAGCATGGTGGGCGAGGGGATCCAAGCTCAGGGCTTGGAGAATTTGGGGTGCTGGAGCAAAGCATGAGAGCAGTCTAACGGCTGGGCTCATGTTGGTAGCAGACTCACACCCAGACACATACACACCCCAAGTGCACACACGCCTGTTGCCTCTCCATTTGATCTGTTGATCTGCTTATTTTGGGGTTCTCGCTTAGAGATCAGGGTGCCAGCTGTAGGTCCATTCCTGCCCCCAAACCCTGTAGGCCACTCACCCAGGCTGGTTGACTCAGTGAGGTTCAAGCTGTGCTGGGAGAGGCCCATGGACTGCCTCGGGGAGGCAGAGATGGACACTTGGGAAGGAGCCCGGCTGCAGCCACTGCCTTGAGACTCTGACTTCAGCCGATCATTCTCGGCTTTCAGCTTCTCTATTTCACTCTGCAAAGAGTAATGGAGAAGCTCCCTTAGTACGCAGAAGTAATGTGAACAAGATTTTTCTGAAGGAAGGATCTGAAAGTTCCCTGCAGAAACCAGGCTGGTCTTCCACCCAAGGTGAACAACACCCTCAGAGAGATTTAGCAGTGTTTGCTAACCCTGCTGTAGACACAAGACACGCTGCCATGGGAGGTCCATCCATTCAGAGAACAGGCCTTTGAAAAGACCTCTGAAATTCTTCCCAGAGTCTGCTGCTTGAGGGTTAAGTGAAAAAGAGTCTTATGATCTAAGAGGTTTGTGCAACTCTGGCTTTTATAGGCTTCTTTCCTGCAGGACTTCTCAGAATCTTTAATGAGCTCCTTTACGCCATGAATTGAACAGAGGCACACGGTGTGCAGCATTTTCCAAACATATTTGATCAAGGTATTCTCCTTTCATAGAGCTTCTCATGGAAAGAGTGTTTCAGGGAACCTCCTTTGGGAAACACTGACTCCATTAAGGTCCCAGCAGACTCTAGAGGTATCTTTCATTCTATGAATATTCATGAAGAACCTACAATGTGCAAGGCATTGGTGCTATGTCCACAGAAAGGTATGCAAAAAGCCCAGAAGACCCAAATGTCTTCACTCCATGGCAGAAGGTGGGAGGGGCTGTAAGAACAAATCTACAAGAATACTCAGATAAGGGTACTAACTCTCCAGCTGCAAGACTTGGAAAGGAATCAGGCCGAGCATTAAGGGAAGGGTCTAACTTGGATGTGCAGAGGAATATACCCAGTGGAGGGAACAATATGAAAGAGGAATTCCCAAGGATGCAAAGGGGGCAGTCAGTGACTCCATCTGGCTGGTTAGTAGATTCTGGGAATAGGAGCTGGGGAGGGTGGTGTGGATCAACAGTGGAAATGACCCTGCAGAAGGCCTTGAAGGCCAGCTGAAGGAGACTGTACCACATGCCACAGGCACCAGGGGAGTCACCAAAAGTATTATGTAAAGGAAGAGCATGGGTACTCTTATGCTTCCAAAAGACTGGTCTTTGAGCAATGTGTGGGAGGGACTGAAAAGAGATAGAGGCTGGGAAAGCGAGGGCTGCCACCAGATTCTGATGTAGCCCTCAGGGCTTAGTGGAGAGCAGCCTCTGGGAGCTCCTTCATAGACAGCCTTGAGCTCAGCCCATGCTCCTGGGCTCTCACCTGCATCCTGTTCATGGCCTCCCGGAGCTGGTCCAGCTGGTGGGCAGAACTGAGAGCTTCTAAGCGGATATCCGTCAGCTTCATCTCCTTGTCTCTTAACTCATTTCGGAGCTGCATGACGGTCTCAGCTTCACTATCCATGCATTCTGAAATTCTAGGGAAAGAGGAATGTTACTGATGAAAGCAGCTCCTTTTAGTCCCCTACTGAACACTGGTCCACATCAATCATCAGGTTTGTTTAGCAGTAACTGTGAATAACCAGCTGCCTGGTGCTTCCTGGGGGTGACAATGCCAAACGCACCTGAAAACAGATTTTATTCCTTCTCTGTATTCTTTTTTTCTTCTTTAAATTGGTTTATTTAGACCACTGATGTTTAAAATTGTTAATACAGTTAGATTATTATTTACTGTATTGTTACTTTTCTATTTGTTGTCCTTTTTCTTTGTTCCTATTTTTGTCTTTCACTCTTTTCCTGAGTTCCTATTTTTGTCTTTCACGCTTTTCCTGCTTTTTGTGGTTTCACTTTTAAAATTTTATTTTTATTTTTATTTTTAGAGACAAGATTTCATTCTCTACATTCTTTCTTTGCTGAGCTCTGGCAATCAGAATGGCTTTGGTGTGCCTTTCAGCAAAATTCCAGTAATATAAGGATAAGCAGGAGCTGGCAAAAGAGAGTAGTAACCTTCCAGTTTGATAACCCCCTCCCCCACCATGTGTACACAGCTGGGCTTCCATGACACCACACGCCCTTGAGTTCCAAACCGACTCAGAGAAGCAGGGTCAGCTTACTGTTTTAAAGATTAGAAACTTCTTTATTAAACAACTGAGGGGTGATTTTTATTTGCCAAAATGGGGATGAAACCTAAAGATATGCGTGGAAGGTGTTAATCTGTTCCTGATCACATTCTGAAAACTCACTCCCCTAAAAGTGTCTAGACAGATCAACCTTCTTTAGTTCTCTCAGCCCCCACACTGCTTAACACACTCAGGGCAAGAAGGGAAACCTCTTCAGGGAGTTAGAGAACAGACGGGATGGTGTGACAGGCAAGCCAAAGTTGTATCTGAAAACTCTGCCACAGCCTGGCTAATTATCTTCTTTTCCCTGCTGCACACCAGGTCAAGGTCACCATGGGACCCTGTTGAGTTCCTCTTTCTGAAGAGGTGGTTCTTCTAGGTTAGGCTCCTTAGTTACTTAGGTCTGCTCTTCAAACACCTGGCAAATCAGCACAAAGGAGAAGATCATACAAGTCGTGATGAATTGCAATGTTAGGAAAGATAGTTCTCTTGAAAAAAATAGTTCTGTGAGTTTCAACGACCTTAGCATCTGGGTTACTGGGTGATCCAGAATAGAAAGCTTTGACATTTCTTGGACTGAAGACAGAAAAACAACCCCAAACACCCATTCTCAAGTTCATAAAGTTACAAAGCTGAAGCTGATTATGTCTAAAGGAGATGATAAGCATGTGGTCTCTGCAGAAATAAATGATCACATGAGTCTGCTCTCCAAGACCCAAGCTATGGGTTTGGGTCCAAACAAAACCTGACCTGTAAAACTGGGTTAGGGTGTGGAAATTTTAATTCCCAAAGGAAAATGATTTATAAAATTGTTAAAAGAGATGAAATTGTATTTCGGGGGCAGAAAGAACTGGAAGAAAAATTTAACACTTGAATGGCCAAATGTTTCTGTTGCTCTTTTCTTGACCTGAACCTGAACTTTTTTGATTTGAGAGACACGGTAAAACCACCTTATGTTTTTAAAAGTTACCAGTCACCAAGGAAGATTCTTAGCTTCAAAATCTTATTGAAAAACCCAAAGAACTCCTGAAAATGATCTGATTATTTCCATCTCACACTTTTGAGAGACTGAAGCCAATAGATTCAGGACTAAAAGGGCGAGACAGAAATGTCTTTAGAATTTGCAACATCCTTTCTTTCTCAGCTCTCTGTACTTTGAATAGCCTGTGGTTTGTGAGGTTTACTGATAGAACCATGCTTTTTTTTTTTTCTTTGGTTTGGGAGGTTTGCAGGAGGAGCTTGCAAAAACTGGTTCTATCTTGAGAAGACTATGGTTTCTTGGTTTAAATGGAGTGTAAAGTCTGAACAAAATTCCACTGTGATAATCCCTTCTTAGCCAAATCATGTCCTACATGAATCTTGAAGGCTCAGATTCACTGCAGAGAACAGTCTGTTCTGGCTGACACCATGTGAGGCTGATCTGTCCAGCACTCCACGATAAGGCACCTTGCTCAAGTCATCTTCACCTGATCTGCACCCTTTTCCCAGAAAGCTCTCAGCAAGAGAGAAAATACCTTCTTGGCACTCACGTTGTGGAACATATCACATGGGTTACTTTGCAGAGCTTGGCCTAAACCCTTGACTTTACAAACGGTACCAAACTGAAATGAAGAAAGTCTGTGTTGGGAGGACTTTGTCCTCCCTATGCTCCTCCAGAATCAGCCAGCTCTCAGAAACACACAATGATGAGGCCTCATGAGACAGATGCCCTATAACGTAGACATGATGTTGAAAACACATTCTTGGCCCGGCGTGGCGGCTCACGCCTGTAATCCCAGCTGAGGCAGGTGGATCACCTGAGGTTGGGAATTCGAGACAAGCCTGGCCAACACGGTGAAACCCCGTCTCTACTAAAAATACACAAATTAGCTGGGTGGTGTAGCTTTGGTGGCGGGCACTTGTAATCCCGGCTACTCAGGAGGCTGAGGCAGGAGAATTGCTTGAACCTGAGAGGTCGAGGTTGCAGTGAGCCAAGATCGTGCCACTGCACTCCAGCCTGGGAGGCAAGAGCGAAACTCAGTCTCAAAAAAAAAAAAGAAAACACATTCTTTTGCAGCAGCCTTAACTAAGCTTTAGTCCCTAATCCTAATGCCCAAGACAGAGCCTTCTCCCCTAGTTCCTTCCCTGACTAGACTTATGCTGTATCGCTGATAATTTCATTTCAACTTAACATGTTACCTCTGCTTGGCTGCTGGCTCCTCAGGGACCAGGGTTATTCTCTGCATCATTTCTGGCATCTGATCACATTTACATAATGGGTACCTAACAAATGCTTATGGAATACCTAAACAAATGGGCTAGGTATTTAAAGTATATTATTCCATTTCCTTTGTACATTACTCACTCCATGAAGAGGTACTGTAATTATCTCCAGTTTTAAAATGGGGAGGCAGAGACATGGACACAAACAGGCCCAAGACTGCACCATGTAAAAATGATAGAGGCAGATTCAAAGCTGGCAGATCTGCTCAGCTCTAGAGCCTGTGTTCCTGAACTATACCCACTAGGCGCTCAATACATGCTTGTCCACTTCATAAACTGCTTACTGAAGACACCTTATGTGTGTTTTTCCCTACTCAGTCCCTTAACTGTGATTCAAGCCTTTTTCCACTGTCTCGTCCACAGTCAGGGCTGGTGGCATACCTAATTTTAAAATGCCTCGAGTGTGGGAAAACGTTGCCTTACCACAACTACCATTCCTCTCGCCCACGGATTGGGGAATTTCCTAAGCCCAACTCCTCTGCCTATGGTTTTGTCTTTGAACTCCCTCTCACATCTAGATTTGCACATTCTTACAAACCCTTCGAGGTTGGAAACAAGCATTTGCTCTCAGCCTACCCTTTGGAAAACGAGACCAAAAACAAACATCTCCAGTGTGCATGGATGCTGTGGAATGTAAGAAAAGGGCTGGGGAGCCAGGAGCCAACCCCACCCGATTCCTCTGGGGAAAGTGGCTTGGAGGATAGTTCTGCCATGGTCCTGCACAGCTGAGTACATCACCGCCTCTCTCTGCTCATCTTACTTGGCCGCCCAGCAGCATCTGGCCCCGTTCCTACTCCCTCCAGCAACAGTTTCTCCTCTCTGCTCCCAGGTTTCCTCCCACCTTGCTGGCCGGCAGCTGTAACTCCCTCTTTCTGAACTTCAAATATCAGAGTGCACCAGAGCTCAGTCCTCTTGCCCTCTTGCCCTCTGATCATCTTCGTCTTCATTCAACCCCTTGGAGAACTCTTCCAGTTGCCCAGCTTTCGACACCACCAGTAAGTCTGTGTCTCCCAAATCTACACCTCTAGGAAGTCCAGGCTGGTTCACCTGGATATGGATGTCTGCTGGCATCTCAAATTTAATGGAACCAAAGTAGTGCTCTGACTCCCCACTCTTCCCCGCTCTGTGTCTCCCACTCATCCCAGGTACTCAAGTTGTAAATCTAGGAATATCCCAGGATGGCTCTCCTCTTTCCCTTGCACTCACACCTGATCCATCACCATACACTGTCAACTTTTCTTCAAGAATATATCCTAAATACATCCAGAACTCACTACTGTTATCAGTGGCTCATTCATTCCACCAAATATTTGAGTGCCTACAAAACCAATACAGTACTTACCTCCATGGAGCTTCTACTGTAGATCTGGGGTTGGGGTGGGGGACAGAGAACAAATAATCAAGGAAAACCTCTACGTCAGGTGTCAGGGGGCAACATGTGCAATGGGGAAAAATGAAGCAGGGGCAAAGGGACCATGGGGAGCACTGGCTCATGGTGGAATGTTGGTTTATGCAAGTGAATGGGCAAGGCCTTATTCATTAAGTCACATTGAGCAGAGACCTAAGGAAATAAATATCTGAGGGAAGAGCATACCAGGCAGAGGACACAGGAAGGACACAGGCCTTGAGGTGGAGAGTGTGATTGGAATGTTCAAAGAACAAGTGGGCCAGAGTGGCTAAGAGCCCCTAGGTGATCTCCCTTCCCCATATTCCTTATACACAGAACAGAGACTGATCTTTGTAAATTCAGATTATCTCATATTCCTGTTTCAAACTCCACCACACCCACCCATTATACTTGAAATCGGATGAGAATTCACTTCAAAGCCTTGCGTGTTCTAGGCCCTGACTATGTCTGTGGCTGTAGCCTCTTCGCATATGTGGGAAGTCACGCTGTCCATCCCTCTCTCTTTCAGACTCATCGAACCTGTTTCTACATCAGGCTCCTTGTGTTATTTATTTTTTGGGTCAGGAAGACTGCCCTGCTCATTGGGAGGCTGGGGTGGCAGAGGCTGCTATGTGTTCACCAAAGCCCATTTCCTCCTTCACTTCTTCTGCTGCAGGTGGTATGGCTTTGAGTCCTGGTCAGTGGACTGTGGGAAGAGGCGACATAAGCCTCTTCTAGGCCTGGTCCTTAAAACCCTCCTGCAGGTTCCTCTGCACTCTCCACACCCCCACGCCCACTGGCTGGACACAGAACGTTGGGCAGTGGACTGGGCCCTGTGGATGGCGGGAGCCTCAGTGCCTACATCACTAGAGGGCAGGCCACCTGCTGACTAGGACTATCTGCACTGGGTTTGGAGTGAGCAAGAAATAAACAATCATATGTAAAGCTGCTGAGCGTTGGGCTGAGTTTGTTACAGCAGCTAATGTTACCTGCTGAAACTAACCCAGTGGCTCCCCCTGGCATGCAGATTCAGCTGAAATGTCACCTACTCAGAGGGCTCTTTTCTGACCACCCCATCTAAAGTTGCTGCCAAGGTACTCTGTATCTCAGCAGTGTTTTAATTCACAGCATTAGCCCTTAGCACTCTCTAATTTTCCTAGTTTATTCAGGATTTATTTGTTTAACATTCATCTCCTCTCTTGGTATACAGGGTCCATGAGTAGGAACTTTGTCTTGTACTTTATTGTAACCACAGCTGAGAATGGGGCCTTCAGAGTGAAAGTTCAGGAGTAGAATGAACTGTACTATGTCATGTCTCCACTAGTATTTACTCTTCTCAGGGGTGGAGAATCTGTTTAACTTTTTTTTTTTTTTTAAGTAGAGACATGGCCTTACTCTGTCACCCAGGCTGGAGTACAGGGTGATCACAGCTCACTGGAGTCTCAAATTCCTGGGCTCAAGTGACCATCCTACCTCAGCCTCCCAAGTAGCTGGGACTACAAGTATGCAACACCATGCCTGACTGATTAAAAAAAATTTTTTTTTGTAGAGGCAGAGTCTCACTATGTTGACCAGGCTGGTTGCCAGCTCTTGGCCTCAAGCAATCCTCCCTCCTTGGCCTCCCAAATTGCTGAGATTACAGGCGACAGTAACTGCTCCTGGCTTGGTTAACCCCTTTTTGGTCTCTTCAGAGCATCTGGAATAGTGCTCTGCTCACACAGGTTGCTATACAAAAAGTTTAAATCAATAAATAAAGAAGACATGATGAGTTCCTTTTTCTCCTGGTCAGGAGACAACTGAGTTGGGATGCTTTGGGATGATGGCATGTGTGAGAGTCACAGGCAACTGCTTCTTTACTCTTTCCTTAGGCACTCTGCAGATGGAGGAGGACACACTCTCTCAGTCATTTGTCTAATTCTTCACTCAAAATAACACAGGGCACTGGGCTGGGCACTGCAGGGCCAAACCGAAGTCCAGTCCCTCAGTCTCCTTCTTCCTTCCCCCATTCAGTTTCACCCTCACCCATAGCAGTAGGAAGTACACATCCCTGTGGCTACCTCTTACTAGGGTGTTCTCCAAGAAAAGAGGAATTGATCATCTAACTCAGTAAAGTAGAGACCCTGACAGGGCCATGTTTCAATAGTGGGTGAGGTTGCTTAAAAGTCATAACCCTGGTTGGGTGCAGTGGCTCACGCCTGTAATCCCAGCACTTTGGGAGGCCGAAGCAGGTGGATCACCTGAGGTCAGGAGTTCGAGACCAGATTGACCAATATGGTGAAACCTCGTCTCTACTAAAACTACAAAAATTAGCCAGGCATGGTGGCATGCGCCTGTAGTCCCAGCTATTCAGGAGGCTGAGACAGAAGAATTGCTTGAACCTGGGCAGCAGAAGTTGCAGTGAGCCGAGATCATGCCTCTGCACTCCAGCCTGGGCGACAGAGCAAGACTCCATCTCAAAAACAAAAACAAAACCAAAAAAAGGTCATAACCCTACTATCCTCTGTTTCCTCTCTTCCACTCCTATGCAGTTGGTATACTACAAAGATCTGGCCTCTGGACAGGCTGATTTTGCCTGTACTCCCTCTACCCATCTGGTAAGCTGCTAAGGCAGGGCCTTAAGACACTTATGCTGTCTTCAGTGGGCTGGCTGGTTAAGTGGACTTAGGGTCAGTGGCACAGACCTGGCCCCCTGAGAATGAAGAAAGATGGAACAGCACAGAAAAGGCCCTTCATGCATAGTATTTAACTTGGCCTTCCCAAGAATCCAGTGAAGTATATGTAATGAACCCTATTTTTACTAGTGAGGAAACTGAAGTTTATACAACCAAACTTCTTTCTCTAACCCTATCTCAGTGGCTGTCCTGACCCTGGCCATGACTTCCCTCTTCTCCCATGCACTGTCTCATCTCTCTGACAACTTTCCTTGCAGACTACCTGTGCTCCAGTTCTTTAATTCTAGACCTGGAACACCGTGGTCTCAAAAGAAATTCAGCCCTACTGAGCAGGGCCAGCCTTTCTTACTGTTGCAGGAAGCAAGCAGTATATCCATTTATCTCGTTCAATTCTTAGGGCTAGGATACGTACACAAAAACCATTATCTCAAATTGATATATAAAGGTATGGAAACAAAGAGAACTTAAGTAACCCGCTTAAGGCCAACCAGTTAGTTATGGATATTGACACCGTCAGAACGAAAACCTAAGTTTCTTTTCTCTTTCAACTTTCCCAGTCCTAAAGCATTGAAAGAACATGCACAGTCCTATTAAAGCAAAGCATAAAGGATCCCAAGGAGCAGATGTGTCATAACAGGACTCCTAGCCATTCCTACTGGAGAAGGTTCTCAGGGGCCAAAGATGTTATCTGACCAGACAGACAGACTTACAGAGAGTTGGAGTGAGAATTCCTCAGCAGTGGGGTGGAACCTGTGGACCCATTGTGTGGTAACTTTGGTGAGGAAGGCAAAGAAGAATCCGTCATCTCCTCAATGTCCGAATGAGAGGACGCAGATTTTGGGGACTTCTTCTTCCCGAAAGCTTGCTTGAAGGAGCTGCGTAACTGAATATACAAGACTGTCAGTCTCACAGCGGGGGCAACCAATGCTTAGGCCTTGGCAAAACAGAGACATGCACACAAAAAAGCGATTCATTCTCCCATGTTTTTCCCCCCACCAATGGAAGAGGTTCCCAAGAGCTCTTTTGAATCAGTGCATTAAGGGAGGAAGAGTTATCTGGTGTTGCCAGCTTGAGGGACTGCATCTGTGGGTAACATTCCATGCCTACTCTTGGTTCAAGACTAGATGCCAACAGCAACACAGAGTCTGGCTCAGCAGATGGATGTTGGGAAGATGAGGTTACACAGCAACAAAGCAGGATGCTCAGACACGGTGATGGATGCGGATGAGGTTAGTCATATCAATGGATGGGTTAGCTTGGTATCTGATATTAAAGTTGGTCTTGCTTACCTCATTGACCTGCCAGAGAAAACGCAAGCAAAAATGGGGAAGGGGGAGGAAAAAAGACAATTTTTTAACAGAGAAAGCCAGTGACAGGGAAAGCTTCGGACTTTCAGACACAACATGGCTAATAATAAACACCACACACAGGGGAGGTTTCCAGTAGGAACACAAATCTTTAAAAGCATTGGGGGCATGTTCCTCCCTTCTGAAAGGAAGGGAATAGCAGGTTGGGGAGTCCTCTACAATTCCAGTTCTTCCAGCTTTTCCCTGTCTGGCTGAAATGGCTGCCTCCCACCTTCCTGTGCTTCTCATTCTCTTCTTTTTTCTTGTCAGTCACCTCTCTGTGCTT
Source organism: Gorilla gorilla gorilla (assembly GCF_029281585.2). Lineage (NCBI taxonomy): Eukaryota > Metazoa > Chordata > Mammalia > Primates > Hominidae > Gorilla > Gorilla gorilla. Next base: position 26,466,484 of record NC_073233.2, on the reverse strand, counting down.
TAAATTTTTGGGGAGGTTGGAGAGGATGTCTTCTTTTTGAGCAATTCTAGCTTCACTGTTACACTGGCCCTGGATGACTGTATAGCTCCTTAACCTATCCACTTAGGAGTTTCAGCTATTTGTGTATATAAGAAGATAATCTAATAAGCAGCGAATTAGCCATCTCACTTGTTACTCAGAAAATGGTTATTTTAAAGAAATTTATTAACCATATGGGGGGAAAAGGAGCTAGTATATTACAATTTCCCCAAATCATGAGATGGATCTGAAAATTCTTTCCCCCCCTCTCTGTTGCAGGAAATGGAGACCTAAACATTTTAATGAGAACATAAAGAATTAAAATGCAATGTCTTCTCTGAAAGCCATAATCAGATTTTTCCAGGCCAAAAAATAATGTTTCATCTTGAAAACAGGCTTTTTAAAAGTAATTTCCTTTTTCTAAAGTCTTTTTTCCTTGTGAAAATACATTCCAGGGGTTTTCTTAGCCACTGAAAAATTCAGAAAACAGGCCATTCTAAAAATTGATGAGATTTTTCTCCCATCAACAGGTTTCATCTATAATAAACCACATGTCCAGCTTGTGGGCAAATCTAGATCCCTTTTCTCTCCCATTTCCTACCTCTGATAATATTTCCAGAGAGCAGTCACAGAAACAGAAGGATGAGGGACACAAGCCATCAACTGAAATCCTTGCCTCTACCTCTGGTGAAAAGCCAGGTGGAAGAGGAGATTACAAAGATCAGACAGAGCTAAGCTTTGGGATTAGCTGAGGATGCCAATTATCCATCTTCCCTGATTTGACTGATAAGCGGGAGTTGTCTTAAAGCAACATAAGCACGTTTTATTTCTTGAAGAAAATGGAATAACCACTATTTTTCATAGAAAATATCTCTCTCGTCACTTTGAAAATCAAAGCAGACCATGTTTATCGATTGCATATTAGAGACAGCAATATGAATTAATCCTGTATTTAGTCATAACAAATAAGTTGACTAAGAGCCATTAGTAACTTAAAAAAGAAAATTTAATCAGAAAGATGAGAGGGTCACACTAGACTGGCTTTTTAGCTTGCTTCCAATGCAAGTCAGTGACAACCAAATTTACTAAATCCCTGATGTCTGTATCACTAGACCTCGCCACCCATCCAAGATAACACAAAATGAGTGAGAAGTGTACAGAATGAATGAGGACACTGAAGCTACTAGTGAAACAGGATGCCGTCAGCACAAATGGGGAACAGGGGCCACTGGTCAACTCCAGATCAACTTGAGATATTCTTGCACTGAAGACAAGGGATAGCAAATCTCAGTCAGAGCTCGGTAGCCTTTAAAGAAGAACTAAAAAACTGGATGGAGAGTGTGGGGTGGAATTTTTCTGGGAGAGTGGAAAAAACCACTCAAGGCACCACTGTCCAGAAATTCAAATAACTCATTGGGATTATGAACACATGGAGAAACACTGTAATGGAGACTGATTCTATTAAACTTGTTATTTGAGGTACAACCCCTGGTTTAGAACTACTTGCTAACTTCTAACACTGACATTAGGAAACTTTTATTTATAGGACATGGTCAAAAAGTTTTCAAAGAGAGGGTTGGTTTGATGCTATCCCTAGGCATTTGTGTAAATAAATAGATAAAGATTATGGCTAAAGATGGGATAACTAGCAATATGCTCAAAAAAATATTTTGGATCTATAAAGAAACCATTTAAGAATAACTTTCCTCTAGTACCTGAAACTTCGTGGCCAACATATAATGAGGAAGAAATGACACACATATGAAATGAAAGATGAGTACTTTATGAAAAGTCTCATGAAAGAGAAAAAAATACAAAGTGGTAGGGATGTTACAGATTCTAGTGTTTTGCTGAGTACAATATTGATTTTAGTAAAAACCCATCCACAAACCATTTCCTGGGATCTACGCCCAAAGTGCTGTGTTCCACAGATAGTAGCTGGGCTGGACTTTATCTCGGGAGATGCAGCAGCCAGTTCTGCAACTGACTCTGTCTGTCAGCCCCAGGAGAGTGGATGTGCACTCACCCAGTTCTTCCTCTTCTTCTTCTTTGAGTCACTCTCTATGTTGCTGCCCACGCTGGAGTGGCTGGTGGCACTGTTGATGCTGGAGACGCTGTCTGAGGAGTGCTGCCTGCGGATGCGGAGGTCTGCAGACTGGGCAGTGCCATTTCCTGGAGACCAAGGCAGGGTGTTTCAGCAGCTGCCAACCTGAGCCCTATTCTTTATCTCAGGATTTTGCCCTTTAAGCAAAACCCACCCACCTGAGGACTACTGGGTGTTTTCCACATATACATCAACTCTGTTCCCTACAGCTGTTTCTAAGATCCTTGAATAGGTGAGTGCATTGCCCTCTTCGGTCAATTAAATGAGGTCTATCTCTCCCCACTTTACAAAACAGAAGTCAAGGGAGGTGTAGGGAGAATTTCCCCAACACCAGCTCTTAAGCTTTAGATAGGTGTGGAAATGTGCTTGTGAACTGAGCAGTTGGCACCTTCATTGCTAGCCCCCTCCCTCTCCTGCTCTCTGGGCTCCTGTCACAGTGGCCTTCTTGCAGCCCTCTGGAAGTGCCATGCCTGCCTCATCTAGGGCCCTTCCATGTGCTATCCCTCTATCTGGATATTCTTTTCCCTTGACTCTGTCCAGCCAACTCATTTGCAAATCCTTCCCATTTCAAAGCTATTATCACTTTTCCGGGAGGCCCAATAGACTAAACAACACCGATATTGAAAATGTGTGATATCTGACATAAAGTTTGCAGATAGTTTTTCTCATGAGGACAGAACTACACCTAAAGCCTGGTCTTTGAGAACACTAGTTGTAGGGTCAAACCAACTCATCAGGTTCTAGCCCCACTTCAGTTTCTCCCTAATCCCTGACCTTAAAAAGTGACCCTCGGCCGGGTGTAGTGGATCATGCCTATAATCCCAGCACTTTAGGAAGCCAAAGCAGGCAGATCACTTGAGGTCGGAAGTTCGAGACCAGCCTGGCCAACATGGTGAAACCCTGTCTCTACTAAAAATACAAAAACCAGCCAGGCATGTTCGCATGCGCCTGCAGTCCCAGCTACTCAGGAGGTGGAGGCAGGAGAATCACTTGAACGCAGGAGGCAGAGGTTACAGTGAGCGGAGATCATGCCAGTGCACTCCAGCCTGGGCAACAGAGTGAGACTCCGTCTCAAAAAAAGAAAAAGAAAGTGACTCTCATCTATGAACACTAGTGTCCTCATCAGTACAAGGAGGAAAGAACAGAATCACACTCACAAGATTGTTGTAGAAAGAAAACCAGATAATGAAATCATTGAAACACTTAGCACTGCCCTTAGAACATAGTAAGTGTTCCATAAATCCTAGCTCTCCATATTACTTCTATGATTACTACTACTGTTAATATTATTGTTATGAGAGCTAACTCACCTGCACTCCTACATTACCCCAAGATACACAAGGACAAAATAATTCACTTAGAAACGTTTTCCTGGGCTGGGCATGGTGGCTCATGCTCGTAATCCTAGCACTTTGGGAGGCCGAGGTGAGCGGATTGCTTGAGGACAGGAGTTCAAGACCAGCCCAGCCAACATGGCAAGACCTGTCTCTACTAAGAATACATAAATTAGCCAGGCATGGTGGCACATGCCTGTAATCCCAGCTACTTGGGAGGCTGAGGCAGGAGAATCACTTGAACCCGGGAAGCAGAGGTTGCAGTGAGCCAAGATTGCACCACTGCACTTCAACCTGGGTGACAGAGCAAGACTGTCTCAGAAAAAAAAAGAAATCTTTTCTTGGACAAATAAGGGAGGAACTCAGTTCAGCTTATGCCATATATCAGCATGCAAATATCAAAGTGCTAGTGAAATTAAGGGTTGTAAAATACTTTAACACTCTGCCAATAGAAACATGTTTTCTTCCATTTTTCAGATATATCAGAGAAGAAGATGAACTACCATAGCCATCTTTGTAGAGGCCAGAAGTGACTTAATTAAAGGTGTTTGCCTTCCAGGTCCTGCTCGCCTGACATGGAGCTGAATTACTCAGACACTGTCTTCTAGCAAGGAGGTTGCATCATATGATGTCAGGGGAGGGCTCCTAAGGGCAGGCAGGTCTTCTGGCTAAAGGCTGTTTCCCTTACTTTACCTTTGCAGTTGAGCTCAGGTGTGTTAATTACTCCATTAATGGCAGCCTGGGCAGCTGCGTTCTGTTTCTTTAGCAGCTCAATGGTTTTTCTTAACTCATTCAGTTCTGAATCCTAGGGAACAGAAAAAATTATTGGTCAGCCTAAAATCATTCTGTACAGAGTTCAACTGAAGTACAACTTGGCTTCAACACAGGAGGAGCGGGAATGAAGTAGCTCAACAAAACCTTTCAGATGGATCAACAGGCATGAACAAACACATAAAAGTAGGATTATAACTACAAGATCTATCATTGATGCCATTATCAATCTGTCATATTTTCACTCAACAGATTGGACTCCTTACAATTAAACTTTAACAGTTCAAGAAATACATTAACATCCACACAATGATCTGAAATGAAAGAATAGTATTTTCAAGTTTGTTGTTAACTCCAAGTAGGGAGGGTTAAAGTATCCTTTCTGCCTTACCTTCTGCTCAGCTGTCATGGTCAGACTCTGGAGCCTGATTGTCATGTTACCAAGACTCTGTTCAAAGGCTGCCACAAGGTGAGCCTGGAGGGGAAGACACAACCTCAGTTATATTACCTTGCAAGGCAAGAGTGCTTAGAAGGTGTCTGGCTCTTAAAGATGAAAATCCTGTGGGTCCATTGATCTAGGCTACTTTGTCAGCCTCCTCTTGAATCCCACTCCCCACCACTCTCTTTGGGATCCAGTCACTCCAGTCTTCTACTTGCTCAAACAACCCGTGCTCCTTCCCACCTTAGGGCCCTTGTACATCTTTTCCCCTCTACCTGAAATGTTCTTCCCTCTCAACCCTTTCTCCCATTCCTTGCCTAATAATTTTTACCTGTCTGTCTAAAGAGCTCTCGGCTCGTACTTTCATGACACCCTCATATGCACTCTCACAAGCAAACTGTACTTCTGATATACACTTTGAGATATCATAGTTAAAAAATACGTGCAGTCTTGTAATTGGTAATGTATGTCTGTCTTCTCTACTACAGTGGAGGATGATCTTCTGTTCACCAAGTGCTAAGCTCACAATAGAGGCTCATATTAAGCATGTTAGTAGAATGAACAAACAAAATGGTTGGCGTAGTTTGCTTGTTATAATCCTGGTTAATAAAAAGCCACTGAAAGGCCCATCTGCTACCTCCTCGGAGAAATGTTTCCCAGTTCCTCCACGGGGTTACCACTTTCCCACAGGCTTTCACGTAGTTTTATACACTTCTGTTAGAATATGACATAAGATGTACCATTATTTTATATTTCTAAGAATTTTTTAAATGCTTCCAGTTATAAGTAAAATAGCATCTAATTTTCAGAGATGTTAAAATACAAAAAAAGAGTAAGTTTAAGAATGGGGAAATGTGGCATTTTCCTGACTGCCACTTGCTCTTCAAGGGTAAGAGGTAACTTTGTGCCCTAACACTAAGCTTTTGACTGTGAAGCAGAGTAGTAGGTGATACATTAGTTGATTGAATGAGAATTCTGGTAATGTTATTAAAGCCAAAAATAAAGAATGGAGCTGTTTCAAACAGTCATGCTAAGGAATTTCCAGCAATGGACTGAAGAAGCCATTAGGCAGCTAGGATCTTCTAAACTCCAATCCCTACTTGTATAATGGAATAGTGGCATGTCCAAGAGTGAGAGGCATTTGAGCAGCAGATGAGAAGGATCACCAGATTGTGCACTTGACGAGGGCTGACACCATGTCTACCTTGCTCCTTACTGTATCCACACTGCTGGTACAAAAACAGCCACTCAGTCATATATGTTGGATGAGCAATTAAAGGATTGAAAAGAAAAGCACTTAGATAAAGGAGGCAGTGTAGTACAGGGGAAGGGAACAGGATTTAGAGTTAGAGGTCTTCAGCTCTCCCTGTAGTTCCTTCTGAATACCCATAACAGAGCAAATCACCTGATCCTAGTAGCCTCAGCTTCATATATGAAATGGTACCAATATCTATTTTCCTCCCAGGGCTATTTTCAGCTAAATGAAACAAGACCGGTGAAAATGGCCTATGAACTGTTCAGGTACTGCAAAACACAGGAATGCATGGACACTTGTGGGGAAAGAAGGAGGTTTGGGAATGAGAAAGTGACAAGAGAAACTATGAGAGGAGTGAGAGTACCTGAGAACACAGGTGTAGACAGGGGGAGTAGAAACACAGTGGGCTACAAGAGGGATGAGAAGGGCAGAGGATACATGGGAGGAGCTTGGGAGAGGTGAGATTTGATCATGCTGTGAAATGCGAGAGGAGGAGATGACTGACACACACAGTGAGGAATCAATGCTGGATAAGCATGGGGGGTGGGTGGGAAGAAGCTTTTGCCGTGCACTGTGAGGAGGCACAGTGACATTTCAATCTAAGGAGAGATGTGAGGGGTAAAGAGAGGCCTGTTATTAGACTTCATTAAACAGGGATGGTGGAGGCTAAGACATCTCTAGAATCAACCGCTGGCAGGGAGCATTTCTACTTGTAGTAGAAATGTTAAGTGGAATAGTTAGCTTCTTTCTGATTGCACTCCCTCTCTCTATTAAAAATGGAGACAGGCCAGGCATGGTAGCTCATGCCTGTAATCCCAGCACTTTGGGAGGCTAAGGCGGGCGGACCCTGAGGTCAGGAGATCGAGACTATCCTGGCTAACATGGTGAAACCCCGTCTCTACTAAAAATACAAAAACAAACAAACAAACAAAAAACTAGCTGGGCGTGGTGGTGGGCACCTGTAGTCCCAGCTACTCGGGAGGCTGAGGCAGGAGAATGGCATGAACCCGGGAGGCGGAGCTTGCAGTGAGCCAAGATTGTGCCACTGTGCTCCAGCCTGGGCAACAGAGCGGGACGAGACTCTGTCTCAAAAAAAAAAAAAAAACAAAAAAACAAAAAACATGGAGACAGTGCCTCTGCATTTTAAAATAAAGAGATATGCTTTAGTCTGCCCTGGAGAGTGTGGCAAAACAAAAGCCAATCAATTTATGACAGTCACATAGTTGACAAAGGAAACAGGCCAGGGCCTGGATGTCTCAAAGAACATTTACTATCCTCATATTGCAAATGAATGACAAAGTTAAATGTAAATGATTGGATTTCCATTGATTTCAGTTCTGCATTTGATTGTCACCCATGACTCCAGTTACGGGCATTCCTATTGTAAACAGGCTAAATGCCCCAATCAAAAGACACAGACTGACAAACCGGATAAAGAGCCCAGACCCATCAGTGTGCTGTATTCAGGAGACCCATCTCACGTGCAAAGACACACATAGGCTCAAAATAAAGGGATGAAGGAATATTTACCAAGCAAATGGAAAGCAAAAAAAAAAAAAAAAAAGCAGAGTTGCAATCCTAGTCTCCAATAAAACAGACTTTAAACCAAGAAAGATAAAAAGATACAAAGAAGGCCATTACATGATGGTAAACAGATCAATGCAACAAGAAGAGCTCACTATTCTAAATATATATGCACCCAATACAGGAGCACCCAGATTCATAAAGCAAGTCCTTAGAGACCTACAAAGAGACTTAGACTCCCACACAATAATAGTGGGAGACTTTAACACCCCACTGTCAATATTAGACAGATGAACAAAACAGAAAATTAACAAGGATATCCAGGACTTGAGCTCAGCTATGGACTAAGCAGACCTAATAGACATCTACAGAACTCTCAACCCTACATCAACAGAAAATATGTTCTTCTCAGCACCACATCACACTTATTCTAAAATTGACCACATAATCGGAAGTAAAACACTCCTCAGCAAATGCAAAAGAATGGAAATCATAGCAAACAGTCTCTCAGACCACAGTGCAATCAAATTAGAATTCATGAATAAGAAACTCACTCAAAACCACACAACTACATGGAAACTGAACAACCTGCTCCTGAATGACTACTGGGTAAATAACAAAATTAAGGCAGAAATAAAGATGTTCTTTGAAACCAATGAGAACAAAGACACAACATACTAGAATATCTGGGACACATTTAAAGCAGTGTGTAGAGGGAAATTTATAGCACTAAATGCCTACAAGAGAAAGCAGGAAAGATCTAAAATCGACACCCTGAGATCACAATTAAAAGAACTAGAGAAGCAAGAGCAAACAAATTCAAAAGTTAGCAGAAGACAAGAAATAACTAAGATCAGAGCAGAATTGAAGGAGATAGAGACACAAAAAACCCTTCAAAAAAATCAGTGAATCCAGGAGGTCGTTTTTTGAAAAGATCAACAAAATAGACTGCTAGCCAGACTAATACAGAAGAAAAGAGAGAAGAATCAAATAAGATGCAATAGAAAATGATAAAGGGGATATCACCACCAATCCCACAGAAATACAAACTACCATCAGAGAATACTATAAACACCTCTACATAAACAAACTAGAAAATCTAGAAGAAATGGATAAATTCCTGGACACATACACCCTCCCAAGACTAAACCAGGAAGAACTCAAATCCCTGAGAAGACCAATAAGAAGTTCTGACATTGAGGCAGCAATTAATAGCCTACCAACCAAAAAAAGTCCAGAACTAGATGGATTCACAGCCAAATTTTACCAGAGGTACAAAGAGGATCTAGTACCATTCCTTGTGAAACTATTCCAAATAGAAAAAGAGGGAATCCTCCCTGGCTCATTTTATGAGGCCAGCATCATCCTGATACCAAAACCTGGCAAAGACAAAACAAAAAAAGAAAATTTCAGGCCAATATCCTTGATGAACATCAATGTGAAAATCTTCAGTAAAATACTGGCAAACCAAATCCAGCAGCACATCAAAAAGCTTATCCACCATGATCAAGTGGGCTTCATCCCTGGGATGCAAGGCTGGTTCAACATACGAAAGTCAATAAACGTAATCCATCACATAAACAGAAACAAAGACAAAAACCACATGATTATCTCAATAGATGCAGAAAAGGCCTTCAACAAAATTCAACAGCCCTTCACGCTAAACACTCTTAATAAACTAGGTATTGATGGAATGTATCTCAAAATAATAAGAGCTATTTATGACAAACCCACAGCCAATATCATACTGAATGGGCAAAGACTGGAAGCATTCCCTTTGAAAACTGGCACAAGACAAGGATACCCTCTCTCACCACTCCTATTCAACATAGTATTGGAAGTTCTGGCCAGGGCAATCAAGCAAGAGAAGGAAATAAAGGGTATTCAATTGGGAAAACAGGAAGTCAAATTGTCTCTGTTTGCAGATAACATGATTGTATGTTTAGAAAACCCCATCTTCTCAGCCCAAAATCTCCTTAACCTGATAAGCAACTTCAGCAAAGTCTCAGGATACAAAATCAATGTGCAAAAATCACAAGCATTCCTATACACCAATAACAGAAAAACAGAGAGCCAAATCATGAGTGAACTCCCATTCACAATTGCTACAAAGAGAATAAAATACCTAGGAATACAACTTACAAGGGATGTGAAGGACCTCTTGAAGGAGAACTACAAACCACTGCTCAAGGAAATAAGAGAGGACATAAACAAATGCGAAAACATTCCATGTTCATGGATAGTAAGAATCAATATCATGAAAATGGCCATACTGCCCAAAGTAATTTATAGATTCAATGCTATCCCCATCAAGCTACCAACGACTTTCTTCACAGAATTGTAAAAAAACTACTTTAAATTTCATATGGAACCAAAAAAGAGTCTGCATAGCCAAGACAATCTTAAGCAAAAAGAACAAAGCTGGAGACATCACACTGACTTCAAACTATACTACAAGGCTACAGTAACCAAAACAGCATGGTACTGGTACCAAAACAGATATATAGACCAATGGGACAGAACAGAGGCCTCAGAAATAATGCCACACATCTACAACCATCTGATCTTTGACAAACCTGACAAAAACAAGCAATTGGGAAAGGATTCCCTATTTAATAAATGGTGTTGGCAAAACTGGCTAGCCATATGCAGAAAGCTGAAACTGGACCCCTTCCTTACACCTCATACAAAAATTAACCCAAGATAGATTAAAGAATTAAACCTAAGACCTAAAACCATAAAAATCTTAGAAGAAAACCTAGGCAATACCATTCAGGACATAGGCATGGGCAAAGACTTCATGACTAAAACATCAAAAGCAATGGGAACAAAAGCCAAAATAGACAAAAGGGATCTAATTAAAGAGATTCTGCACAGCAAAAGAAACTTCATCAGAGTGAACAGGCAACCTACAGAATTGAAGAAAATTTTTGCAATCTATCCATCTGACAAAGGGCTAATATCCAGAACTTAAACAAATTTATAAAGAACTTAAACAAATTTACAAGAAAAAAACACCCACCCACCCATTTAGTGGGTGAAGGATATGAACAGACACTTTTCAAAAGAAGACATTTACGCAGCCAACAAACATATGAAGAAATGCAAATCAAAACCACAATGAGATACCATCTCATGTCAGTTAGAATGGCGATCATTAAAAAGTCAGGGAACAATAGATGATGGAGAGGATGTGGAGAAATAGGAACACTTTTATACTGTTGATGAGAGCGTAAATTAGTTCAACCATTATGTAAGATAGTGTGGCAATTCCTCAAGGATCTAGAACTAGAAATACCATTTGACCCAGCAATCCCATTACTGGGTATATACCCAAAGGATTATAAATCATTTTACTCTAAAGACTCATGCACACGTGTGTTTATTGCAGCACTGTTCGCAATAGCAAAGATTTGGATCCAACCCAAATGCCCATCAATGATAGAGTGGATAAAGAAATGTGGCACATATACACCATGGAATACTATGCAGCCATAAAAAGGATGAGTTCATGTCCTTTTCAGGGACATGGATGAAGCTGGAAACCATCATTCTCAGCAAACTAACACAAGAACCGAAAACCAAACACTGGATGTTCTCATTCATAAGTGGGAGTTGAACAATGAGAACACATGGCACATGGATACATGGAGGGGAACATCAGACACCAGGGCCTGTCGGGGGGTGGGGGGCTAGGGGAGGGATAGTATTAGGAGAAATGCCTAATGTAGATGACAAGTTGATGGGTGCAGCAAACCATCACGGCACATGTATACGTACGTAACGAACCTGCACATTCTGCACATGTACCCCAGAACTTAAAGTATAATAAAAAAAAAATTTTAAAAACCTGACCCCATGAAGACTGCTATTGAGAAGGTGTTTTTGCAAGCTTAAAAAGAAAACACATTTGCTCTGGAGATCCAGAGGATCCCATTTTTCTGCTAAGCAAAAGGGTTGCCTTTGTGTCATTAGCACAACTATGAAAATACAGGCTGTGGAGGCTGTTCCAAGCCTGGTTCAGAGCCACACACAACAGCCTACTCATCAAGTGCCACGCTCACATTCCCAGGGAAAACAAACACAAGTGGTATAAAAACACTCAGAGAAGGTGGCTTTGAGTAGTTTGTCCTAGAAAAACAAACACAGCTTGGTTTGCAAGAAAGATGGCAGACAATAAAACATGTTCACCCTTCCAGCAGTGTGCGGTAAGACTAAATATTTACTTTAAAACAATACTGGATTCAGCGCCTTTTATGAGGAACAAAACACTCTTCTGGAATAATATAAGGGATCTCACTCTGACTCTTCTAGAACAGAGAGCAGAGTTCCAAATGGCCCAAGGTGAGGCTCCTGTGGCAGCACGAGGTCACTGGAACAATTAACCCAAGTTCACCGGAAAGTAAGTTAACTACTATTTGTTGACTAGTAAAGGCAACAATTGGCATCTGTAACTCTTAAACTAGGAGAGTAGCTCAGAATCACTGTGGTTTGACAGGGGTTTGCTGTCAAACCACACATTTGGATTACACCCAGAGGACCCTGACTTGCTGGGTCTAGGGTTTGTTCTGGATTCAAATCTACACATCTAGTTATCCAGATGAAGAATCTGCCCATGGAATAGAACCTGTCTATAGAATACTGTTTTTCTGAATAGGACCTACGCCTCAGAATTAAGTTCTCATGTCAGTTTTTAAAGTTCTTTTCATAGCATTACTGGTGGCAGAAGAGGTAAAGAAAATAAAAGATTACAAAACACGTTGTGGTCTCCTATGTTAGGGTTTTTAAAAAAATCAAAGATTTCCAGAAAAGAAAGAGAACTTAGGAGACTACATATTAATGGGGGCAGCTACCAGTTACTGAGCTAATAACTAAGGTCAAGCACTGTACTAGGTATGTCACATGCCGACCTTAAAGAGAAATGGTTCCCTTGAGTAAACTAAGGCTCAAGCTGGGAATACCATGGCAAAAACTCCAGGTGAATGACTAATGTGGGGAACTGGCTCAGTTTTCTAGTTGAGGGAAGACAGCCTCTTGAAGTTGGTTTCCATTTTAACGACATGCTCTGGTCATGCAGGTTGCTTTCTGTCTGGCTTGAACACATTTATCAACGGGCTCAGGCTGGGTGGTGAACTCCTGGGCAGCAAGCCTTGCCTCAGAGGCACCTTAGTACCTTTCGATATCTCAGGCTCTGCCTTCTGAGCTTCAGCCTTCACCTGATCACAGCTGTGCATCAGGGCTCCTATACAGACATGGCTGATGGGGGTGGGGGATGAGGCGCCTCTGCCTCTACTCTGATCCTCTATCTAAAGTGCAAACCAGCCCACCCACTGCTTACTTAAAACTCACTGAGAGGTGTCTACTAACTTCAGGAGGAAGCCCTGATGCTCACCCCAACAGCTCAGACACTGTGATCTGACCCCTGGCTTTCTTCGCTGCCTTCTTCCTCCCTACTTCTGTCCCCTCTCCACCGTTACCTCTCCACATCCAAGCCATAGACACTAATTACATCCACCTACTGAGAGTTCAAAATACACCAAGATCTTTCTCCTTAACCTTTGTGCAAATTATTCTCTTTGGTTAGAATGCTGTCATCCCTATGCATTCTCCCCTACCTAGCATCCATTAGATGTCACCTCCTCCACGAAGTCCTTCCTGTCCCCCTTTTAAAAAATTTTTTTCTTATTTTCAATATCAGATGAGCTGTCCCCTTTTTCATCCCTCACCAAGAGTGAGCTAGGTGCTCCCCCTAGTTATTCCCACTACCACCTCCTCCCTTTATCTTAACAGTTATCATGTTATAGCAGAATTGTTTGTTTTGTTTCTCTGCTGTCCCAGAGACTGAATGTTAAGATGTCAGTCACTGTGCTTGCTCTGCTGTTGAACCCACAGTGCCCGGGGCATAGCTGGCACTCAAACAGTTGTTGAATTGAATGCTGGTTGGCAGCATCTCCTAAACTCATAATCGTGTATATCACAATGACAGAGCAGCTACCTACATATTGAAAAGCCCTACATTTCTTTTCTTCCCCCTTCTTTCCTTTTTGCTTTTTTTTTCCCACCCTTAAAATCAAAATTTTCAGAAAGAGGAAGAGAAATTAACATTTTAATAAGCACTTCGCATATTGCAAGCATTGACTGTGGGCCAATACTGAGATGTAAATACTATCACCCTCATTACACAGATGAGGACATGCAGGCTGAGGTTCAAGAACTTACCCAAAGTCACAAAGCCAGTAAGTGTCCAAACTGACATTCACACCCATGATGCTAAAGCCTGTGTCTTTTTCTTTATAATGTGCTACTTCTATTTGTTCAGCACAGGAGGACTTGAGGCTGTTCAGAAGGCAAGGATGGTGCTTCCTGTCCTGATGCTACTGCCCTATGTCTGTACTTACATTTGCTGTCAGCTGGGTGGTCAAAGCTGAAACTTTCTCCTGGGAGGCATCCAGTTCCCGCCGCAGCTTGCGAATCTAAAGATGACAAGGGAGAGGGTTACATGCTTTGGGAGTCCATTTCCAAGGTGAGCAGGGTCAAATAATTGACAATAGTTAAAGAGGAAATCCAACCAGAAAGCTGTTCCTTACCTCTGACTGGCATTTTTCTTCTGGCTGTAAAGAAAACATAAAGGAAATTAGACCAGTTAAGGAACAAAGAATAGTGTAGTCCAGCCCATCGGGAACACCATATTCAGATAGTTGCAGCAGTCTGGAAGAATTATTAGTTTCTTTTCTGGTGTATTTCTCTGGAAAAACTGGTTCAATTAAATTGACCCATCAGAAAGGCCAAATACAAACAGCTTATGATTTTTAAAAATTAGGAAGAATGAGAACACCACTCCACATTTTGGTTGTGAGGAGCCACCCTGCTCCCCAGGCAGGGATGGTGATAGGTAAAGTGCTCAGAAGAAGATATGTGATAAGAAGGCCATGAGTCAGATTTAGTAAACAAAAATACTGGAGGCCTAGTTAAATTTGAATAGCTTTTAAAAAAACAAAAAAGTCTAGGGCTGGGCATGGTAGCTCATGCCTGACATCCCAGTACTTTGGGAGGCTGAGGTTGGTGGACCACTTGAGGTCAGGAGTTGAAGACCAGCCTGGCCAACATGGTGAAACCCATCTCTACTAAAAATACAAAAAAAAAAAAAAAATTAGCTAGGTGTCATGGCATGCACCCATAATCACAGCTACTTGGGAGGCTGAGGCAGGAGAATGGCTTGAACCCAAGAGGTGGAGATTGCAGTGAGCTGAGATCACACCACTGCACTCTAGCCTGGGCAACAGAGGCTACCCATCTCAAAAAATAAAACAAAGGGTCTAATATGTCCCACGCAATATTAGGGACATATTTATACTAAAAAAAATTTTGTTGTTAATCTAAATTTCACATTTAATTGAGGGTTTAGTATTTTCTCTGGCAACCCTGTCTAGGGAGCAAGGAAGACTGCTCCTGGGTTAATTCTGCCCCATTTTCTGCCCTCCTCTCACTTCCCTAGGACACTGCAGTGGGAGCACCAGGGTAGAAAGATCTCAAAGTGTGGGGGGTTTGGGAGCCCCTATCAGCCAGCCTGGTAACTCCACAGGTTGTGAGGATAAACGTGGCCTTCATCTTCGTGCTGTCCGATTTCAAGGACCCCAATTACCTGTGACCCTGTGAAGTAATCGTTAACTCTGCTGCCCTTCTTACTGGCTTCCCTCTTTGTCTCTTACATGCTGGCTCTGTGTCTAGGTGACACAGGTACCTGCTAGCCAGAAACTATAAGACCCTCTCTCCTCCCACAGGGGGAGCCCACATGAACTGGGGAGCCTGCTGCAGGAGGAACCTTTCTTTCCCTCTCCTCTAGTTCCCACAGGGGCTCATAAAGAGGAACCCTCCTCCTTCCTGGAAATGTTGAGTGTTCCTGACCTTCTCTCTACCCATCGCTGTACCCAGGGAGGGAAGAGTGACTTGGGAACCAGATAGGTGAGTGAACATCAGTAAGAACTCTATTTTGTCCTTGGGTCCTCGCTAGGTGTCCTAATCCAATTTTACTAGGGATAAGCCCATTATTTTAAAAAAATCAGCATCTGACCCTGATGTCAGCGTCTCCATTAGTTCACAATACAAAGTGGATATGATTCATTAGAACTCGCAGGGCACATCCATCAGCTGGAATAGGTAGGCAGCTGCTTCCTGTCTGATCTGCCTTCAACCTATGCTCCCCATTGTCCTCCCTCCTGATCCTGCCCACAAGTCCCCTCCTCTAGGTTGACTCCTACTAGCAGCAACCAATTTTTAAATACATGGAGCCAAGTCATTTAATCCTTGCAGAAACTCCATTAGGTAGGTTTGTTTGTATTCCTTCTGAGGTTCAGAGAGGTTAAATGTCTTGTATAAAGTCACACTGAACAACCTCCTTATCTAAGAAATGCTTTCAGGAGAAGGTTAGAAGATGTCTTCAGAGCTCACTCTTCCCTCCCAGATAATATTCATTTGTCTTTGTCTGTCCATCCATCCTCACTACCACCACCTATCAAATATTTACTGATTTCCTACTGTGTGCCAGGCACTATTTTTAAGAACCTAAGATAGAGCCGTGAACATGATCAAGTCCCTGACTTTGTGTTGCCTGCATTCTGGTAATAACAGCTAGCATTTATTGAATGCTTACCATGTGCCAGAGACTGTTCCAAGCACTTTACATTCATTATTCATCTAATCCTTATAACAACTCTTTGAGGAGGTACTAATACTATTGCTTTCTGTTTTGTGTATGAGGAAACTGAGGCACAGGAAGGTTCAGTCATTTGTCCAGGGTCACAGCTGGTAAGTGGCAGAGTTGGGACTGGATCTAAAGTAGTCTGGCTCCAGAGCCTATGCATATTCTCCTGCACTTTTCCTATAGCTACATTCTCATGGGGACTTTCCAGAAATAAGCCCCGAGTTCAATCCAAAGGGTACAAGTTAATGGTGAGAATGTAACCACTATCTAACATTTAGAAGGCTGGCGGAGGCCTGTTAGCAGGCTTAGCCATCCACATAGGACAAGCCCTACTTTGAAACACTTCTATCGACAGGCCCTAACAGCCCTTCCCCATGCCTCTGCCACTGTCTGTCACTGTGCCCACCTGTCTCTGGGGTTGGGCCCCAATTATCAACAGCAGCGTAGAGAAAGCATGTGCTTTGTATCTTGCCCCCCTTGCTGCTGTTCTGCACATCTGGTAACACTATGTGAAGCTGCTAGCCTCCATCCATCCAGCAGCTCTCCTGGGAACTCAAGTGTTCCCTACCAAACAGGAAAGCAAGTCTAATGCCAGAAGTGGCCTTTGAGATTTTCTCTACTCCAAGAGCTAGCCATAACTTTTCCATGGCAATCATTTAGCACTGTGTAATCTTTTCTTTCACTGATAATTAAAATTGCAAATTTCATGCAGAATGAGCATTCTTGAATATTCATTATAGAGATTTCAAGGAAAGAATCTACTGTCATCCAATAAGAGCCTTTAAAACTCTCAGCAGGCTCCTTGGTCTGGGTCTGTGGCAACTTAACATTTCAAAGATCTCTTTTCAGACAACAAACAAGTACTTTATTCACCTTAACATTTACAAAGGTGCCTGGAGCATGTGTTTCAGAATTTCATTATCACCAAGAATGTAATAACAGATAAAGGACCACACCTCAGTGCTAGGCAGTAGCAGAGTCTAGCCAGACTTGTAGTTTTTCTTGAAATTAGTAGACAGCACCAGCATAAAAACATTCCACTGATAGGCTATTTTTTTTTAAGTCTGCAAAAGCAACCTATATTCTCAGAGAAGGCATACTGAGGACAGTAAATGGGAACCTTTGACTCCATGACTCATGGAATGTCAGAGATTGTAGGGGCCTCAGAAGATCACCTTGCTTGGTTTCCTGATGCCAAGGGCAAAACTGGGGAGACACTCTGAATAACCAGATGACTTTCCCAAAGTCATATGGTGAGAAGAACGCTATGATTACACCTCGGGTCTCTTGTTATCCAGATAAAAATGGAATTCAAAAGTATTATTATTAGGTCTTTACTAATTCATTGAATTTATATTAGCTCAGAAAAGACAATTTCAAATTTCATGAAAACAGTATCTTCATATCCCCATACCCAGAACAACAGCTACTGAAGGAGAGTCTTTTACTGTAAGGACTTCTAGTGGTTGGCATGAAGGGGCTGCCCCCAGGAACTGCATGTGACAGTTTCCTAGATCTGAAGACACACAGGTTGAGAAGCTTATGCTCCTTCCCTCCAAGTCTGGATAATGCTGGCCAGTCTCCCATTTTTTTACTCTTCTGGAAAACCCACTCCCCTCTGTGTTGGCAAGAACCCTTGGGAATGCCACAGGGAAAACACGGGGCTGGGCACTGAAACATCCACTACAGCTTCTCTGTGCCAGTCCTGTGAAGCTAGAGTCCCATGTTCCTCTGGTGCCTACAGCTTCCTCCGTCAGTAGCAGGCTCCTTTCTCTCCTAAATTATATCCTAGGGGTTAGTCCAGAGCCTGGTATATCCATGGTGCTAGTAAATACTGTTGAAGAAGTGCATTTAGGTTTGAAAGTACCAGCCTTGGTACCCATATCCCACAGTTTCATTCTAGAAGAAAGGACATAGTTTATCTACTGGCTGACAGCTGAAAGACCATCTCTATGCTTTCTTAGCAGATGATGGCTTAAAAAACCTCTCTCCAAGGTTACTCTATATAAAGCCTTTAAAAGGAAAGCTAGGACTTAGTGATGAAATTTCAAACAAGATGACTAGCTGAGGAAAGAGGAATTTTAGAGTTGGAGGGGTGAGGTGGGTAGAAGCAAGGGTTTCTAGGTCCTTCAAAACAGACCATATCAGCAATCACTGAAGTTTGTTTGCTCAATACAGGCCTAAGTTAGGCCCTGGTATCTTTAACTTGATTCTGGGGTGTCCTCTTATTTTCCAGGAGCTATACACAGTGTATTCTGCTATATAGAAACCAGGCATTATCAAAACCTAAATTATTAAAACATTTGTTTCCATGGGATTAAGGGCTAAAGAATTTCCAATTCACAATTAACAAACAGACTTTTTTTTTCCCTGTAGAAATTCCCAAATTACTGTTTTTAAAGTAAATAGCATACAGCTATAGCCATGCGCGGTGGCTCACGCCTGTAATCCCAACACTTCGGGAGGCTGAGATGGGCGGATCACTTGAGGTCAGGAGTTCAAGAACAGCCTGGCCAACATGGTGAAATCCCATCTCTACTAAAAATGTAAAAAAATTAGCCAGGCATGGTGGTGCCTGCCTGTAATCCCAGCTACTCAGGAGGCTGAGGCAGGAGAATTGCTTGAACCCAGGAGGCAGAGGTTGCAGTGAGCCAAGGTCATGCCACTTTACTCCAGCCTGGGCGACACAGCGAGAGTCTGTCTAAAATAAAATAAAATAAAATAAAATAAAATAAAATAAAATAAAATAAAATAAAATAAAATAAATAGTGTACAGCTATAAAAAGTAAATGCTACTGAACAAATCCAGGAGTACTGAAGATCTAAATGTATTTGATTACATTTGGCTTTCGTTTAGTAAACCTCTCTCATGGATGATAGCTAGCATTTAGGAGTGCTTGCTCTGAGCTGTGTGTACTATATTCATTGTTTTAGATTCATTTTCCCATTTTTCAAACCTACGTAAAAAATGCCTACTACATGCTAGGTACTGTTCTAGGCACTAGGAATAAAAACAAAAATGTCCTTGTCTAGAAAGAGTTTACATTGTAGTGAAATGTAATCTTCATAACATTTAATCCTCATTACACCTCTATAAGGTAGGAACTGCTATTATTTCTACTTTACAGATAAAGAAACTGAGGCTGTTCGGGCACCATGGCTCACGCCTGTAATGCCAGCACTTTGGGAGGCCGAGGTGGGTGGATCACAAGGTCAGGAGTTTGAGACCAGCCTGGCCAATATGGTGAAACTCTGTCTCTACTAAAAATACAAAAATTAGCTGGGTGTGGTGGCACGTGCCTATAGTCCCAGCTAGTCAGGAAGCTGAGGCAGGAGAATCACCTGAGCCCAGGAGGCGGAGGTTGCAGTGAGCCGAGATTGAGCCACTGCATTTCAGCCTGGGCGACAGAGGGAGACTCCGTCTCAAATAAAAAAAGAAAGAAAGAAAGAAACTGAGGCAGACAAAGGATTAATAAATTGCTCAAGGCCTTTATTTTCCAAGTCCATCAGCAGGTGGCCAAGGCTTCTCACACATTCTAAATAGTTATCACCTAAAGCACCATGCCACTTTAACAAGGCAGCCAGTTCTGGATTTTGGGGTTGGTATAATATAATTAATAGCTGTTTGTGAATTTTAAATCTTGTTCCCTAATTAATTGATCCCCTTATAATGGAAACGCTTTCCCTAGGATAAATGCATATATTTTATTCTTGACACATTTGATAAAGGAACCCCAGTTCTCATGATCACAGCCACACAGCATTGATTTATACTCACTGTAGAATAAATTGACGATGTGCTGGAAACCAAGGAGAGTGAGGATCCATGAACTATTAAAAGAAAAAAAAAGGTGAATTGATAGATGGCTGTTATGGAACCAAAAAGGGGACAGGGGAGGAGAACATCAGCAATACAGGACACTCCAGGCTTGGAATGTCTTAATCTCACCTTGACACAACCTTTCCTGGTTTGGCGATAGGTCAGTGACAAATAAGTAATAGTTTGCTAAGGATGTCACTTTTCTATTACCGCATTTTTCCCTTCAACCTTCTGAATACTTTTTCTCTTGACTGTCAAAATAATATATGATTACTGAACAAAAATGTTCAAGTACGGAGAAGTGTTAAGAAGCATATTCACTGTCACAACCTGCACTGACTCACAATTGCATTGCCCGGAGGCAACCTGTTACTGTTCCAGCATATTTTGCTTCACTCTTTTTTCTAATGTATTCCTTTAGGGTTAAGACTGTGTTCCAAATACAGTTTTTTACCCTGTTGGCATCTGTCAGTTGTATATGCAAAAAAAGAGCTGATTATTTTTAACCTAAGAGGCTGTTGGCCACAGTAAATTCATTCTAGATGACCATATAGCAGAATATTTGTTTAGAAAACATATCCATCAAAATATAGATTCTTTATTTGATTTCTATCACGTCTACAAAGTGATGAGCAAGTGGTGTCTTCTTTTCTGTTTCAAACTGATACTTTTGGACTAGAACCACTTATATGTCCTTAGCACCCTTCCTGCCCCCAGCCAGTGGAGACATCTTTTTTTTTTTTTTTGAGATGGAGTTTCACTCTGTTGCCCAGGCTGGAGCGCAATGGCACGATCTCAGCTCACCACAACCTCTGCCTCCCGACTTCAAGCGATTCTCCTGCTTCAGCCTCCTGAGTAGCTGGGATTATAGGCGTGCGCCACCATGCCTGGCTAGTTTTGTATTTTTAGTAGAGATGGGGTTTCTCCACGTTAGTCAGGCTGGTCTCGAACTCCCAGTCTCAGGTGATCCACCCAGCTTGGCCTCCCAAAGTGCTGGGATTACAGTCATGAGCCACCGCGCCTGGCCGAGACATCTTATTGTTTGTTCTAATTTTGCAGCATAGTGTTTTCTAGGACTTGGGTATTCTGGCTGCCTTCTTCTGTGGGAAGAAGGTTCTTTATTTTCTTGGTAACTTCTCGACAACTTATTTGAAAAACAGAACTATTCCTATGTTAAGGCGTCACAGGACTTGTAACTGGGCACAGCTTTCCTGGCCATGGGTGGAATGGCTCTACTCCCACACCGAGTTATGACCTGTAGTCTAAAGTGGGAGGCACTGGGGTAACTTCCACATGTACTAAATGGCATTCATCTACCACCCACGAAGTGAACTCACCTTGGATTAGCAGTCAGCAGAAGCTATATGCCAACAAGATAGCTGATAAGTAGCTCAGCCTAACACTCAGGTTCCTCTCTGTCATCTTTCCAATAAACCTTCCGTGACCTCTCCGTCTTCCCTTATATGTTCTTGTTACACTGTGAATTCTGCACTGCTCTCCCAAGCTTGCCCTAGACAGTACTTTCCTGCCTCAGAGTCTCTGCCCATGCAGTTCTCTTCGTTTAGGCTGCATCTAAATACTGTCTATCAAAACAGATCTGCTCAAATGACATCTTCTCTATGGGACCTTTCCTCATTTCCCGGACTGCCACCTGGGTGGGCTTCCTCCTCCCTCTGAGCCCACGTAACTCTTGGCTTGCTATTCCAGCCCTCTTCTCTCTTAGCAGCTCCCTAACGCTCTAAGCTGTACCTATATCAGCATGTACATCCACCCTCCTTAGCAATGCCCTGCGTTCTAGATCTTTTCCTCCATGCTTTCTTCATCCATGACTAATCTGACTCATGCCCATAAAAAATCAGGTTAAGGTGTTAATGGCCAATAATGGCTTTCAGTGTTAATATGTCCACACATTAACAGAGGCCTTTAATGTCCCAACTTTGTGGCCTAATGTTCCACAGAGGTAAGTTAATTCAGCTTACGACACAGACAATAATGGAGGAATTATGTTGGAGGCCAAGCTGGGTGAAGAGATGTGTGTAACACATAGCCACACACACTTGCATGACTGGCCTGCCAGAGACTAGCACAGGGCTGCTATATGGCCTGTGGCTAACGGAAAATGGAAGTTTTGTCTTTTCTATTTCTACATCTCATATACATACATTTACTGACACAGTTTTAGCAACAACTCAGTACAAGCATGGGGTCACAGGCAGAGAAGAGCACATCTGGCAGGCTTAAGGTAGAGGTAATTATTTTTCTCAATAATTAACTCCTCTCACTTTGTAAATAGCAACAGCAAGGCTGTGTTCCAAAGAGACAGATCCTTGATTTTCAGAGTCAACCCAAAACTGAATGTGGTTTACCTGAACCATTGCAGTTCGGCCTCCTTCAAGGGAATTGAGCCAAGTCAGAGCCTAGGTTGTGCAATGTGGTTATTTTTGGACAACAAAATGCCTGTGGGAGTTACAGAGGCTAAACAGCTAAAGCAGGCTACATAATTTTCCTCCCTATAGCTATATCTCCACATTTTTTCAGCTACAAGGAACCATAGAGAATATCTAGGCCACTTCTGCCACTGAGAAATCTGAAACTCGGAGAGGTTCAATGACTTGTTTAAGGTCACACAGCAATTCAAGAACAGGATCTGCTGACTAGAAGTCCGGAGATCGCTCTGCCTTTGAGTAATCTGTTGTACTGGTTTCTGATTTTTTTTCATTTGTTTGTTTTTTTTAAAGAGCCTTTTGGTGTCTTTTAGAATGGTGTCCTAGTCCCTTCATTCAGTCAACATATGGGCACAAGCTAGGAATGTTTGAGAAGAAAGATGCTTTAGTAGGAGTGAAAACACTAGATAGAATGAAACAACTAGGCATATTCCAGCCAATAAAGCAATCAAGTGCCTCTGACCCTCATCACAGAGAATCTGCAGGTAACAATCCCAGACTAGGCAGGAGTTTCCACCGTTAATCAACAACAGAGTACATTAAATCTCAGAATGGTTAAGTGACGTGGCCAGACACACAGCTAGTCAGGAGCAGAAAGAGAATGTGGATCTAGGCATCACGATCTACTTCTCATTCCACAATTGGGTACTGTGGAAAGAGTCAGAAGAATGAAATGCAGTTCTGATGGCTAATGGACTGCCCTGCCTCTCCACCAGCAAAGGAAGCATCACAAAACAGAGAAGACAATGATGAAAGATCAGAGCTTGCCTCAGACAGGTTTAAAAAAAAAACCCAACTGAGTCAGATATCAAGGTAGGATTGAGTGGAAAGAAAAAGGGACTGGAATCAAGAGGCTTAAGACATCATTGTGGCTGCATAAAGTCTTCAAGTCACTTTTGCCTCAATTTGGCCATTAAAAAAATGAGGATGATAATGGCCCTTGGGGAGAAGGCTATAATATGACAATTATAACAATAGCTACCATTGAGTGAGCACTTACAATACTCCCCTTTCAAAGTTATTTGTTAAATGCTTTCCAAGATTCATCTCACCTAATCTTCACTTCAATTTTCCAAAGCAGGTACAATTATTTTTCACATTTCAGTGAATAGGAAACAGGCTGAGCAGGTCAAGTCCTTTCTCAGAATCACACTGCTAACAGTAGAGGTGCCAGGATTTGAACCACTTCAGCAATTCAGGGGCTAGATACACAAGCATGCTGCAATACAAGCTTTCTTGATTAATAAGCTTCTGTGCTCCTGGGGATTCCATATAAACTGATAGGGCGGAGGGTTTCTGTGTTTTTCACTGCATTAGCTCTTAGTGATGATTGGTGAAGTCATGGGATTTTTTTTTCTCTCGAATCCATTTTAATAATGCCTCAAGCATCCCCTTAAATGTATGCTATTAAAGTTGACTTTAAGATCGCATAATGCATCTGATAGAAAGTAATTTACCTGAAACACCTTTGAAAGGCTGCATCTGGCCATGCCTGTACCTAATCTACATATTTATAATTCTTAAAACTCCTTCAAAGTGGAAAGAGCTAACTAAATTGCACAAAAACCTCACACAAATACTTGTGCTACTTCTTCCTAAATTTCTATTCTGCTTTATGGCGTATAATATACCTAACTGATTATTACAAGGAGGTTCTGTTTGGTCCAAACATGAAATGTCAATTTTCTTCCAACTGCTCCTGCAATACTGGGAGTTAATAAATTCAAAAAAAGGAATTTCAACGAAAGGAATTAAAAACCTAATTACACAAACTCTATTTTATTTTTGAATGTAATACCCTTAGAAGAAACAAAATCAATCTGATGCCATATTTTCCAAAAGATGATAATGTTATGTATTCACAGTGTATTGACAGCGGTCCCTATCCATTCCCCTAAAGTTTGACTTTTACCTCTGTGCTTCAGTTCCATGTCACCATGAATCATTAGGTTTACAAAAGTCTAGACACTGCTTGTGGGCAAGCACTTTTTATCAATGTCATTTTGACATCCCAGATATTCCACAGTTGTGCTGTCTGCCAGCTTGATTCCAGATGGAATAAATAAAAGCTATCTGATGACGATACTGTAATGGTCCTGGACCTTTATGAGGCGAAGTGTGCTTGTTTGGACAAGTTTCAGTACTGGACATGGTTCACTCAGGAACACACATGGCAGAGAAGAGGAATACAGTGCGGGACAAACTCCATATGCAAATCCTTCCCGGGGAGGTTGGGAAATGCTCCGTGGCGATGCTTGGCCAGTACACTGACTAGAAAGAAGTTCGAGACAAACTGCCACTTCCTTCACCTTAGGATCACAGTATATTCTCTACTATCACTGTTCTGAGCAGTTATAGCATTAATTTCTAGCTCTTAAATCTCACAAATGCCCCTCAGTGACTCAGGCTTCTCCCCTCCTTAATCCTTGGTCCCAGCAGCTTCCCATATATGGATTTACAGACTTGTGCCTGTTCACTGAATGTCATGGTATGCAAATGATACATAAATCAGGGTGGAAAGTATTAAGTTACCAAGAAAATAAACCAGGGGGCAATTGCTCTGTAAATACATTCTTTAAAACTTCTGTTAAAAAGAACATTAGGCAAAAGCAGAATCCTGTGCGTTGTGTTTCTCTCCCTTTTGACCTGAAACTTCCTAAACAATCACAAATTTGTGATGCTGGGAGGATGCTGGCCCTTTTTCCCTACTCATATGGGGACCGGGAAGCACCTATAACTCACCCTCCACATTCTGCTTTTTCAATGGCAACAAAGGGACAACTAGATGTATAGTCCTCAGACTAGGCTCCGTTTGCTCCAAGATTCCCCACTCTCTGGCTGGGGACTTTGAGCTGCCAGGAAGTCAATGCTGAAGCTGTGTTTTTACAGCTATGTTATTATAGCTTTACGGCTGTGTTATTACAGGCCATGACATGTAATAACATTATTGTGTTAACATTTATATGTATTATCTCATTTAATTCTCATAATTCCATGAGCTGAATACTATTATTACTCCTATTCTATCCATGAAAAAACAGAGGCACAGAGAGGTGAAGCAACTTGTTCAAAATCATATACCTAAAAACAGTGGAGCTGGAATTTAAACTCTGCTAGTCTGACTGCTATTCTTAATCATTGGTTAATGAGCATTGCCACCAATGTCCTATCAGCCCCATCTTCATGGGGTGGGGATGATATCCTCCACAGAATTTTGACTGCTTACTCACCTAACTCATACCTTGGGTGATGGAACAAAGGAAGAGAGAAATGAAGTGAGCTGTGAAGACAGCTGACAAAGTTGTCCACAGAACTTTTCTCCCATGATTCTGATTAAAATGAACCAAACATAAAAATCCAACCCCAAATATTCTCAGTTAGCAACCAAAGAAAGAAAAGGGCATAACTGAAAACAATACACTTAAAAACCCAGTGCTTGAGAAAAGAGATGAAAAATTCTGGAGCAGAGCAGAAAGGCGTGGTTGCCCGGCCCCCCGAGCTACATGGGTGTGTCAACACAGGGAAATGAACTCTCCAGTAGTCCTCTCTGCCAAGATGGTGAGCCGGCGGCTGAGCCTCAAGGTGGAGGTGCATGCCAAGAAGCTGTGGCCCAAGTCCAGGAGGGAGAAGCCTAAAGCGGAACTCAGTCAGCTCTATGGTTCACCAGTGATTTTTAAGCAGCCTCTTCCTCAAAGGCCTGAAAGGTTAATTAAGGGTCAGGCCAGAACTTACTCTTCAGAGATCCCCATCCCTGACCCCCAGAGTAGGTGGGAGACGTGGGAGCACTTATAGGTGGGCTCTCAGGTTAAGGAAGTGAACTTAGCATAGAGGACCCTTAACTACACTGAGTAAGCTGGGAGATGGAAGTTTCCTTCCTTACCTTCTTCAAACCCATCCCGGAATGAGCCTGAACGGCTCATGGTTCTGCTCTTCTCATCCAGGGACATGGAGCTATTCCGGAAGCGGCTGTCAGTGTATGGATCATACTGCCCATCAGCATTGGAGAGGCTGTGGGTCCTCAGCATGGTCGGGTTGGACAAGCTCATCTGGGTGACAGTGGTGGGACTCGCTGGAATAAAAGGAATAGAATCAAAAGGTTAGACATTCATGTCTCTGTTCAAATCCTGGTTGGGGACAAAGAGAAGACTGCTTATTTTTAGCCATATGTGTTTCTGCCAACTCTTCTCCCATCTGTTTTCTAAAAAGTAGTCCCATCAGCATTTGAGTTACACACCGGGAGCTAAAAATAAGAGTAAAAAGGCAGGTCAGCTCCAAAGCAAGGCTCTGGGCCTCAGCTTTCCAACTTGGCACGTTCAGACAGGCCAGTATCACCTTCCAGGCATGAGCTAATTACTCCCCAGGCTCATCTGGAATGATTTTCTCTAAAGCCAAAAGCCCAAAATAGTCCAATCAGGCTTTTGATCAGATGGGAAGCATTTGTGCATGACAAGAATCTCTTGCCTCAAAGAGTTATGGCTGGAAAAGAACAGTATGAAAACAGATCCCATTGCCTCAGATGGGGGACATTTAATAATGGTATATAAAGAGTTTCAATGCAAGGAAGGTACATTTGTCTCAGCTAAAACTAGCTTTCTTATGAAAATCCTGTCCATTTGAGTCATGTGCAATATTTTCAGAGGTACTCATTTAGTCAATCAGAAATGAAGTGTTAAACCTCACTTGATTACAAGCCACCTCTATCCTTAAAGACTCTGAATTTGTTATTCACTATATTCAGAAAAGCCTGCCTCTCTAAAGAGTGAGATGAGATTAGAAAAGATTTCTCACCCTCTATCAGTCCTTCAAGGCTCAGCTCCTACTCTGCCACCTTCACATAACCTCTGCCTATAACTTCAGCCAGCACTAATCTTTCCTTTTTCTAAATGTGTCTAATACTTGCTATCTAATTATATTCAGCTTTTACGTGGTTTCATATAAAGCTTTGGATTGTTCTCTTTTACTCTATTATATAGGTGTGCATTGATGTGTTTGTCTTCCTGAAAAAGAATTCCATTGACATGTCAGCAGGGACTGTGACACAAATTCTTTTCCTTTCCCCACTGTGCCAGTCAAAGCATTATGTCAGAAGTAGGCATTGTTAAGAATACCTATTCAATCAAAACTTAACTTTTATTTCCAACTTAATAAAGCAATGAGGATGACCTAACATGGGATATGCGATAAAATCTATTTCTTCAGAGGTCTTAGAAAAAGAAAGCATTCTTTTTCAGAATGGGATAACATGTTCTTTGCTATAGCCCTACCAATATCAACCAAATAAAGAAAATTATTGATTACAGTATCAAAAACTTTACTATTTTCTCTATTTATTTTTCTATCAATCTCCTGTAATCGAACTATAATGCCGAGGGCTAATCAGACACTGAGCGGGATGTGACTATATGTCTATTTCAAAATATAAGATAACTCAAGTGATGGGTGCACCAAAATCTCAGAAATCACCACTAAAGAACTCACCCATGTAACCAAAACCACCTGCTCCCCAAAAACTATTGAAATAAAAATATGTTATGTATATAAGATAACCACTGCCCTGTGGAGCTGATCAACATAGGTAATGACAAGTGGCTACTCACCAAGCTGGGAAAAGTTGAATCTTGTTCCGGAGGGAGAAGTCACGCTGGAGCCAGAGGAAAAGGGGGAATTGGCAGCGGTGTCCTGCAGGCCTCCTGCAGAATGGGACCGTAACCATTCTTTTGCATCTTCTTGCGTGCGAAGCTGGGAGGTGGGAGTATACCTGGACAGACAGAAATCAAGCCGGAATTAACTATGAACAATGCTTATTAAAATGAACTCTGTGGAGCTGATGGTAAATATATAAAAAGAAAACATATATCTGAAGATTTTTTTTTTAAATCAGATCATTACACGCCCCGAAACTTATGAAGTTTCTCAAAACCTTTTTTCTATTTGGCTGTGTTTGGGGAAAATGACTATTCCTTTCAGTTTGGAGGGAACACATAAAGGGAAGAAGATTGGTAAATGCTCAGAAGAGCCGTCACTGGGCGTATCTGTAACATGTTGCTTCATGACAGTGTCACGTCAAAGGCCCCACCTTGACAGCACTGAAGCAACAAAATGAGCTGCTGTTAGAGCTTTGAGGGAGTTTTAATCAGACAACTCATGGCATCTGCCATTCTACAACACAAATAAATGACCATGAATCACAGCATATGAAAAAGCAGACATACAAAGCAAGGTTTGAGGACACTGATGCTTATAGTAGTTGCTGTAATAGAGCACAAACAAATCTTCATAAAAGCAACCCCAAACTGTTGAGTTTTACAGGAGAAGGTCTTCAGAAGTTATGTGGTCCACCTCCTCATTTATTCTGAAATGTATATGGTGATGATTTATTGAACATCTACAATGTGCTAGGTGCCTTCATGTGCATTATCTTACCAAAGCCTCAGACCTACTCAGCAATGCAGATGCCATTATTCCTATTTTACATTCAGGGAAGGTAAGGACCCTGCTGGTAGTCACAGAGTTGAGATTTCAATCCATGTTTGATTTTAAA
Source organism: Gorilla gorilla gorilla (assembly GCF_029281585.2). Lineage (NCBI taxonomy): Eukaryota > Metazoa > Chordata > Mammalia > Primates > Hominidae > Gorilla > Gorilla gorilla. Next base: position 26,437,533 of record NC_073233.2, on the reverse strand, counting down.
ATGCATGTTCTTTTCATTATGCCCATAAGTAGCATGTGAAATTTCTTTCCTCTTTTTTTTTTTTTTTCGAGACGTAGTCTTGCTCTACTGCCCAGGCTGGAGCAAGGTGGCATGATCTCGGCTCACTGCAACCACTGTCTCTTGGGTTCCAGTGATTCTCCCACCTCAGCCTCCCGAGTAGCTGGGACTATAGGCATGTGCCACCATGCCCAGCTAATTTTTTGTATTTTTAGTAGAGACAGGGTTTTACCATGTTGGCCAGGCTGGTCTTGAACTCCTGCCCTCAAGTGATCCACCTACCTCGGCCTCCCAAAGTGCTGGGATTACAGGCATGAGCCACCGCACCTGGCCTGCATCTGAAATTTCTGAGTGCCAAGTGGCCAGGGTATCTTCGGACTTATATGTTATGGAGTGACTACTGATTATGTCAATAGAGGGATTCTTTGGGCTTAAGGAAAGATGTTGTCAGTGTGTTCGTACTGGATGTTCATGTTTATGGAGTGGGTGAGCTACACAGGAAGAATCAGAGTGAGAGGGAGCACAGAAATGTTTTCTCCTTAATGTTTTTACTGTATCTGACAGACATGCAACTTTCCAGGACACATCAATTGCCTGAAAATAGCCTGTCATGTACCTCTATTCTGAATTTTTAAAAAACCAGAGCCACACAATTTTGATAGGCTAGATCTGCTACAGAAGTATACGCATCATTTCACAATGTTAACATTTAGAAGTTAGCTTTCTCTCAGGGCACCAGTGGGGCATCAAAGTCAAACTCACAGTGAGAGTGGCCATGATTTAAGCATCTGGCATGGTTGCTGACAAGCAGCTCATAGGCACGATTGAAACTGGTAAGTACAAAAGGCCTTGCCAAGGCCCCCTCTAAGGCCACACTGCTCAACAACTTCCTGCAGGATGACTGTTGGGAGATTTTAATACTTTCCTTCTTAGATTCTCAGAACTGGCTTTACTCAGAGGATCCCATTGAAAGGAAGCATTGATACCTACCTCACATTACTGTTCAAAATGCTCTCAGTCTTAAGAGCTGCAGGTTATTAACTACAGACATACATGACAGCAATGAAACATTTCATTCCAAGTCCCATTTTATGCGAAAGCACTTAATGCTTAGTGCAGGGTGAAGCTGATGCTACAGGGCATGTGGTGTTTAGAAAGCAGAAGAAATGACAGCTGCAACCATAAGACAGCAAGGTCACAGGGGAGGCATTAGCAAACTGAATTTTCTCTGACTGGCAAAGTGATATAGATGGTGTGAGCAATGGTGACTTATAGCATCTTGTTTTACCAGGACTAGCACCAAAAATGAACCTGAGCCACCACTTACCAGGAATGGAAGGACAGTCCTTCCTGGGAGTCTTTTCTTTATTATCCACCAAAAAATGATCACACCCATGTCTTGTTGGGCAATGAAAGTGGACCAATTTTCCATTAGAATATTTAGACAAGGGCAAAGTATCTGTCTAGCAATTTTTTATGGGCAGAAAAGTTAAATATTTTCAAATTGGGGGAAAATATTCCTCGCCTCCTGTGCTCTTGTCCCAGCTTACAAATCAGCATGCTATAAGTCACGTCCTTTCTCTTGGAAGACAGCCATGTGAACAGAATGGTCATGGTGAAGTGCTCAGAAATTAAACCCATTGGCCCCAGAAGCAGCAATGACTGCTCCTTGGGCTTGCCCAGGGATGTTTTTCATGAGATGGTTTTACCACATTAAGCCTGAAAAAGCACAGCCCCTGCTCAAGCAAATAAGCTGACAAATGGAGAGTGAGAACGAGAGGGTGCAAGGGGAGCCATCATCCAAAAGGTCCTGCTGTGGTGGTCAAAGCGGGGACCCCAGCCCAGCCCAAACCCCCACCAGCCATGAAGGAGTCACACAGCCAAGCTCCAAAGCCACAACAGATGGCACAGATGCAAGGAGGAAACACAGATACCTGAGTCCTTTCTTAGGCAAAGTGTTCCTATCAAGGTGCGGGTCACTGTAGGAAAGTTAAAACAAAAATAAGAACTTCAGAGCAGCACACAGAAGGCAGAAAGAGGGAAAGCTAGGGAGGGGGCTGAAGGGCCCTGGAGAAAGAGGTGCACATCACCAGGAAGTGCCTTATCCAGCTAGGCATGCAATGCAACACATCCACATCTGTGGAAAACAAAAGAAACCCAGTCCTCAGCCTGAGCTGACACCAGCGCATACTTTACCTCAGGTCACCAGGAGGCCTGAGTCCCTTAACCCCAATTGTTCCTCGTTTTCCACAGATTCAAAGCAAAACTCAGGGGTTGCTTCACTTCAAAGCAGAGGTCCTGTGCCTTCTGCTGCCCAGGAGCATTCTCTGCACCAACACGGCTTCTCAGAGAGAGGGATGCCCACTTCCCTGCACCCCTAACACTGGCCCACCCCCTAAATGCCACTGGCAACGACTTCAAGTGGGAGAACGGACTTGTTGGAGGTTTCAAGAGGCCAGCAGTCTGCATATTTGAAATTCATCTGTAACGAAGTGAATTCCAGGTCCCTCTCAATTTCTGCGGCCCAGGCATAGCTAGGAGCTGAGTCCTGGGTGGGGCATGTTACAACTTGCTGGCTGATAAAGTCAAAGCACTTGGATTTCTAAAGACCAACGGTTTAAAGGCTTGGTTTGTGAGCTGACAAAAACAAAGTTTTCACTGTTGATGGGGTGAAGGTTTTTTCTTTTCTTTTTTTTTTCTGGCAGGAGACATCTGTTTGTTATGTTTGGCCAAGTCATCACTCCCCCACAAAATTAAGGTCAGTATCCATCTCTGAGGCCCACCCACAGCTGGGGGCAAACACAAGCGTGTACATTCGTAAAGTCTTAATACTCTACACATTCTTTTTCATTATCATCGCAGGAAATGGGCACACAGAACACAACAGTCTGCAAGACATAATGAGCCAAACTTCAGCAAAGGATTTTGAAAGGGAGAAGAGGCAGCTGCATGGGGAGGGGTAGACAAAGGTGAGGGCCAAGCTACACAGTGGGTGGCAGGTCATTTCTGGGCTTGGGGTTGGGGGTGGCAAAAGGAATGGGAAGGAAGCTGAAAAGCAGGAACATGCCACAGGAGGCCACAAGAGATGCAAGCGAGAGCTTCTGCTGCCCCAGATCAAGTGGCAGGGTTTGAGGTCGCCTTCCCAAAATGGGAATGAAGAGGCCAGCCCAACTCCACCTCTCCCTGGGCTTTAGCAGACAGAGGAACAGACTCTCACTGGCATGTCCATGTGTCACAGAGTACACTAGAGCCACAAACACAAGCAGGAGCCTTAGGCCAACAGCCTCACACAAGACATCTGGCTTGACAACGAATGGGCAGAAGAACCTAGAGGCTCGGTTGGTCCCCGGCCTGCAATGTCATTACCTGTCCTGTTTCCTGGGCAGAGTACTTCTGCAGAACTTAGGGCTAGCAGCAGGGGAAGAGAGAGGGCTAGAAGTCCAGGCAGGTAGAAAACAAGAGAAGGAACATTAGCTTGGAAGAAAGGAGAGGTGTTGTTATATACATTTTTTTCATTCCCCATGCTGATCCTCGCTTTCTTCCCTATATGCAGAAACTGGACACATTTATCCCTGCTGCAGAGAAATCCAGGGCTCTGAGAACACTTTTAATTTCTTGATTTCCTATCAGTCCAGGAGGAGGGTGTTTGCCACGATGACAACAAACCTACCCAGCTGTCTAAAGAGCATCCTACTAAACACTCCATGTCTGCACCCAGTCACCTGCTCTGCTTGCACAATTACAAGGGGAGGGAAAAGAAGCTGTTGATGAACAAACAGGATAAAACTGAAGGATTTCAAAAGCTGAATGCCATTTCAAATGGTAGCATAAATCTGCCCCCGAGAGACTGAGCAGCTCCAAGCACCAAGAATAACCACAGAGGAAAAGATCACAGGGCGCAAAGCCAAGCTTGATTCCATCCTAAAGTGGCTTCCCCATGAAAGACAGCAGTAATTAGAAAGAGAGAAATCTTACAGGCAAAGACTATTCGACATTTGGGATTCCTAAGCTAATCTTTTTATTTTTGGAAGGGTGTCTTTCTGAGAAACGCAGCCAGAGGCACAGCACCAACCTTTCTGACAGTGTGGTCTTCACACTGTTAGTTCTGACAAAGGGAGTCAAGGAGTCGTCCTTGGAGGAGGCGATGAGGCCAGTGGAAGAATTGTGGCTGGGGACCCCTCCACTGCTGAGGGAGATGTCGATGGACTCACAGCTGGTGTGGAGGCTGCTAACAGACTGAAAGCCCAGGCCATCCTTGCTAACTGCGGAGGAGCTGCTGGCGTTGGTGCCCCAGGTGAGGCTGTTGGAAGGGGCCGAGTGGGCTGAGCTGGGGCTGGAGGCTAGCGGAGACTGGTTGAGGTCCACATTCTTGCTGTAGAGAGGACTGCTGCTCCCACTGCTCAGGACGCCACTGCCTGACGGGGAGTCTAGGTTACCTTGCTGAGTCATGGTGGCATGAGGATTGGAGATGACCACCGAATTTTTCATGTTTTCAGCTGTGGCGATGGGCACTTGCTTGGTAGGTTTCCCACCAAAGAGTCTGTGAAGAGACAAAGGGTTGTGTAGGTTGAACACCCAGTGCCAAGGGGCACCGGACTGTTAAAGAAGGGTAGGGCAGAGGAGTTGGTGAGAATTGCTGGGGAAGGAAGCACAGCCATTCCTACTGAAATGGCTAACGGTACTTCAGGGAAAGGTCAGCCACAAAGTGGGCCTAGACACTAGTGCATCACAGGCTGCCGTCTTCAAGTTCTAAGCTGCAGCTGAGACTCTGACTCCATCTGAGCCCAAGAGCCATGAGTAATAATTTTCTACAGGCCTATTCACATGACACTGGGCCAAGATCTTGCTTCCCTTTCTTTCAATAGATAGACTAACTAGAAAATTGCCCTGGCCCAGGAAGATGGCTGTCTTCATCATCTCTGTCTCTGCGGCCCCAGGCATAAAGCAGGCACACAGTTTATGACAGCTCAGCTCTAAGGGATTTGGTTTCTTGACCTCTGAGCACAATACATAGAATCAAGAGCATGAATTTAGATCTGGAGGGGGCCTAGGAAAAGTATCTTCAGAGATTTATCCACAGTAGAAAACGCAACTGGAAAGATGTATCTTTTGAAGCCAGAGAGCTTACTTACCCAGTGACATACATGGAAATCTTGCTTGGTTCACAAGACATTAGACCAGACACACTGGGTGGGAACTGTGTCTCTGTGACAGACACACAGAAATGCCATTCTATGTCATCTCCCCTGCTCGTGGCCAAAAATGTGCCATCAGACTACAAGGAATGACATAAATGCCCCCTCTTCCACTGGCAGAGAGCTCTCTGGTAGAATGCTGAAATTATCTTTAAGTCAGAGAATTGTCCACATTCTAGTAATGCAAAGGCTCTATTACACTCACTGAAACCTGTGTTGAGTAAGTATCTCACAAGTGACAAAACTACTATGTATTTCTGACATGCAGGTTGCCTTGGGTGCTCAAAGTCATGACAGTTTGATCTCTGTCCTCTCCAGACAGTCCTATAAATCTCAAGTATTGTAAAGACAATCAATCAATCAATCCTTACTACAGTGTGTGGTGGCAGAAGGGAAACACTTTGTGCCTGGTGACAACCAGGGAATGAAATATCCTAATGTAGAATCTTGGCTTTAGAATGCTTACATACTTCCAGTGATGACAGGGACCTCGTTACTTCAAAGGGTAACTTGCTCCATTGCCAAGCACTTCCAATTATTAGGAAACCCAAATCTCATCCACTTTTTTTTCTGACTTGTGCATATTGCTCCTCATCCTGCTATGCATGACTATATACAAAAGTCTAATCTTTGGTCTGTTAGTCCTTGAAATCATTTGAAGAGAGTTATCTATCAAATTCACCAAAGATTTTTCTTCACCATACTAATACACATCAAGAGAACTGAGAATACCTTAATGATTTAGGAAGAAATGTAATTTACCAGGAATTGGCTAAAAGGTGTTCAATGTAGAGCTGTAGGAGCTGCATGCATTTTCAAGCATTCTATTACACTAGCCTAAGGGTCTAGTAAAATGCCTTTGTAGTTAGTAAAGGAAATCTATAATACCAAAGAGTGAATATTACATATAATACTTGAGGCAAGAAACAGAGAACATTTTCATTTACAAGGCAATCTGTTAAAACAACAAAGAGCAGCACAACAGACTTACTCCTGGAAAAAAAAAATCGTTACTGAAATTCTAATAATCAAGTCTGGACAAAGAACAGTGAACTGCTTTATTATACCTTTCATGTGGAATGCTTCTTCTGAAGTCTTTTCAAACATTCCTGTTCATCCCCAAATATGTACATGTGCATATAATTTTTATTTTCTCACTGCTTGATTTTCTTTTCCTGGGACTTATTCTTTCTTATGATAAGAAATTTCCTGGGAAAGTAGGATGAACTGTAACCTAGCAGTTGTAGTTTGAGAATGGTCCAATGGATATTATAATAAGATAATACGAACAGGCAAAAGTTGAATAAATTTAAAAGAAACTTTAAACAAGTGAATAATTTGTTTATATCTAGAGCTTCCACCTAGTGTGAAAATGTGGGGAAATGATGTCTATTTAAGGTAATAGGAAATCAATTTCTCTTTTTCAGAAATATTTCTTCTTTAAGAGATTTGTGTGTGTGTGTGTGTGTGTGTGTGTGTGTGTGTGTGATGGGGAGGGGAAGTTAAAATTTCAGACTGACATGGAATTCTGGAGTAGCATAAAAGTATATGTGGGGACACTGGGCTTTTTGAGTAAAGGAAGTAGCTGGTCAAGATCACTGCCTGCCATAATAAGGAAGCTCAGCTGAAGAATTATTAACACAAGAAAAAAATGTATCTGCTCCCCTGAGCTACCCACCCAGGTCCAAGGGTGTATCAAGACCTCATTCTGGATTGGATGGTAACTAACTTCTTTTTTTTTTTTTGAGATGGAGTCTCACTCTGTCGCCCAGGCTGGAGTGCAGTGGTGTGATCTTGGCTCACTGCAACCTCCGCCTCCTGGGTTCAAGTGATTCTTCTGCCTCAGCCTCCTGAATAGCTGGGACTACAGGTGCACACCACCATGGCTGGCTAATTTTTTTGTATTTTTAGTAGAGACGGGGTTTCACCATATTGGCCAGGCTGGTCTCGAACTCCTGACCTCGTGATCTGCCCGCCTTGGCCTCCCAAAGCGCTGGGATTACAGGCGTGAGCCACGGTGCCCAGCAGTAGCTAACTTCTATTGAGTGCATACTACGACCAGACACGGCTACAAAGATGTATCTTTACAAAAACCCTGACAAAAAAGTATCTTCATCCCCATTTTACAGCTGAGGAAACTAAGGCAGAATTGTTAAAAAAGGTTATATGGCAGCTAATTAAAATGGACCTAAGATTTGATTCTAAGATGATTGATTCCAGAGGCCTAAGTTTTTCATCCCAACATGGGAAAATAGTCAACTGCAAAACTGCCGGCAGGATCTGACCAAACAGCTTTACTGGAGGACTAAAGTGGAGAAAAACAGAGGGTGCTTCAGCTAAGAAACAGGAAATTACTAAATCCATTCCCTGTATTCTGGTTCTGCTCTGCACCATTTATGTACTCACTTACCTGCGGAGTGTGGGAGAGGCCACATCTGGGTACTTGGCTCCAGGCTGGAGACTGGTCTGAGCCGGACTGGACACAGGCTGGGCTGCCGGATTCACTTTCACTGAGTTACAGGAAGCCACACTCTCGTTGTCTGATGAGATGCCTTTCTCCTTATCTGTTTGGTTGACCAGACCTGGTAGAGAGCTGCCTAGGGCTGTTTTGGAAGGCTCCCTCAGTTTGGGCACTGGCAGGCCTGCGGACTTGCTGCTAATGTTGGAATCTATGCTGCTGGTGCTAGACCTGTTCCCAGCCCCGTTCCGGCTGTTGGACTTACTGGGCCTCGGCAAACTCCGGTACTGAAGATTTGTCCGGGAGCTTAGGGCTAGATACCCGTCATCCTGATTCTGAGCCCCATCCATGCTTGACTTCCGACCAGCAGACCGACTGACAAGTGCGGATGACTTTGGGATTTTGCCCAGTGTGGCTGACCTGCTGGTGACAGTCACCCCGCTGGCTGTGATCATGGCCAGGCCGGCCGCAGAACCACTCTGCTTCTTGAACCCAAAGCTGTTGGCATTGGCAGTGGGTGTCCTAGAGCTGCTGGGGAGGGGCTTTTTGGATTCGTCACCACTGCTCCGGCCTGCATCTGATGGGGAGCGCTTCACCTGGGAGGCTTTAGGAGAAAGCCTTCCTTTCTCAGACACCTTTGCGTCGTCTGTTTTTCCTAAGAGAGAGATCAGCAAGATTAGCCTCCAAGCCAAGAGCCAGCTCATCCATCTCGTCTGTTTAAGATGCTCTCCTCCTCTGAAGGGCTGGTTCACTTTTCCCTTGGGGAGGCAGAGGAAAGAGCTTTTTATAAAAATAATATAGTCTACTAATGTACCGTGAGCCTTTTAGGAAATGTCAATAATTTTACTCATTTGCAAAGCAGTCTAAATTTACCCAGGATAAAGCAAAGCCAGCAAATCACTGATATGTTGGGGGGGGGGGGGGGGAAGAACCCCCTGCCTTTCCTGATCTTTCACCCTCTGTCCATTAAAGGGCTGTCCCTAACATGTCCAGGGGATACCTCTGCCCTTGTTTATAAATATCCCCTAAGTCACGGACAACATCAACTCACCATACACCCACAGCTCATAAACCCATACTGTTGAATAGCCTGAACTGGCTGCATTAACTCACCCAGTGTCTAGTTAAACCAATTCAATATGTCTCAGCAGCCGAACCATCTTCAGAGCTTAAGAGGCTCCCATGCTTACTTATTTCCACTTAGAAAAAGGTAGGGATGTGAAAGTTTATGGAAGCTCGTTGTTAGCAGAGTATAAATCCTGAGACAAAATATATAATGTCAAGTCCTTGCTAGAGTTAACTATGGCTTTGGTTTTCAAAATGACAACTGTAGGGCCAAGACAGCCCCGGCCTCTTACCAGTTCCTGGGGTCTTCAGTGCGCCTGCCGGGGCTGACGGCTTCGTCCTTGGCATGGTGATGCCCACCTGAGCTGTCATGCCTCGCCGCCATGAGCCTGTCTGGGAGATGACAGGATTCTTCTTGCCCGACGTGCTTTTGTCGGACTCGTCAGACACGTCAGAAGGATTCCGCCTCCACTTGGAACCTGGCTCCATTTTTATGCCGCTGTCTGAGCCTCCGTCTGATTTCTTGACATCATCACCAGACCACAGGGAATTCCTCTCCACCTGTGAATGCTTCTCAGCATCAGTCTGTGGACAGAGACTCTCTGAATTAGTCCTTCCCCAATCCCAGGCTGGGAAGCCCCTCACTCCAAAGGCAAAAATGCCAAAACACTGGAGTAGTTAAGGGAAAAATAATCATTACTTTAAAGATGTTTGAACTTTTGTACTCTGGTTATCTTGTTAGAAAGACTGATTTTTTTTTTTTTGGAAAAAAAATAAAAAAGTAAATAATATCAATGTATCCCTGGAATGGAATGGAACGAGGTGGCTGGGCACAGTGGCTCACGCCTATAATCCCAATATTTTAGGAGGCTGAGGTGGAAGGATCACTTGATCCCACAAGTTTAAGACCAGCCTGGGCAACATGGCAAAACCCCATCTCTACAAAAAATAGAAAAATTAGCTGAGTGTGGTGGCACACGCCTATAGTTCTACCTACTCGGGTGGCTGAGGTGGGAGGATCACCCCGGGGAGGTGGAGGCTGCAGTAAGCCATGACCGCACCACCGTACTCTAGCCTGGATGACAGAGCGAGACTGTCTCAAAAAAGAAGAAAAGCAAAGCAAAAGAAAGGAGTGAGGGAAGAGAGGAAAAGCGGCCCAGGAAAAAAGAAGGAAAGAGCCCTAGCAAGGGGAAGGGGCAGAGCAGATGGAGATGCAGTGGGAATTCAGCCACCACCTATTTTCTGCCACTTGACCAAGCCTCCTCCAACTCTGGCGGCTGATCTCTAACCAGCATCCAGTCTCCTGGCCCGTTTCCCTTTGTTCTGCCTTCTTCCCATCACTCCACCGCAGAGAGATCTTTGGATCTAACACACCAAGCAAGGGAGCAAGTGAGCAAGGGTAGCTGCTGGTTCTCCTCAAATCAGGGAGAGCCAGGAGCTGAGGGGAAGCACATCCTCAAATGGTACTTCCCGCAAATGTGGAGAGCCAATGATGCCTGCTCCGACCCCAGCATTATTTATATGCCACTGCTTTGCTCCCCTTGTGGGATTTTGTTCTGACAAGGGATATAATTAGCCAGCTTTCTTTGGAAGAGCGCTGACCTGCTGGCCATAAAACCCAGAAGGGGACAGAAGTGTGACGTTAATGATCTCCTGCAGCTAAAAGGCATAAAGCTGACCAGAATGCTTTGGAGGCCTCCTGGGGTTTGAGGCCAGTTGGAGGATGTCAGTAGTGAGAAGCAGCACAGTAAATGGGGAAGGGAGGTCAGGAGCGCTTTCAGGGTGGGTATACTAAGATACCAGTCCCACATTTGCAATGCTTAACTACCGAGAGTAGGCAAGATAGGAAATTAAAATGAACACCTGGCAAGAATCTGCCTAACGCCTGTCATCCAAGAGTGGAAGAAATGCCTTCCTCCATGGAATACAATGGCTGAATGGGATAAAAGCTAAAAACAGATAGGCAGCCCAAGTTCAATCGCCTCCCTAACACCACCCCAACCCCTTCTCCCCTTATGAATTCCACTCATCCATTACAGACACCTTATGAGTTCTTTCATTTGTTTTTTTCCAGCTAAGTATTAGTCACTAGAGATATGAGGAGGACAAACACACACTGCCTGGCTATGAGAAGCTCATCATTCAGCTGCGGCAAGGGACAGAGAGAGGTGAGTTCCTACATGTGGGCACAGGGCAGGAGCTCACTCAAAGCTTGATGAGCGAATGAATGAGCCAAGGAAGGAGCCAAGGAACACACGCTTTTCAGGCCACAACAGACATTAGCAAAATTATCTTATCCGATCTCAGCCTCTATTTAATCAGAAAGGGTAAGTACACAAGTACTCTTATCTTTATCTCAATCTTACAGAAACTAAAGTTGCCCATTCTTTGTCCCAACTACCTCAGGTCAGTTTCCTTCCTCTAAACACTTCCAGTACATTCATCCAACCAGAATTTACTCCATGCTTGCTGTCTGCCAGGCACCACGGAGGGTCAGAGAATCTGGGGATAAGACTGATTTCCCACCCATGGTGGAGCTTACGATCCAGTGAAACAGGCAGAGATAGAATCAATAAACACAAACGAGGGTGTAATTGTAGACTATGAAGACTATTATAAGGAAAAAGACAAAAAGTCTGAGAAATAAATATAGACATTGACCTAATTTAGATGACAATGAGGTGGGTAGGCGACAGTGATCAGTTCAAAAAGAAGTACCCTAAAGAAAGAAAAGAAACTTACTCAGTAAAAGAAGAGTTTGGGGCAGAGCATACCAGGGAGAGGGAACCACATGTGTAAAGGTCCTGAGGCAGAAAATAACTTGGCTTTGGAACATTCACTTCACAAATATTTACTGGGTGCCACTACGTGCCAGGAAAGTTTATTCGCACTAGGAATACTGCAATGAACAAGTATAAATCATTAACCTCATGGATCTTACATTCAAGTACATTTTAACATATTCTAATATGCTCTAAGAGGTACTGAAAATTTAGCACATGCCACATCCTGGGTTACTGCATTATTTATTCTTTTAATGTTCCTATACTTATTTCCCCCCAATCAAACTGTAATGGTGCTAATACTAGTAGCATAACAACTACAATTTATTGAGTACTTACTACGTCCCAGGCACTAAGCTAAAGTGTTTGATGTGTATCATTAAATTTAATCCTTATCAAAAACCTATGAGGAAATTACAGTTAATAGTCTCAATTTTACATGACAAAACTGAGGCACACAGTGAAAAGAAAATTTCCCAAGATCACATAGTGAGCAAGTAGAGATGCAGGGAATTCAGGGAGTCTAACTGCAGAGCCCACATTTTAACCACCATGCCACACTGCCCTCCCTAAGGATAAGTCGAGGTATATGATACATTTGTGCACACTCAGTAGCACCTAACAGCTATACCCAGCAGATTCTCCTTCCATACTGGCAGGCTCCCCAACCCCAGTTCTAGAGCAGCTCTAGCCTAGCCTCTGGGTGGGACCCATACAACTCCATTTCCATCAGTGGCAGAGACAGCGCACATGCCCCTGGCCTGGGAATGTGGCTTGACTTTCTCTCTCTGGAAAGAACAATCATCCAGCCATCACATCTCCCTAGCTTGGTCCAGGGTGGTCACCTTCCCAGCTCTACTCTGAATCCTTCATGAGCTACATGCCGGACTATAAGGTGGCACCCCTTGGGATTAAAAAATGAGAAAGTCCCAGCCTCTCTGTTCCTGGAACTCGCAACAGCGGAACCAGCCAGCAGGACATCCACATGGGGACGTACGAAGAGTTCTATCCTGCCTTCCCCTCCATGCCTCGGCCAGTTGTTTCCATCTCAATGGTACCTCCTTTCTGAAGGGTTTTCTTCTGCCTGTTCTTGGAAGCCTATGTAGTCATTCGATATCCACATGGGAAGGTGAGGAAAGAAGCCACGCACAAGGGATTTCAGAAGGGAGGCCAGTCTTCTGAGAGCAAGAGGTGAGGCCTGAGGAGCATGATGTGGGGGAAGAGTGTGGGCTTTGGGTCTGACAGATCTAGGTTCAAGTGCTGGGTGCTGCCACTCATTTGCTGTGCATGACCTTGGAGGACATTGTCCTACTTCTCTGAACTTATTAACTCATGTATAAAACATGGATGATAAATAGGTCTCTTACAGCATTGATGGTGAACTCAGTGAACTCAGTGTGGGGGGACTCAATAAACAGTGGTTCTATTCATTACCAACTTTCCTGCCTCTGAAAATCCCCAGCACTCTGTTGTTCATCTTTAGCATTTATCCTGCCTTTGTCTTGCATTATGGGAGAACAGGTACTTGTCTCTTCTGCCACTGGGCCACAGGCCTTTGGAAGGCAGGGATATTCCCTCCCTGTGCCATATCCCTTGTGGATCTAGATGCTGAGCTGGCTCAAGTTTAAGCCCCAGTGACCATGGAGATAATTATCCACATCAACATCATCGCCTGCCAGTCATCCTGCCAGGCACTGTGTCCCTCCACATACATCCTGAACTCATCTTATCCTCTCAGGCTGTGTTACTATCCACATTTTACACATCAGGAAAATACAGGGCTGAAGAGGAAAAGTAACTTACCCAGCGGGTGAGCAGAAGGGGGCACCCCTACTCGCCCCCAGCCAAACCCCATCCCTACATCCATGCCAACATCTAGAGAGCTCTAGGGTCATTCAAGGCCACACAAGACAGGAATCCTTGCCACATAATTCAGAATTTTATTTCCCTGAGTAGCAAAAAATAAACTGACATGGAATTATCTTTTTCCTCCGCATATGTTATTAAACATTTCACAGGCATTGAAAATGAGACGAAATCTTGATGTGTGCATCTTTGCTCCTCAGCACCTGGGATGGTGCCTTCCACAGAACTGAGAGAAGATACTGAATGTACACATGAATATGTGAGGGAGTTGCGTGTGTTTGTTAAAGCCCTTTGCCACCAACATCTGTCCTCAAAATAAAATACTGCAAAGTAAGATGAGTTGCTTTGAGACTACAAACAAAATATACTAAGAACGTAGTCAACCTTTAGTTAACTGACATGAATGGAGGCTGCAGGCAGAGGAACAGTTAACCCAGGTGGCAGGGGCTGTGAAGGGACGAAGGGAAGGAGAGGAGGGAGGAAGGGAGGGAGAGATAAGAGAAATGGAGGGAAGGAAGAAGGAAAGAAAGTAACTTCTGAGGAACCATCCAGTCTCAGGCACCTAGGGAAGCATGTGCTGATAAAGCATTTCCCTGTTACTTTCACACTCACCCTTGAAGATGCATCTAATTAGTGCCATGTTATGGATGAGGAGGCAGGGGCTCGGAGAGAGTGCTTAGTTCATCCAAGGATGTCATAGAGTGAGGAGCACAACTCAAGATCATCTGGCTTCCAGGTCCACACCTACTCCCTGACACCTCAATCTGCTTGGCCAACCGGACTCACCAGCTCTCCTGGAGGAGTTGCTCAAGAGGCTCTTGGGCCTCAAGCAGGGGATTCTCTGCCTGGCCCTGAGGAAACAGTGGGCACAGGAGCTGATGCTGGACAGCTGGGCACCTGTGCTCTGTGGGGGCATTCTCCATTGCTCCTCAATGTCCCCAATGATAGCAGAGTCCCTCACAGACAAAGGGAATCTCCATTCCCAATGATCCGTGTCCTCTTCTTTCAATCAGCTACATGAGGCTGTTTCTTAGGTTTTCCAGACAATAACTTCCCTGTTCCTGAGATGCTTTAGTTATTTCTCAGAGGCTTTTCAAACAGCAAAAACCTAGGCAGGCAACCTGTCCTCAATTTGCTTTCCTGATGGACATGCTGAGCCACTTCTCCCTGCCTCCCCATGTCTTGCCTGGCAGACTGTGTGCTGCCCCCCTGTTCCAGGATAAACCAGTATGTGACAGGAACCCAAATGAGCCACAGCATAGAAGGCGCAGCTCTTGGGAAGGGTACAACGCACATCTTCCCATTGCCTGATGCCGCTCAGACAGGAGTAATGGCCCTTAGCATTCCTTAGCCTGATATGAGGGAGGAGGATGGGAGTCTGTGAATTATGCTGATTCAAATATTTTGAGATGCTCCCTGGACAGGAACAAAAGGAATGTCACTAAAAATCCATTTAAAGAAACCATTGCGTTAGAAATCTTAGTAACTATTGGTGTAATCTGCATTTAGTTTACTTTAAGACCTACTTTTTTTTTTAGTTTTCATTTCAACATTTTAAACTCAGGTAGTTTTATAGGAAAAAAAACCTACCCAATGAATAGTAAACCATTTACATCCCTTAAAATAACTTCTGATCTTGATCAAAAGGCATGTTTGTGCAGAATCCTGCAGCCTTTTCTGATGTGACATTTACAAGATGAAAGCGAAGAGCTGGTCTGAAGAGCTGGGGCGACTGTATCAGCTAGAAAATCATGTACAAATCTGAGGTGTTTATCAATGTGGAACCAGAGATTTCAACTCCAGCTTTGCAAGAAGGGAACAAAGACAAGGACATTCTTCCAGTACAGTGTTTTACTGGCTCCACCTGCATCTCAGGAGCAAGCTTCTCCTACCTTGTAAGTCAAAAAGGGAAACCTCATGGATCTCTCTCTCTCTATCTCTCTCTCTGCAGTACCTCTAATAGCCTACCTCCTGAATATGTAGATGCAGGTGAGCAATTCCTTGGTTCCTTCCTTAGTATCTAAGGACAGTCTGGTTGTTCTTATCTTGAATATACAATGAGCCTCAGGAAAAAAAAAATTAGTGTTCACAAGGAAAGGAAAATTGGTGGCAGGAGCATAGCCTGGCTGGGCACTTCTGACTTGCGTCTAATAACTGATGAAACAGTGATCGGCTTGGGAAGTGTGGCTTAGGTTTTGTTTTTTTGCTTTTTGTACAGTAAAGTACACAAATCTTAAGTACATAGCTTGAATACATTTTAGAAAATTAACATACTTACATAACCACTGCTCAGATTAACATACAGAGCATTACCCATGGCCCCCTTTCTAGTCATATGGGCAGTTTTTGTTTCTTAAAACAACTACCACCACCCACTGTCACTAGGTTGGGTTTCCGAACAATAATCAGAAAGTCTGGCTCAAATGAAGAACACAAGAAGTAACTGGGAATCCCAGGGGCAACACCTAATGTATTTCATCAGGTAGTAAACGTTTCCATTTCTGTGGGACAGAATTACTCCCACACTCTGATACATCCTTTTTTTTTTTTTTTTTTTTTAGCCCTATTGTCAAAGAAGAGACACCTTTAAAAGAAAATAGATTTCCAAATCAGCTCCTATCTGTATGAAGTAAAGCACTGCTGAGAAAGGAAGAGGTTATGGAAGGGAGTGAAAGACGGGGCAGTGCTAGTTCTGCCTCCCCGCAAGGTTGCTCTGAGAGACTTTGTCCCAAACAGATTTCTCCAAGGGTTTGCCAAAGATGGGGGGTGGGGAGGGGTGGCGCCTGCAAATGGGAGGGATCAATCATGAAAAAGAGTCCAGCCTACCACGCCAGTGCCACCACAGCTGGCCAGTTCTGGTGCTGGTCAGTCCCAAACTGGGGACAAGCTGTGAGGACAGCACTTTACGTTTCCACTAGTAAAATGGGCCTTTCAGAACCATCCCTTGCCAATCATGAAGGAATGGTCTGAGGGTCAGTGAACGTGTCCACATGAAACTACACCACATTTGAAACATGAAATCTGAAGCCTTAAAGTAGGAATGGAAAACTCCAGTGCCTTGGGGTCAGGCAGGTAATTTAAGGAGTACAGCTGGCCAGCAGTGTAGCAGCTGTGCACACTGGAGCAGGAGTGGCAGGTCTAAGGGGTTGGATACTGGGACATCTGTTGATTGTCACTACATGGAGAATGTAGGCTCAAGGAAGCAATATCTTTGTTTTTCTCAAGAGCAACCAGGAAGACATTTTCATGTGAAATAATATAATTCTAAAAATTTGACAGGGAATCTAGTTTAAAAGAAGGGTAACACTGTGGGCCAAATAAAACACGTCAGCAGGGGAATGTAACCCAGAGACAGAGTTCTCAGCCACAGGTCAGGACATCCTGGCCTTCCGGTCCAGGGTTCTCAATCTTTATTTCCACCCCATCCTCCTACAGGGATTAGACACGTGCCCCTGGATAGCAGTGGCTTGCTGCGGCAAATAAGAGACACACACTCTGGGCTGAAAATTGCTAAAGTCCAACATCCTTTTCTGTTGTTTGTTTTTAAACAAATTATGAAACCAAGGTCCAGGGAGGAAGAGTGATTTCATCAAGTCCACACAGTGAGGGTGGTGAAGCCTCCCTACTCCCGTGTCCACCACCCGCTGCCTGACCCCTCCCTTGTGGACACAGGTCAGGGTCAGGAGGTGAGAGCAGAGGCGGCAGGAGGCTGGGCCTCATCTCATCAACCTGGAGATTCTGGTTGCCCCAAATGGCCCTCTTATCCCACAAGCCCAAGGTTCCCTGCTGCCAGAGGCTGCTGGAGGAGCCTGGGAGGGCCTGTGTTCCTCACCTGCACATCCAGGTTTTTTCGAGAGGAGGCAGGTGTGTTGGCATAAGAGCTGATGGAGGAGCTGGTGTTGATGTCATCAGTGCTGAGGTTGTCTATGGTGTCGCTGATGCCGCTGCTGACGGAGCTGCTGTCGTCCCAGCTGCCAAGACAAACACACATCCTGAGCACCAAAACCTCAGGCTGTTCCAGCTCAGGCTGATGACACAGACAGACAAACACCATCCCCGAAAAGATCCAATCTGTGCCATGAAGCCCTGGACAAAGCTCTTTTGCCTCAGATGTGATTCATCTCCACATCAATCATTGCTGTCTGGGATTGGAAGCTGGGTGAAGAGGCTGACAGATACCTTCCCCAAACTAAGTGCTTCCATAGCAGGGGTGGCTACAGACGCTACCCATGTCCTATCCCATCCTCAACTTCATCCTGAGAATTTTATGGAAACCAATTTGTTCCTTCCCAGGCCTAGTGGCAGAGTAGGGGCAGTGAGTCTGGGGACTAGAGCTAAAAGCATGCAGGGAAGGACTCCGCAGCAGGCACCTGTCGGGTCAGAGGGCAGAGCTGCTGTATGACTTCTGCAGACTTCACTCCTGGAATGAAACGCCGAGCGAGGGAGAGCGGCAACAGTTAGGAGAAACCTGTCAACTTGGTTAGCAGCTCTAACTCTAATAATATCCCCAAATACATCTAAAATAGATGTTCTTCATTTCCCAACCCTCCAACCGAATGAGGTCAGTCCCAAGCTGCCTAAGTCCAGTCTCCTAGCAATGGTTCTTTCTTTCTTTTTTCTTTTGTACCATCTCCCCACCTGCCAATACCACCACCACGTTTAATCCAGCACCCAGTCCTATCACCTTGCTTCCAAAACATATCCAAATGTGCAGTTCTCTGCCCCCACTGCCACCCTGCAGTTCATGGTGCGGTCAATGCTGCCTGGATTACTGCTAAAAGGCCAGGTGGTCTCTGGTCTGCTTCTGCTCGCTAATGGTCCATCCGCCCGCAGCAGTCAGAATATCCTGTCACTCTACTGCTTAATACCCTTGAGTTGTTTCTCAGGTAATTAAGAGTCCAAACTCTCTATATGGCCCCTCAAGACCCTCTGAGCTTGCCTCCTACCCTAGTCCTGTTTTGCACCCCTCTCCATTGCGAGTGGCTCTGATCACATGCACTTCTGTTCCTTCTAAGCCAAGACTGCTCTCTTTGAGGCTTTCTGTTGCTTGTCCCTCTTTCTGAACACTTGCCCCTGCCTCCTCTCATCTTTCAGATCTCAGCTGAAGTGTTACTTTCTCAGGAAAACCACCCCACCAGCCATCAAGCCTGTCACACTCTGTCACGTCACCCTGTTGCATTTACTCATTTGTTTGCTATGGGGTAGCAGATATGTAGCAAGTGCTCAGTAAATACTTGCTAATCGAGGGCTGGGCACAGTGGCTCATGCCTGTAATCCCAGCACTTTGGGAAGCCAAGGCGGGTGGATCACCTGAGGTCAGGAGTTTGAGACCAGCCTGGCCAACATGGTGAAACCCCATCTCTACTAAAAGTACACAAAAATTAGCAGGGCGTGGTGGCACATGCCTATAATCCCAGCTACTTGGGAAGCTGAGGCAGGATGATTGCTTGAACCCGGGAGGCAGAGGTTGCAGTGAGCTGAGATCACGCCACTGCACTCCAGCCTGGGCAACAGAGTAAGACTGTGTCTCAAAAACAAACAAACAAACAAAACAAAAACAAAACAAAAAAAAAACTTGCTGATCGAAACTTACAGAAGTGAGAAGTCAAGTAGACAATAAAGCAAGCTTCCAAGATCAGTGTGACACTACTCTAATTGACCTATAGGGGAAAAGGGTAAGTATTATTGTTTTTCTATTGTACAGGCAGAGAAAGTGAGGCTCAGAAAAAAATAGATACCCTGTACAAGGTCAGAGGGCTAGGAAGAGACAGAGTGGATCTTAATCCAGCCATTCTGATTCCAGAACCAACTACCCTCTTTACTGTGACTGCAGACAGTTTTGTATTATGTCAATTCTCAGCACACACCAGATGTGACACGGCCCACTTTCTCAGGAGGAAGCCAGGCTTGGGAGGCCAGGCAGCCTGGTTAAAGGCCGCTCAGCCAGGAGTGGCAGGTCTGATACCAAAGCATTGACTTAACCTCATTATTCTACCACTCAGTCTTCCACAGTCTTGCTGAAAGCCCTACAAAGTGGCAGCGTGGAACCTGGGAAATGCTGAGTGGTTGAGATTTTGAAAGCCAACAGAACGTCTGCCACACACACACATAACCCGAAAGTTCTAGTTCATTCCAGCAGCTTGGAAGATACCTGCCTGTACATCTTGAGCTCTGCTGATCAGGCAGGAAGACAAAGGCTTACTAAAAACCTGTTTTCATCACCTTCTCCTTCAACACTATTTGGCTTCCAAAACCCAACCTGGAACATCGCACAGAAATGCGGGGGAATGTGAGGGTGGTCCCAAGGTGGGAGGATGAGGCAGGGAGAGTGAGGGCTCAAAAGGGGCTTATTGTGAATGAATCCACAAGGGTCCAGCAGCTCTGGAACTCTGCACACTTCACTCCTGTAATTCTACTTCTTGTGCCCAGCCCTCCACCCTGTTCCAAATTCTTCCTTTAAGGCTTTCTTCAAATACTCCAGCCCACCCACATCATCTCCTACTTTAAATTCCTACATACTGTCACACATTTCTATTTGCTTCTATACACTCTTACACAGTTTTCTAGCTATTCTCTATACAAAGGGCTGTCCTATCTTCCAAATATATGCAGGGGCCTGCTTAGCGATAACAACTAAGTGCTTATCATGATCAGGCATTGTGCTGGGTACTTTAAATATATTGTTATAGGTTTCTCCAGTCCTCATATCATACCTGCAAGGTAGGTATCATCCTGCCCATTTTACAAATGAAGAAATAGAGGCTGAAAGAATAAGTACGCTGACCGATGTCATTCAGTGTTGGAACTGGGTTTAAAAAGCAAATGTCTAATTGCAAAATATGTGCTCCTTCTAGTCTGTGTCATGCTGCCTTCTGTAGCAACAACGGCTGTTCCCTGAGCCTGTGCCACATGCCAAACTATTCAACATTTGCACATACTCTCCTAGTCACTCTTAAGGGTGTTTCATAATGAAGAAACTGAGGCCGTGAGGACTGAGGGGCAATGCTGCAGCAATGTCAAGTTCATTCGGTGGACCACGTGCCTTCCATCTCCAAAGACACAGTCTGTGCTCCTTAAATACCTCCTGACGAACTCAATGTGCAGAGGCAAGACAGAGCAAGTTTCTGGTGCAAACTCGCCACCAGTAGTGGATTCTAAGCCCAGCTCCCTGCCCAATGATTCTTTGCAGGGTCACAGCTTCTGTGCCTGTTTCACCTAGGCTGGTAACCACAGGAGGATCTGATTGGGAAAGCATGGCGTCACAGATGGAAAAGGACTCAAATTTGTTCTAGTGATTAAAAGAAAATCCCATGTGTCTTTTCTTGCATCTGCTCTTTGGGGTTAGGAATTTAATGTATCTAAAATTTCTCATAATTTGATGAAGAAGAAAGGGGAATGGTGGGAGAGGACCGTGGCTGGCAGGGAGGAAAGAGAGCAGTTGTAACAGATGTTCATGAATCCAAGTCCCAGATTTTGTGCTTTGAAATTGTAACCTTTCTTCCCCTATGTCCTTTCAACACCAAGATAATATTCCGGAGGGGCATGTGGCCCTTGATACACAGGATTCTTCCCATATCAGTGCCTGGAGCGCTGGGTGCTTACCCTGAGTTGACAGGAAGCCTTTGTAACTGAGCCACCCAGAAGAGGGGAAGCCAGGGATCTAATCCATGTGTGGGAGGGGGGGACACTTATGACAAGGATGAAGGGCAGTGACACGAGGGAAGGCCACAATGAGCAAGGGCAGCCTCGATATTTGCCAGAGCTGTCTGTGGCCAGAAACCAAAGCTGCCCCTGCAGCTGGAAAACCAGCCATGTCTCCTTTGCTTCTGGGTCTCTGGGATACTGGCAAGTTCATCTTGACATAAAGTCACTTAGTTCTAACGTGTCCTTTTCCCATTCAGGGTACAAATGATCATGAGCCACCAAGATTAGTTCAGTGAGTTTGCAGATGTATTCTGAGGAAAACCAGTTCCACCAGATGCTCTGTGATAAGAATGTTGCCCTAAGAAGGGAATGTGGAATCTCCTGCCTTGTTGGAGATTCACACTGTAAACAGTACATCAACATTTTAACAGCTGTGAAGTCCAGTAAAGATCACTATAACTTTGCCTAAAGGAGCATTCCCCAAACTTATGTGACTACACAGGAAACGCTGAGAAGAATGAAGCACACACACACACAAAAAAAGCGAAAATGAAGAAAAATGCAAAAGAGCCTAGAGCTGCCAGTGGTTACTTGATTCTCACTTCCCTGAGAAGGAAGCTGGCACAGTGGGAAGCAGAGCTGAGAGGGATGGAAGTGTGCCTTTGACATCGCTTGAGTGCCCATATCCAGCCATACTGAAAGCCAGAAGCACCCCTGGGAGAGCCAGCCATGAGAAATAGTAAATTCCTTTCTTTTGCTTTTTGTCACTTGGCATACTCATGCTAACTAATGGGGAAGCGTAACTTGTTTGTAAAATAACTCCAGATATGGGCTGAGAGTCAGATGGGAAAAATGTGGAAAGCATGCAGAATTCACTCAGGCAGTAAGGACACTGGTTGAATCTAATCAAGTGACAAAGGAAATTAGGTACAACCTGGGATGAGGCACAAAAGTCCACTGACCCAAATCGGGCAATAAATGTTGAAAGCAGTTACAAAAAGTGATTAAGATAGCAACTTGAAAGGAACCTAGAGAATTCGTGTTTGCTATGTGGTGAAATGAAATTCCAGAGAAGTGGCTTGGGGACCTCGATAACACAGCAGAAAGAACTACAGTGTACTCAGCTATGATTCTGGAACCATCATTCCTGGAAGAGGATTGGACCATTCCTGTGTCCCGGTCCTGAAACGGTCGGAGGAAAACCATATGATGGCGCTGAGCCCACCTGAGATGATAAACCGACTACCCTTATTTCAGAGTGTGTGATTTTAAATCTGGGAAAGGTTTAAAAAGATGAAAAAGAATGATGAAGTAAATCATAATATTAAGATTAAGGCTCTGTGATCATTGGGTTAATCAGTATGTATTTATAACATTTAAAAGAATACACAGCATATAACAGGATCTGACAAAACAGTCTTGTGATTTCAATTTTAAATGACTATTGATTTTTTACTTGAGACTTTTAAGCTGAAATGTTTAAGAATTGGATTACGGTTGTAAAAAGAATTGAAATGTTTATGAAAATAATTTAGGACATTTGTAACTTTAATTTATTTGATTTGCAAGAGTTGCTTAAGTGCTTAGAAAGATTTTGCTTGTTTGGCTGGTAAATCTACCCTGTCAGACATCTGAAGAGCTTAAGGAAACCAGGTATGTTAAATTTACGAATGCAGTCTAAAATATTTAAGAAAATTTAATTATCCAAGCTTTCAAACAGCACTAATTTTGTAGGTAAGTGTAATCTGTTGCCTGAATAAAGTACTAATTGATAACAAGTGAAAATGATCTTAATTTATGAACAAAATCCTTGTTTTATAGATGTGATTTCTAAGAAAATCTAGATAAAAAACCTAAAACTTCGATTAAATATTACATCCTAGTTAACTCTAAGAAGTTATTTTTGGGCACAAAAGCACTCTTAAAAATAAGATATTTTTTAAAGTATTAAAGCAGGTTTCATCCTTTGAATGAATCAGTGATTTTTATATGAATGACTACAAGAATAAATGAACCCACGATGGCATCTTCTCTCACCAGTTTTTGCCACTCCAGTTCACCTTCACTCTACACCGTAAAACTTTCAAAGCAGCTCCAAAATTGCTCTGAAAATGTTGGTGGAGATAGCATTGTGTTTGACAACCTTGGGAAATAAGCAAAACAACCCCAGGGCCTCCTCCTGGAAACTAACAGGAATATGGGACACAGAGCTTGGCTGGTTTCCCTATCTTTTTGGTTTTTTAATAATTTTAAGACAGCCTATCACAGATATACCTGACTTCTTTGGCTGAAACATCTAGAGAAATGGCTAGAAGATACTTCCATTGATTCATCAGAACAATCAACACAAAAGCATGATTTCCTAGCCAGATCACAGCCATGTACCATTTTCTCCACTAATGAAATGCCCTACATTGGTCAAGTCAGATAAGAACGTAACTGGAGTTATAAGTGATCAGATTTTAAAATAACCTTCACATATTTTTAGCCAATGCATAGGTGGAAGGAATTTTATGAAACATTTTCTATGTTTCTTCTCATAAACTCAACATTTTTAGACCCTTAGCCAAGGGCTTTGAATTCACTTGTTCATCTCATCCATTGAGCCACTGCCCCTGTGTGCCAGGCATGTGCAAGGCGGTGGGGATACAGTGAGAATTCAGAGTTTTCCCTGCCTTGACCATAAATCCAGTAGACATAACAGACAAGAACATAGCTTAGACACAAATGAAAACATAAAATAGGGAGATGAGCAAAGGGCACCAAGTGGAAACAACACTGGTTCCAAACATCATTTCTATAGCCTCCCATATCTCCTAAAGCCACCAGCCAAGTTGGAGCACAAAGAGCTCTTCTGGCAGAGTTCCAAAGCCCAGGCCCACCACGCTTTTAGCTATGCTGCTTTCTTCTTCAACACATGGACACGGCAAGGGCCAGGAGCATGGAGAGCCAGGCCTTTGCTCCAGGCTTCCACAGAACTACCACCCATGAGGGTTCAGACAAGACACATCCTCTCCAGGCCCCAGTCTTCTCTTCTTTATAATGGAGTGGCTGGACTAAGCCATCCCAAAGGTTCCTTTCCAACGGACATCCTTTACATTTATGCTCAGAGAAAAGTTGGTACGAAGGCAAGTGGGCACACTGGAGGTCTCCACACTGAATGGTCTCCCCTCGTTCAGTAAAAGCTGCCAAACAGGTAACTCCATTTTCTAATGTCTGGGCTTTTTCATTGCTGATTTCACCTGTCAGATTATTTTTAGGTAGCCCTGAGTTAGCGGCCCTTTTTAGACAGAAGTATGTTCTCTCATTTGATACAATCCCCATGGGAGCCTTTCAGTTCACATGTGCTACCTGCTTGGTCCTGCAATTTGAGTTTGCAAACTCTGGTATAGAGGTGTTACAACTCAACTCACAATAGAGTGTCTGAACCAGACCATGCTATTTATCCAAAGAAAGAGGATGCAATCTTGCCTAATACTTAAAGCCACCATTGACAGCATTACCAAATATGCCAGGCACTGTAGTAGGCACACTATTTATATTATTCCACTCCCATTTTCCCCCGGATGGAAAGGAGACTTAGGACGCAGAGCTCATTAGAAGGATGAGATTCAAACCACGGCAGAATGACTGCAAGCAGCCTTCCAGCTCATCTGAAAGATGGCAGTGTCTTATAGATTGTAGCGCACAGCTATAGTACATACAGATCAGCTTTGAAATCTGTTAACTAGCTTAATCAAAAAGAACCTCCATCTACCAGCAGCCACCAAGTGTATCAAGAACAGACCCCATTTTGGCCAACATGTAGCATTTTAACCAGAATCAAGGCCCTCACAGCCTCAGCCTCAGCTGTTTCTCTACTACCTCTTGGAGAAATACAGATGTGAAGGGAAAAGCCTCTACAAAAGTGACCAGAAAATCCATTCAAACATGGAAGGGCCCATTAAACCAGGAGATCCAGTTTCAGTCTTAGAAGGGATGCTGACATCACCGTGTCAGGAATCCAAATGCCACTCAGAGGGCTTAAAGCACAATTTTAACAACCCCAAGACAAGCGATTTGCTATGAAAAAATGCAGGTGAAAGAAGCATAAATTATCTCAGCTTCACACATCTATTTTGTTCCACTGTTGTGAGGAGTGAGAATTCCACAGAACTGAGAAAGTAAACCAGACTTCACTGGGACCCCTGAGAAACTATATTTAATATAGACAAATTTTTAATATCAAGCTCTTCCAGAGAGGTATCTAAAAGGAGCAAGAATCTGTAATGGTCCTGAATTAATGTGATATGATATTTACAATTTCATCTCTCATGAAGCAAAAAAGCAAAATAGAATCCCAAGGTTCCAGGGATGATTAAACAGATTTTTCCACTAGGATATACACACCCTTGCTTTCAGCAAAAGACTCCGGGAGGAGGAGTTATTGAAGGATCTGGAGGGAGGATCATTACACCTTTCAAATGAACTCCCTGTGAGATAATGTTGTTTATTCAAGGGAAAGACATGCTAAATGATGCTGTAAAAAAATCAGATTGCAGATATATATTAGTTCCTCTCTACTTACTAATAAAACCACAGCCGGTGAGCAGAGATGAGGTTCTCTAACTACGGTTCTGAAAAGCAGTCTTCACAAAGCAAGGATCCTAATCCTCCCCGAACTCCAAAGGCTGGGTCTGCTTCCAGGAGGCCCTTACTGTCCTTGGAAACAGTCTGGGCCAGCCCCCGCCCCTCTGTCTGCCTCTTTCCAGGTGACTAAGCTCACACTGCGCAGCTGTGACCAGCTGCATCCAGGACTTACCTGCTCAATTTTCCAGTTCTGCTCCAGAATCAAGGCAGAGCCCATTTACAGGGCTGGCCCATGCCCCCCGCCAGACAGCTGCATTCAGTTGCAAAAAAGTCCAGACTGGTGGAACTCGTTTTCTGGCTATTGTTCAAGGCAATTGTTCTCGTGAAACCCCAGGGCCCGAGCGGAATGAGATCCTTTGGTGTGGATGAGTGAGCAAGCCTAACTGTAGGCTTAGCAGTAACCCCTGGGGAAGAGAAAGGGTTTGGCTACCTACATTTCCCACCAAACAGGTATGTTAACTATTTCCTCCCCAGGAGGTTTTCTCGGGAGCATCATCTCCTCAAACTATTGCTGGGGCCTATTAAGAAAATCCACCTTCAAAGAATGAAGCAGGGCTCCTGCAGAGTCCTACCTTTTGTAGTCTATGTGGAAAGCATAATAATAGCCAACTTTAATCGACATTTACAGTTGTCAGCCCCTGTGCTAACTGCACTACATACATTATTTCAGTTAATCCTCCAAACTCTGATAAAAAGAATCACCAATACTTATTAATGGTTTGCTATGTGTCAGGCTCTGTTGTTATGTAACATATGTTCTCCCAGTTACTGTTAGATAAATATTAACACTATACCCATTTTACAGATGAGGCAATTGAGGACTGGAGAAATAGTCCCATGGGTCATACAACTAAGAAATGTTGAGGCTGAGATTTAAACACAGATATATGAGTGTTCAACCATCGCATTTATTTATTCATTTTACACATTTTAATGAACACTCATCATGTGTTCATTAGACTTTGAAGGACTTCAAAGTTTCCCACACCACAGAAGATACAGTTACTTGAATTAAAACTATAAGCAAGCTGGCCAGGCAAGATGGCTCACGCCTGTAATCCCGGCACTTTGGGAGGCCGAGGCGGGTGGATCACGAGGTCAGGAGATCGAGACCATCCTGGCTAACACAGTGAAACCCCGTCTCTACTAAAAATACAAAAAATTAGCCAGGTATGGTGGCGGGCACCTGTAGTCCTAGCTACTCGGGAGGCTGAGACAGGAGAATGGCGTGAACCTGGGAGGCAGAGCTTGCAGTGAGACGAGACTGCACCACTGAACTCCAGCCTGGGTGACAGAGTGAGACTCTGTCTCAAAAAAAATAAAAATAAAAAATAAATTTACAAAAAAACTATAAGCAAGCCACCTGTCTCTGGACTCCAGCTCTGGGACCAGCTTACATAGTTTGCAGTTCTGGTGCAAAATGATCCGGAGCCTAAGCTTGAATTAATGCAAGGACAGAATGTAGTCACTAACCCCAGCAAATTTAGTCTCATCTAGTACCACTAATACCAGGAGGCTCCAAATGGAGGGACCACAGCTCTGCAGAAAAAATGAAAATAGGTCTGTGTTTGAATTCTGGCTCTGCCATCTCCTTATCAGGGCACCTTTACCTCCTGGGTGGCACTGTGCTAATAACATCCAGTTATCATAATCACTTTGGTGGGACCAAATCAGGTAGCCTAAGTACAGCTCTCCATGTATATGGGAGACAGTCCATGCATGTCAGTTGCAGTACAGGATCCAGGGAAGCTGCAAGGACTGCAGGAAGGAGATGCAGGCCTACATTCTCAAACAGATGATTAAGTTCTAGTGTAAGAACTTGCTTCTTACTGCCATGAATGGATAGTGTCCTAGGGGAGAAGCAACTTCTACAGACGGTGCCAGGTGCAAGGCCAGTGATTTGAGGTGGAGAGAGGAAAACACAAACCCCATAAAAAAGGCTCCAAGGGGATTTAGCAGCCATCAGGCTTGAGTTTCACCTCACGGCACCTTTGTCCCATTTTGGTAACTCATTCCTTGACAAGTAGGTGGTCCCCTGAGTAAGCATGAAATTTTTCCCTTTGGCTTCAGGAGCTTGGTCGGGTTAGAAAGCCCGGAGCTTTGGTCCGGATGCCTTAGATCCTCATTGTTACACTAGGCACCAGCGTGTCTGCTGACCTCAGCTACACAAAGCCCCCTCTCTCCTTCAAGGCTCCTCTGGAGAGGGCTGCTTACCCTTGCGCCACTGCCGGCTGGCTTTTGCCAAGGATATCAACAAACTCATCCTAGTTTTCTGTTTACCAGAAGATATATTTCCCCTAAACATCAACAGAGTTCAGCATATTATAGCAAATGAAAATAACAGTAAACATTTACACAAGGTGAAAAGTTTTAATAACAGGTTCCAGGTACCATGCTAAGCACCGACCCATAAACACCTCTCCACTTTCTTATCAGGCACAAACTACTAATGCCCCCTTTTGATAGATGTGGAAACTGAAGCTTAGAGAGGCTATGTGACCTGCCCAAGGTGCCAGGGCTAACAAACAGAGCTGGATTTGAATATAGATCTGCCTGATTCTGAAACCCAAGCTTTTGAAAATCACATTGACTCAATGTTAAGAACAGAGGTAAAGATGCATTTAAATAGATCATGGTCATATAAGAACTCAGAACTTCCAACTGTTATTCAAAATACACAGGACACTTTAATGCAATCAAGTTACTTTTAAAACATCTCAAAGAAATTAAAGGAAAGGGGATGGGGGACAAATCCCAGACAGGGCATTGGCCAGCTGTCTTAAAACTAAGTAGAATGGGACAGGAGTTCAATACCCCCATAGTCTCCCTCCCTCCAACCCTCCACTAAGCTCCCAATATATCTTAGGGATGTGGGAACCTGAATGCACAAAACAGAACCACAGTTGCCCCAGGGCAGCCAAGGGAGGCGGCTATCTCCCACAAACAGGCTGGCCTCATTTTGCAGTTTGTCAAGGACTTGCCCTTAAGCTCTCTCTTTCTTGGGGTAAGAGGAAAGCGAAGGGACCTCAGGTCAAGATTTCTACAGCCCAAGAGAAGCTCAGCTTTAGCAAATTAGGCACCTCCAGCACACATGTGAACAGCTAGTGCCAATAGCTTTGGTCAGCATTAATATGCTGGGTGTAGATCGTCTCCCTCCAAGACTCCATACATTCAGCGTCTTAAGAAGCAGACCCAGAGTTCCAGGGCACAGCCTCAGCAGCCCAAGGCCAGCTCCAAGGTCACTGGCCTTTCCTGATTTGACCTTTACTTGGGATCAAGTCCTCCTGAACCAGGTATAAACTAAAGCTCCAGCCTGATCCATCCAGCAGCCCCGGAGCCTCAAGATCACAGAACTCCCAGCTAGGTCCTACTGCCAAAGCAGGGCTGCTTCTTAATACACAGCCCTCTTCCTTCCAGAAACAAGCTGAATCCGAGAAGCCCAGGCAGGCTGTGCTGCTAGCATCCTGTGTATTTCGGTGAGTCCTCCACAACAAAGTACGCCCTTCATCCAGCTGAAGTCACATTTAAAATTAACAGGTAAAACCATTCCGAGCTCAGATGCCAAGCCCACCCAGGAAGGCATGGTGGTAGAGTGAACCTGGGTTCCAATCCCAGCTTTGCCTCTTATCAGCTGTGTAACCTTAATCAAGTTACTTAACCTCTCTTGGTTCCCACTGGTGATTTTCAAAATTGAATGTAATCTCCCTGGCTTTGCAATGAAATTGAATGACACAATGTCTGCTAGATGCTTGGCATGTGGTAGGTGGTCATGAACATTGTTTTCTTCTCCCCTTGTCTGGCTTAAAAACAGAAATGTGCTTCTCTGGGCAGCTCTATAGGTCATAAGGTAGCAAGAAAAGTCCTTATGCTTAAACCTCCCATGCCATCTCTCCTGGAGCCTAGTTTACACACACACACACACACCAAGTAATTTGCTGTATAAACACAACCACAAGTTCACCAGGATCCTTAAATTCCAAACAAAACCTCCAACTGCAAGTCTTTTTAATCAGGGCCCTCTGAACCACAAGCAGCCCTTGCCTGGGGCCACACTGCCTTTTTCCGGCTCACCCCTCTGTACTGCCCCCACCAGCTGAAAAGTCCGGAATAACGACTTAAGACAGCTAGGTGATCAACACCCAGATTTTCAGGCTCAGTAGCCTAATTTGATAAGACGGTTTGGAAAATATTGACATTACCCAAATGTCTAGGTGGACCCAGGACATTCGGGTAATGCCCCAGTTTCCTCTGAAACCATCAAGGTTAGAATCAATGGGGGCGGAAGAGGAGAAGAGGTAATTTCCTGACCAGCAACCTTGCCCCACGCCCCCTCCCGCCCCCACTCACGCACCACCACATAGCTCACAGTGATTTAGGCAGCTGCACCACAGGCTGCTCCACCAGGCTTTTCAATACCGGCCAAGGAAGACAAGGCAGTACATGCACCACACCCATCCCCTGGCCCCAGAAATTTTAGAAAATCGTCCTACCTTGTAAGGTTCCTAGGCCAGAGCATTTCACTACATTGCGGCCCTTGGAGAACAGCGGACAAAGAAGCTGAATGAATCTCACAGGATGGCAAGTCCTTTAGCCAGCTGAGCCAGCCCACACTGGGCCAGGGAATCCCAGGCACCCAGCAACTCTGTAACTAAAGGACTAGCTAGCAGGGATCACCATTCCCCAGGCCAGGAAAGAAATCCGATCCCCCAACAAAATTAACCTCTGAAGTGCTGAAGGATCGAGAGGTCAGGCCTCAGTGCTGGTATCAAGTCAGCTGTGAAAAGTTTCAGCAAAGCAAAAGCTAACACAAACTCTGAAACCATTACCGTAAAGCACTGAATGGAAGGGCCCTCCATGTGGTCCCAGGGGAGTTTGCAACAGCGGGTCAAATTGAAGAAAATCTAAGAATGAAAAACTACTTTAAATCCTCACAGACTGCACAGAAACGTTGCAGAAAGTCTTTCCAGCCCTAAGTGCTACTTTTAATGATGCAAAAATCATTGACTATAACATTTCTTAGCTCATTCCATTGACGTCTGAAGGCAAAGCATTTGATTGAAATGATTAGCCTACAGAGAGAATTTCTGAACCTAAAAAGGAAATGATACCTGTTTGTACAGTTAACAACGACACACATACATTATTTCCGGTGATGTCAATTTTGATGCAGTGCCAACAAAAATATGCATTAATTCCGCAGGCTACTTATTTCAAAAGAAAAAGAATCTCAGTCTAGGCATGGCTACATTAAACATTATGGTACAGAGGCTGGAAGGGGAGGTGGGTGGGAGAGAGTCCCAGCTCTGGGATGGGAAGGGGTTGCATGGACTAATCCCTATTAAAACCTGTAATCAAGGCACTCAGAAAGAACTATGTAAACAGATGCTATGAACAATGAACAACTGTATTACTACTGAGAACTCAAAAGCAAACTTATGTTATAGCCACAAGCTTTATTTGAAAACGAAGGATTAAGATCTTCTTCAAAACCCTGACTCCCTCTCCAAAAATCCTACCAGTTGGTTCCTGGTAGCTTTCAAAGACTTTCCCCAAGAAAGGCTCTCCCCCTGGCCAGGGTGGCCTCTCCAGTGGAAGCAGGGAGCGGGGGATGTGGCCCTGGGGGATGGTTAGGGAAGGAAGCAGTAACAGGCTCCAAGCGAGGTCTCTGTGTGGTCAGCATCTGCTCAGCAAACAGAAGCTTTCAAAGTGGAATGAAGAGCCATTCCTCCCCCACTGAAAAGGGAGGGAATAAAAGATCTGCTCAAAGAGGAGAGGAGGGTCTGGTGGTGATTCCCAGGTGAATGAAAAAAAGATTGTAATCTCGAAGGAGTCCCAACCAAAGTTAATCATTCACATCTCATCCTTCAGGGCCCTCGTCCACTTGAAATACTGCTGAGGCATCTGCCGTGAGGAGTGGGAAGCAGAGGTGGGGGTGGGCAGTGGGTGAGTTTGAGGGAAGGAGTAGTGTCTAGATTTATTAAGACAAAGAAGTCGGGATAGACCCAAGTTCTGGCTGACAAGGATGCTTCAAACCACCCCTTACCTTCTATGCTGTCCCTGGAACTGACCGTATCTTTACGATATTACTTCTTTGAGAATCTGTCCAACATCCGAGTTAACTTGGGAATGGGATGGTGATTGTGTGTATGGAGACACACAGGCACATGGGCACAGATGCACACACACGCTCTAAAAAGTTTCCATTGTTTCCTCGCTCTAGGCAAACATAATAGGTAAACATTCTGATTTGTCATCAAGGTAAGCTAGGAAATGTTGATCTATTCATTTATTCATTCATCAACTACCATATTTATAAAGCATCTGCAATGTGGCAAGTGCTGTTCTAAGTGCAGAAGATACAAGCAGTCAACAAAATAGACCAAAAATCTCAACTCTAATGGAACTTAGCTTCAGTGGTAGAACTATAAAATAAATGAGAAAAAATGTAAATTTTACAGTACATTAGCAATAAATGCTCGGGAGAACAACGTATTGTAAAGAAGAAGATGTGATTTGTCAAGGTGGGGTGTGGGAAATTTTACATGGGCTGGCTATGGCAGGTCTGCTGAGGGCATGGTTTTTATTACAAATCTAAAAGAAGTATGGGAGCTGGGTATCTGAATACCTGGGGATAAGGGACTTTCAAGAGAGGAAATGGTCAGTGCAAAGGCCCTGAGATAGTATACGACTTGCAATGCATTCCAAGAATGAGTGGCTGGAGCAGTGAGTGGTGAACCAAAGTGGGGTGAGGAGGCGGTCAGGCCAGAGAGTCCAAGGGTACAGGGAGAGAGGAGAGTGCCTAAATGGGGCCCTGCAAGTCAGCGTAAGCAGCTTGTCTTTTACTCTGAGGGAGAGAGGATACATTGGAGGGTTAATAGACGGAGTTTCTTCTTTTTATAAAAGTTCATGTAAATGTACAACACTAAACATATCGTTTTGATTATACATGATTTTTACAGGGGTGAGTTTATTGTAGGAGACATAGTGCTTTAAGGAGGTCTTAGTTTTCTTTCTGTGGTTAAAAGAATCACACCTTTCATGTTAGAGGCTCTGAATTATTTGCAGCTACAGGTTCTAATTGAGTCAGGGTTTTCTCATGGTTTGAAAGATAATAATTAGTAGGGATAAGGGAGACCCAGGCAACGAGAGAGGAAAAGGGAAAGTAAACCAACTCCATGAGGGCAGATGCCCTTTGGCGCTTTTCAAGAGCCAGGATTGCTCTGTCATTTTTGACCCTTGCTTCTAAACAGGCCAAATTCCAAAGTGCTCCCAGAACTCATAACACTTTTCTCCATAGAAACAATGTTATCAGTGATGTTAAGGTTTCCAGGTTACTCACAGAGCCATCTATAAAACCAAGATGTAGTTGATGAACTCTACTCAGGTATCAAAGAGCAGAAGAAAACTTTATTCTTGGAATACAGTACATAATTAGACAAAACAGAAAACCACAAAGATGAATCTAAAAAGATGTTCACTTATTTCTAATGAGTATTTTGTGAAAACAATGCTAGTGAAGACACTTTGTTCCTTTTCTTCCAACATATTCAACCCTCTTTCCTGGCTTTTCCCTGCAGGCTGAAAAATATATCACTAATCTCATCAAATAAAACAAAAACTTTTTTTTTTTTTTTTTTTTTTTACCTCATGCCCATATTCTCCTCCACAATCATGCCAGTCTCTGCTCCATATTACAGGAAAACACCTCAAAGGAGTACTTTGAGTTGTTCCATGTACTTCTCATGTTCCGTGATCCTTCAACCCACCAGGCAAGATGTTTGTTCCCACTACTCCAGAGACCACTTTCTGTTTTCCCTGAGAACATCAATGGCTTCCTCCTTGCCAAAGCCAATGGTCAACTCTCTGTCCTTACCCTACTTGAGTTTTCAGCAGCAGGTAGCATCAACAGATTCTCCCTTCTTGAGTGGGCCTCATCCCGGGTTTCCATACCGTCATCTGCACCTGGTTCCTACCTCCCTAACTGTGCTTCTCAATCTCCTAGGCTCACCCTCCTCTTCACCTCTCCAGAATTCCAGGGCCTCCATCCCTGGACCCCTCCTCTTCTCTAACTATGACTTCTCACTAACTTCTAAGTTATAACTACCACTTCTAACTAACTTCTTTTCCTGGGTGATCTCATCCATGGCTTCAAATACTAGGTGCAGGCAGACAACTCTAAAGTCTAATCTCTAGCCCGGCCCCTTTGTGTACCCAACACAACTGAAATCAAATTTACCTTACTCAAAACTATTGCTCCCAACTTCCAATGTGTCTGCACCCCCAATCCCAAAGTCTTCTGTATCTCAGAGTATGACTCTACATTAACAGTCCTAATTCTCTCCTTCCTTCTTGCCTCCGATGTAATCCATTAAGAAGGCCTTTTGCCTAGAGCCCCCAAATATACCTTGAACCCAATCACTACTGAACATCTGCAATAAGATAACCTTGGACCAAGATGCCATCATCTCTTTCCTGCAACAGCCACCTCCCGGGTCGCTCAGCCTTCCCTCATGCCTTGCTAGGCTCCATCCTGCACACCCCAGGGGCAGCAATCTTTCTCCAGTGTACAGCAGATTCTGTCACATTCCTGCTTAAAGCCCACTGATAGCTTCCCAGGGAACTTAGAATAAAATTCAAATTTGTTCCCTTGGCCTAGAAGCCCTGATGTGATCTGGCTTCTCCTCTTCATTACGTCCAAAGACAGGACCCACAAATGCACCAAGCTTCTTCCCACTTCCTAGGCCCTCGCACTGTGCCTCCTTTCTGGAATGCTCCTCCCCATGTCTCCCACTGGTGGCCCACTTCTCACGGGTCAGATGTTGGTTGGAATGGCACCTCCTCAGGGATTTCCTCTTAGACCCTGGCCCAATTACATTCCACCATATGATTTTCTTCATGGCATCAACCAGTCAACACATTGTCTTTCAATAGTCTGTCTTTCCCTCAACACAGGGAGCTCCTCGAGCACAGGTGTACTGTTTGCCTTTGTTCTGAGCCATATCCTCCCAGTGCCTAGATCACTGCTGATGTGGTCCTGGATCAACCAAGCATAGGAGGACAAAATGGAACTGATTATTCCATGCAGTCTCCTGGGGACTGTGTAGTACTTCCAAGGACTTTAGTTCAATGGTTTTATTTGGTCACAGACACACTTAGGGGCCTGTCTCTCCATAAGAAAAAAGATATACAAACAATATTTTACACAGAATTTCCAGGGACTCACTGATCCCCTGAATCCTGTCTATAAAGCCCAGGTTAAGCGCAGTTGCTTCTGAGTTTTGTAATACCACTTTAGTTTCACTTTTTTTTTTTTTTTTGAGATGGAATCTCACTCTGTTGCCCAGGCTGGAGTGCAGTGGGCTGATCTCAGCTCACTGCAACCTCCACCTCCCAGGTTCAAGCGATTCTCATGCCTCAGCCTCCCGAACAGCTGGGACTACAGGCATGCACCACCATTCCTGGTTAATTTTTGTATTTTTAGTAAAGACTGAGTTTCATCATGTTGGCCAGGCTGGTCTCAAACTCCTGATCTTAAGTGATCCGCCTGCCTTGGCCTCCCAAAGTGCTGGGATTACACCAGTAATCCCACCTGGTGAGCCTCCACACCTGGCAGTTTCACTTTTATACTGACTTTTTGTTTCCTCAATTTGGGAATCAGTATTATACTCAATTCAGTTGCTTTCTTCTTGCTTGCTAGTAACAGAACAAAGAGAGAAAGGGAAGGGAGGGAGGGAAGAAGGAAAGCTCTCCTGGATGAATGAACAAGAAGGAAAACATAAAGGTTTAAAAGAGGATCTGTGTGTATGGGACACATTAAAAGATGTGACACACATCGCATTGCCTGGTGTGGAATTTTACTGGGTGTGATCTGCAACAGGCAGTGGGAAGGAGAGTCTTTAGCAAAGATTTTGAAGTACAGCAGTTAATACTAGGGAGTTTATTATTTTCAACAAGAATTATAGGAAACTAGGCAGCTTTGGGGTAGAAAATGAACAACATTCAACAAATAGTCAATGCAAAACCTTTGCCAGATACCAGACTGGATACTGAGAATATAAGGCGGAGGAAAAGGAAATGCCCCAGTCCTGACAGAGCTCTTTACATGGAGGAGACAAACAAGCAAAATCATTATGGATGTTACGGGGAAAGTGATGACAGAAATAAACAGGGTGCTGTGAAAGAGAGTCACACAGGAAGCACTTACTCTAAATAGCGTGGTTGGGAAAGGCCATTCCCAGGAAGTGACATTTAAAGGAAGACATGAAAGATGAGAGGGCACCAACCAGCCATCAGAAGGAGAAAGCCAGGTGTTGCAGACGAAGGGGTTGGGGAGTGGAAGGGGGACACATCAAGTGCAGAGACCAGAGGGAGAGGCTGGGTGTGCTGGAGGGGCTGAAAGGTGGTTACCATGTTTGAAGCTTAGTAGGTGGGTGTGGGGACATCAGTGGAAAAGAAAGACTATCCTCTTCAGAACTCTCAAACCATTAATAACAACTGATCCTAGAAAAGTGTCAATAAAGAACTTTGAAAGGTAGTCAGTGTGCCCCTGCATCTCCCCCATTCCTTTTCCACTTCCTCTATTCTTTTCTGGGAATTAGGACCTAAAGGATAAGCAAGAGGGCCTCCCTTCCTGTTAATGTTCTTTTTCTTTTCTTTTATTTTCTATTTTTATTTTTTGGAGACAGAGTCTTGCTCTGTTGTTTAGGCTGGAGTGCAGTGGCATGATCTCAGCTCACTGCAACCTCCACCTCCCAGGTTCATGCAATTCTCATGCCTCAGCCTCCTGAGTAGCTAGCACTATGGGTGTGCGCCACAGCACCTGGCTAATTTTTTTTTTTTTTTTTTTTTTTGTATTTTAGTAGACAGGGTTTTGCCATGTGGGCCAGGTTGGTCTTGAACTCCTGAGGTCAGGCAATCTGCCTTCCTTGGCCTCCCAAGGTGCTGGAATTACAGGCGTGAGTCACTGCGCCTGGCCCTGTTCATGTTCTTATGCAGAATCTCTGTTTCCAGTGGGTCCAGGGAAGCAGGACCTCACTCTTTGCATTTACCCAGATTGTGGATCCCTCTCTCCCTACTGTTTCCAGTGAAGTGGTGATACTGTGCTCCAATTATATTACAAAAACAGAATGAGCTGCCTTTCAGCTTCAAATATTTTATCTTATAGAGCTGCGGTTTCTGTTACCTTTTGTTGGTTAATTGTTGAGATTGTCTGGACTCCACATTTGTGAGTACTCACATGTAAAAGCACACATATTCCTTAATCTCCAAACAAAAGATTTCATTCAGCAGGAAGAGTATCCAATCTGTTATCCATGCTTATGCCCTTCCCATTCTAAATCTGAAACCAGCGGATTGTTAACAAAACCTTAAAGACCGCTAAGGAACAGGACCATGTGGGTGCCAGCATCTTCAGCCTCAACTCACAAATCCAGACTTTCCACCCTCAGTCCAACATCAGGGATGTCTTTTCTGGAAGGGTGCCAATCGGCTATATCAACTCCAAAATGGCAGCATTTCCAGTAAAGGACATAAGAGGTCGAAGTTACTCCCAACAATAACGATAATTAAACTTTATAAGCTTTACTGCCTACACATCTCATCTCATTTAATTCTAAGAACTGTTCTAACATGCGTTATTATCCCCATGTTATGAAAAAGAAACCGAGGCTCAGAGAATTTAAATGATTTGCTCGTAGTCATACAACTGCCAAGCGACAGACTGGAGCCAAATCCTGTTTGATTTCCGTGACACGGCATTAGAGGAGTGAACACCTCCAGGTCACTATGCCAACAGATGACACTAAGACACTTAGTGGGCCAGGGGCATTCACAGGTTATCCCACAGTCCTTCAGCTCCTTCTAATACTTTTGGGTTTGGTCCAATTGAGATACAGTCATTTACCAAATTCCACACTATAGTCGCTCCTCCTATATTTGCAGTGATTGTTCTCTTTAAAATATCAGCTGGATATTGACTTTTGTGTGCCAGGCATTGTGCTGGGGAAACAGTGGTATGTCAAAGAGAAGATGTCTCTCTCTACCCCCTCGTGGAGCTTATAATTGGGTGTATGTGGGGGTACCAAGCAGTCAAATAAAAAACAAATACATTTAACTGCAATCCATGAGATATGCCATGAAAGAAAAAAAGAAATAGTAAACTGTGAGGACATATTATAGGGAAGAAGAGAAGGAAATTATTGTCCACAAAGTCAGAAAAATCTGTACTCAGGCTGCCTGTATAGGAATGCTGTGCAATGGTGAAAGTTGACAATTTTGGTGAAAATCTTGAAACTTGTCCCTAGATGTGGCTTTCTAAATAGCAAAACCTAGATTACCCCATAAAACCCCATCCCACACATCCCTGGCTAAGAACAACAGCCACAAAAATTTCTGTGTCATTATCTCCAAGGCCATAAGGAGTAGCAGCAGATGGCAATGCTCGACACGTATTTCAGGGAACAGTATGAAGTGAGGCTATCGTGCCTATTTGGTCATGATCATAAATCTGGTTATTTAGAGGAAAACAGGAAAAAAACCCAAAGAAGCAAATCCATGTGGCAATTGGGTCTTTTATTTATTAATTAACTACCTTTTTTGAGACAGTGTTTCACTGTTGCCCAGCAGGAGTGCAGTGACACAATCTCAGCTCCTTGAAACTTTAAACTCCTGGGCTCAAGCAATCCTCCCGCCTCAGCCTCCCCAGTAGCTGGGACTACTGGCATGTGCCATCGTGCCTCTAATTTTTATTTATATTTATATTTATCTATTTATTTTTGAGATGAAGTCTTGCTGTGTCACCCAGGCTGGAGTGCAGTGGCGTGATCTCGGCAAACTGCGATCTCTGCCTCCCGGGTTCAAGTAAGTCTCCTGCCTCAGCCTCCCAAGTAGCTGTGACTACAGGTGTGCACCACCACACACAGCTAATTTTTGTATTTTTAGTAGAGAGAGGGTTTCGCCATGTTGTCCAGGCTGGTCTTGAACTCCTGACCTCAGGTGATCCACCTGCCTTGGCCTCCGAAAGGGCTGGGAATACAGGCATGAGCCACTGCACCTGGCCTATGCCTGGCTAATTTTTAAAATTTTTTGTAGAGGCAGGGTCTTGCTTTGTTGCCCAGGTGGGTTTTGAATTCCTGGCCTCAAGCAATCCTCTCACCCCGGACTCCCAAAGTGCTGGAATATTACAGACATGACCAAATACACCTAGCCATGGTCTTTTAAACAGAAAATTAAAGGAGATTTAAAAGAACATGATGGGCTTTGAGGATCTATATTTTATTAAGGGTGCTGTAGGGGCACAGAGAGAGTTCAAATGTTTATTTTTGCAGCTGCACTATTATCTCTATTAAGATGGATGGGGAATGAAAAAAATGTTTCAGTGCTACTCTTTGGCTTTTTCCAATGGGAGTCCGGCTCCAAGGACATCCTTGACTGTGTCTACCACAGGGTGATAATGAGGGAGAGGGACAGGTGGCTGGGGTGAGGAGGGGGAAGTGTAATCGGGGAGAAGGAAGGGATTGGAGAGGAAACTTGTAGGTGCTCATCATTGGCAGCCCCTAGGCAGACTGTGACTTAAGCCAACAGTTGGTGACTCTGATTTCACTCCACTTCCTGCACCCAAAGTTTTCCCACTGGCCCCGGTCATGCAGCCCTCATGTTGTAGGACGCACTGCAGGGCAGAGGAGAGAACACTGGAACAGAACAGAAGCTTGGGGCTGAGCCCCTACATCTGTCACCACATTGACTTTGGCCAAATCACTTCCTGATTGTGGCTCTCAGATTACTCTCCTGCTTACTAAGCAGGCTGCCACCCCAGAGGTCCGCTAAGAACCTTCCAAGTATGAATGTTTTGTAAAACTATACCCCTAGATCTCCCACTGAATTCCTTCTCAAAAGAAAATTCATTTGCCTTGTGAATTTGACTCATGATCCATCTGTCCCCTACTGGGGACAGACCTTGAATTTACTGCAGACTTTCTAGGGACCGGGCATTGTATGAAATGCTGTAAATACCTTTTCCCGCAGAACCCTTCCTACAGCTCCATGAGGTCGTAATTTCTCTTGTAAGAAAACCTGTTCTATACCTTAGCTTTGGTATTTCATTGTTTCCCTTTTGAGTTTATAGGGACTATAAAATAGGTTCACAAAACCTTTCCCAACCTCTGAACCACAGTCTTGTCTGCAATGAAAGGAAAAAAAAAAAAGTTTGGCAAAGAGCCCAACTCATTCTAGGTATTTGCCTAGCGGGAAGGCTAGCTGAAAAAGTTATAGACTGGTTAAGAATTAAACTCCTTCCATTTGACCATTAGTCTCTAAGAGAAAAACTGTTTTGAATGGAAGAAGAGAAGTTAAATAGAGTGACTGGCACACAAAAAGTACTTACAAATTTTGCTATTGGTTCTGAAAACCAACAGCGCACCAGAGACTCTACTAACTTTGTATACAATGTTGGTATCAAAACTCAAAATATCCCAGTATGATAGATTTTATTATCTCTCATATACAGATGATCTACAACTCAGAGAGGTTAAGTAAGTTGCTCAAGGTCACATAGCCAAAAAATGCTAAAGCCAAAATCTGGACCCAGGTCCAACTTATTCATAAATCAGTGTCCTTCTGGGGCTTTCTTAAGCTCCCATTTATGGAGTTCTTGTCATGGTGTTTACCGTGCTGAATTTTCTGGTCTTATTTCATCCTTCTGACATTCCCTATGCAGTAGGTATAATCATCCCAAGTTTATATGAAGAAATTGGGGAGCAGTGGGTTAAGTAAGATGCCCAAGGCCCACACTGCTGGTAAGCCCCCAGGCTTCTGATTTCAAAGCCCATGCTTAAAACTACTCTTTATCACCTCTGGATTTTTGCCTTGAGACTGGTAATTGGCACATTGGGGATGGTTTTCTTGACTTTACAGACAGCCACTTCACTGTTTTGAGTATTAAGAGTGTATTGACAACAACCCTATCCCCTGGTCGCTCTTTTCCCCCCTTTCTTTTTTCTTTTTTTTTTTTTGAGATGGAGTCTCACTTTGTTGCCCAGGCTGGAGTGCAGTGGCACAATCTCGGCTCACTGCAACCTCCACCTCCTGGGTTCAAGTGATTCTTCTGCCTCAGCCTCCCGAGTAGCTAGGATTACAGGCGTGTGCCACTGTGCCTGGCTAATTTTTGTATTTTTAGTAAAGATTGGTTTTCGCCACGTTGGCCAGGCTAGTCTTGAACTCCTGATTCAGGTGATCCACCTGCCTCGGCCTCCCAAAGTTCTGGGATTACAGGCTTGAGCCACTGTGCCCGGCCATGAGTGGGTGATTCTATCAGTAGGCACCATCATGGTATTAGGCTGGTGCAAAAGTAAGTGCAGTTTTCACAATTAAGAGTAATGGCAAAAACCACAATTACTTTTGCACCAACCTAATAGTTTCAAGTTCTATATTTTTGCTTAAGTTTAGAGAGAAAGATAAATGTTCTCATTCAATTCAGAGCACAGTGTAAACCGATGCTATATGTGTAGGTTCAGCTGCAGGGAGCTAGCTGGACCTAGACAGAAACTCCATTCTTCAGCCAACTTTCTTCCAAACACCGTACCAGGAACAATGGAGTATGGATAGAAAAAGTATGTGAATGGTTCAGGGTAGCCCCATCACCACTGCCAGAAGATACTCGAGACTATGCTCCTCTGTAGTGCCTCAAGGGCATCATCTGCACACACAAATGTCAGAATTATAAGGGAAATATAGAATACAAGCTTTATTGGCAGCCCACACTAGTGTGCATACATTAGGTCCAAGAATGGTCTTTGCATTTTTGTTTATAGGAACAAAAGAAGTGAAATACCCTAAATATTCACCAGTAGGAAGAGAGTTAATCAAATTACGGCTCC
Organism: Gorilla gorilla gorilla; assembly: GCF_029281585.2. Classification (NCBI taxonomy): domain Eukaryota; kingdom Metazoa; phylum Chordata; class Mammalia; order Primates; family Hominidae; genus Gorilla; species Gorilla gorilla. The sequence goes on along the minus strand of NC_073233.2, from coordinate 26,396,003 downwards.
TCCACATAGAATGGAATCCTGTGTGTGACCATTAAGAATGATGTTAATGAATCCTGATAAAGAAAAATGCTCATGCTGTACTACACAATTACAAAATTAGATTATAAAACGTCTCTCATTTTTTAGAGGCTGTATAATGTAATTAAAATTAAAGACTATAGAGTCACACTGTCTAGCTACAAATCCTGGCTCTGTCACTTTTAGCTGTGTGACTTTGGACACGTTGCTTAAGCGATGTGTGTCTGTTTCATCACCTGTACAATGAGTTCTTACTCCCAGAGGTGTTGTAAACACCAAATGAATCAATACATGTAAAGAATTTAAACTAGTGTGTGACTCATTGCAAGCAAGTATTCAAGACATGTTTGGTCTTTCAAAAAACAAAATGTCTAAGTGCTTACATGAACAAAAAACACCTGGAAAGCACCACGGTGTTAACGATAGATTTCTCTGTGTCATATAACATTACAACCTTTTTCTTTTATCCCTATTGTTTGCTTATCTGCATTTTCAATATTTTTTCCAAAATTAAACATAGGCTAAAAAAAACCAAGAAAATCACATTTAATATTTTTAAATCCCAATCTTTTATCAGAAACAGAAACCTCACCAAAACTCATTTTTTTAAAAAAGCTATGGGTCAGGCCAGGTAATTACAAAATCTGGAGTCTGAAGAAAGTGCATTGTGTTTCCTCGTCTTTGCTAGTTTGATGGCCTAACAGCAAGAAAGAATTTGCACCCCAGCACCTTGATCCTGAAGATGCATAGGCAGGGCTGCGGAGAGGAAGAGACTAGAGAGATGGGAAAGCCTGATTTCATTCCTAGCTATCCACTTAGTTTAAAATGTCAGGAAGTTTAGCGGATTAAGGGTATTACAGTCGCTACTCATAAAGGTGTTTTGTTAGAACTTCTAAATAGCAATCTGGTGAAATAAGCCTTGCACAGGCTTAAATGAAAGCCTGTTACAGTACTTAAAGTTTCCTAGAGAAGGAAAAAGACCCCCAGGTATTAATTTACCTAAAAAGCAGCTGCCTGGAAGACACTGTAATGTATCTTAAGTAGCCAATGCTATAAAATAGATAATCAGTCACAGAACTAGGAGGTTTGAGCCCAGATCACCCGGTGGTAGAACTGCAATTAGCAGTAATGAGAGGCATGTCTACATTTTGATAAAAGCCACAGCTGTACATATATTATAGACTTGGGTGCTTTCTAAAAAATCCAAGGACATTTAAAGCTGTTGGAATCCAAGAGACAGAGAGGCGTGTTTGAATTTCAAAATTCGCAAATTAAAAAAAAGGTGGTGGGGGGCTGTCACGCTTATCTCACAAATGCATCTGGATGGGACAGTATGTCAAACTCCAGGGAGAAAAGGAGACTCACAATTATTAAGCCCCTATTTGCACAGCAGACACAGTGCCATTTAAGCCAACTGACCTAAGTGTTCGTCTTTGCAGTCCTGATCCACGGGAGCAGACAATCTTGTAAATGAGTCTCTAAATCAAAGGTCTGCAAAACAAATTCCATTTTCCCCCAGTCCTTCTTATGAGATCATAGAAGCCATCTCAAGAAAAAAGACATCTTCACAATTAGGGGAAAGATGGGTCAGGATGAGAAGTCTTACAGAATGGAAGGGGGTGGGGTTTGAGAGAAGCAGGCTTGGGAGTGAATTCTGGCTTCACTAATAAGCTGAGCTATACAGACTGGAGCTAGTCTACCTGTCTGAGCAGTTTCCTCATTTGGCTTGGGTAATGAGGAAACACTGGTGAACAAGACAGGTTCTTACCCTCAAGATGCTTAGAGTATAGATGAGGTGACAGGCTAGTAGCAGACATTTATAATAGGATGTATTTGATACTATGATAAGGAAAAGTTCAGGCTATCATGGGAGCAAATAGGAGGGACACCCAATCTGGTCTTTGGTGTGGGGTAGAGAAGGCTTCCTGGAGGAGGTGACATTTAACGTGAGCCCTGAAGGGATGGGGTGAGGATGAAGAGAATGTCTCTGCAAAGATTGGAAGGCAAGAAAAAGGATGGTTTGGGGCGTGGGGGAAGCAAGTAATTCAGTGTGGTTGAAGAGAGGAGAAGGAGGGGAAGAATAGCAGGAGCCAGATCTCATAGTAAGCCCGGTAACAGTTTGAACTTTATCCAAGGGGGATCGGAAGCTCATAGACAGGCATTTACTGCTTTTGGAAAAGCCATGGGTAGCAGAGATGCAGACATACCAAAGGAAAATTACTGCAGCTCTGCTTCCCAATTCAGAAATCTCACGGCGCTGTTTGCATTTTATCTAATTTCTCTGACAAAGTCAGCGTTTTAAAAATTATGATGTCCACCCCATGGAAAGCTGTAAATCATAACACTATCTCACAGCTCATTTGTCACAGGTTCTAGAGCTCGTTCAGACACCATTGAGTTCAACGAGCACCTGCCTTCATGCACTTCATTTTGGATAATCAAATCTCAAATTTTATACAGGGTTGGTTATCTAGTAAACTGAAGTTACTCTAGACGCTCACAACTGAAAAGAAAATTAGGGGCCATTTAACTCAAATCCAAATTTGAGTAAGTAAGCTCAGGGGGAAAAGTACCTTGCTTGAGGTCACAGAGTTTAGGGATAGATCCAAGGTTAAACCTCAGACCTCCAACCTCCAACCTATGCTTTTTTGTTTTGCACCTTCATCTCTCCCCATTACAGACTAGGAATTCCAAATTCCTAGCCCAAGGTCACAGAGGTCTCACTGATGCCTGTGTAGCCACGTGAGGATGGGAAGTCTCATTTGCCAGTAAGCACTACAGGAAGTGATGGTTGAACATGACGGGACTAATAAGAAGGAAAAGTAGTTAGAGTGATCTTATTCATTTAAAAACAAAAGCAGCAACAATACAGCAGTCGAGGAAAAGAATCAATTCTATTTAAGCAAAGCAATTTAAAGTAATAAAAAATGTTTCCAGCATTATCCTATTTCAAAACATTTATCAGATGCCAGGGAAATTAAGCATGTGCAAGCACACACACCACTCTGTGCAAACGGTTTATCTAGCAAAACAAGCAGGCAGAAAAAAAAAAAAAAAGGTCTGAGGAACTTCAATTTTTAACTGCCAAGTGGATCAAAGACACAAGCAACAGAAAAAGAAATACACAAGTCTAAATTTAGTCATCTCTTATACTGGCTAAGTCCTTTTTCAAAGTCTGTTGGCTGTTGCCTGGACACAGCTTTGGTGTGAATGACTTTCATCTGAGCCTCTATCCTAAGGGTCAAGCTTAAGATGCTGATGGCAAGCATGCTTGTTTGCTGTGTCCCTGAAGTCTCTGTTTGGCTGTTAGGGGGCAGGAAAAGCTCTCTGGAAGTTTTTAGACCTCAAGAAGTAGCTGAAAAGAGTCAAAGTGATAGAGAAAAGACAGAGAAGATGACAGGCATTCATACACATACACTGATTTAAATTGTTTTTTTTTTGAGACAGTCTCACTTTTTCACCTAGGCTGGAGTACAGTGGTGCGATCTCGGCTCATTGCAACCTCGGCCTCATGGATTCTCCTGCCTCAGCCTCCCTAGTAGCTGGGATTACAGGCACACGCCACCACACTTGGCTAATTTTTGTGTTTTTAGTAGAGATGGGGTTTCACCATGTTGGCCAGGCCGGTCTTGAACTCCTGACCTCAGGTGATCTGCCCGCCTTGGCCTCCCAAAGTGCTGGGATTACAGGCATAAGCCACCGTCCCTGGCCTGATTTAAACTTAAAATACACAGGCTGACAGTTCTGAAATATTTGGTTTCTGCAACTTTGCTCTATAAAACAAGGCTCGCTCAATGACCAATCTCACAAGATTTCTACAAGGGGTAAAGTATGATAACGTTCTCTTCTATAAAAATATTTTTTGTTTTTGTGAACATAAAATGTTTTTACAAATCCAAAACAGCATCATAAAGCAAAGGATCTAAAGTGTGTGGCTGGGGATAGCAGGCAGTTACTGTACCACTGGCTGATCTTGGAAGATGATTACAGCTGAAGCCCCATAGTGGTGGCAGTTGTGCCTCCTAGTACCACCACTCCATTCTCCCATTGCAGCTGCTGATCAATGGGCTCACACACCAGGCTTGATACAGAAAAATAATTAGTCTGACTTACCTTTCAAAGGAGAACTGATTTCTTCAAGGGCTGGCTTTTGTCCCCCAGCCAACCTGTCAAATCTATCTTCTCCTGGTGACCCGGGTGCAAAACAGCAGATGAATACACTGTGCTGGCTAAATTTAGACTTTGAGAGCCTTTCTAACCTGTCATTTCACTCCACAGAAAAGCAGATCAGTTTCTTCAGTGAAAATACTGCCAACCCAATCAATGTGGAGAGATGAGGCAAAGCCCCAAGGCCACTCAAAGGTCCTCTCAAACTTGCCCTGCACCTCCAGGAAAAATTCTGTTCACACATCCTGGGCATATGAACAGGGAGTCTCATTTTCAAAACTTTTAGAGAGAGCAGTGCCACCATTTTACTTAATCACCTACTTCTTCTGTTTCAGAAAGTCCTATGGAGTCCTTACTACACCTATAAAGCCCTTACTAAAAATGGGCTGGGCACAGTGGCTCAAGTCTGTAATCCTAACACTTTTGAGAGGCCAAAGCCATGGAGTCCAGAAGTTCAAGACCAGACTGGATGACATGGTGAAACCCTGTCTCTACAAAAAATACAAAAATTAGCTGGGCATGGTGGTGCATACCTGTAGTCCCAACTACTCTGGAGGCTGAGGTGGGAGGATTGCTTGAGCCTGGGAGGCGGAGGTTGCAGTGAGCTGAGATTGTGCTACTGTACTCCAGCCTGGGTGACAAGAGTGAGACACTGTCTCCAAAGGAAAAAAAAGAAGAAGAAAATGATCTTTGGAAACCAGGGTCCAGTCTCAGCTCTACCTCCAATTATGTGCAAATTATTTTGCATTTTTGTACCTTGGTCCTCTGTTGTTTTTCTTTTTGAGATAGGGTCTTGCTCTGTTGCCCAGGCTGGAATGCAGTGGTATGATTACAACTCACTGCAGCCTCAATCTCCCAGGCTCAAGTGATCCTCCCATCTCAGCCACTTGACTAGCTAGGACTGCAGGCAGGTGCCACTATGCCTGGCTTATTTATTTATTTATTTATTTATTTATTTATTTATTTATTTATTTATTTGAGATGGAGTTTTGCTCTTGTCGCCCAGGCTGGAGTGCAATGGTGCGATCTTGGCTCACTGCAACCTCCGCCTCCCGGGTTCAAGTGATTCTCCTGCCTCAGCCTCTCAAGTAGCTGGGATTATAGGCACCTGCCACCACACCTGGCTAATTTTTGTATTTTTTGTAGAGACGGGGTTTCACCATGTTGGTCAGGATGGTCTTGATCTCTTGGCCTCATGATCCACCCACCTCAGCCTCCCAAAGTGCTGGGATTACATGTGTGAGCCACTGCGCTCGGCCACAATTTTTATATTTAATAGAAGGAGGCATGGGTTAAACATTTTTCAGAAGAAACATCTTTGGTGCCTCTGCTACCACCCCTAGGCTGGCATGACCTGTGGGAACCTGGCTTTCCAAGGAGGCCCTTATCTCCAGAATACAATACCCAGTCTGCTTTGTTTATAATCAAGCCCTAATGATCCCTATGGGAAACTGGACACCCTGAATCATAAAACTGAAAGACCTCTGAAAGATCACCTCTCTGTCTCCTTCTCACCTCACGCAGCAACCCCTTCTGTAATGTCGGGGATACACAGTTTTCCAGATTCTAAGTGAATATTCCCAGGAACAGGGAGTAACAGGGTCTGGAACTCCTGACCTCAGGTGATCCACCTGCCTTGGCCTCTCAAATGCTGGGATTACAGGCGTGAGCCACTGCAGTCAGCTGGTTCCCTCATCTTTAAAATGATTAAATCTCACTGAGTTGTCATGAGGATTAAATGAGTCAATTTAGGTAAAGTGTCTGGCTCACACTATATGCTACATACATGTTAGCTGCTGCTGCTGCTATTACTACTACTACTATTATTCTAGCTTACCCAGCTGTCCGACCTCAGGCAAGTTCGCTTCTCTGAGCCTCATTTCAGTTTTCTGGCATGAAAAGTGAAGGACACACCAGCCTTGCAGGAGTTCTGAAGGGTGAAGTGAGATGAAATACTTTGAGCATTCAGCTCACTGCCTGGCACAATGAAGTGCACAGAAGTGTTGATTCCCTGTCCCTGTATTCCTCTCCTTATTGAAAATCTGTCTTATTATAGATAGGACTCATTTCTCTTTTTTTTTTTTTTTTTTTTTAAAGAATGACTAGGCTGGGTGCGGTGGCTCAAGCCTATAATCCCAGCACTTTGGGAGGCTGAGGCAGATGGATCACCTGAGGTCAGGAGTTGAAGACCAGCTTGGCTAACAAGGTGAAACCCTGTCTCTACTAAAAATATAAAAATTAGCTGGGCGTGGTTGCAGATGCCTGTAGTCCCAGCTGCTCAGGAGGTTGAGAGAGAATTGCTTGAACCCGGCAGGCAGAGGTTCCTCTGAGATTGCGCCACTGTACTCCAGCCTGGGCAACAGAGCAAGACTCCATCTCAAAAAAAAAAAAAAAATATATATATATATATATATAATATATATATATATATAATATATATATATGATTAAAACTCAGCAGAATCACTTGGGATTGAAATTGTTCTCAAACATTTATTGAACTTTTATCATGTGGCAGTTTCTTCTCAGGCCTTGGCTTTAAAGTGTTAAGACAGACAGAAAGGGTCTCTATTGTCAGAGAGCTTGTGGGCCAGTGAGAATGAATCAGAAGACACTTCCATTCCTGCTCTGCCTTGGAGCTTAAACTTCCTTCCAAATAATAGCTATCATTTATTGGGATTATCGCAAGTAAGCCTCACAACTCCACCAAGAAGCACTTCTTACTATCTGCATTAATTTACTCTGTAAGTCGTTCACTGGTTAGCAAGTGGCTGAGCTGGGATTTGAGCTGAACCCTATTCTGGAGCCTTTGCTCTTAACCACTGTGCTATACTGCCTTGGGTTCAAGGTCTTGCTTCAAAAGAAGGATTGGAAAAAAGGAATGGCAGACGAGAAACCCTGACTCCCTAAAACACATCTGGTGGTGTCTGGAACAACAACCAAGGCCAGTGTAGTCCATGATGAGGGCTTAATGTTTGTAATGTGAAAAGCAACCCAGTGGATTTAGATGCTATCTTCTTTCAGCACCCCCTTAAGTTACACTAAGTCACTGGGAGGGAGAGGGAATTTATGAGAATGGCAAGACTGAGTCCCTCTGAAAAAAGTCACTGTAACCTGATCAGAATACCAAAACTGCCCAGCATCAGAGCCCACTGCAGTCACTTCTTCAGTGGCAGCAGAGAGAAGCCAGGCTTCTCTGGCCAGAGCCCTGCATTTACAATGCCCCTGGGTTCCTAGGGGTGCTGTAAGCTCCTCGTCAGTATTGACTTACAGCAGTGGGGAGAGGAGAGACCAGGACTTTACATGCCCATTTGACAGAAAGGGAAACTGAAGCACAAAAAAGGTGTGGATTACACAAGTAACATGGATTCTGAAATTAAAGGTTCCTCCTGAGGATATTTTAGCCTGGCAAGCTTACCACCTTCTGGCATCACAATTCTAACTGTTCTGGTGAACATACAAAATAGCAAATTAAGCCTTTTGAGGTGATATGGAGGGGAATGTAGGACCAGTGTAATAACATCTGCTACTAGGAATTCCAGGTGAGCTTCTGGATGGTCTGGAGGTGTCTCCATCTCTGGAGTTTAAAGACCCCTGGTGTTTGGGAACCAATTTTCAGGAGTTCACCAGCAAGTTAAGAGAACGGGCTTATGCAGACTGGATGCAATTTTCCTAAGATGTTTTCTTCTCAAATATTCCTGAACTCACATGAGCCTTCCATACTCTCTAGTAGTAACTAGAAATAGTATTATTACCAATTTAACAAAACCAGAAGCTAGAACATCCAAATCCAATGAACAGAATGGCTGTTTTTCTTACTGAAGAACAAGAGCAACAGATCCCAATAATTCAGGCTAGCAATAAGGAAGGTTTGTTCTCATCCCCAGCTCTTAGAGACTGGTGAGGGTCTGCTTCATGCCCACAGCCCTGGTCTGGCCTGTCCAGAACAGTGGGAGGTGTGCAGGTAGTGGATGTGAATCTCTCACCTTTCCCACCAATAGGGTCCAGTTGCTTCCTTCCTGGAGAGGCAACAAACCAGAGCAGGGGTGATTCTTTTACCTGCTGAACTCAAGTAGAACTAACTTAGAGATGGAGGGAAGTGGGTGTGGGTAGAACAAGAGAGGCAGTGTCCCACACCTGGCACGCTGAGTCATTTACCCCTGGGAGTCGCTCAGTATAATCATTTCAGATAATGGAGAAGGCTTGTATTGCAGGGTCAGAGGACCTGGATTCTGGTCCTGTTTCTAGTCACTTGCTTGCTGTGTGATTCCGGACAAAAGACCTAGTCTCTCTGAATCAGCTGTATCAACTAACTTAAGGGTAGTGGCAATAGTTTTCCCCTCATAAATGGATATGCAGATAAAACAGACCCTCAATACAGATGTCATCTGAATCCATCCTGATCAATTGCCAGTTCTCACCAGGTTATGATGTAAGTTAATGTGCAGCATGTTTAGAGCACCGAGCACAGGGGAGGGGAGGGAGGTACTTGTCATTTTCCACTCTCAGTGACCTCAGAATCCCACCTTTCCCCTCTCCGACTTCCCTCCCAGGGTGCAGGAAAGGTCTGCGTTTGTTTTCTGGGCTCTGCCTGGAGGGCTAGTTGCTTAGGACAGAAAGCATTTCTGTAGCCTCGCTTCCTCCCAGTTGGTGGAACAGCCACTGTCCACTCTGGTTTACAGCCCATTTATGGTGGGGTAATCTGGTCACTGGGTGTTTGTGTAGTGTTTAATCATTAGGAGGTGGCCAGTTCTAATACTGTGAGCCCCAGAGCATCTATGAATAAGTCAGCTATTTGCTTCAACCTATCAGAGTCTGTTTTTGGAAGGCTTTTCTCCAAGAACACAAGGCTGACCCCTGACACAGACAGTTCCAGGGGCGCTGGGGTAGGTTACTTCTGAAGGGCGCAGTGGAACACAGCTACCGGAGGTGGCTATTACAGTGGCTTTGAGTATCAGAGTGGAGCACCTACTGGCCTGGAAAACAAGTGGTTGGCCTTCAACGATAGGATTTCCCAGAGAACAAAACTCCCCAGGCTCAGTCTCTTTTCTCCATCCCTCCCACACATTCTGTCTTCCTTTCCACCAAACCTGGACTGCTGTTTCTCTCCCTCACCACCTATAACTCCCACCTGCTTTCCAGGGTCCAGCCAAAAGCCTACCACCTCCAGGAAGCCTTCCTTCTGACCCATGCTACAGTGCTCTTGTTCTGCCCTCTGAATCTGAACGCATTGACATCTCCCTGACTGCGCTGTCCCTTCCTTTAGTCGCTCATGACCTGATCTCTGAGATACAGAGAGGGCTTTGGGATCTCTGAAAAAGGCTCCACTCCAGGCCTCTGTGTCCCCAAAGCACCTCTTACACAAGGAGTTCCCAGCAAGTACTATGCCTGATGAGAGGTGTTAGGGACTGAATTCCCCTTCCCATGCCCCAAATTCACATTGAAATCTAACCCCCAATGTGACAGTATTTAGAAGTGGAGTCTTTGGGAGGTGATTAGTCATGAACACAGAGCCCTTGTGAGTGAAGTTAGTGCCTAATAAAAAGGATCCCAGAGAGTTAGCTTGCCCTCTTTCTGCCATGTGAACGTACAAGTAGAAGTCAGAATTTCTGCAGCCCAGAAGAGGGCCTTCATCAGAACTCGACCATGCCGGCATCCTGACCTTGGACTTCCAGCTTCCAGAACTGTGAGAAAGAAGTGCCTGTTGCTTATAGCCACACAACGTGTGCTACTTTGTTATAGCAGCCTGATTAAAACACATGGGACAGCCACACCCCCACATCATCTCAGGGAGGCTTGCCCTGATTTTTTTTTTTTTAATTATACTTTAGATTCTAGGGTACATGTGCACAATGTGCAGGTTTGTTATATATGTATACATGTGCCATGTTGGTGTGCTGCACCCATTAACTCAACATTTACATTAGGTATATCTCCTAATGCTTTCCGTCCCCCCTCCCCCCACCCCACAACAGGCCCCGGTGTGTGATGTTCCCCTTCCTGTGTCCGAGTGTTCTCATTGTTCAGTTCCCACCTATGAGTGAGAACATGCGGTGGCTTGCCCTGATGTTTACTGAAGACCTACTCTGTGTCACCCACTGTGCTAAGGGCTGAGACAGTCCTGAGAGTGAGAAAAACAACAGTGTTCATAGTGAAAAAGCCAATGTCTCTGGAGGGAGAGAGATAACTCATCCATCTAAAACTGGAGTTCATTTCAGTAAGTACTCAATGAGCACCGACTATGTGGCAGACACCATATTTTTGGGTCCTGAAAACCCAGTGATAAATAAGATAATCCCTGTCTTCAAGCCAAGCAACAGGGAAAATAGGAAAAAAGAAGGTCAAGATTTGGTTAGACTTAAAGGATTGCACGGGGTCCTTTGGGAGCCCTGAGGAAGGGACTTACTAAGCCCTCAGGCTTAGTGGCATTGGAGCTGAATCCAGGAAGAGGATGTGTTAGCCTGGCAAAGAAGGGTCAGGAGAGGGCATCCCAGGTGGCAAAGGCATGGAGGTTTACAATACCCCGGAGCGTGCTAGACACTGCCAAGTGTTTGGTGCAGCCAGCTTAGATGTTGGGGACGAGGCGGGTGTGATAGCAGGGGCCAAGGCTGGAGGGTCATCTCTGAGGCTTGCACTTTATCCTGTATGTGACACAGAGCCACAAAGGGTTTTCAGCAGGCAGGTGGCACACAGGATCAGATCTGCATTTCAGGAGGATCACTGTGGCTGTGCTGGGATGATGTGCTGGGTAACAGGACGGGCACAGCAAGACAGTGGCAGTGAAAGCAGAGAGACAGTGCCAGGAACCGCAGCACACAAGGACGTGCTACAGAGCAGTGGATGAGGGAGGGAGAGGAAGCGTTCGTCCCAGCTCTCCAGTGGAGCTCAAACCTGAAGTCTCAGAGCTGACCTCTGTGGCACCAGAGAGGCTGGGTCATTAGCATGACAAGTGCTGCTTGTGTACAGAAGCCTCCCTAGCTGACTTCCTGCAGGGACATTCAAGGCCAGGGCTCCCATTAGCTCCCCCAGCTTGCTGGCTTTGCTCACTACCCCTTTATTCCAGATCATTAAGAACGCAGCCCTCTGGGAGGTTTCCTTGAGGCCTTTGTTTAAACTGAGAAGCAAGTACATTTAATTGCCTCAGCTAGACACCCTTCTTTACTCTCCTCACACCACCCTCCACACCCCTTCCTGGTCGGTACCCCAGGCCCTCCCCCAGGCAGCTTCATCCCACAGCTTGTGTCCTGAAACATAATAAGTGCATGCTCTGAGGCCCTCCTCAAATTATGGTTCTGATCTTTACTTCCAAAAACAGAGCTGGAATTATAGCTTGGCTCCATGAGAAGTTCAAATCCACAGGGTCATAAACCCTTTCATGTTCTGTTTCAAGACCTTTGCTGGGGATTTTAACAGGTTTGCACCTCTGATGTTGTTACATGGTGGTTAGTCTGCCAGTTCCAAAGATTGAGACCTCCTGCCAGGATGTGGAGCGTGTTAACTACTTCAGGTTTTGCCAGTTATCCATCGGGGTCTCAGGCCTTAAATATCTTCTGCCTTTTTTTTCATTGCCAGAGTTCCCCAAGGACAGAAGAAGTCGGGGAACAAGAGCTGAGTAAGACCTCCCAAAGCAGATCACAAAGAGAAGGGGACACTGCACCATGGAGGTGACACAGGCCAGTGGCCACAGTGCTGGACCTGGGGCTGAGAGGACCCACATGTATATCCTGGCAGATTTAGGCATCTTAGCCTTTCTGTGCCTCACTTTCCTTATCTGTGAAATCAGCATTCTGATCATGACTAAATAAAAATTGCTGCCACTGATCAAGGGCACTGACTGGGCCAGGCACTGTGCTAACCTTGTGCCTGGCACTATCTCATTCAATCTTCACAGCAGCCCGATGAAGACATGGGGGCTCAGGACGGTTAACTGACCTCTACGTAGCAGCACAGTCGGCGTCTGAACTTGTAAGAGTGTCACATAGGTTAAAATCATTTTTCCTGGCCCAGCGCGGTGACTCACGCCTGTAATCCCAGCACTTTGGGAGGCCGAGATGGGCTGATCACCTGAGGTCAGGAATTTGAGACCAGCCTGGCCAACATGGTGAAACCCCATCTCTACTAAAAATACAAAAACATTAGCCAGGCATGGTGGCGGGTGCCTGTAATCCCAGCTACTGGGGAGGCTGAGGCAGGAGAATTGCTTGAATCCAGGAGGCTGAGGTTGCACTGAGCTGAGATTGCGCCATTGTTCTCCAGCCTGGGCGACAAGAGCAAAACTCCATCCAAAAAAACCCCACATTTTCCCAAAGCAATAGTAGGCTGGGTTAAACCATTCAGTCTCCCACAAGAGAAGTTCCTGAACATGAATAACCCCATTTTTTTGAAGGCAAGTTGGGCCATGGTTATCTCTCTTTGAGGACTGGCTGAGGACTGAGTGGGTGGGTTCACTGTGTGCCACAACAGCAGGGTTGATTTATGCCAGGCATGAGTGGCTTACAGCCAACTGATGCCCCTTTCTAATGGGTCACAGCCCTGTTCTGGTTATTGGCTAGTGCCCTATTCTGGTTGGTTGGCACCAGAAGCACACTGGTTTTAAACATTTTGCACATCAGTCCTGCATCACAGTGCCTGGCACTCATTTATTCCTTCATGGTATATGTAATAAGCACCCTCTCTGGACGGGCCCTGTGCTGGGAGAGGGGATTCACCTGCAAACGGAGCTGACCTGGTTTCTGTCTTATTGATACTGATAGTCTAGTGGGAAAGATATAACAGGCAAATAAATAAAAATTAACACAAATCAAAGTAAGAGATGTCAAATAAACAGTTTCCAAAAAGAAACCAACAGCTGAAACTTTCTTTAGATTGAGTGGTCAGTAGCAGCCTCTCTAAGTGGTGAAGTTTGAGTTGAGACCTGAAGGAAGAGAATAAGCCAGGCTTATAAGGAGAAAAGGAGAGGGGTGGGAAGCACAGTCTATGCAGAGGGGACAGTATGTGCAAAGCTTCTGACGAAAGAGAAGATCCGGCACGTCCAGGGGAATGGATGAAGGCAGGAGTCAGGGAGGTAAAGCGTGATGAGGTGAGGCTGGAGAGGTGCGCAGGGGCCGGAACACACACCACCTTGGAGGCCACGGCAAGGAGTCTGACCATAATTCTAGGTGCAATGGAAAGGCACTAAGGGAGGGTTTCAGGCAAGGGCAGAGGAGATCTGATGTATATGTTAAGATTACAATAGCTTCTGGGTGGAGAACGTACCGCATGAAGGCCCTGGTGGGTACAGTGGGCCTGGAAGGCTGCAGTGGGAGAGCTCAGATGAGAGAGGGTAGCAGCCTAGACCCCTGGACCATGGTAAATGAGAGAGAAGGAGAGGGAGGTGGGCGGAGAGAGGGAGAGAGAGAAGCAGAGAGACAGGGAGAAACAGAGAGAGAGAGAAGCTGAGAGATTTGAAACTGTTTGGGGGGAGTTTGCCGACTGGAAGGAAAAGGGGGAGGAAAACTATTCAGTCAATCTTATCAATTATCTTAGGATAATATTAATTACCTAAAATATAGCAAACATCTCCTACTGTATATGCCCAGCTCTGTGCAAAGCCTGGGAATGCTGAGAAAAACACACTTTTGTTCTGCTTCCTTCCTCTCAGTCTTGGGGAAGACCATACCTAGGAGCCTATTGTTCCAAAGACATGTTAAGGGCTACCAGAGAACAAAACATGGTTATGGAGAGACCCCGGATAGATGAGAGCCCCCAGAGGATCCTACCTGGGGTGGAGGGAGGAGTGTGGAAGGCAGGGCTATAGCCAGCCATGGACCATGAGTCGGGATTCCCTGGATAACGTAAAGGATGCCAGGAAGCTTTTCCTGATTATTCTTGGTGCTGGATCTACCGACTAGTCAACAGCGGCCTGCCCTCCCCTTTTACAGATGGGGCAGCCTGGTGTCTCTGATATAACACTGGCTTTAGAGCCAGACAGCCCTAAGTTAGAATTCAAGCTCTGCCACTCTCTGCCTATGTAACCCTGAGCAAGTCACATAAGCTCACTGAGCCAGGATTCCTTATTTGTGAAATATGGATAATTCCTGATGTGGTAAGTCCTCTGGGAGGTTAAAGCTAATATGTAGAGTACCTAGGAGAACACCTAGAACACAGCAGGTGCTCAGTGAATGAAAATTGTTGTTTTTGATGATGAAATTCAGACTAGGACCACAGATCCCAAACTGTCAAGAGTCCTATGGTAGAGTTTAAGCAGCCTCCCAAGGAGCCTCTGTTTCTGGTGTACCCAGAGCTCTCATGAGTTGCTACCACACTGACAATGGAAAAACGAACCTATTCTCTCCACAAAACTCTTCCACAAGTTGGAGGGGCCCTGGAGGCCCACCAACATCTCCCCACATAGTGCTCCACCAGCTTCTGGTTAGGTGTAGGGCACCCAAAGTCATCCCTGCACTCACCTTCTAGTGTCAACCTTTGCACCCTATAGGAGGTGACATGACAGACTCCTACCCAGACTACAGTGGCCTGTGGTTCTGTTCACATCTTCTCTAGGGCTTCAATTACTGCATACTCATAGGTTGCCCACAAGCAATGTCCAGGCAACTCAAATAAGCGGCCAGGGAGAATTTTTTTCAAGCCTTATTTTGCCAGTACAGAAACTGTAGGCTTGTGAGTCTCTCTCTCCAAACCTCAGGGTCAGCTAAAGAAAGAGGTACCAATAGAAATCCTCAAGTTGGAGGTTTGAGCCCACTGAGCCATGCAGCCACCTCATTTCCCTCTGTCCCCATTTAATCTCCTCCACACAATCCTGCAACATCCCTCAAAATGTCAGGGTCTCTCTTCAGATCTCGTTTCAGGCAATTTTACAGTACTGAGCGCCACAGATTAATGAGGAAGATAAATCAAAGAGCACAGTGGACGAGCGAAAATAACAGGACTGCAGCTGAAACACACAAGGCTAGCCTCTTCTTTCTGCATTACTGAGACGCAAAACAGCCACAGGGGTTTACAGTGGAGGCTGCTCCTAGAGGAGGCAATGGAAGACAGACCCTGAAGGTCAACTGGTGTGATCAACACGACAGGGGAAACTCTGAAGCCTCAGCTGGGGGTTCTGGCAATAAAACAGTTAAATGTCCTTCAGAGAAAAATATTATACTCACAGCTTCAAGCATCCCTAAGATCTTCTTAAGTAAAGGATAGAATTCCCTCAGCAATAGCAGAGCTTGGCCTGAGCCTGAGCCACACTCTTGGGCTTTCTTTTTGCTGAGCCTCCCAGATGGGGAAAATGATACCTGGAAGGCGGACTGGCTTAAAGGTCAGAAATCCAGATGCAGTGGCTTTGCAAGCACCTCAGTTGGTGCTAGGCCCTAGGGGATGCTCACTTATTACTCACGTAGGTCTAAACAAGGTTTGCTTTTTGGAAGGATAACAACTGACTCTTTAAACAAAGAGGGAGGCAAGCACAATGATTAAAAGCAAAAGTTTTGTGGCCAGAGAGACCTTAATTCAAATCCTAACTTTGCCCCTTATAGCACTGTGGCTTTGGGGAAGAAATGTCACCTTTCTGAGCCTCATTTTCCTTATTTGTAAGCCTATCCTTTCCTTGTGTAACTTACAACTCATTCCAAGAGCTGTTTTGTCCTCTGGCACTCAGGAGTACCATGCAAAGCCTGTCAACTGCATGAAAAATCACAGCATAGGAGAGTCCCTCCAAATGACCCGACATTGCCCATTCTCCAGGCTGACCACTGCCCTGCTCAGGACAGGCAGCACCCACTATTAGTGCTGATTTAGGGAACAACGTACATCCAAGTCTGATTAAATCCTGAGTCAAAGCACCCAAAAAAAATAAATACAATTCAGTTACTTGGAATTTTGTTATCTCAATGAAAACAAGACTACAATTTCATGAGTGTCATCTCTGAATATAATTTTGGTGAAGCTCCAATTAGAACAAAATCCATTGCAATGTATAATAGCAGATTTTCTCCAAAGCATCAGAAAAATCCAAGACCCCACCACTCTCCACCGCAGCTGTCCTCTTTGCACTTCTCCTTGGGAAGATTTCATTCTGGTTCTTCAGGTCCAGACATTCTTCTTTACCTGCCATCAGCAACAACAGCTATCCACCTCTCTCAAACACCTCAAAGTGCATTACAGCTTACCCTAGGCTTAGCTTTGAAGTACAGCGAGAATGGACACCTTAAGGCCTTCTCCTCTGCTGCCTGCACCCCCACGGCATGCCAGCTGCAAGAAGCCACTCAGCCTGCTGGAGTTGTACACATGAAGGGCCTTGGGCAAGAACCTCACTCCTAACTGAAATACCATCAAATGAGACACATGTCATCATCACCATCAGAGACAAACAGTTCACAGAGTCCCTGCCATGCGTGGATAAGCTATACCCATGAGTCATTCTGTTAACTCTGCCCTTCAAGTAACAAACAAGAACACTGACTTACAGGAGCTCGAGGACCTTAAAGATCAGCTGGGCTGACCACACAAATGAACAAATAGAGGTGCAGAGAGGGGAAGCATCTTGCCCAAGGTAATTCACTAGTGGCAGAGCCAGGTATAGAATAAGGTCTTTTGGTTCCTACTGCACTCCTTTCCTTATCGCCCGGATTGCATTCATAATCATCACCAAATAAATAATGTGTGCCTTCATCAGAGTTACTTAGAGTTCATGCTTTCCAAACCCAAGAGATGACCTTACTCCCGAAGGCTAGAGGACAGAGAGTAGTCACTGGGCTACTAACAATCGCAATTTCCTCATTGGCAAAATGACAGGGCTACAATTGATGATTCTGAACAAACCCAACCTTGACATTGAAAGCTTCTATCTGGTGTGAACTGGCTGAGGAGAGACAGCCTTGGGAAAATACATTTACATACAAAGTAACCTTGGATAGAAACATCGGTTCACTACAACTCTGGGTGTCACAGCTGTCCAGCATGACAAATGCAAAAGGTTATAGTGAAACCAGGGACCGTTTTCCATAGGCCACCGTAAGTGCCTTATATTCTGGGCTTATTTCAATCAGATCTTACATTTCAGTAACAGAAATCATGGCTAGGCTGACCTTTCTTTTTTTACTCTTTTTTTTTTTTTTTTTTTTCTTTGAGACAGAGTTTTTTGCTCTTGTCGCCCAGGCTGGAGGGCAGTGGCGTGATCTGGGCTCACCGCAACCTCCACCTCCCGGTTCAAGCGATTCTCCTGTCTCAGCCTGCTGCGTAGCTGGGATTACAGGCGCCCGCCACCACGCCCAGCTAATTTTTGTATTTTTAGTAGAGACGGGGTTTTGCCATGTTGGCTAGGCTAGCCTCGATCTCCTGACCTTAGGTGATCCGTCCGCCTCAGCCTCCCAAAGTGCTGGGATTACAGGCATGAGCCACCATGCCTGGCCCTTCAACATGACAAAAGATACTTAGGGAAATAAAACGAAAATCCCAAATGGTTGATGAGATAAGCAGGACTACTGGCCACTTGGGTAATGTTTCTAAAGGATCTTTCACATCATCACTGGCAGGAAAAGGAAATTTCCTGCATTTTATTAGGATAACAGCAAGTTCCCAGTATAGGACCATATGCAGTCCCCGATGCTTCTGGTCCTCTCTGCACCCAAGGCACATGGTTAAAGTCTCTATAGCACTTGGCACATCACGTTACAATGGCTTATTTAGGTCTCTCTCTCTACTTGATTGTAAGCTTCTTGAGTACAGGGACTACATCCCACTCATCTTTGGATCCCAAGAGACCGTTGCATAGTAGGTGCTCAGTAAATTCTAAACAATCACCAGCATTTTCTATGAGCCATTACATATGAAAACATGGTCCAAATACTTTGTTGAAATACAACTGACTCATAGCATTGAATAAAATTCCTTAACCAACTCAACTATTATGTTCCTTCATCTACCAAGAAGACAATTTTACCTGCTCACTCTTTCCCACCCAGAGGAGCTACCAGAGGCCATGTGATCAGACTGGGTGGCATAATGCCTGGCATCTGATATTACTGCATGCAGTAAATACGTGATGAACTGCATGATAAGGCATTGGTTAAATAACGGGGGGAGAGGGGAAACATCAAGCACAGGCACTCACTTGCATGTGATAAAAGCATGATAGTCATCAGTGCGGTTCACTACATATTTTCTGTTCTCCTTGCAGGCATATGGTATAACTGTACTTCCCTTCACCTTTGAATTTAAGTGTAGCCATGTGACTTCCTTTGGCCAATAATGAGGAAAAGTTACGTGGGTCATTTCCAGACAGAAGCTTTAAGAAACTGTGTGTGGTTCACCATGCTCTCTTTCTTCTTGCAGTGAAGACTGTCAATGCTCTAAATGGTAGTTCCTCTAACTCTGGATCCCAGAGTGAGAATGATGTACAACATAGCCTTCCACTGACCTGTTATGGCCAAATAGAGTTTTTTGAGAATTGTTTGTTATGCAGCATAACCTATGCTATCCTGACTCATACAAAAACATTCACAGGTACCCAGATTAAAACACATGAAGTTATTTTCTATTGCAGGGCACAGATATAGTCAAATTCTGACTCGGGGTTGGGGCCTATGCTTTGGGTGACCAGGGGAGTTGGCATAGAGAAAGGTGACCCATCTTGGCCTTTCTCTTTGGTCTCTTATTCTTGCTTTCATATTGCTAGACATTTTTCCTCCACACTTTGAACAATGATTAAGTTTAAACAATCACCTTTAAACAACTGTTGAACAGTTACCATTTATAGAAAATGTACTTCAGGTGGGGCGCAGTGGCTCATGTCTGTAATCTCAGCACTTTGGGAGGCCGAGTAGGTGGATCACCTGAGATCAGGAGTTCAAGACCAGCCTGGCCAACATGGCGAAACCCTGTCTCTACTAAAAAAACAACAACAAAAAATTAGCTGGGCATGGTGGTGTGCACCTGTAATCCCAGCTACTCAGGAGGCTGAGGCAGAAGAATCGCTTGAACCTGGAAGGCAGAGGTTACATTGAGCCGAGATCGTGTCACTGCACTCCAGCCTGGGCAACAGAGCGAGACTCCATCTCAAAAAAAAAAAAAAAAAAAAAAAAAAGTACTTCAGGGGCATGATTATACTCTCTCTGACCCTCAGGTCTGCTTTTACTATAGTGTAAAAAAGTTATGGAACAAAGTTATGAAGTTGGGCAACATTAGGGAATGAGAGATTCTCATGAGGCCACCATACAGCTCTTTCCTTTTTAAAGTGAAAACACTACATGCACAAGAATGATACTCTGCAGACTATTCCTTCTCCTCTCTTTACAACCCCTTGGTAGAATTCCTCTGTGGTTTAAGGTACAGATGGTTTACTTCCTGTCAGCACCATCCCTTGTTCAGCACTTGTGGCTCCAGCCACTGATCCCACAGGTAGTGGCACTAGCATAAAAGAGCCTCTTGGGCAAGGCCAATGTAGTTATTATTACCCTGCTACTGAGGAAATAGGCATTTGCCTCTAAGGCTCCTTTTATGAGCTTTAAAATGAAAATGACTTTCACTGTCTCTTACTTTGTTTCTAGTTGTTATACACAACTAGGAGAAGAGGAAAGGGGATGGAAAGAAACCAGTGAAGATCGTCAGTGCTGGCCACTGTGCCGGAAGCATCTTCTCGTCCCAAGACAATGAGTATAACTCTTGAATGCAGGACTGAAAAATGCTCAGGGGCGCTAATAGCATAACCGAAAGTTATAAGGCAGACAAAAGGAGAAGGCAAAGAAAATGAAAGAGGAAGAGAGGGGAAGGGCTGGGAATGAGAGGTAAAGAATGACAGAGAGTCAGAGAGAGGGTCAATTGATTGACCCTAGCAAGAAAAGATGAAGACAAAATAATACGAGAGAAGTCATGAAGGAAGGAGGGAAAAGCAAGGACAAGTTCATTCTCACTTGGACCAGTAGGAAGCTCAATGCTGAATTACTAAAAAATGCAACCATGTGGGATGAAACACGGATTGTGTTTCATCAATCCGCGTTCTCTATTTTTACCTTTTTTTGCACATCATATTCAAACTTACATTTCCCCACAGTCTTAATGCTATACTCATTTATTTTATAATTGTTCTTTTTATTAAATGCAGTTATTATAAGCTGTTATAGAAATAAAAGGGGCTAATTATGAGCTAATTAATTAAATATAAAGAAAAGTGAGTTGCCACGAGGTAGAGCCTAGATTGTCCTAAGTAGCTTGCAGGACCTAAGAATTAGAGTATTTATCTTGGAGGCTTGGCACAGTGGCTCACACCTGTAATACCAGCACTTTGGGAGGCTGAGGCAGGCAGATCACTTTGAGACCAGCCTGGGCAACATGGTGAAACCCTGTCTCTACAAAAATGCAAAAATTAGCCGGGTGCAGTGGCATGCACCTGTAATCCCAGCTACTTGGGAGGCTGAGACAGGAAAATCACTTGAGCCGGGGTGGAGGTTGCAGTCAGCCAAGATCATGCCATTGCACTCCAGCCTGGGTGATGGGGCCAGTGAAACACTGTCTCAAAAAATAAAATAAAAATAAAATATTTGTCTTAGGTGCTTCGCAAAAACACTTTCACCACCCTCATTCACCTCATTTGATCCTCACAACAGTCCTGTGAGACAGGTATGAATACTGCCCTCATTTCAGAGACAAAAACCTAAACTCAGGGAAGTTAAGTGACATGGAGAGTGAGGACTGGAATTAGGGCATGTTTACAGCAAAACTCACATCTTTTCTTTATAGCTGCCTTGGCAATATAACTGTGATGGTTTGTATCAGTGCTGTCCAAAAGAGTTTTCTACAGGGTGGGAAATGTTCCGTGTCTAGGAAAGCACTGGCCACATGGGACTTTTGAGTACTGGAAATGAGGCTAGTGTGATTAAGAAACCAAACTTTTAGTTAATTTTCATTAATTTTAAATAGTGGTGGCCATTACAGTAGGCAGCACAGATCTAGATTCTCTCACCTCTACCACATGTATGTAGGGGAGATAAGGCTCAAATACTGGCAGCTAGAGATTGTATGAAGTGGGATTAGTGGTCAAAGAGGAGAGATCACCTTTGCTTTACTTGATGACAGTGGGAAGATTAGGAACAGACCGTACATAACAAGTAGAGAGGGGAGGTGATGGGGGGAGGGGGAAGGTATTTTAGGGTGCCCTTCTTAAACCATGGTCCCAGCCTCTGGAGGCCCTACAGATCCCCAAGCTCTGGGTAGAGAACCTCTAGCAATTGCTTAAGGGTCCATGTAGTGGTTAGCCAAGACCAGGAGAGAAAAGTTTTTGAATGACTGCAGAATCTCTGCAGATCTGGTGGCCTTGGAATTCCTAGCTCACTAAAGGGAAGCATCACCCCTGACCTGTGATCTTGACATTGCAGGCTCCTCCCTCAACTAACAACACAAAAATTGCAATAAGTCAGAATTCACAAATGGGCATCCCTTTTCTAAACTTGCAAGAAGGCCAAGGAGGCAACTGGCCCAGCTCTGTGTAAGAAAGGACCTTTTCCTTGAAGTCTGAGAACAGTGATGAGAAAAGGGGTGAGGGCAAGCCCACTCGCATGGTCCATGTGCAACAGGTCTGGGGGGGAGACAAGTCAAGAAATATTCCCTTTTTCCTCTTAATGTGAATCATTTTGCATTGCCTCTGAAGGACAGAGTTCACTTTTCCAGCTGTTTGGGCATTGCTTGTATTTTCAGTGGCTAAGGGCTCATTTGAAGAGATGATACCATGGTAAGATCTCAAAAGCAGGGAATCTCTACAAGGAGAGCTCCCTAAAAGAAGCAGTATGTTAGGTGACTGGAGGATTTGGGGGGTGATCAGACAGGCCTGGGTTTGAATCCCAGCTTGGACACTCATTAGGTGTGTAACCCTGGGCACGTTTACTCACCCTCTCTGAGCACCACTGCTTCAAATCTATGAAACCAGGATAACATCTCCTCTCAAAGGGTCAGGGGTAAATGAGATAATATTTGTAAGGTGCTCGACACAGTTCCTGGCATAGAGCAACCCATCAGGAAATGGCAACTATTACTGGTTTTATTACCTTCTGATATAAGTTTATATTAGTTTTCTATTGCTGACATAAGTTTATGTCAGTTTTCTACTGCCATAACAAGTTAATATAAACTTAGTAGCTAAAAACAAAAAAAATTGATTAGCTCACAGTTCTGTGAGTCAGAAGCTGACAAGGGTCTCGTGGGCTAAAATGATGGGTATGTGCAGGGCTACATTCATTTCTGGAGGCTCTAGGAGCATCTGTTCCTATGGCTTTTCCCCTACATAGAGGCCACCTGCATTCTTGGGCTGTAGCCTTCTTCTTCCATCTTCAAAGCTGGCAATGGCATGACGAGTCCTTCTTACATCACATCATTCTGACCTCCTCCTCTTGGCCTCCCTCTTTCACTTTTGAGGACCTTGTGATTATGTTGGACCCACCTGAATAAGCCAGAGTAATCTCCCTGTCAGCTGATTGGCAACCTTAATTCCCCTCACCATGAAACTTAACATATCCACAGGTTCTGGAGATTAGAATGTGGCCATCTTTGGGGATGATTATTACACCTACCACAGGCTTAGAATGAAGCGTGAGGGGAGCAGTCTCTTCCCATTTTTGCTGCTTCTCTTATGTGGCTCTCAGTAGGGACTATGCTTCAGAAATAACTGGCTTGTTGGGGACCTACCACCTGGTAAGGGCGCCAATTGCATCTTCAGGCTGGGGACCTCTGGCCTGGATTAAACTCTTTCCTCCAGATCAGACCTGAATCCATGAATGCACTGCTTGGTGCCAGGAGGCCTGCTTTGTTCCATATGAATCACAAAGCCAAGCAGTGTCCTGGGCTCTTGGAGTTCTCATGACACTCCCAGCAAGGAAGGAGGGCTCAGCTTGGCAGGCTGCTCAAATACCAGGTTGCATAGTTACATTCTCACACCATGAGACTCTCCTTGAGAGAGGCCTCCCAATTCAAGCTGAAACTGGGACACCTCTGAGTGCCAAGGCCCTGGATGCAGCCTGGAAAGTCTGTACAGTGACTCTGAATCCTTCACTGAAACAGCAATCTCAGTACTTAAAACGTTCAGAATTTGAAGGGTAATGAAAAACTTATAACAAGAAGAAAAAAAAATATCTCCTTTCCGCTTGGTTTCCTGGCACAAAGGTGGAGGGCGATTTTCATTTTGTTCAAGTTTCAGGCTGACTCTTTACCACACAGCGCTTGTTTTTTTGTCTTTAGAAGGTTTGAAGTAATATGGTCTTATCGCCTAAATTAATAAAAAACACTGAAGTTCAGTAAGTATTCTAACGGCTTAGAAGAAAGTTACCAAGTAGTTCCAAAGTCCTCCTTCTGATCTAATGTCACACCAAGCCTGATTTCTGTCCTCGTTGTGCTCTCAATGGCATTTATGTGATCTTGAGATGACATTCGAGAGGAGCATCTAACTGGCTCAGCCCGTTGTGTGCTAAAACACAGGTTGGTAAAGAAAAGGATGAGGAGGATGGTGTGGCTTTGCAGTCACCAAGAAAGGGACTTAGAACTTTCCCAGAGCTGATCTTTATGCTTTCAAAGCTCTCAACTTGCTGGAGTTCGAGAACTTTTGATGGGTTCTGAGAGGACAGCAGTGCATGTAGGAACTGGCAGGAGTTCAATGAGCCATTTGACTGTCTGTTAGCCTAGTCTTGGCCCTCCTTGCCATATTTCTTCTTCTTCCCAGTCTGCCAGTTTGGAGACCTCCATGCCAAAGCTCCTTTTATCTGTCTGTTATCTGGAGCCTATGATGTGTAATAAGCCACTCCATTTGTCCCTTTTGATCCTCTCTTCTCAGACACCTGGCTCTAGTCTGCTGGAAGTAGACACTGATCACTATCAGGAAAAACCTGGAGCCCAGGAGTGGCAACCCTAAAGAGTGACAAGAGATCAAGCGCACACTTTACTATCTTCATTTATTATTTCTTAGAAGCTGGCTGGTAACATACCAGACTCACCAACTGACACAGTCTCTATCTCCCAGGCTCTGAAGGCATCCATTCTTATCAGTTACTTTTAATAACCCTGAAGATACCCCAGCCACATTCTGCTGCAAACAGGCAAGTTCTGCCTGGTAGGCCAGCGTCCCTTAAGGTCTTTTCCTGGAAGAGCTGTTCTCCCCAGCTGCTTGGCTGTGGTTACTAATTTTCTTATTCACACAGTGATCTGCCTTTCTTTCGTTTGCTGAGGTCTAATCAGGTCTAATCACTCAGTACTTTTCCTCTTTCCTTTGTAGAACTCATGTGGTCTATTGCTTATGTGTGAATGGAAAAAGGACCGGGCTATCTTTTTATACAGAACTTCCTGGAAAAACCTTAGCTCTGGGACCTTCGATTTTCAGGTTTAAAGGAAAGAATTCGGGTCAATTATCTAAGTTGTTTAAAGAACATATTTCCAATTACAGGGACAAGAACAGTATTATCCAAATTGCAGCCACTTGCATACTACCTTCGTTTTCTGATATAACTACATACCATCTGTGATATTCTTCCTTGATATTTCACATTAAATTGTCTCAAGTCTACACTATCCTTACCTTAAGCAGCATTTGTAAAATCACAGGTTTGATGTGCTAGTTGTAAGTTTTTAAAAAAATATTAAAATTAAAATGTAATTGTTAAAAAGGAGTATTTTCCTATCTGCCATCTAAAATTATCTCCTATACCACCATGATAGCCTCCCACTTTGGGAAACACTCATTTAGAATATAGATTTTGTAACTACATGAGACTAAATTTGCGATTTACGTAAAGAATTTTACAGAAACAAATGTACTATTTCAACTTAGCCAAAGATGAAGTATTACTATGGTCAGCTCATAATAACTTTGGAAATTATAAAAATTTAGCATATTCTAGAATAATGGAAAATATCTCCTTGCCTATAGGCCTGAACTTATGTAAAACAAGGGTAAATCTGTAGTCTTTTACAAATCCTATGTCTTTAAAAAGCCATCTGAGTTCTTTCTTTAAAACTTTGTCAGTTATCCACTCAGTTTGTTTTTTGTTTTGAGACTGAGTCTCACTCTGTTGCCCAGGCTGGAATGCAATGGCAATGCCCAGGCGGCAATGGCACAATCTCGGCTCATTGCAACCTCTGCCTCCCGGGTTCAAGCAATTCTCATGCCTCCACCTCCCGAGTAGCTGGGATTACAGGTGTGCATCACCACAAATGGCTAATTTTTGCATTCTTAGTAGAGACAGGGTTTCATCATGTTTGCCAGGCTAGTCTCAAACTCCTGACCTCAGGTGATCTGCCCGCCTTGGCCTCCCAAAGTGCTGAGATTACAGGCGTGAGCCACCATGCCCGGATTCATTCAGTTTTAAATAAATGATCATATCGGAGCATTCCAGTCTGCAGAGAACCAAAGGACATTGTTGTCCATTTGGTTTAACCATACAGGCTGAACTAAAACAACCTAACAAGTGCTACCTATCTTTTCAACCCTACCCTCATCCTCCATCTCCAGAAGCAGAAACAAGCTCAACTATGATCTATAGTAATCCCATTAACCTTACAATGAAGCATTAAATTAAACTGCCTAGCGTAGATTCTTCTGCTACAAGGAAAACTGTATCTTGTAAGGCCTGTATTTTATGCAGATAGATTTACTAAACAATGGATAGAAGAATACAAATAAGCAAAATAATTTGGCAAATTGTGAAATCTCCAGTGGGGGTGTTGTAGCAACTGATTTTTTTTTACTGTTATTATTTACTATAAAGATTTTAGTTACAGAGAGTTTAGTTTCTCCTTAGTAAGAGCAGTTCTCAGCCTGGGCGCAGTGGCTCACGCCTGTAATCCCAGCACTTTGGGAGTCTGAGGCAGGTGGATCACCTGAATTCAAGAGTTCGAGACCAGCCCGGCCAACATGGTGAAACCCCGTCTCTACTAAAAATTCAAAATTAGCTGGGCATGCTGGTACACACCTATAATCTCACCTACTTGGGAGGCTGAGGCAGGAGAATTGCTTGAACCCAGGAGATGGAGGTTGCAGTAAGCCAGGATCATGCCACTGCACTCCAGCCTGGGTGACAGAGTGAGACTCTGTCTCAAAAACAAACAAACAAACAAACAAACAAACAAACAACAACAAAAAAACAAAAAAAACCTGTTATTTTTTTTTCTCAAATGGTTCATGTTTCTATGGACTTTTCAAACCCATTCCTTTCTTTGTTAATTACAGGAAAAAATCTGACTTGAGCTAGAACCCTAGTGGAAGGCCTTTTAACATCCCTGATATAAATCACAAGCCTGGGCACTGGGGGGACTCTAAGGAGGACACATTCAAGTTAGTGGTAGAGACTGGGCCAGATCCCAAGTTCCTAACAACTCATTCAGTGTTTCCCAGCCTTCCCTGAGAGAACATGAAGATTCTTCTTCAGCAAATTCCATCTCTGGGTGTGATTTCAGTATTTGTCTCTTTGGTGTGCTGCCCTATTTCTCTAAAGCCACACAATTACAGAAGTCACTTAGCTCTTTGTAAAAAGCATGCCCTGGGAACAGCAGGAAGCTGCTCTTGTGCTACTATTTGGCTTTCTGACATAAAAGGTTTACCCAAAAAGTCGATGGTCATTTTAAACCACTTGCATCTAAATTCCATGTTACATCTCATCAACCCAGATGTGGAAAGAGGTCACGTGTTCCAGCAAATCCTTAAACAGCCAGATCATTAAGGGTATTTGAAATCTGCACTGAAATCCAGAATTATAGCACATTAGAACTGGAAGGGATCATAGAAATCATATAGTCCAAACTCCTCACTTCATCGGTTGCTCAGGGTCATAGAATCAGTTTGTCAGAGTAAGAACTAGAACCTGGAGGCCAAATAGTCCTCTTTTGTTATCACAGTATTTTCTGAACCTCTTTTCTTCTCTGACAGCAGTGGCAGTGATGCCTGATCAACCTCTATGATGTCAACTGCTTAGCATGTGGTGTCTAAACCCATGTCCTTAAGCATTGTCTCCTATTACCATGCAACAGGAGGCTTTTTGGTGAAGGCTGCTCAGCCAAGGCTAGGAGAGATCCCTTCTGCACACAGACCTTCTGTGCCACAAGGTGCAATACCTAGAAAGCTGGCTAATGAGAGAGGAAGTAAAGCACATCCCTAAGGCCTGCTGAACTGACTAAGACACAGTAGCAACAAGCAAAACAATAACAAAAACCACCCAAGCCTGAACTCCCTGTGTTACTGCTGTCAGAAGCACAACCCTACACAGAAGCAGGACTCAAGAACCCTCAGCAGCCTTTTCCTACCTACTGTACCTGCTCCTAACCCCAGGTACAGATTCCAGGCCTCCCCTCCCTCTCTGTGGGTTAAAGTCTCCATTCACTCTCCCAATATCATAACCCTCATTTCTCAGGCCACCCTGGGATCACCTCTGCATCTGACCAGCCCCAAGTGCAGCAAGCTTACCTGTCAGCGTCTCCGAGGCCCAGGGAGGTATTTCGTTGCAGGGTCTCCCGTACCACAGCCATCCCATCAGGGAGCCGGTTCAGGCGACGGGTATAGAGGCCAAGTCCACCATCAGTCATGTATCTTTAAAAGGAGAAGAAGATGATGCCCATGAATGTCCAAAGCAAGTGGCTTCCAGGCTTGCATTCATATCCAGAAGCCTGTACAGCCACCAAGTGCTCTAAGGGGGAAGAAACTGAGGATTCCCTGAGGCTCTGGTGCTGATCACAGCCCAAGGATAACTCAGCTGCTGATCCAACCTAGAGGATCACCAGCTTGCTAACAAAAAAGTGAAAAAAGAGAGCGAACTCAGCTTAATTAACCCAAACTCACAGGTACCTACGACGCAGAAGGGAACTAGGGAATAAAATTAACTGTCAGATGGATTCATGACATTCTTTTTAATGTCAGCAATTATACAAGCAGGTGTTTTACCTGAGTAACGGAAATGGAACTGACAAATCATTAGCAAATCATAGGCAATAATATTACAGAACAGTGAGTGGAAAAAGCAGGCAAGCTTTTGAGAGAGGGGGAAAGAAAGGATAGAGGATAGATGAGTGACCTTTGCCATCACAGGCAAGTCACTTCCCTGGATGGTGAGTTTTTCACCCAGGCTATAGGACTATCACAGCCTGTGATATGTGGGAATATTACAACATGGGCATGAGAATTAGTGAGACAAGGAATATGAAAGTGCACTGCAATTTGTGTAAGGCTATATAAGTGGAAGACATTATGGTTGTCATGATCATGAGGTGAATTTCACCCTTGATACTGATGTTTTCAGGGGGTTGTCACAGAACTCTGAACAACACTAATGCTAATTTATTCTTTTTTTGGTAATGCTACAAAGCTGTCTTCTGATGAAATCAGTGCTGTTCTTGAGAGGGAGGATGTCTGGAACTTTCTGTACAGATGGCTGATTGTCTACCAAGCAGACAAGTTCCTGAAAGCTTAGCCACTAGTAGGAGGTAGCTCAGTCCAAGGCAGCTGTACCTCATATCTACCTTGGCTTCCTCACAGCCCCCATAAAGGAGACTGGTTTTGTCATTTCCCTCATCTTCAGAGGAGAACAGGAAGGCAAAGCAAAACTTGGGCAGAGCCAGAAACCAAACTTGGATGCCTTCAATCCCTTATGGGCCCCATCAGATCACCCTGCAAGGTATCTGAAAATGCAAGCATTTTACATTTCAAATCAAGTAATATGTAGTCAGAGGACCAATGAGTCATTATTTTTCTGAAACAGGGTCAGCTGAGCTATATCATGGAAAGCTTAATTGCACTTGACATTTTAACTTTTGCATATATGGAGTCGACCCTGAGGGTTCCCAATCCTTTCTTCTACCTGTAGCTGGGGACCTTTTTAGGATATATTTTTCAAGAACAGAATTATGAGATGCAGACAAGGCTGCCCAGACCAGGAAGTTCAAGTAAGGGGCAGAGAAGAAAATTCTCACTGGAGTTATCTCATATGAAAAGCACCTTCCAGAATGGGTAAGAGGAACCCAGGAAGCTTCTAAGCTACTGTGGCTAAATTCAACACCTCCAATGTTCCCTGCTCCTCCCTTTATGACATTAATGATCCCCGAGGTCACAATGTCAACATAACGAGAAATCTGTTGGAGTAAATCAGACTAAGTGTTTGTGCTTGTGCTGAAAATGCAACAGAAGAGACTGAAGTTTTCACTCAACTTTATCATTTTAAAAACCACTCTGTGAATACACTAAAAACCATCAAATTGTATGCTTTAAAATGGTGAATTTTTAGCCCGGCATGTGGCATGCACCTGTTGTAGTCCCAGCTACTTGGGAGGCTGAGGCAGGAGAATCACTTGAACCTGGGAGGTGGAGGTTGCAGTGAGCCGAGATCGTGCCACTGCTCTCCAGCCTGGGCGACAGAGTGAGATTCCGTCTCAAAAAACAAAACAAAAAAGAAAACCCCAAAAATAAATAAATAAAATGGTGAATTTTATGATATATGAATTAAATCTCAATAAAAATATAAAAAATGATTACAGCTATAGTTAATAATTATTTGTCTAATTGCCCTTCAATGCATGTCTCTCACACTAAATAGTAAGCTCTTCGCAGGCAGAGATTCTTATTTTGTTCAAATCTATATCCCATGAGCTTAGTACATACTAGGTGCTTATTAAATACTGTTTTTGTTGAATGAATGAACACATGAATGAATGAAGCCCAAAGACACAGCAATAGGGCTGTGCAAATTTTTTTTTTGCAAGAACACTGATTACAGGTTTTCTTTCCTCTTAAGCTTTAACAAACTTACATTTAAGACATATGACAAGCAAATTAAACTGTCGATCTGCCAATCTACCCATTATCCATCCATCCAGCCACCCTCCAACAGATAGAGTGACTCAGGGTAGAGTAATGGGTTATGGGCATCCATCCTACAAGTAGCACAAGGAGGAAAAAACACCTACACCAAAATGCCATAACTTTGCCAGAGGCTGGACTTTCTAGACCCCATGTCCTTTCAAGGAGAACTCAGTGGAAGCTCTTCAAAATACAATCTATTACACCATTAAGCAAGGCAGTTAATTTTGATTTTAGCAAAGTCTGCCCAGCCAGTTAGATAAACAAAATTCTTTCAACTGGGGAGATCTTGTCAAAGGACAAACAAACTAATTTTAGCATTCATTTCCCTGCTGGATTTTTATTGCTGGTGAAACAACACACACGGTTGGGTAATTACACACACACAGGCATGTAGACAAGGCCCACATGTACAGAACCCTGGCTTCCTGCTAAGGCCAGACGGTGGGGCCTGGTGAGCATTCCAGACACAGAATGCTGAGAAACGTTGCAGCCCCAGCCCAGCTACACCCGGGTGCAATGTGGATGTGTCAGAAAACGACAACCCCAGAAAAGCGGGAAAGCCTCTGAGAAATGGGACTGAAATGGAACTGAACGTGTGAGCTGGGCTTGCTGTTGGGAATTCTGACTTTGTTTTGGCAGAGGGGAGGGGAAAGGCAAAGCTAAATCAGGATCTTCTGCCTTCTCAAACTGTAGGAAGAAATGAAAGTCAGGGAGGTGAATGCAACTAGTCTGACAATGATCTGGTTTCAAGACTGCAAGTCTATTTCACTTATCGTGCGCATGTAGAGGGAGGGCAGGCAGAGTGATAAGGAAAATGGGGAACTTACCTCTTCTTTTAGAGATATGTAAACACATGTTCAATTGTTTTTTAAACAATAATATTCTTTAAAATAAATTCTGTTGTATGTCTCTCCCTGGGAGACGGCACAGCACCAGAGACAGAGCTGTGGTTAGAGCCAGCCTCACACTCAAGAAACTAATTTAAAACGTTTCTAAATTATTATCCACCAATTACAATGATTTACAAACAGCTCTGTATATATTTTTAAATAACTCCTGTATTATACAGTCAATGAAAAATATACAAATTTGGGTTTGCTGGACCAAAATTTGTATAGGAATTGGCTATTGTATACATCAATATAGACTGCCTTAACAAAGTGAAGGCCTTAAGAAAGCATAATTTACAGATGAAGCAGCCACGGGTGTGTTTATCTGAAACACTGGCTTTTGCCCAGAGGTGTTAAAAAAGCTTGTGTTTCTGAAGGTTCAGGGAGCCAGAGGACTGATGGCCTCACCCTCCACTTGAGGAGCTTTTATAAGAGGCTCACACTGGGTGAAGAAGAAATGACTTGCCTGAGGTCACAAGCAAAGGAACAGGCTGATCCGAGAACTCAATCTCAGAACACCCATGCCACACTTTCCTTCTCCTTGGAGAGATAAATAATTAGTGCTGGAGCCTAATGAGGTGCTGGTAACATCCTCATGTCTTCTGAGTGGACTCTTGCCTCAGTTGCTAAGCTACTGAACCATCTCCCCGTTACCCTCCCGAGTTCTGCCATGATAGGTGGGTGGAGGCGGCTCTCCGCATCCACCTTCTTAAGCTTCCCCAGAGACCCCTGGATGGAAAGAGTCAGAGCCTCTGCTAAAGGGACAAGGTGTCTGTGGGGTGTTTTTCTTGCTTCCCTGGGGTGGCCCATGAGCATCAGGGTTAAGGAACATGACTGTTGTTAGACTCAAGTTGTTCAAATGCCTTCTCTGCCCCTTGCTGGCTGAAGGACCTAGTACACATCATTGTTAGTAAGCACTAATGGTACTAAATGCTCACTGGGTACTGTGTTAAGTGCTTCACATAAATCATGGCATTCAACCTTCAAAATAACCTTATCAAGTGTTATTATCATCTCTATTGTTCAGATGAGGAAAACAGAGCTGTGGTTAAGATCCCAGCGCAGGCAGGTGAGTTCAAATCCCAACTTTGTCACATTTCAGCGCAATTTCTTCTAGTTTAAGTTCCCTCATAGGATTGTGGCAGGTTAAATGAGACAGTGCATATGTTTAGAAAGCCCAGTGCCTGGCATATAGGGAGCACTTCCTAATCATTAGCTGCTTACAGGAGTGGCAAGACCTAGTTCCTGCTCTGGTGAAGCTCAAAACCTACTAGGGACTAAGACATGCAAATAGCTCTACTGCTACATAAAAGTGGTATAACAGATGAATGCATGCCTGGCTTTGAGAACACACGGGAGAAAGCATCGCAGAGGAGCGCTGTTTAAGCTGGCCCTAAAGGGTGCGGAGGAGTTTGCCAGCCAAAAGAGGATCCATCTAGACACATGGATAACATATGCAAAAGCAGAGAGAAAAGGCAGAGGGGAAGGTATGTTCAGAGAAGGGTAAGTAGTTCACTATTGCTAGAGCACTGGGATCACAGCCAGGAACTGGGCTGCATGGGACCTGGGGGATGGTTTTGAACATCTTGGATGCCAGGCCTTTGCCTGTAAGATGGGGGATACATGAAGGTACTAATGAGTAACAGGCTCTGGCTTCTGTTTCAAAGAGAACGTCGACTTTTCGATTCTTCCAACATTCTGTATTCAATTTTTGGTGGGCATTTTCTCATCAGTATTTTCTTCTACAGATTTTTCAGAACACACCATTTCCTAGTCCTGTCTGAGTCATCCCAGACCTCTGGGAGCTGGCCAGACTTGAAGGGTAGTCCTCACCATCCCTCCAGTCAAGACAGACCTGTGAAAGCAACACGCCTTTTACAAAAGGAACTTTCTCTACAGAATAGGTTGGTAACTGACACTAGCTATGAAAAAGCTGTGGAATCTAACAGGACCTGTTAGAACAAATACTCCAGACTTCAAGTCTAACATTTAGTAAACAGATTTCTTCCCTTTCTTTAAATGTAATGATGCAACAATGTGGAACCAAGTGAAACTGGCTTTGTGAGTCACCTTCAGAAGCGGCGAAAGGTGGCTTCTCATTTCCAAAGTTCAGAGTTCAACATGGCCTGCATAAGTAATACAAACTGACTGCCACTAATCTCACCAGAAATCACCTCTGTCAAGAACTGTGTGAGGAGAGAGGGGACAGAGAAGGAAAGAAATACGTACCGACTTGCTCTAGTCGAGTGCATTTCTAATAGAGCATGACATTAAAAAAAAAAAAAGCCTCTCAGATGCAAGAAATGAAAGAACAAACAGAAAACAAATCAATCCTACATAATTACTTTTCTTCAAAGACATGTCAGCCTGTCTCTATTTTCTGGACACACTTTTGGTTGAAACGTGGACATAGAAACATGGAATAATTACAAATGTGTGTGTAATATTCCTTGCCAATAACAATATAAATATCTGGACATATATATCAACACATACTTTGTTGCATAAGATTGAAAAAACTAATGGGAGCTGATGAAAAGCCCTTGTTGTTGAGCATGTCATCAACATCCAGATCCCCAAACATCATATGCTTTCACACGCCCCTCTACTCAGTTATAATACAGTGTGACATTCATTCTCTGAGTTTATTAGGATGCAAATCGAGTTTCTGGACAGCCCTGGAAAAGAATCCCTTTAGTTTAGGGCCTCTGAGAACACAGATGAATCAACTTCACTCCAGGTCGTAGGAGGATGCACCGGCCAGCGAGTCTAACAAAGCTGCCTGCATCCTTTTGAAAAAAAGCTGACCTTGCTGGGTGTGGTGGCTCACGCCTGTAGTCCCAGCACTTTGGGAGGCTGAGGCGGGTGGATCACCTGAGGTCAGGAGCTTGAGACCTGCCTGGCTAACATAGTGAAACCCCGTTTCTACTAAAAAAAAAACAAAAAAAACAAAAAAAACAAAATGAGCTGGGCGTGGTGGCAGGCGCCTGTAATCCCAGCTACTCGGGAGACTGAAGCAGGAGAATTGCTTGAACCCGGGAGACAGAGGTTGCAGTGAGCCGAGACTGTGCCACTGCACTCCAGCCTGGGCAACCAGAGTGAAACCCTGTCTCAAAAAAAAAGAAAAAAGTTGACCTCTCTGAAAAGAAAAGCGGTGGCCACATTGGCTTAAGGAAGAAGAGAATGCTCTGAAATGCAAAAATATGACTGGAAAAGAAAAGGGCTGAATTTCTCAGTGCGAATTATAAAACTGCAGCACTAAAATTTAGTGAATACTTAAAATTTTGCTAAGGAAACACATGGAAACCACTTTGTCCTCAATGAGTTTTTAGGCATAAATGTTTAGGCAGATGTGGCATATTTATCAAAACCTTTGTCCCCCATGACAAGTTCAGAGACATGTTGCAGCGACTCTAATATCCTACTCACAGCATATTGTTACATATTTTAGAATCA
This sequence comes from Gorilla gorilla gorilla, assembly GCF_029281585.2. Lineage (NCBI taxonomy): Eukaryota > Metazoa > Chordata > Mammalia > Primates > Hominidae > Gorilla > Gorilla gorilla. Next base: position 26,361,672 of record NC_073233.2, on the reverse strand, counting down.
AATAAAGGTGAAATTCAAGTGAAGAACACAGTATTGCCTCTTCCTGATTATGGGTCACCCCAAACTGACACAAGATGAAACAAAACCAACAGCAACCTTTGGAGAGAAACTGACAATGCCTTTCTCAGTTGGGGTTCCCTGTGGTAACAGGACTTTAACCATAAATAAGACAGACTGCACAATCCACACAGTTAAGAAACAAGGGGATGTGAGGTGGAAGAGGGGTAAGAAATGTAATCTTTCATTTTTATGACTTAGTGGGCAATTCTTCTAACAGACCCACACATCTTTGGCCTTCACGCCTTTGGGGGAATGCTTCCAACAACCACTGGCAGAGGTCAATGGGAAATGTGACTTAGAGAATCCAACCAGTTTCCTACCTTTCTGCTTGATGCAAAATTGGGGCACCCTTTACGCGATTTCCTACTGTCCTCCAGGACTGTCAGCTCTTCAGGATGTCACCAAGTTGATAACAACTTGTTCTTTTTAGGAGGATTTGGGAGTTCAATGTACATCGTGAGTAAAATCTTCCCTTATCTCACTCAAGCCTGGAACAGTCTCCTGTGGCCACAACACACACCACCTTGGTTCAGAGCATAGGATGACGTGACCATGGCATATAGACGGCACTGCGGCGAAGTTTCTTCAATGGCCACGAGCCATCCTCAGGAGAACACACAGTTGAAGGGGCACCAGCCCCTGCTGCTCTGCTGCAAAGTGAGCCAGATAACCAGGAAAACCCAGATCAATCCTCTGGTCACGGTACAGCAGGAAGTCAAGGCTGCTGCAGAAGTGAACTCACTCAGGAGTTCTGGAGCTGACTCTGGCTAGTCCCAGTCAACAGAGCACACCTCACTGGGGAGTACTGCAAAGATGTTGCTAAGCTAATCAAACAAGGGCTCAGATCTAGCAGGCCGTGGGGACAGAGGCAGCAGCAGGAAAAGGTGGGCCTGAGTTAAAGAGGAGTCAAAAGGTCCCAGGGGCCCCCTGCCAGCCTCGCCAGGGAAAACTGGTGCCACAGACTTTTGCCATTTCTACTTCCTAAAGCCAGTGCTGAGGACTGCTTGAAAGAGAGAGAGACAGAAGAGACAGCGTGGGAGTCGCTGTCTGCAGCTCAACTCAACACATGCCTCTCCATCTACCTGCTGCTTGAAATACGGGCCATGGAGCAGTAGTTTCAACATCACCTGGAAGCTGTTTTAAAAAGCAGTATCCGAGACCTTCTAAACCAGACTCAACATTTCCATAAATTCCCCAGGTGATTTGTGTGCACACTAAAGAAAAAGAAGCACTGGACCCAGGCAGTGGTCTCTGTAGAGGGGAGCACAGATGATCCAGGAGTGAAAACGCAAGTGCTTCTACGTATATTTATTTCTCATCAAGATCTTTCTGATTCCTATGTTTTTGCACGCTATATAGTACATGCAATATTTCAATAACATGGCACATATATATTTTAAAAACAACTACAACCAAATCCAGTTGACAGACCATTATCTAAATCAGAAATTCCTAAACTTCCTTATTAACCTCTTTGGAGAAACTAGTGAAAGCTAGGGACCTCATCTCACATATGTGCAAAATTCACATCCAGCATGAGTTGGCTCACAGACCTCGAGGCCCCACCTTAGCAGTGACTTTGCTAAAACAGGGCAGAAGTAGATCCTGGCTGAGTAGATGCTTCAACATACTCTACAATGATTTCTACATTGCAAGACTTGTCTGTTTGCTATAAACCAATTCTGCAGTGGCTCATGGCATTGCTACAATTCACGTTACCCTGAGTTTTAGCACACAGGCTCAATCTCACCACGGCTTGGGTCTTGCTTTCACCAAACTCCTAGCAGAGAGATTGATCAAGTGGAGAATTTCTGTGTGGTGGTGAAACAGGCTACCAAGGTTTGTGTGTCTTTTGCAAAATGCAATGTGACTTTCCACAAGTTTAATAAAATTCCATCTAATACTAATTTCCAGAGCATTTTGGTTTAAAAAGATCTATACGTATATAAAGTCCAGGAGCATTTTAATTTGAAAGGCCTATAATAGCCCTAATAAAATACATACTCCGATGCACAAAGAGCCGAGGATTATAACAATAGTGTACTTATCACCCTTAAACCAATAAACATATGTAAAATTTTAATTATAATCCATGGCTACGCTTGTTTGAAATGGACGCAGGCAGGGCACACTTCTGAAGAAAGGCTGCACACATTCGAAAATTGACAGTCCCTGTGTCTGAAACTGGTCTTGCCTGAATTGTCTTTATTGTGGTTCAACTGTCAGTGTGGAATTGCAGCAAATATTTCTAGCATTAGCAGGAAGCTTTTTGTCCACCTTCTGAAAGATGAAACACATCCTAACACACAGGAGACAGTTCTCTAGACAAAGCCCCTTTAAGCTCTTTCTTAGAATGAAACAGATGGCGAAAGGAGATGGACTGATATCCACGAATTCTCAAACCTCAGAATAAACACAGATCCTCTGGAGAGCCTGACCAAAATGCTTATTCCAAGGCCTCAGCTTCATACATGCAAGATGTATTTAGTAAGGCCCAAATCTTGCATATTTTTAAAAAACAGACTTTACTTTTTAAGAGATTATTTCTCTAACACTGTACAGAAATTACAGAGTTCCTTTATATCCCCTCTTCCCCCCAACACTTTGCTCTATTATTATGTACACTTTTTTCTTAGAAACAGGGTCTTGCTTTGTCACCCAAGGTAGAGTGTACACTGCTGTCCTAAACTCCTGGGCTCAAGGGATCCTCCCGTCTCAGCCTCCCGAGCAGCTGGGACTACAGGCGCACGCCACCATGCCCTAATTTTTAAATTTTTTGTAGAGATGGAGTCTTGCCACATTGCTCAGGATAGTCTTGAACTAGGCTCAAGCCATCTTCCCACATCAGCCTCCAAAGTGTTGGGATTACAGGCGTGAGCCACTGCTCCTGGGCTATTATTAATATTTTGTATTAGTGTGGTTCATTGTTGCAACTGATGAACCAATATTAATACATTATTATTAACTAAAGTCACATTAGGGTTCACTCTGTGTCTTACAGCTCTACTGGTTTTGATACAGAATGTCACCTACCCACCATTACAGTATCACAGAATATAATTCCACCACCTTAAAAATGCCCCATGCTCCACCTATTCATCCTTTCCCCCAAGTCTGCATTTTTAACAGACATGCAAGTAATTCTCTTGCAGGTAGTCAGGCCAAAACTGTGAGAAATGTTGCCTTAAATCACGAGACCTGGGCGGAAGAACTGTGAGCTAGATTGGATTCAGTTTCCCTAAGAATTAGTTGACTATAATGTGGCTACACTGTAACAGTAATTTAAACTTCAGATCCTCTTAGTAACTACTCTTGGCCCCCTCTGTGTTAGGGGACAATATCCACATTAACCTAGGTTGAAGCTGATCCCCAATGTTTCCTCCATCTCAAATCAAGGCTTGATAAAAGTTGTTACTACTTGGCCGGGCGCGGTGGCTCACGCCTGTAATCCCAGCACTTTGGGAGGCCGAGGCGGGCGGATCACGAGGTCAGGAGATCAAGACCATCCTGGCTAACACGGTGAAACCCCGTCTCTACTAAAATACAAAAAATTAGCCGGGCGTGGTAGTGGGTGCCTGTAGTCCCAGCTACTCGGGAGGCTGAGGCAGGAGAATAGCGTGAACCCGGGAGGTGGAGCTTGCAGTGAGCCGAGATCACGCCACTGCACTCCAGCCTGGGCGACAGAGCAAGACTCCGTCTCAAAAAAAAAAAAAAAAAAAAAAGTTGTTACTACTTTAAGTTTCTTCTAAAATATCAAGTGACTCATGATCTCATAGTTAAATGCCTACCAGCCTCAGGACAGTCTGACTGTTGGAAACTCAGATGGCTGGCAAGTGGCAAGAGAGAGCAGTATTAGGCATGCTGAATTCAAAGCATTATGGACAACACACAGGTAGCTCAGTGTGGCATCATAATCAGATGCTCTTCCTCTGGAAAAGCCTTCTACATTGTCAACAGAATCTGACAGAAGTGGATCCTGGCTGAGTAGATCCTTCAACGTATTCTGCAATGGTTTCTACATTGCAAGACTTGTCTGTCCGCTATAAACCAATTCAGCAGTGGCTCATGGCAATGCTACAATTCACACGTTACCCTGAATTTTAGCACACAGGCTCAATCTCACCACTGCTTGGGTCTTGGCTTTCACCAATCTCCTAGCAGAGAGATTGATCGAGTAGAGAATTTCTGTGTGGTGGTAAAACATATTACCAAGCTTTGTGTGTCTTTTGGAAAATGCATTCTCCCGAACACTTCTGATGCACTGAAACACACCTGCCAATCATCATCTGTGGGCTGGTAAGTCTTATCATTCCTGCGATTTCTGCTACGGCTCCCCAAGCCTCAGAGTGCTCTGAGACACAGGCTCACTTTTCCCGTTAAGTCAGCAGAATGTATGTTGGCTTTGAGGATTGTATGTTCCCTTTGGAAGATGACTAGAGCCTGTAGGGGTGGGAATCTGACATCTAGTGTCTGTTTCTCTTCTGGGTTCATGTAGAACCCCCAGGTAACAACAAAAGTCTTTACCAAACTGGGGAGAAATCAGCTGGCACTTTGGCTTAGGTTCATGCAAGTTTCCCCTTGTCTTTTCTAGACTGCAGCTGAAAGAATGCCACGGTGTACTGAGAATAGACAGAATGAGAAGGTGACTAATTTGTAATTGTGAGACAATCCCTGCTGTAGACAAAGGCAAAAAGCAGGCCTTGGGAACATCACTCAACCTCAGCGAACAACTAGATTTCTGGAAGCACTGTAGGGAGGCTGCACGAAGGGCTCACATAGAGTCACATGTAGGACTTTGCCCAGAGGAGGCCTATGTTTAAGGTGGTGGCATTTGTGCAACAAACATTTATGTAGTACCTACTGAGAGGCAGGCACTAGCCTGGGTGTTGGGGATACAAGAATCAGACTCAGTCCTTGAGCTTGAGGGGCTTAGTGTCAGCTTGGGGCAAGCAGATGTGTAAATATTTGCATGGGGTTCAATAAAGGCCAAAGCACAGAGAGAGGCCAGAAAAGGCTCCTTAGAGAAAGAAAGCCTCCCATAGCATCTTGAAGGTGTCTGCCAGGCAATATTGGCTTGGGGGAGGGAGATCAGGTAGTTCACACAGACACGCATGTACAAACACAAAGGACCCAACATGTAAAGTGAACTCGGTGTATGGTTTTCTATGCTAAGTTTCTACCAGGTGATATTTTCATCAAGACAGTGATTATTCTGGGCACTTATTCTAAATGGGATTCAAAAAATAAACCACCAATACCAAGGAAATAGATATATAGACCTTTGGCCTTCAAGGGTAGAGGATTAAGCAAAACTAGGTGACTATGGGATGCTCAAATTACCAGCCATTGAATCCACAAGAACAGTAGACATGACAGCTGACAACAAGAAATGCTGGCCCTGGTCACTCGTCCAGATGTCACCTTCAGAAACTGCACACAGGCAGCTGAGAACACTGGTTGTCTGTAGGAATGATCCTATCTCTAGAGAGGGAGCAGGAATTTGAAAAGTATGTTCAAGGCCCAATGTTTTTGATAATGCATTCTCTAACTAAAGTTTGACAAAATTTGAGTTGTTGTGGAGCTATTAAAGATACAGTAATTCTGAAAAGCCACATCTAATTTTACCCTCCAGCTCTGCGCCTCCTCACCCCACAATCAGGGTGTGAGATCTTTCAGGATGGGGCATGACATCTAAAAAGAAAAAAGTTTGGGCCAGGCACAGTGGCTTATGCCTATAATCCCAGCACTTTGGGAGGCCAATGTGGGTGGATCACCTGAGGTCAGGAGTTCAAAACCAGCCTAGCCAACATGGTGAAACCCCGTCTCTACTAAAAATACAAAAATTAGCTGGACATGGTGGCACGTGCCTGTAATCCCAGCTACTTGGGAAGCTGAGGCAGGAGAATTGCTTGAACCCAGGAGACGGAGGTTGCATGAGCCAAGATCATGCCACTACACTCCAGCCTGGGTGACAGAGCAAGACTGTCTCAAAACAGAAAAAAAGTTTGAAAAACATTGAGTTAAAATATGTGAGGATGGAAATCAGTCATTGTCTTCCTGGAGAGTTCAGATTTTGAACTAATTAAGGTATCAGATTTCCATATTAACAGGAACTATCCAAAAGTGTGTTGTACATCCACAAAAGTTGCATATGATACATTCACATGGGGGGAAACAAGGCTGTGGCTGGGGTGTTACGGGGGGCCCACCCAGGACCTGAGCCAGGAAAGGGAAATCTCACAGCTCTCTCTTTGGGGTGTAAAAAGGCTTTTTTATACCCTGCAAAATGGGTCCCAAACCCATCTCTCCATCCCCTTGCCCCCTAAAAAGAAAACAGGCCATGGTAGAAAGTCTTAAGATAAAATCCCACAGTGAAAAGGCACCCTATGCAAACCACAGGCCACAAGAAAAGAGAACAATCACTCTAACCTCTTCAGCTTGGCACATACCAAATAACCCCCGTCCCTCGCATAGTGAGCAATGGAAAAATGCCCTTTTCTACTAAGGTTGGCAAAAGTGTGTCCTACTCAAAAACGTGCCTGTGGGGCCAGACATGACACAAACTCCCCAAAACCAGATGATGTGCTCTCAGTGACTAAAACACTTGTGCTTATCTTCACCTGGGCATGCAGTGTTCCCACACCATGATGCTCTGCCTCATCTAGCATATTAATGTCGAAATACAGGACGTCTTTTAGATCATCTCCCCCACCTCCCACTTGAGGACACCACACTGAGAAGGTGTGAACTCTAAAACCTCATTTTAAGTGCAACAGAGCATTGAGAAAAACATTCATGATAGGCAGTTTCATGGAACTACAGAACATTAGATCTGGGGGGATTTCAAAGATTACTTGGTTTAATGATTTTTCAGATGCAAAATGAAGACTCAGAGAATTGGAGTGATTTGTCCAAGAAAATACAAGTAGAAAGTAGTCACTAAGGTTTTTTTCATTTAAATGTATTTGTGTATTCAATAAATCCTTTTTCTGTCTTTTATGATAAAATTGAAGCCTGGCTCCCTTATTTCACATTTATTATAACTGTTGGCTTGTCTTTCTTCTTGTGCTCCAGCCTTCACCCAACAAGTTCAATAAAGGTAGCTCTGTTATTATTATTTCAGAACCAATACTTTTGCTTCAAAATCCCCAGTCCCTATAACTGTGCCTTCAACTCTTGAGATAGGTAACTACCAAGTGTTTCTTGGTATACTGAAGAAAGAATAAATAATAATCAACAATTAAATTGTTGGGCTGGGTGCAGTGCCTGTAATCTCAGCACTTTGGGAGGCTGAGGCAGGTGGATCACTTGAGGCCAGGAGTTCAAGACCAGCCTGGCCAACATGGAGAAACCCCATATCTACTACAAATACAAAAATTAGCCAGGCATGGTGGCGCACGCCTGTAATCCCAGCTATCTGGGAGTGTGAGACAGGAGAATCACTTGAACCCAGGAGGTGGAGGTTGCAGTGAGCTGAAATCATGCCACTGCACTCCACCGTGGGCAACAGAGCAAGACTCTGTCTCAATAAAAACAAAAAACTGCTTTCACTGTAGTCCTCCCTTATCTGTGGTTTCACCTTCCATGGTTTTAGTCATCCACAGTCAACTGTGGTCTGACATTGGGTGAGTATGGTACAATAAGATATTTTGAGAGAGAGACCACATTCACATAACTTTTATTAGAGCATATTGTAACAATAGTTCTATTTTATTGTTAGTTACTGTTGTTAATTTCTTTTTTCTTTTTTTTTTTTTTTGAGACAGAGTCTTGCTCTGTCACCAAGGCTGGAGTGCAGTGGTGCTATCTCGGCTCACTGCAAGCTCCACCTCCTGGGTTCACGCCATTCTCCTGCCTCAGCCTCCTGAGTAGCTGGGACTACAGGCACCTGCCACCACACCTGGCTAATTTTGTTTTTGTATTTTTAGTAGAGACGGGGTTTCACCATGTTAACCACGGTGGTCTCGATCTCCTGACCTCATGATCCACCCGCCTCGGCCTCCCAAAGTGCTGGGATTACAGGTGTGAGCCACCGCGCCCAGCCAACTGTTGTTAATTTCTTACTGAGTCTAATTTATAAATTAAACTTTATCACAGGTATGTATGCATAGGAAAAAAACCCCATAGTTTATATAGAGTTAAGCACAGTCTGCAGTTTCAGGCATCCACCGAGGGTCTTGGAATACATCTCCTTTGGAAAAGGGAGGAATAGCATATGTATATTTTATGCATTAAGCATCTGGAGAACACAAAGAGAAATAAGATGCATCCTTGCATCTTCTTTAGAGATAAGTCAAATACTATCAATAGTAGACAATGATACAGAAAGGGTCCAAAAAGGACTTCCAGGAAGATGTGGGCGTTCCAGGTCTCATTTAAGGGACAGCATGGCTCCAGCAGAGAGTCCACCGTATTGGGAACAATGTTACTGCCACACCCTACGGCATCCTGAACTTGAGCTGAAGCGAGTTTCATTTCTCCATGGCCAAATTCCCCATTGTATTTGATTCTTAGAAAAGTGAAAGCAGTATAGTGGGGAGCTCAGTTTGAAAGGCAAAAGAACTGTGTTTCTCTTTTAGAATTTCAATATGTATAGGTCAGGACAGTACCACAGGTGTGTTCACAAGAGGGACAGGGTGTGGCACAAACTGTGTGGATGAGCACGTTTCTCCCTGTAGGAAGGCAGCTGCTGGAGCTCTGGAGGTAACCTGGGCATGAGACACTCAGAAGCCAAGCAGCCAAGCACCCAAGCAACCCAGCCAGCCTGCGGACAAGGAGAAGCCAAGGCGGTTGGGAACAGGGTGTGGCAGGGGTGCCCTAGCAGCAGCCAGAGCACTCTGGGGGGAAAGACAGGCTGAGAAGTCACCAAAACACAGGCCAATGACCTCCAGAGTAGGAGCCAAGCTATGGTCAGTTGCCTATAGGACACTCAAATTACCTTCTATCAGTGCACCAGGAGCTGGTCATGGTGACTGATACTACTACACAGACCAAATAATGGGGTACCTGACTTTTTTCACTCTTTAACTTGTTCAAACGCTTCCACTTCCACAAGAAGGTAGACAGATAAGCTAAAATCATAATTCAAATGGGACTGAAGGCAAAGCAGAATTCCCTAGGATCTGCATACTGAGAGAGCACATTCAACAGTAAAACACGTTTACACTTTAAAGACCTATCATTAAGGCTGGGCACAGTGGCTCATGCCTGTAATCCTAGCATTCTGGGAGGCCAAGGTTGGTGGATCACCTGCGGTCAGGAGATCGAGACCAGCCTGGCTAACATGGTGAAACCCCGTCTCTACTAAAAAAATACAAAAAATTAGTTGAGTGTGGTGGTATGTGCCTGTAATCCCAGCTACTTGGGAGGCTGAAGCAGAAGAGTCAGGAAGCGGAGAATCCAGGAGCTTGAACCCAGGAGCGGAGGTTGCAGTGAGCCGAGATCGCGCCACTGCACTCCAGCCTGGGCAACAAGAGTGAAACTCTATCTCAAAACAAACAAACAAACAAACAAAACTACAACAACAACAACACCCTATTTGTTTTCATCATATGAACTCTAGGTAGTAAAGTTCATGAACATCTCAGCTGGTGTGCAGACACTGTGTTTCCAGTGGTCCTCATACTCTTATCTGGACTGTAGCCACAGTCCACTTCCTTATCTTCCAGATCAGAACCTGGGGCAGGAGGGAGGTGTGCACAATTTTTGTATTTATTAGAAGGAGTCATGGGTTAAACATTTTTCAGAAGAAATGTCTTTGGTGCCTCTACTATCACCCCCAGGCTGGCATGACCTGTGGAAACGTGGCTTTCCAAGGAGACCCTTATCTCCAGAATACAATACCCAGTCTGCTCAGTCTATAATCCAGCCGTAATGATTCCTCTGGGCACCTGGATACCCTGAATCATAAAACTGAAAGACCTTTGAAAGATCACCTCTTTGTCTCCTTCTCACCTCACGCAGGAACCCCTTCTGTAATATCTGGGATACACAGTTTTCCAGATTCTGAGTGAATATTCCCAGGAACAGGGAGTGACAGGGCTCCTGTCCTTGCAAAACTGCCTCTAGTTTTAACAGGTCTACTTTTGGGCACATTTTTCCTTATGCTGATTAATGGTCACCTTGGTGTCTAGGCAATAAAAAAACCTAAGTCTAACTGCCACCTATGGTTCAATTTTGGTCCCCTGGAACCTACTGCTTTTCTAAGTACTTTAAATGCCAAGCCAATATTTGTACTTTCTACAGACATTTCTATTATGTTTTGGGTTTTGAATCCTGCACCTTGTTACCTGTTCCTAAAAAAACCTCTACCTTATTCTGAACCCCTTAAAACCTAGCACCGAGAATAAAACAGAGCTTGATATTGTCTAGCTAGCAGAAACTCTGTTGTTTCCCATATTCTTATTCTATGAATCCAGTTGAAGGTTAGGCTTTGTAGAGCTCTAAGGAAAGGTAGGAAAATCCTTGGGTCTACAGAGCCTAAAGTGCAGCAGGCGGCAGCACCAAGAAAATAAGCTTGGCTCTCAAGCTTCCTGAAACTGGCCGCACCCTTTAGTAGCAGTATGACCTTGGACAAGAGACTTCTCTCATCCTCAGTTTCCACATCTGTAAGATGGGGACAATCACATGTTATAGGCCTTCCAGGATTTCTACAAGAATTCAATGAGATAATGCCTGAAAAGTACCTGCCACATGAAAAGTACTTAATGAACGCGACCTGTATTATTAATAGCAGCAGCAGCAGCAGCACTGCTCCTACTATCACCCCCTTTCTCTCTCTTTTCATTCCGCTCATATTACCCAAGCATACACAACAGGTCTGGTAGAAGAAGTTGGAAACGTGAGAGAGTAAAAAGATACAATCCCTCTGTTCAAGGATATTCTGGCCTGGGGGACAAACAAGCCCAAAGAACCTAAGAGAAGCCATCTGGGAGCTGTTACCAGGTGTTTGGAAACTCAGAGGAGGGAGACCATCAATGTCCATCAATGTTCATCAGCGGAGGCTTCCTAGCTGCAGTAGACTCTTGAAGGATTGTGGCAGGTGGGTGGTAATTGATGGGGAGGAGTTTATGGACAGAGCAGACTCATGCAAAGGCTCAGTTACAAGAGCATGGTGTCTGTATCAAGGAAAACGTCTGTGGTTCAGAGTGGCAGGAACAGGATGGCAGCTGGGGTGGGGAGAGGACGGGTGGTCAGTGAGGGGATGAAGGAGATGGCAGGAAATGAAGAAATGAGGCTAGGCAAGTTGATCATTTGTTAGCTTCTCAAATGCAAAAGGAGGGCCCATGATGTGCCATGCTCTGTGCTAGGCACTGGGGATACATAGTGTACAAGAAAGACAAGGCTTGTGTCTCCATGGAGCAGACACTCCAATGTGAGACTATGGAGGGAGGACCGTGTATATCACACTGGGTGGTATGGGGATATATTGTTGTGAACTGTATTTGCCACAGATGACCACAGCAACATCTCTGATCCCACATGCAAGGTGACCTTGCCATCCTCCCACTGAGAGGTGGGATCTATGCACCTTCCTCTCGAATCTGGAGGGCTCATGACTGCTTTGACCAATACAGTATGGCAGAAGGGACAGTCTCTGCCTTCCAAGGCTAGATGATAAAAGGTGAGGCAGCTTCTGCATTGTTCACTGTACCCTTTGCCCTTGAGCCCTGAGCTCCATGTAAGAAGTTTGCCAATCCCCAGAAAGCCACGCCATGTGGAGAGGCTGCAGCCATCTTAACCTTCAAGTCATCCCAGCCCAGGAGTGAGACGTGGGATTGAACAAACTCTGGAATAACTCTAGCCTTCAGCTATCAAGTCAATGCCAGCCCTGCTGTTTTCCAAGCAGAAGCTCCACACATGGCAGACCAGACACATGCCATCTCTGCCATATCTTGTCCCAATTCCTGGTGCAGAGACCCCATGAACATAATGAAATGGTAGTTTCAAGAAGCTACATTATGGAGTAATTTGTTGTACAGAAACAGTAACTAAAACACAGAGTTTTCTCAGCAGGCAGTGAAGAGCCACTGAGGAATGTAAGCAGAGAATATAATCAGATTTGTCCTCTAGGAAGATCTCTCTCACCAATGTGTGGAATGGATTTGTTGGATGGGCATTGGGATCAGAAGAAAGGCAATTAGTGAAAGGATGAATTGTCATCATCTGGGTGAGAAATATTAGCAGCAAGATGAGAGAAAAACCATAGTAAGAGACACTTAAGAAATGGAATCCATCAAATTCAGTGACTGGCGTTCCATGAACAAGAGAATGGAAGAGTCTAAGATTCTGGGTTCTGGGTGTGGGAAAAAAAAATGGATGGTGGAAACACAGAAGAAAAACAGGTTTGGGGGAAAGAAGAGTGATTACATTTTAGACATGTGTACACAGCTTCAGTGAAAGTCCTGAAATGAGTGGTTGAATTCAGGCTCTGAAGTCAGGCTGTCCAAGTTCGAGTCCCAGCTCCCTAGCTCACCACCTCTGCAACCTTGGGCAAGTTACCAGTGCCCCCCCCCCCCCACCCCCCAAATCCCTGTGTCCTCAACAGGAGAATGGGAAGAGGAGTTCCTAGAACATAGAGGTTAAAGTAGGAGGCTGGGTCCAGTGGCTCACACCTGTAATCCCAGCACTTTGGGAGGCTGAGAGGGGTGGATCACCTGAGGTCAGGAGTTCCAGACCAGCCTGACCAATATGGAGAAGCCTCATCTCTACTAAAAATACAAAATTAGCCAGGCGTGGTGGCACGCACCTGTAATCCCAGCTACTCAGGAGGCTGAGGCAGGAGAATTGCTTGAACCCGGGAGGCAGAGGTTGTGGTGAGCCGAGATCGTGCCATTGCACTCCAGCCTGGGAAACAAGAGTGAAACTCCATCTCAAAAAAAAAAAAAGTAGAATGAGGCCAGCTGTGGTGGCTTATGCCTGTAATCCCAACATTTTGGGAGGCTGAGACAGGAGGATCACTTGAGGCTAGGAGTTTGAGACCAGCCTGGACAACATAGCAAGACACCATTTCTACAAAAAATGTTTTTAAAAAATTAGCTGGGTGTGGTGGTACATGCCTATAGCCCTAGCTACTCAAGAGGATGAGGCAGGAGGACTGCTTGAGCCTAGGAATTTGAGGTTTCAGTGAGCTATGATCATGCTACTGCACTCCAGCCTGCACAACAGAGCTCCTAAGCTCCTGTCTCACAAAAAAAAAAAATGAGGATGAAAAGAGATAATGTATATAAAGCACAGTGCCTGGCATTTAAAAGTGTTCAATAAACGGTAGCTAGTCGTGTTAATATTATTACAATGGTCATTATTATTAACCGTTATATATACTTGGTCAGAGGCTAGGCAGGTTCTCTGTACCCTGAGGGCCTGGCTACAGGGCATTAAATGAAAGCTGTTCCCAAGCAGCCTCACATACAAATCTGGTGCATGGTTTAGCCAACTGTAACGTCCGTGTCAGCTTCTAAAATAGCTACACCAGCTTGCAAAGGAGTGAGAAAATCCAGTCTGTTAGCTGTCCTCAATCTCTGTCTCTCTCCCTCTCTCTCAACTCAATGGTTGAGTGGTTTTAATTAACAACTCCCAAAGAGTAAGGCAAAAGTCACTCGATTAATAAAGCTCTAACTTGCCGTGCACAATTCTGAGGTCTCAGGGTGGCGCTGAGCTTGTAATTGTGGGTTTTGTTTGGGTTTGCAGTGGGTGAGAGGCTGAGGGAGTGGAATTTCCTCAGAGAAATTCGGGTATCACGTCTGGAAACCATAGGTGACTGAAATGCCCACTTTCATGAGATTTAACAACAGGAAGCCACATTGCGGTAAGGCGCTTCGGTAAATCACTGTGCAGAATTGGCTCTTGATCTGAACTTTCCTGCCTCTGAGCACCTCATCGGTTTTCATTTCCAGCACGCACAGAACCAGTTTTGCCCCCATTCACTTTCTGCATAAGCACTGGGGAATGTTGACACAAGTGTTTCTCATGCTACAGTAAAGACCTGTGACATTTAACTGAAATTAAACACATAATATTGCTTTCGAGGCAAAGAGAAGTATCTGCCTCTGCCCCTGCCACAGCCTCCATGGTCCTTGCACAAGCATTCTCCAGCTATTTTTTTCAGTTCCTACATAACTCACTCCTCTGTGCCTTACCCTTCCAAATGGCACTTTCAGGTCCCTTCATAGCTCCTTCAAATGGCACTGGGAGTATCCAGGGCTTCCGATGTTCAGAAGGTGCACACTCTTCCTTTTTGGTCTTGCCTTCCATATATTCGGATATTCAGAGTGTGGGGACTAGCTATAGTAAACTGCCATCCTATAGGGTGCTTGGGATCCCGGGCTTTGAATCAGCCTGGCTGAATGCTTGCTTCCACCAGTTACTGTCTGTGTGGCCCGGCCAAGTAACTTCACCTCTCAGAGCTTTGGCCCCCTTGATGGCAAAACCGGGGCGAGAAACAGTCTCTATTGCAAATAACTAATGGAAAGAGTAAGTGAGAAAAAGCATGTAAAGAGCTCAACACAGTGCCTAGCACATAATAAACTCTCCAAAGCAGTTAGCGACTATGAATTACAGTGCCACCACAGCAGGACTGGCAGAAAGTCATGGGTTAGCAGGCGCTGTTGAGTCCTCTGTGGCCTTCCCCCTTCTCTGTAGAGCCAACACCACATTTATTTCGTCCCATGTTTCTGACAACTTGAGTTGACTTCACCCTTTAAACTTCACTGCTCAAGTATGTGAGCTTTCTAATTTCGAAACAGATGACTGGATGATTACAAGCACAAAGCTCTGGGAAAGGGATACAAGACTCCAGTGATGCAGTGGAGATAACCACAGACCCTGTCTCCCACTGTTCCCAAGATCAAGAAGTGAATGTGGGCTTGATTTATAGGTAGAAGGCTCTGGAGACAAACTTGGGGCCTCTCCTTAGGCTCAGAATCTTATTTCACTTTTGGGTCTCAAAAATCATCAGCTCTCTGGAGGTGTCCATGCCAGTGTGTCTGTCTCACTCTGCAATTACTTCAGGATTAAGAGGAAAGGTCAAAACCTCCATTTCTCAGGGAGATTTCTTACCAGGACCCAGGGGACGAAGGAAGGGATGCAATGATTCTTCCAAGGCAGGCATAGAGTCTTGATCTGTGGTCATATCCCAGGCAGGGTGCGTTAGCTTTAAGCCCTTGCAGATGTTTATTAAAGCTGATGTGTTGACCCTGGGCCACAGGTGAGTTGCCTCCTCCCTTACATGATTCACTCCCACTGATCATATGGCAAGGCCTGCTTACAGGCTGGGATGGCTGATTTTATGTGTCAACTTGGCTGGGCCACAATACCCAGATATTTGGTCAAACACCAGAGTCCAGATATTGTTGCAAAGGAATATTTTAGATGAGACTGACGGTTAAATCAGTAGACTCTGAGTAAAGCAGATCATCCTCCATAATGTAGGTGGGTCTCATCCAATCAGTTGAAGGCTTTGAAAGACTGATGTCCTCTGAGCAAGAGGGGATTCTACCTCAAGACTGCCTTTAGATTTGAGCTGCCACACTGACTCTACTCTGGATCTCTCAGCCAGTAGGCAGGCCAATAGGCTGAGAGACCCAGGGAGGAGTTGATGTTGCAGCTCGAGTCTAAAGGCAGTCTAAAGGTAGAATCCCCTCTTGGCCTGCAACGAGGGCACCTGACGATTTTGGATTTGCTCAATGACATGACCAATTCCTCTACACATGCATACACCCATACCCACACAAACCTACACACACCCTGTTGGTTTCGTTTCTCTGGAGAACCTTGACTAATGCACAGACCAACTCTGATCCAGCCAGGAGCTATTTGGTCACTGTGCTCAAGAATAAGATGTTGTGCCTGACATCATCTTCGTAAATGTCCTAAATAAAATAAAAGACTAAAAAGGCAAGCAGATGCAGTAACTCCAATAGGGCTAAAGGAGCCACCATGCTACCTGTGCCAAACACTTTACAAACACCATCTCCTCTACTCCTCCTCACACACCTGAGAGGTGCGCCACAGTTTAACACATGGGGAACAGAGGCTCAGGAAAGGAAGAAATTTCCCTACGGTCACAGCTGCCAATCAAGAAATGTGAAGTCAGGTCTTCTGCCTCCATCTCTAAAGTTTCTTCCATTGTACATTTCTTCCAGAACAGCTTGATGAGAGGTTCATGAGGTCCCAACAAAACTTAAGCTTCTTATCTTGATCTGAGCACAGGCACACATAGCCTTCTGTTTTGAGTCTTTCAACATGGGCTGACTGTCTCAGGGCCAAAATACTCCCAACCTCGTCCAAATGTTTCTTTTCATATTCACCTCAACTCGAACTTGGTATTCTCCAACCTTCCCATCATAAATCTGTTGAGCCACTCTGTAGCTGCTGGCCCTTGAAAAATACTGGGAAGGGTATTTTCAACTTGAGTGATCTACATGCTTAAGATAAAAATAAACATGGGCCGGGTGCAGTGACTCACACCTATAATCCCAGCATTTTGGGAGGTCAAGGTGGGAGGACTGCTTGAGCCCAGGAGTTCAAGACCAGCCTGGGCAACCTAGTGATACCCCATCACTATATAAAAAGAGAAAAAAATTTTAAATTAAAAAAAGAAAAGAAATACGGACTTGGTTTTCTAGATGAGAACTATGCAAAGGCTTAGCAGGAAAAACAGGGGGGCTCAGGGACTGTCTGTGAGCCCTCGGGTCTCTGTCTTCCACGTCCATTTGCATAACACTGAGTAGAGAAAGAAGATGCCTGCAGACCACTACTCTCCAGCAAAGAGGGTGGCCCCGGGCTGGACATAGTGGTTTATACCTGTAATCCCAGCACTTTGGGAGGCCCAAGGCAGGTGCATCACTTGAGGTCAGGAGTTTGAGACCAGCCTGACCAACATGGTGAAACCCCATCTACTAAGGACACAAAAATTAACTGGGCATGGTGGCATGTGCCTCTAATCCCAGCTGCTCAGGAGGCTGAGGCAGGATAATCACTTGAATGCAGGAGGCAGAGGTTGCAGTGAGCTGAGATTGTGCCATTGCACTCCAGCCTGGACAACAGAGCAAGATTCTGTCTCAAAAAATAAATAAATAAATAAAATTTTAAAAAAGGGTGGCCCTAAAGGATGCAGGGCAGCATCAACTATAGCAAAGCAACAAGAGCACCAAAGTCACACTGGAATTCCAAGATACAAAGGGAAAGTGACAATAAAATGGTAGGCCATCTTTTTCAACTCTTCCATGGGCTTAAGACAATTAAGTAACAATTACCCTCTAGGGTCTTCATTTTCTTTATTAATAAAAACAGTATAAAGCCAGAGTGTGGGAGTTAGATAAGATACCTAGCACACAGAAGGGATGCCACACATATCAGCCCCCATAAGCCACCCGGAGCTCCAGAGTAGGATGGAATATGTTTTTCCTGTACATGTAAGCACACTTCACTAAGTGTGAGCTCATGGGCCCCCTGGTAAGAACCTTGAATGGTCAAAAGTTGGCACAAAAAGTAGAGTATCAAACAGTCCAGCTTTGAGAACAAATCACTGACTCCTCCTCTTGTCCATCAAGCCCCAGGGCACAGTCAGGGGCCTGGAACTGACTAGAACTTATTAAATACTTGCCAACTTGATTCAACTAACATGCAGAGTCTCGGTCATGTTGATTAATGGACTTAAGGTGGAATTTCCCTTAAACATCTGGGCCAGTCTGAGTAACACCCAAATGCTGACTGTGTTTTGTTGATGCTGCTTGCCAGTGAAGAGCCCCGGAAGGGCAGGAGGTCCGTTCCAACAGGACAGCAGACAGTCCAGATGGTGAGGGGTGAAGAAGGAGCACCTTGCTAAGCATGATTAGTCACAGTGGGCTTCTCTCGCCCAGCATGGTAGCTGTCGGCTGGAGGGTATCGTGTTCATGCTTCCCACATGAACATCAGTTATGGTCTTATGTCTAAGGAGAGGGCTCACTAGCTTCTTACCCTCTGGGGCTTGGGGAGGAGTCATTGGGGGAAGAGCATGAAATATGTTAAGTACTTTTATCCTGCACCACGCACTGAATTTGGTTATATCAGATTGAATCTAGGAAACACCCTCATTATGAGGACAGTTTGGTGGGGTCTGCAATGCCCCAGGAACTGGGCTAGCACTTTGCCTGTGTCACCTCATTCAACTGTCACCATAACTCCAGGCATTATTATTCTCATTTGCAGATGAGCACAGTGGGCTTCCCAGAATGTGAAAGTGAGAACATACAAGGTCCCCACAGGACCTGCTCTAGTTTCAGATCCACTTTGGAGCCCCCACATTTTGCCTCTTCATGTTAACATTCACCACCATCTGCCTTGGGTTGCAATGAACTATTGACACACAGGGTGTTCTTCCCCTCTGCTCCCTGAGTTCCTCCAGGGGCAAGAGTTGGCAGGCTGTGGGACTGGGTTTTCCTAAGGCTCCTGGAATCATATTCTACACTCTCCTTAAACATTCAACCCACCTTGGTCTGGGGGTGGCCTGAAAGGCCTGAGACAATCTGGGGGCACAGGGTGGGTGCTAACATGCAAGAGGGAAAGCTAGGAAATGACAAAGGGTGCTGAGGACAGACATCAACTATTTCCCAGCAGTTACAACACAGGCGGGAGCTGGGGAGCCATCCTTATCTTCTCTGTCTCCTTTGTGTCCCCTGTGTAACTGGCCCCCACATCAGGCTGAGTTTAATGTAAAAAGTGTCTTTAATCTCATTGTGCATCTGTTCCCCTGGCCCTGGCCTTACCCAGCCCTGTGGCTCTGCTGTGTGGACTCTGGAATAGCTTCTAACCTGAGCCCACTGCCTCCCAACCTCCATCTTGAATCTGCAACCCACCCAAGCACCAACCTCATAATAACATGACAATGCCTGTATGTCCTTAGGCTACTGGTCTGCCTGGGCCCTTGTTTATCCTGTGAGGCCCAGCTCACATGTCCTCAAGGTGCTACCGCTGCTGCAGGTAGTGACAGTGGTGGACAATATGGTAGCGAACCCTGCTGAGTGCTTAGAGCATGCATGCCAGGCACTGGGCTGAGAGTACACACCATGATCTCGCTGAAACCTCACATCAAACCTATGAGATGGGCACAGTGAAATTAAATAGGTTACTCA